>NC_138198.1:98925673-99637090 GCF_964194105.1 Spermophilus citellus | reverse complement strand
TGATAAAGTGTAAAGAACATCAGGTAATTAGGAATGGGAAGGTTTAAGACTTTTTTATTTTTTTTAATTCAAACTCATTTTAAACCATGTCAGGCACAAATTGGAAACTAGTTTAAACTTTTTGAATTCAAGAGCAGTTTCTCATAATCAAAGATATTTGCCTTCTGTGGTAACTTCAGGTATCATTTCATTCATTGAAAGCATTTAACGAATACTTAGAGCTTACCTTAGTGAGGTGTCTAGGGCGAAGGAGATACAACAGGGAAAGAGCTGTCACAACTGGCAGAGTGAGGTTCCCCGGGTTAGTCAGGCATAGGTCTACTGTGCACTGGGAAAGGGTGGCTGATAGTGGTGGTTCAGGGAAAGGGTTCAAGGGCAGTGAGCATAGGTTGAAGAGAGGTCAGATGTACCTCTAGCCAACAAAAAGCATGAGTGTGAAGGTGTCTGGCAAACCAAAAAGTAATAGTCATGGTTCTGTGTGATTAAAACAAATAATGCGTAGCAGGGTATAACAAGAGAAGGGATGGAGAAATTTACATCTGCCATTGAAAAGCATATGGCATTCTTTCAAAGACCCAGCTCTCTTAGAAGTCAAGAAAATCCTATTTAAGATTATAATTATTTTTACAATTCAAGAGAAATAAATAAAAAACCCATAATGTATAGAACCAGATACAGAAATCTGAAAATTCCTGATGTTTCAGTAGTTTATTATGAAGGGTCTCCATAATAAAATGCAAATGGCAATTTCTAAGAATGAAGCCAACTTATCTTGTGGAAGGCATTGTCATATCCTCTTACCCTTCTTCAAGTTGGAGAATCCTGAGTTTAGATTATACAATATGCTATACGGTTTCTTAAATCCAATATGAACCACAGTGCAGGTTTCCTATATTATTTTATATGAAGATTCCTTAAAAACATCACAAAATTTCCCAGACCCCCACATTTTAGTTGCATTCACTGGCTAAAAATATTATGGTTACTGGTAAGTGAAGCAGAATCTTATTTATCACCACATTTACATTATATTAAAGAAAGAGGGTCACAAATAAGTGTGTATATAAAGTGTGCCATGTATTCAGGGTATCATTAATGCTAGTACTCAACAGACTGTGGCTTCTTTGCATAACTTGAAGAGGGGTGTGGCCTCCCATACCTTGGACCTCAAGTCCTGTCCCCTCTACTCAGTCCCATTGAGTGGTTAGCCACCTGGTTTGCTAGTACAAGGCTTAGGATGAGACTCAGTTAAATTAAGTTTTTGTTAGTCAAGCACCTCCACTACTTTTATTATTGCGCCAAGTTTCATGGATTCAGAAGACAGACACACAGTGTGTATCTGTCCTCAAGTTATCCATGGTCTGATTGATGCTCAACAGTACAGATATTCTATATTGTATTAACTTTAAAGTTTGCTCTGTGAGCAAATGATATGAATTGATAAAAGAAATAGTCAGAAACATAGGGAAATAGGCCTTATAATTTTTAGAACCATGTATTTTGTTTATTTTTTGAAACCTTCTGTTTATTACTGAAACTTCTTTCTTTAGAGGAGGAAAATTTTATCTGGTACTCAGGGTTTCAGAGGTCCCAGTCTATACATGGCTGCTCCATTCCTCAGGGCTTCATAGTGGAAGTGTGTGATAGAGGAAAGCAGGTGGGAACATAGCACCAGGAAGAAGAGAGAGAACTGTTCACTCACCACAGATAAAATATATACCCCAAAGGCACATCCGAGGTGGCCCCTTCCTCCAGCCACACCCTACCTGCCTACAGTTACTACCCAGTTAATCTCTATCAGGGGGATTGATGCACTGATCAGGTGAAGGCTCTCATAACCCATCATTTTACCTCTGAACTCTCTTGCATTATCTCATACATGAGCTTTTGTGGAATATCTCATTTCCAAACCAAAACACCTCCAAACACAACATTTCAGTTCACACACCCTTCAGTCTCCCTCCTCTCAAACTCTGTTCAAGACTTCAAGGATGGCCTCACTCTTTTCCAGTATCATTTTCTACAAGGGATGCCTGGGCAGTAACATCATCAAGGCCACAGATTGGTGTTCTATCTTGAAATCCAAAAGGCACAGGAGCAATGTTGGATTGTCTTGACAAGGTGGAGTGAAGCTTATCTGGACTCAGGGACAGAAATGAAAGAAAACTTGAGGGAAGACTACTTCTAAATAATTAGCACATAATGCTGAGGTGAAAATAGTACAGGGCCAGATACCCCAAGTCCTAGATTTTCTTGAGCTTCAATTCTTTCATCTGAGTGGTAGTTTACTAAAGCAGAAAAGATCATGGGCACCAGAATGTACCACTGACATGAAAATCCCATCTCTGCCCATTACTAGCCATAAGACCCTGTTCTGCAATGTCTCTGCATCAATTTCCATTTCCCCATGTAGTCACAGCACTATCATCATGTTCTAACTCAAGTATGTGAACCCTTAACTCAAGGCCTGACATAGAAAATTCAAAAAGTTAGCTATTACTATGTGCTATAAAAGACTGATCTCTAGGCTAGAATAGTGGCATTTGGTGGATTTAAATTCTTTCTGAAGAAAAATTATTCTGGGTCTATCATTCACTAATGAGATAATTTCAAGTACTTTTTCTTTTTTTTTCCCAAAGCCTCAGTTGGTGTTCTTTTTTTTTTTTTTTTTTTTGTGTGTGTGTGTGTGAGAGAGAGAGAGAGAGAGAGAGAGAGAGAGAGAGAGAGAGAGAGAGAGAATGGGGACAATAATATCTATTACAGTGTTGTTCAGGGGATTACATGAAATTATAACATTTCTTAGCAAAGTGTCTGACATGCAAAATAATTTGTACTTATTTTGATTTACAATAAAGCATGTGATTTTTGGACATATTTCTGATTGGCTACAGTGTAGAAGTTCAAATGCTAAAACAGGAGTAGAATGTCCTTTGTCTTCAAATAACTTACTAGCTTGCTAAAGAGAAAAGGAATAAAAATAACTATGCAAAAGTAAAATACATGTCATGCAAAAGATAGTACAAGATATGATTAACTGTTAAATGTCTTATGAATTCAAAGACAACAAGGACCCAGAAAGAACTGTTATTATACTATAAATCAGGAGTTTATCATAAAAATGTGTTTTGGGGAGTTGCCATCAGAGATGTTTCACCTCTCCTAAATTTCAGGGACTCATTCTTAAATGTACAGAAAACAAATAGCAGTTGTTACCTATGGTCAAAGTCTAAGGAAGATACATGTCCAAATTGCAAAGTCTGCTATTGCTAACAAAATCAGTCACTTCATGTAGGAGGTGACTTCTAGTTTATTTTGGGCACTTTGTTGGGTTTGTTTTCAATTTTCCACTACAACGACTCCTGCCATTTCCCCACGGAAGTTATCCTACAGTCTAAACGAATCTTGGTTATCAACTCTTCCCTTGCTATACAGTATATATTTACTTTCTCTCAATTTCATCTCATTTTTCTGACTCACACCCCCCTTGGGTGACATAGAACTATTTCCCATGTCTTCGGGCACTCATGGTCTTTCAATATTTACCCACTGTTCACTTCTCAGCACTACTACCACATCTTGCCAGCTTAGCTTGGGTATTCATATAAATACTTCTAATTGAAATGCTCAGTCCGTAGATTATCTTTAAGACGGTGTTCAGAGAGAGGTGAGGAGAAAACAAGAAATGTCTTTTGATTTGGAAGAATGGATTGCACACCAATTGAGGTGAATGGCCTGTGTTTTTCTGGAGGAGTGTCCGCCATGATGCCTGGCTGGTGAGGTGGGGAGAAATGTCAGGAGTCAACAAGGGACCAGATGAAGCCCTGATTTCTTAGCTGGGCTGAGTCCTGTCTGTGGGCACCTGGACCAGGCAGGTAGCTTCTAACTACCTCTCACTCACCCTAGGCAGGTGGTATAGAAGCTTCCATTCTGAGCTTTGAAGAAAACAGGAATGGAAAGGCATGCTGAAAGAAACCATGGCTTGAGACCAGTGTTTGATAACAGAGCCCTCTTACAAGCAGACCGTGAAGATGACTAAAACCTTCTGGAAAAAAAATAGGGAGCAGAAGGCACTGGAGGGGAAAAATGCAATGGAGCAAAGTGGGCCTTGTTAATTTGTTTTAGCAAATGAGAGGAAATAATGTTCAAGGACAAAGGGTAAGAAGCAATAGAAGAAATTAATCTGCACACTGCAAACATACCACACACAACACACATGTGTGTATACACACACATACACACACACACACACACACACACACACACACATACGGAGGCCCAAACACATGCGCGGGCTCACACTCACTCCCCATGCAGGGATTCCCTGATGTGGTGTGCAGCAGGACTGACAGATTCTTGTCTGCGGGCTGTTTTTGTCCTCTGGAATCTGTCAAACAGGCAGTTAAGAAGAGGCACTTTTCTGGAATGACAGTGTAAATGATTAAGGACTTTCTTGTGGAGTTTAGTTTTCCTGACAAACTGGTGTCATAATAATTAAATGCACAAATTTCTTTCCTACCCTTCAAATTGCCATTGCAAGAAGTTATTTATTTATTTATTTTTGTTTTCTGTTTGCTTCATTTTTCTCCTGACACTGCTCCCCTTAACCCCTCCCTCTAAGTAAAAGTTCTGCAGGATTCAAGATTTAACAACAACAACAATAAAAACAAAACAAAACAAAACAAAAAGGGAAAACTCTCTTGCTTCCTTAGTCCTGCTACAGAAGTTTGATTATTGCATATTTTCTACTCCATTGGGCTAGAGATTTCTCAGACTGTCCAAGGTACCGAGTGTTAAAGGTGAATACCGTGCAATACCACTACCAAATTTTCTGAGATCACAGAAAAAAATTAACTCTAAGAGCTTCAGCCTCTTCATTACTTCACCCTTCATTCTGAGCCCATTTTGTAGCATGTTATAGCATAAATTAATACCATGATTGATGTTATCAGTTTAAAACCAAGACCTTACCTTCTAGTTGCTCCATTGTTCATACTTAAGTGATTTCTACCATGCTCCTTTTGGTGGAATGAGGGATTCTGTGATGTCCAAATGTTCTCAGCTCCTGGCTTTTGCTCATTATAATTGTCTTTTCTCACTAAGCCTATTCCTGTTCTACCCTCTCTCAAATCTCAAGTCAGGGTCTTTCTCTTCTAGGAAGACTTCTATCTTTCTGCTTACTTTTTCCAGACAATCTCCTATTTTCCTATTTATTTGTTTATTTCAAATAGACTTTATTTTTTAGAAACTTTTTAGGTCGGAAGCAAAATTGAACAGAAAATACAATAAGTTGATGTACCCTTTGTCCCCACATCCACATCATCATCATCATCATCATCATCATCATTATTACTATTATAGTTAGAACAGTCTTTTTTTTTTAATGAGTGTGTGTGTGTGTGTGTGTGTGTGTGTGTGTATGTGTGCATTTTATCTTCCCCCTAGGGAGAGTAGGAGTCTTGTCTTTTCTTAGAGTGCCTAAGATTATAATATCATATAAATAAGTATTTAAAAATAACATATTGGCTGATAATGCTATTGCTTTACATTAGCATTAGAAAACATGAAAATATGTGACACATTTTTTGGTGTATTTCTTTCCAATGTTGCTTTTATTTTTTTAATGACATACTGGAAATAATGAAGGAATGACTGAAATGTACACCATCTAAGATATCTCTATCCATATTTAGTTTTAGGGTAGAAACTGGTCCTCATCTTGGTTAATCATTGGAAATAAAATGCTTTTTGTCACAAGAGTTATCTATCGCACAAGAAACTGGTTTGGGTTCTCTTTGGATCTATACGTCCTTTTCCAGTGTTTGGAAAAGGAACTTGAGCTGATGTTCTACTGATGTTATTGGGATCCTTTTGTATACCCATGATTATGCCAAGTGAAATGAAAATTCCAGAAGTCTTCTTGATCACCACTTCCTCACTTGGACAGTTTTGATCTGTTCATGCAGAGTGGAGGAAAAGTCATTCACCAAAGAACCTATGACTAAGGACAAGGAAAGGTGACGAATGTGATGCTTTACAAAGGCAGAATCAGAAATGAGCTAATTTCTGAATCATGCCCCAAAAGGGGTTGGGATGTGTATTGTGGGGGGACTCTTTCCAGACTGGTTTTTTTTTTTTTTTTTTTTTTTCCAGAGCAGGAGTTTGTGAAGTAAGTCCTTAAAATCACATCTGTTCACCTTATGTGATGGGAAGGAGAAGCGACTTCTGAAACAGGGTGATTGAAATGGAAATACATTCAAATAAATGGACTCGGGAGTTCGCTTTGTTCTAAATAACCTCTACTGTAAGTGATCAGCTTATTTGAAAGTATGATAGGTGGGCTATTGGGGCAAGGCTGTATTTGATTTTTTTTTAATCATTAGTCTATCTTCCTTTCTTATTCAACCTTTTGGAATAAGGTCTTACACACAGGGCAGAAAAAGGATTGGAAGAGCTGAGCCTTCAAAGGACACTCTGCATGTGTTTCTAATGGGTTTTCAAGTGCATCCTCTCCCCTTGGACTATGTCTCTTTTAGAGCACCTTGGTTTGAAATTCGCTGTATTACCACTAGGTGGTTAGAAAGCAAGGAATGCTATAGGTACTGAGTTATGTGTACAAGGGAAAAGATTAATTTTTTTCTTAATTAATAAAGTCATGCAGAACCCTGCAGTACCAACAATTGCACCTTGCATAACACAAATGTGTGTCATGGTTAACTATGTCTGAGCTGCAGGTTGGCGGGCAGGTGATCAGTTACAATGATATACACATTTCAGCCTAAGATCGGCTCATGCTTTCCTTTCTCTCTTTTCCTCAGCCTCATCTTTTATCTAACTTGAGCTGACAATGCTCCTGTCACCTGAATTGCTTCTTCCCTCTTCTCACTCACTGAATTCCATGCTCTTGGTTGAATTCTTTCAAGTAAAAAGGTGACAAGACCCTACCTGTTCGTTGAAGACATGATATGGCTTAGGCATTGTACATGTGACTTTTCATACTTGACCTGGGTGTATTCTGTTTGCAACTGTAAAAAAAGAAAAAAAAGGAGAAGAAAAGAAAATATTATCCCCATTATAAAGCCAGGAAATTTAAGGCTTGGAAGAATAGAATGAATTATCCAGAGTCATATGAATCCTAAATTTTGGTATTAGGATCCCGATTCTCCACCAAGGTTTAGTCATGCTTTCCTTTCTCCCAACATCCTATGTACCTTTTCTTTATTTATGGATTCAACTAGGTGTTTCAGCCCCTAGATAAAACTGTCTGCCTAATGTCCCTCTTTTACCCATTTCCTCTTGCCTTTAAATTAAAAAAATTTGAACACTCTAGAAATACATAGAGCCAAAATTTTAGGTCTCTTTTTACCTTCTTGCTCCATTCTTCCTTCCATTACTTGAAGTAACACTTTGCAACTTTTCATGTATCTCTCAGACAATTATCTATTATGGAGGCAAGCAGAACTTGGGCACATACAACTTAGGCACATGTATACATTGAAACGTACATACATACACTATTCTAGTGTATTCTAGCTGCTATAACAAAATGCCATAAACTGAGTTGTTCATAAGCAATAATTTTTTTTTGCAATTCTGGAATTTGGGAAGTTCAAGGTCAAGTTGTCAGCTGATTGAATATGTGCTGAGGGACCACTTCCTCATAGATGGTGCCTTCTAGCTGTGTCTTCCCATGGTAGAATAAGTGAATGTACTCCCTGGAGCCTAGTTGTAAGGACACTAATCCTGTTCATGAAGGTTCTGTCCTCAAGACCTAATCATGACCCCAAAGTGCCTACCTCCCAATACCATTGATTTGGGGCTTAAGGTTTACATACGAAGAGGAGGTGGCACACACATCCAGATTATCACATACCATACACGTGTATATTTCTCTATCTACATGTGCATTTTAGTTTTGGATTCTTTTCTCTGTAAGTGGGTTTATATTACATACATTTTTATGAGACTTGATATGTTTCAGGTAAAGACTTTGTTCCAGTTACTTGGCTCCACAGTAAATTATCCCAGGATTTAGTGGCATAAAAGAGCCATTTACTATATTCATGAATCCTATAGATGAAATATTTGGAAAGGTTCTGTTGGGGAAGGTGTGTATCTACTTCCCAAATTCTGGGGCCTAGAGGACTTGGAAGCTGTAAGCTGAAATCATCTGTCTGTTCATTACTCACAGGTCTGGAGGGTGCTTACAGTAATTGACTGGGGGCCACAGTTGCTCTCCATGAGGGCTTCTCCATCTGGTCCTTTTGTGCAGGCTGTAGTCTGTTCCACGGAATCGTGGTGGCCTCTTCTAGAGTGAGTAGATCCAAGAAAAGAGAGAGAATTTTAATACTGTTTCCAATTGGGAAAGAGGAACCTGGTTTAGTTGAATGTGAGAGTCATTTTCAAAAGCATCTTCTAAGGAATGTTCCTGTTCTACATTCATCATGTAGATAATGGACCACCTGTGTAAGCCATACTGCTTCCAATGGAGCCCAGACTACTTCTCCTGAGCAAAAGTGGAAGGGAACATGGCAATCACAGCTCTGGATCCTTTCCCATATTATATGCCTTATGTTTAACATACACTTTCAACAGCTTTTTAAATAGACATTTATATTCCCACTTTCAGATCCAACAACTGAGGCTCAAAGGCATTGAATAATGTGTCCCTAAGTCATGTAGCTAGAATGTACTGGACAAAAGACTCAAAGTCTGGTTTGTCTAACTCTAAATCCCATATCATATACTGCCTCCCCACATTCGTGCACTTTGAAATTATAACCTCACACTAATAAATACAAACAATATGCATTTTAAGCTTTTGCATATACTAAACTCATTTAATATTTTAAGACAACCTTGTGAGATAATTATTTTCTATTTTCAGATGAAGGATCGGAAATTTAAGTAGCTAGCCCCAATTTTTCTAGCTAGTAAGTGGGGGAAGTTAGTATTTCAGAGATAATATTGTCCAGAAATATAAATATGTTTAAAAGAGTTTTGGTTAATGCATGAATTATAGCTCTGTAAAATATTATTACAGGGATGTTGGTCTTGAGGGTACATGGTTACACTTTGAAACTGTCACACTGCCTCCTCCAAACGCCCTGCAGGACCACTCTTGGAGGGAGAGTTCTGGCCTGGATGGATCCAGGGTGTTAAGGCATGCATTATTAAGTTCTGAACTTAATATTAAACCTGAACAGAGCAGTCTGGCTAATTCACCCACAAATTCACTTCATCTTGAGCAGCAGGATTCCTACCCCACCTGAAGTATCTAATTAACCCGCCAAGTCTTCTCAGTGTGACCAGATGAACGCAGACTTGGCAGAGCAGAGAACCACCTCTAGCCTGTTGGAATGTGGGAAGAGGCAGGGCACCCTGGGAAGGCCTCTTGGAGGTCAGCAGAATTATTGGTGAGCAATTTCTCTAACAGAGGTAGGGAATTTAGGGTTTAGAAGTTCCCCATTCCAAGAACACAAATGCATTTGTATGGAGTTAGTGTCCAGTGGAGGCTGAGAGCTCACACACCCCAATTACTGCCTCAGCATCAGAAAGGCTCAGCCCCGAGGCCACACTACTATTGTCAACGTAATTTGTGGAAGACACTATGGAGGAACAGTTATAGGATGTTACTTTTGGGGAAGTATTTCCAACTGGTGGACATCTGGCTCCCAGTGATTCCCATGGAAGAAGAGGGGGTAAGTCTGAGCAGTGACAGAAACCATTGTTCTATGGCTTCAGTCCAGTGCTAAGAATCATAGCCTTTCAAAGCTAGAATAGCCATAGTCCAGAATTCTCCCTTCAACCTCTTCATTTTGCTAATGAAAAATTGAGAGGTTCCAAAAATATAAATAGGCTGCACGTGTTTGTTTTGGAATTAAGTGGTAAAACCAGACATGGGATCCAACAGACACTCAATAAATACTTAATGAACAAGTGACTTTAATAAGTACACACTACAGGATAAACTCTGTTCTCCATTACTTAAAAAAAAATAGAACCCTACTAATTACAACATAACAATTATTGGCGTTTAAAATCATACCTGTGAAATCTTATCTGGCTTCTTAAAGATTAAAAATAATATCCAGTATAATCTCTGAGTCAAAATATAGTATTTTCCAGAAGAGTTTTAATCTTTATGGTGCAAAAAAATAATCCAGTTAATCGGAAAGTTTGAACTCAAACAGCTCATTTCAAGCAAGTTGTGCAAATAAGGAAGAGTTTTCTGTATCTAAAGCAAAATTAGCAATCACCCGCTCTCAGTATTGCAAAATATTTGCATCCAGAAAAATAAGATTAAGGGTTTATTTCAGTTCAGGTAAAACTGTCCCTGGCTCACTCTGAGGCCCTGTTTCATGTCTTTACTCAAGGTGCTCACATCTTGTGAAGACTCACTCTTTCTTTTTCTTTTTTTGTGCTGGGCATTGAACTCAGAGGCGCTTTACCACTGAGCCATATCCCCAGTCCATATTATCTTATTTTAAAATTTTTGAGCTAGGGCCTCATTAAGTTATTGAGGCTGGCTTTGAATTCGAGATGCTCCTGCCTCAGCCTCCCAAATTGCTGGGATTATAGTGTGTAGTCACTCTCCTTTATAGAAATACAACACAGTGGAGGCTGTTCTTGATGTTCAATTGCATAAGTTTTTATTCTTACAAGAGCCGGTGAGAGGGAACTTAATAAACCGTGACAGAAAAGGAGGGCTGAATTCAGCTGCCCCCAAGGATACCTCTTGCAGTTGTTTTGTGAAGGGGGCTCTGGATGAACTCCACTGCCAGTACCACACTAGCATGGCTTAGTTCCGTATCCTTCGTAATCCAGGGTCTACCATCAAGTAGCTACACAATATATATTTGTTTACCAAATCCATTGTATTCAAGTATAGAAATATTACAGAGATCAACATGGAGAGAGATTACTGTTTCTTTCATATGGTCTTTTGCTTTGGAGGAAGTGAAAGAACTTGAAACAATCTGCTGAGCACGGTGGTAGACACTTGTTATCCCAGTGACTCAGGAGGCTGAGGCAGAAGGATCATTGCAAGTTCAAAGCCAGCCTTAGCAACTTAGAGAGACCTTAAGCAACTTAGTGAGTCTCTGTCTCAAAATAAAAAATAAAAAGGGCTGGTGGCGCAGCTCAGTGGTTAAGCATCCCTGGGTTCAATGCCTTGTACCAAACAAACAAACAAACACAACACACACACACACACAAAATAACAATGAAAGAAAGAAAAAAGAACAAATGAACTTGACATTCCTTAACATAAATATTGGATTTACCATATATTGTTCAAAACTTTCTTAGAAGACTATTTATAAGGATATGAGTATTTGTTCTTTGAAGAGCTTTATAGATGATACAGTGCTCTTTTGACCCTAACATTTAGAGAGTGATGACATTTGAACTTCAGGTAATGAATATGAGTTATACGAGAGTTGACATGTTTTAATTAATCAATTTCTATGGAGAAAGCAGTTTGGGAGTGAACTTCAGACAATTTATGCCTTGGCCAATTTTCCATGTTGTGCAATTAAACCATCTTAAGAGTTTTGTTTTAACCAATTCTATTTTTTTATGTAATTAAAATTATTTTCCTTCAGGAATAATTCTTCATTTGCAAAATTCACAACAGTGATTTGATTCTTCAATTGTCAGTATAAAATTTTACAATAATGCTTTTCACCTGTCTGAATTTTCTTTCATGACAGTTATTTCTACCAAAAAACAAAACAAAAGAGAACAAAACAAAACAAAAAAATGGATCAGACTTGATCAGATCAACAACAATAAAAAAGCTTGGATCAAATCAAACTGGATCCAGATCAAAATTTGGGTTAGAAGATTAGATTTTTCTGTCACTTTTTAATCAATAATACATTTTTTCCACTATACCCTTTTAGCCATTGTCAGTCTTATTTTGAAATAGCTGTTTCTACTAAGCTTAATATTCCTGAATCAATTTTTTGCAGTTTGGGAAGTTATTAACATGATAGAATTCTTCAGTCAATTTTTCTTTTAATTTTGCCGTGCGCAGTTTTAGTTTTTCTCAATTTAACTTTGTTGATTATTTCTTGTAGTGTGTATTTATTTCTTGGAACAAGAAAACCTTAATAAATCAAAGGCCTAACAGAGTAAAGCCAAAAGATGGGGTTTGAGTGGCAGTGTTCTGTTTCACAAGGGCCTCTTCAATGCTCAGCGCAGAGATGGAGAAAGTCTTCCTCTCACAAGGTTCATAGTAATTATAACTTTGTGAATTTATATTTAATTATCCCCCAAGACTAGGACCACTATGACCCAGGAGGCAATTTAATTGCAAAATAAGAAAAATGTCTATCCATTTAAATGATCCCAGATGAAATGGAGGTGGTGAGCTTTGCTCTAGCATTCAAAGAAATATGGATGAGATTGTGTCAGAGATTTCATTAGATTGTCTAGTCTTTTAATAGTCTATATAAACAATATTTTGTTTATCAATATATATTTCATTTCATTCCTAATTATAGTTTAAGGGCAGACAGGGGTTTTTCCTCTCCTTTTAGCTTTATCTTTCTAAATTGTAGAGAGCTGATTGATGTAATTCATCTTGTAATTCATATTTTCTTTCTTGTCCTATTCTGTTTTTTCTTAACCCAAACTGTTAGGGCCCCTCCCTGCTGGGTCTGAGAACACCCCACCTCTACTTCTCTCTCTCTTGGATCCTTTGTCCTTGTCCTTCATAATTCCTCAGCTTAAGTAGTTTTGAGAAGCCTGCCCGGGAGCTGCTTCCCTCGGATCATCCAGATGTTGAACAAATGGCACTGGTTCATCTGAATGACTGATTTTTTAAAAAGTTCTATCCTATTTGTATTGATGATACACAGACAGACCAATAAAACATCCTTTGCCAAAATTACACAAAGAGTTTCTCGTGGCTTAAATGACACAAAAGATGCAATTTTTCTCGAAGGGCTGCCCAAATACATGATGAGAATTTAAAACCTATCTTTGTAAACATTAGAATACTTATATGACACTAATTAGCCAAGTACTCCACAGGTGTGAGAGGTTTAACTTGCTATAAAAGTTTAGGAAATCAAGATCCATATGGATTTCTGTTATTAAAGAGTGTTTAAGGTAGGTAGAAACATTATTAATAATTAGGAGGCTTTGGAGATTGTGCTGTCTAGATAAATAGGTTTTTTTTTTTTTTTTTTAGAAATCTTGCCAGTATCTTGAGAATTTCTGTGACTTTTAAGAGATTTTAATTATTATTTAATTTATCTATTATTTAAGTTTCCATCTGGGATTTGAGGTATGTGGTCATCACGTATTACACAAAAATCTTCATTTTGTAAGAGAAATTTTTGAAAATCTAGATTGTAAAGAAGAAAATTGAGAAATTCTGTGTCTAAATCTGTGTTCCAAAGAAAGTGAAATCTAAGTTTCCTGGGAAAGCTCAAGGAACAAAAGTGAAGAGAAATTCCAGACAATATGAGATTCATTCATTCCTTTCACAAATCTTTACTAGTCTTGGGCTATGCTAGTTACTAAGGAGGCAGAAGTGGATGAGATAGAGAGATGTAGCCCAGATGTCTTGTGATCTCTTAGTGGGGAAAACCTCCACGTTCTGCCCCACCACATTCCCATCTCATATTTATGATATCATTTTATCCCTAGCTCTATCCTGCATGCAAATCTTATTTTGTCCTGAAAGAGCAAGTGGAGTGACTTAGCAGAAGGGAAATGGATCTAATGATCTCTGAGTGTTATTTCCGGCCTGAGAAACCCACACTGCTTGGCAGCCCTCAGTGAGCCAGAAATCTTGGAGAGCTGACCATTTTCCCTGGGTTTTCTCCATGTTTATCCTTCAACTGGGGCTGTTCCCTGGCAAAGCTTTCCACTGACAGTCACCATTTAATAATGCTTTCTTTCTCTAAGATTGCTCACTTTAAAAAATGGATCTGAAAACTCATAGGAGGGATTATTCTCGCATTACATGTATGTATTTTCCCTCGAAGGTGGTAACATATGGAACAATAATTATAGCAAGATTTTCCTCTGTCATTACCATATTTAACATTTTTTTTACACATAGAATATTCATTTTTTAAAATCCTTGGCCAAAACTCAATGTTTTCCTTTTAAACGAGTGAACCTTTGCTGAGTTTCCTCGCACTGCATAACATAGGCTTAGCTAATCAGCCTCACCCAGCTTGTATATCATAATAAAACGTTTCTCAGAACAGCTCAATCTGGTGGCAATGATGTTGAAGCTATTGAATTTAATGGGCCCATTTCCGATTGACCCTTTCACGCTACGGTTTGGTGTCCATGACACTAATTATCTTTGTCCTTCTTCTGCCTCCTTCTCCTCTCTTTTCTTTTTTCCTTCAACCTCCTTCCTCTTCATTTTCCTTTTCTTCTTCTATTCCTTTTCCCTGTTTCCTCTTCCTTTCTCTTTTCATCCTTGTCTCTCTGCTAAGACACCTAGCAGGCTGCCATTGCATCCTTGCTAATGAGTGTCTTCAGCCCATAAACCAGGACAGACAACGTGAATTCCCTCTTTTTCTCTAAGAGTCTGAATTTGGGTCAACTGTCCTTAAGAGATGAAATGTCTCTCCACAGGAGGTTAGGGTCAAAGGCAAGAATTCGCCACCCTCCCTCTAAATTTAGTCCTGCTTCAATTTCTAGCAAATCTTTTACTTAACACTCCGAATGGATTGGCCTTCTCAAATTCTGCATCTCTGACTTGTCTTTTCTGTTCTGGAGGCCCTGTTTTTCACTGCAAGATTCATCAACTTCCATGTGAGTAAAATTTAATCTCTCTCGAGAAGAAAGGGGGAAAGCATCTCTTGGGTTTGATTCTCTATCACATGAAAGACAGTGTCAGAAATTTCACATAGATTTTCTCCTTTAATCCTAACAGCAGCCCAGAGATGTGGGTCTTATTTCTTTTCTAAGGTGAGAAAACTGAAGTTCATAGAGTTGTAGACATTTGGCTATTTCTGTTTGGACTTGCAAAAGGATACTATATTGATGCCAAAGCAAATTTTCTTCTAAATAAATTTATTCCCAACCAGTTTGCATGGTACTTAAGGAGGGAAATTTCTTTTCTTTCTTCTGCAGGGTGGTCTCAAACTTCTGGGCTCAAACAATTCTCTTGCCTTAGCCTCCCAAGTAGCTGTGAGTATAGGTTTGTGGCTCTGTGACCAGGAATATTTTTCTTTTGAATTGCTTATATCTAGCATCTTGCATGGAAGTATAACCAAATATTCTTGTTAATGGTTTCTGTGTTGTGTTCTCAAAAAATTCCAGTAGTCTTAAAATAGATGCCATTTGGATAAATACTGATTAATTTTGCATAACCTTTAGATATTTGTAAAAATCATACTTTTAAAATTTGTTCATTTTTAGATGCACATGACAGTAGAGTGTATTTTGCCATAGTATACATACATGAAGTATGACTTATTCTAATTAACAGCCCATTCTTATGGTTGTACATGATGCAGAGTTACACTGGTCATGTACTCATGTATGAGCATAGGAAAGTTATGTTTGATTTGTTCTACTGTCTTTCCCATTCCCATTCCCCTTCCCTTTGCTTTATTCCCCTTTGTATAATCCAATGAACTTCTGAAATCACACACTTTTAAGATGCATATATTGGCTATCCATAAAAATAAACATATTGTTAATCACAAAACACTATCATCAATCTTTCTAGGTATCAGATTATCTCCTTAAATATGTACCTTCTATTTGCTTTCACCAGTTCCTTGGCCTTAACTTTGATCTTGTGTATGAGAAATGTGTTCTCAGTGTTAAGGGTTACAAGATAGGATTTTTGTGCCTCCTTTATACCTCTAAATGTCCTCCCTGTGAAATTACTAAAGGTGAGAAATACCCACAAATGACCACTATAAAAACACAAGACACAATATTATTCTATTGATATCTAAGTTACTAAACCCTGATTTCCATGGTAATGCTTCAAGAAAACTGAATATGGCTAGGGCGAGTGAAGTTGTTGCTCTTACTAGTTTCTCTGAATTTTAGACGGCCAAGCACAGCCAGTGTGATTTTGGACCCAGGATATCTTTCAACTTGTTGTTCATTACCCAGGCTATAGGAGGTGATGGAAAGTTAGAGAACAAGAGATGGAGTGTTTTTAGGATGCAGCCCATGAATATGACTGCTTAGCACATTAACCATGTGGAGAGTCAGAAAAGAAAGCAAGAAGTGGGATGACTGGATAGGCCCCAGAGGGAGAGGGCTTGTGCTTGGGCAGTGGTAAAGCTGACTCCATACTTGGGCATCAATGTGTAATAGATGGGGAGTTTGACCACTAGTAAGAAATTAAGAAGAAGGGAAAAAGAAAAGCCTTTATATCTTTGACCCTTAACAGTCTTACTGAAAGCTTCTCTTTCCTTCTTAGAGATTAGTGAAGATGGTAGGCAGAGGCCTGAGGGAGTTTTCTTTAAAGCAAGAACTAATTCCAGATGTTCTTTCTATGCCTACTGAAGACAGTATCCAAAAATTGGCGAGAGCTGGCATGTCCTTGGGACCCTGCAAATAAACAGGCTTCGACTTATGTTTTTCCTTACACTGTTGAGTAGGGAAATGGAGAAGTCACCTCTGCTCCTCTGGTGCAGCAGCACAGTGACCTGGAATCATGAGGTTCCTATCTTATACCGGGCAGGCCATCCCAGTCTGCTGCCCATTATCTTGTGCTTGCTTGTGTTTCTCCTTGGAATACAGTGCTATAGATAGTATTCTTCAACAGTGGGTGAAACTGTGACTAGTCAACAGAGGATTCTTCTAGATAGAAGTCAGGGAAAGGACAAGTGGAATTTGGACCTGGGATTTTTTGTGTGAGGTAGGTCTAAGCTCCAGGGCAGTCAATTCTGTCCTTTCTCATTTGCAGGCCCTGGCCTGTGCCATTAGCTTGTGCCCTCTGTTTTTCTGGCTGCTTACCTGCAACTCAATGGCTTACACTCACCTTTTCTTGAGACTTTGACTTCTTGTGCTTTTTTTTTTTTTTTTTTTTTTTTTTTTTTACTGCCATATCCTGCCCTCACCAGCTTGGGTTTTCTTCTCATTTTGTTTAATCTCTAGCATGTTTGTTGGTAGTTACTTATTTAATTGCATTCCTGGCTCTGAGTTCCTCATAGCTCTGGGAATGGGGATTAATGTTCACAGAGTCCCTTCAACGTGGCAGACAGTGTGTCAGACGTGTGCTATCTATTATCTTAATAAATCTCTACACCCTGCCCTACAAGGTGGATTTTATTATCTTTATTTTATGGATGGGTAAATGGCAGCTTAGGATATTAAGTAGATTGCTCAAGGTCATTTATTAAGTGGTAAGGCTGGGATTTGAAGTCAGTTTTCTGGTTTCAGCCCTAGCTTTTTTCCGGGTATTGTTTTTCAGATTCTCTGGTAGACTTCATGGCTGGCACTGAATTCTATATTCACTGCTGGCTCACTTAAATGCTGCTGATTTAATTTCCCTTTCCTGACTCCTGTCAGGGGTACCTCCTGCCACGGTTGAACTTGTTCTCTTTTCTCTCTCCTGTTTCTGTGTTTAGGTCTTTCCTACCGACCACAAGATTTGCAACTCCAGTGACAGAAAGTGACTGATATCATCTCCACTCATTTCACTGTCAAGGGTTGGGCCTGTCAGTAGTTGGTGAATAATATGCTGGCCATGGGCACCGATCATAAATCCTTCCCCATTAGCAGTAGTGGTCAAATTCACCTCCTCAAGTCTTGGAATTCCAGATGGGCTGCTTTCTGTTCTTAAGCTTAAAAAAAGGGCTTCATTATTTGGTCATTTGATTTCTCACTTAAGCAAGAGCATTTCTGCTTCTCTATTGGTTCACATTTCTGTACTTTAAGAGGAAACTGTGGATCATTCATGATGGAGCACATATTTCTCTCTATGTTTATTGCAAGTTGACATTTATCATATTAGAAAAGCCATTAGCAATTTGATTGTCTTCTCTCTAAATATCCAGTTAAAAGTGACTTTTATTTGTTGTTCTTCTTTCTGTTCTCTGCTTCTTCCTTCTCACCATGCTCTTACCAAACTGTATTATAACAATAACTTACACTTACTGAATGTTTACTTAGTGCCAGGCTCCATCCAGTCTAAGACACAAGCTAAGTTTGGTCACTCCAGACATGCCCTGTACCCCTTCATAGCACCATTGATACAGAACAACATCCCTGGATACAGGTAGTGCCACTATCTTGGCACAGTAATCAAATCTTTTGAAAAGATGAGGAAATGGAGAATCAGAGAGGTTAAATAAGTTGTACAACTCACACTGCCGCAGATAGTACGTCCTGGAATTCAAACTTGGGAAGTCTGGCTCTGGAGTCCACCTGCTCTTCCAGCACACTGTCTCTTTCCTCCTAGCTCACAGTAGAATGTGGGGAATAGAATGTCTTGTTTGGCTAAGTATTCTGGGTGTCAGAAAGCAATAAAATGTCTTAACAAATGTTTTTGAAAATGATTCTCCTAATGTAATGGATCAAGTCCCTAGAGGCATGTGATTTTATCTGTTTAAGGAAGGGTCCTGCAGGTCCTCCAGTTCATTCTGAAACTCTCCCTTCATCTCAAAGGAATTTCAACATAGATGGCGAAAGTGTAGGAGATGGGAAGAACCTTTCCATAAAACCTATTTGAGACATTTGACTTAAAATTAAATTCTTTATCTCGGTGCATAAACTCCACTAACTCCACCAAAATAGTGAATTTCTTCAATTTGACTATTCAACTTTTGGCTGACCACTGAATTGATTCAAAACTTAATCCAAATTAACCTTATTAATCCAAACTAAACCTTTTAATGTGAGTTAAATAAGCATATATACTCTGATAAAAGCATTAAAACCCCTTGACTATAGCATTCCAGGGAACTTAGGTATCATATATTTCAACCCAAATTAGAAGTTATTTTGTTGAATTTGTGGATTGTTGAAAGAAATCCTTGTGTTGATGTCTTTTTTTCTTTTTTCTTGGAGGGAGGTACTGGAGATAGACCCCAAGGACACTCAACCACTGAGCCCCATCTCCAGCCCTATTTTGTATTTTATTTAGAGTCAGGGTCTCACTGAGTTGCTTAGCACCTCATTTTTGCTGAGGCTGGCTTTGAACTTGTGATCCTCCTGCCTCAACCTTCCAAGCTGCTGTGATTACAGGTATGAACCACTCTACCTGCCATTGATGTCTTCTTTAGAATAAATCTCTCCATCTCTGGAGTTGTCTACTAGTGTGCTCATGCCAAAAACCAAATAACTCAATTCAATAAATGGGCTAAGCAACTGAAAAGACACTTCACAGAAGAAATACAATCCATCAACAAACATGAGAAAATGTTCACCATCTCTAGCAATTAGAGAAGCACAAATCAAAACTTCTCTAAGATTTCAGCTCACTCTAGTCAGGATGTCAGTTATCAAGAATACAAGCAATAATAAATGTTTGCAAGGATGTGGGGGAAAAGTACACTCATAAATTGCTGGTGGGAGTGCAAATTGGTGTAACCATTTTGAAAAGCAGTGTGGAAATTCCTCTGAAAACTTGGAATGGAACCACCATTTGGCCCAGCTATCCCACTCCATGGTTTATACCCAAAAGACTTAAAATCAGCATACTACAGTGATATCAATGTTTATAGCAGCTCAATTCACAATAGCAAAATGATGGGATCAACCTAGATGCCCTTCAACAAATGAATGGATAAAAAATATGTGGTACATATACACAATGGAATATTACTCAACCTTAAAGAAAAATGAAATCATGGCATTTGTTGGTAATTAAAGGAACTAGAGAACATCATGATAAGTGAAATAAGCCAATTCCAAAAAACCAAAGGCCGAATATTTCCTTTGATAAGCAGATGCTGATCCATAGTGGTGAGTGGTTAGGAAATAATGAAGGAACTTTGGATTATGCAAAGGGGACTGAGGGATGGGATGGGGCTGTGGGAGTGGGGAGGACAGTAGAACGAGACAGACATTATTACCCTATATATATGTATGATTACACTACTGGCGTGACTCTGCACCATGTACAGCCAGATGAATGAGAAGTTGTGCTCCATTTGTGCACAATGTGTCAAGATGCATTCTACTCTCATGTATAACTAATTAGGACAAATTTAAAAAAAAATAGAAGGGAGACCAGTAGAATAGAAAAAGGGGATCAAGGGGGGAGGTAAGGGAGGGAAAGAGGAGGTACTTGGGAATGAAATTGATCAAATTGTATTGTTTTATTGTGTGCACATATGAATATATTATAACAAAATTCTATCTATCTATCTATCTATCTCTCTCTATATATAAATGGGTGTTCACTTAAATTATTAACTCATGGCTATACTAATCAGCACCATTCTTAGGTTATGAAAATAGAGCTTCAGGCCTGTGCCATATGCTTTAGGGAACCTACTACACACACACACACACACACGCACACACACACACACACACACACCTATTTATAGTACTCGGTTGCCTCTATTTCTTACAATCTGGGACATGGTGCTGGTGCAAGAGGGTTCATAACTCTATACATCCACTTTGATGACTGACACCATTCAGGCCCCAGGAAAGTCTTTTCCTATCTCTTGCTTCAAATCTTCAGAACACAGAGCTGCATCTGAGTGTCAGGAGGGCTTGGAGGTTGATCACCATGGATGCCAGGGGTAGACGGTGCTTCTGAGGAAGGGAGGAATTCTAGCAGAGAAAGCACATAGCTATGAGGGGAAACAGATGGGTTAACATCCAAAGTCCTTTCTCTCAGATGGCATGAGGTCATTAGTTCCCACAGTCGGATTGGGGTCTCTTTTTTCTTGCTCTTCTCGTTCTGCTTTATAGTTCTGGAGATACTCATGAATAGCTGAGGAACTTTGGCTGTATTCAACAAATTACATTATTTTCAAATTTATTTATGTAGTTTTAGCTGGATGTAATGCATAGGAAGAGTGCTAATGATTCTTTACCTTGACAACTCAGTGGAATTTGAAATCTTGTAGAGTGAGCATTTTTATTTTTATGAAAACTTTAATATTTTACTATATTTTCAAATTATTATATAACTCAGCTTTTAAAAATAGCAGTTTCAATCTTTTAATTTACTAATCATAATTTGTATTTCAGCTTTTAATTTTTGTTTTTTAGAAAATATATACTTTTAAAACTCCACAAAAATTTAACGTTTGTATTTTTAAATGATAACACTTGATTTACTTTTTAGCAAAATTCCTTTAACATTTATACTAATATACCTTAAAAACAATTACATTTTATTTTTAAATTATAGATGATTTTCTTCAGTAGAGCCCAAATTATATGAAAATACTAGTAATAGCATACTTCACGATTTTCTCAAAATGAGGTCAAAAATATTTTTATGGAATAAATGTATAAATTATGAATATGAATGTATATTTAAACATCACAGGCTCATCAATAGAACATTCCAACCTGTATTAATGTTTTTAAAATTACTAAAGTTAGTCATTTCTTTACAGCTTAAAATTATAAGAAAAATTTTTTGAAAATATTTTTATGTAGTTTTTTCCTCTTTCCACAGTTTTTATTGGTGCATTATCATTGTACATAATAGTGGAATTTGTAGTTACATATTTGTACAAGTACAAATCTAACAATATAATTTGACCAATAGCATCCCCTACCACTTCCCCCGCAATAAGCATATTTTTGATGTTATTGTTTGAAGATATATTTTTCCATGGTAGGAACATGGGGCATATTTAGCTTTTTGTTGCTTGCTTTATAAATTTTAAATATTTAGGTGTAAGGTGTATAGGCATCCAGTTGTACTCCTACCCCAAGCCCTGCAATTTCAGGCATGTAATCCTGTGGCTATGCATTGACCTCAGTAGGACTCAGTCTGCTCATATACAATCTGAAGATCACAATCTCTCAGGGTCACGGTAGAACTGATGATACTTGTCAAAGTGCTTTGCAAGTTATAAAGCACCACCCCAAAATGTAAGTTTGTATTGCTTAGCATCACTCATTGTCTAGAGACGGTTGGTAAACATCGAATGGAAATCTGTTTTCATATAACCTAGGATAGCATAATCTTCAAACTGAAAGGAATCTTACAGGTAATATAGACTGCTTTTACATTCTGCCCCCTGGGTGTTCTGAGACAGCCCATTTCTTTCTTTGATAGCTGTGTTGAGAGCATTGAAATGTGGACCTCCTTCTATCCTTACAATCTGCCCGTTTCAGAGACATCATTACTACTACAATTTTTTCTTTGTATTGCTCCTCTTGTTCACCTTTAAAATTGAGATAATTCTCAAAAAACATAATAAATTGCAATTTAAAGATGCTTTCATCTCTTCTGAGCCTTATCCCTGCCCCCACCCCCACCCCCCACCCTCGCCAAAAGGACCCAAACAAACAAAATCTCTCTGAGCACTGTATGTCCATTTTTCTCTGACATTCAATTTCCCAAAACATATATATTCTTGTGCTCTTCTTCTTAATGTATGAATTTGAAAACAATACCATCATTTTCTCTTTAGCTTTGGCATATTTCTTCATTATTAATTTATTTTTCGCATTGGTGACAATTAAGACCTGAATGACAGCCTCTGTCTTTGCTTTTTCCACCATCCACATCAACCACTTGAATGAGCTACCTTTAACATAATGAGATCAATTCTTCTAAAAATTGTGCTTATGTAAGTAGCCTATGAGAAGGATTTACTGAAATGATGGATTAATTTTCATTTTGCATAACTGAATTAATTCTTCCACACCCCAATCTAGCAGATGTCTTGAGCAAAGAGATTAAAATGTAGTCAGAACAGGAGATGGGAGTCTGATGATGAGTTAGGGAGATTTCTAAATATTTGTTTTAGTAAAATTCCTGTCCAGATTTTGAAACATTGTTTTGCTTTCTTTTTCTTCCTATGCAACATTGTATCCCAAGATCTACCCAGAATAAAGAGAAGCACAATTATATTATAGAGCTGACAGTGTGTGTATATAACATTAACTGCTTGGGTAGCATGGCAGCAGTTTAGAGTAAAGTTATAGAGGCTCACAACCTCCTCCTGCTGCCTCCCTTCCACGTTATCAAGTGATGGATCATTTGAAGTCAAAAGTAAACCCTGTTGAGTTTCTATATCCAACTTAGGGTTGTACCAGAATTAATTATACCTTCTGCTACTTTGCAAAGGATTGTAACCAATAAATTCTAATAAACAGGAGTACAAAGATTTTATTTATGCCATTCCAAAGAAATTAGAACATAGTAGTGTTATTTAGCAATGCAGATGTTACATTATTGTGTTGTTTATATGAAAATAGATATGACATGGAGAGGTATATCAAACGAGCAGCAGAGAGATTTGAGCTGGCTACTGTTTTGATTATGCATATTTATTCATAATGCAGAAGTTGCTCCATTGAACCTCTTCTCTTTAAGATGGATTACCTATTTGTGGAAACCTTATTCTTTTCTTTCTTTTTTTTTAATATTTAGACATGTCAATATCATACTGGTGCAATATTTATGAGTGCCTTGTTTAAATTGTACCTTAATTGGTTTAGTCTCCAGAGTTGTAAGACATGATGCTAATACCCAGTAGTCAAGTGAGCAGGGTAGATAATGATGTGGTGCTGTCCGTTGGATGCTGGGGAGAGGGCCTGCTGCACATGGTCTGAAAGCAGTAATTGCACTGTGACTCTGATTTGCTTTTTCAGGCATAATGTTGTTTTACCATTAGATCACCTCATTTTCTATTATGATTACTCTGCCAGGACCATACCCCTGTGTCCATATTTTATTCTATGTACTCGATAACAGCATGCCGAGAAAAATCTATGTTAACAAACTGATAAAGAATTAAAATAATTAGTTGACCTGCATCTACACATGCTGCCTGCAGTGTGCACATACTTACACTTACTCTTTATTTCTCTATTGTGTATGTGTGTGTGTGTGTGTGTGTGTGTGCATTTCTCACTTAAAATATTCATGTTTTTGTGGTCAAAGTGATTTAGGGAGTCTCTTAAATTATCAATATCCTGATTGATTATACCCTGCAGCACCCCTACGATCTCCATCCTCTGGTGATCTCTGAATGAAAGCTGAAATAAAGATGGCAGAGCTTGCTTTATTTGAACTCAGCTGCTCAGAAACTGTCCATGTGTGTCCATGAATGATAGCAGAAACTTGTAAGTTTTACATTTGGGGTTACAAATACATTTTTAGCAGTAGGCAAATTTGCAAATACAGAATCTGTGCATAATGAGGATTGATTGGCTGTATTTTTAAAGATATTTGTTTGAATACCCTAAATGCTGAACACGGTCCTTTGCAGTGGTAAGTGCTCAATAAAAGTTTGTTGAGTAAATGAGTCAACAGCCATGAAAAGAAAGAGCAAACGCTGAGGTTATGTCTCCTTCTTTTGTCCTATAACTTCTAGTGTGCTGAAAGGTACATAATGAAGGGCGTTTGAGGCAGGCGGTTTGGATTTGAGTCTCCACTACACCTCTATAACATTGAATCTCAGTTTACTCTTTTATAAAACAAAGGATAATAATAGTACTGACTTTAGAAAGTTACTACAAGGATTAATGAATTAAGGGAACTTAGAAATTATCTGGTGCATAGTGCTATATAGGTATTTGATAAAAGCAACAATGATGGCAGAAAAATCAATACCATGTTCTGAAACTCAGCATTGCAATAAACTGTTATTTTAATACGTTTTCAAAAACTAATGTCTTTATGAGTTTTCACTTCCTTATCTTCATTATGAATAAAAACAACCTCATTGCCCTTTTTTCTTCCTTTTTTGTAAGGAGAGTAGTGAAGTATAATGAAGGCTGTATTGAGAAGTATGAACTTAAAGAAATGCAAAATATTACTGATTCTTTGGAACGCAAGTCTGTCAGTCTTTAAAACAGGATGTGGTCTCCTGCATCAGTCCTCACACTGCTCTGAAACTTGTACTTTGCAGTTCACCCAGTACGTGGACAGGTGGCAATTTTGTTGTGACTTTTTCACACTTAATGTCTTTGAATGAGCTGACAAAGCTCACCGCTGCACTGCCGGGAAATAATGGTTCAGGGTAGAACTGTATACATTTCTTCCTTTTTCCACCCATCAACAGGTTGTAACTTAAGATAGAAATGAGGCCCCGGAGTTCATGCTGGAAATGGGGGGAAAAGTAAGAAATAATAGGTTGTCAGCTTCCTTGAAAAGGTGCAAAGCACCAGAACTGAAAATAAAGACTTTATTGCCTTGCAAAGAAGCCTTGGTAGCATTCAGATATTACCTACATCTGCTTTAATGATTCCATTTAAGCTGTCATTTTCTGCATTTACCTTGCAGCATTCAAAAGCAACTATACTTACGTGTTCACAGCCAACGCATTGCCAGCATCACAAAAAGAGGGAGAAAAAAAAAAAGCAGAAAGAAAATGGTATATGATGTATTTTTAAAAAAGTTTCCTTGTAGAAAATTAGCAGTAATTTTGAGGCCTCTCTTAAAGGGAAATAAAGTTTCTCTGGAGATAAAAAATGCTGACACTGAACAAAAGAAAAGGGTGGAGAGAGAGAGAGAGAGAGAGAGAGAGAGAGAGAGAGAGAGAGAGACAGACTGAACTCATTCTCATCTTTTCTTTCTCCTTTCTTTTGCTAGTTGCTGAACATCCTTCAAGCACTTCAGTGTTGACAGCAGGACAGCTGGGGGGAAGTCACCCTGCTTTTATTCCCAGCATGATTGCTCCTGATGAATAAAGGGGAAAAATAGAGGGGATTCCTTTATTTCCTGGGAGTTTACTTAGCCTTTTTCTAGAATGGGGGTAAAAGTGACTGTGGCTCCCAAGGGGGCATGAGTAAAGTCCCCCCAGTTTTTTTTAGCTCATCTTAAAAAATCCCAGTGACTTATAGGTTAGAACTGGAAACCACTTTGAATATGACAGTTTTGTTACAGCTGATCAAATATTCTGTATCAAGTTCTGAAATTTCTTGTCTAAATAGACTTCATTGCTCAAATTGCAGCCTAAATCCCATTACCACTGCCTCAGACCTGTGCAGAGTAAGGTGCTTCTCCCTCCCTTGGGTTCCTGTGGTTCCGGCAGACCTGAATCCCTGTGGGTCTGCATCCTGCATGCTGAACATGTGCCTTTGCTTGGTTCTTACTCTATGGTTATTTTCTTACATCTCTAAATAAAATCTAAATTTTTGAATTACAAGTTTATGCTTGGGGCCACTCATGACTCTTGCCCTGCATGTTGCAGGGAATAGCTGTTGTGAAACAGTAATCTGTGTACTGATTTTTTTTTTTTCTGAAGGTGGACTCCAAATCCATGCAGTCTATGAGAATATGTCCATTTACTTTTCTGAATTCCTTCCTCTGCCATTTTACATATTAGGGGATGTTAAGCTTCCAAATGCTTTTGAACCCAGCACCTCAGTGGATGATTGGAATAAGATTTGAGTGCCCCACACAGCTTCATGTGTTGAAATCTAGTCCCCAAGATGCAGTATTAAGAGGGTAGAAATCATGGTGTTTAGAGGCAGGGCCTTTAAGAAGTGATTAAGATTAGATAAAACCACCAGGGAGGAGTCCACATGATTGAATTCTGGTTGCTTTAAAAGAAGAGAGGGGAAACCAGACAAGGCAGACAAATGAACTCCTTGTTTTTCACTAGATGGTACACTTTTATGTCTTGGGACTTTGCCCAGTGAGACAGCCATCACCAGACGTAGCATCTCAACCTTGGAACAGAACGGTGAGTCAAAATAAACCTCTTTTTTTTTTTTATTAACCTACCCAGTCTCTGGTATTTTGTTATAAGCAGTGAAAAACAGACTAATATAGTTAGTAATCTAAATAAGCTTGAGCTGCCTATCCAGGTCAGGGAAACCTGATTTCATGGAAAGAATACTGCCATATAACTAAGCAGACTTAGCTCATCTGCTTGTAATTCTCTTCTGTAAGCTTCTTCTCTGGGAGAATGGTGAAATCATCTTTATGAGACCACAAGATAACCCTGCTGACAAAAAAGGTATTTTGTAGGTTTTTTTTAAAAATAAATGAATATACTAATGAATTAGCAAACAAAATCAGCATCCCATCCTTGAGCAGTTCATTATAATCTTTGGGATAAAGCTTAGTATCCCTTTAATGTGAACACATAACTTTTTTTCTTAAGAAAGATGATTTTCAATATTTTTATTTTTTCTTTCTTTTATAAATTTTAAACATGAATACTTCAAAATAGAAGACAATAGGGTTTCTGAAATGGTTGGTAGGGCCAGAGGCAGGAGAAGAGGAGGGAAATATTGTTTACTTTTCTGTAAAGGGATTTTATTTTCCACAAGGTGAGAAACCCTGGGAAGCATGAGCTATGTTTTTCTCATAGATTTTAACATTTTTTTTTCTCTCTTGACTGAAGAGATCTTAATTTGCTTTTGCATTTAAAAGCTATACGGTATCTAGAATATGTAGGTGTTCCATAATTATTTTTTGAATAAATGAAAGAGGAACATGAAGATGGTAATGGCTAAAATGTGGACCAGCTGAATGAAAGCTGAGGGATTATGGAGAATATTTTATTTGTATTTCTGCCTTTTCTTTTTCTAGATACCCTTCTACATGGGACAGAAGAGTAGGAAAGAGAAGAGAGTAACGTTTGGATTGCTGCTCAAGATCTCTGCCAGGTGCTAGCTCTAATTCCTTATGTTTTAAATTCAGAATATTATCTACATATCTCCCTCTATACCTAGCTTCTCACTTTACATCAACCCAGCTGTCCTTTTGACATTAACACTGTCATGGCAGTGTTAATGATTGAACACAGATTGTTTTACTCTTCACAACTATTGAGCTTTATCAGGAAACAAATTCAGATACCAAGGATCTCATGTGTAATATAGTTTGAAATAAAATTTTCCAAATGTATTAATTAGTCAATAGTCAAAAAGAAAAAATATAGATCTCTCTCTATATATTTATGTTTATCTATATATGCACACACATAACATACATGTATACATGATCAAGTTTGAAAAATTTAAAAAGGATGTCTTAAAAACAATTAAAAACATTGAACTTCTCATTTTTTTTCTGTTTAGTATATAAAATCCTATGTAACTCTCTTCATTTTTCAAAATTATCTTCCATAGAGATTTTTCTTCTTTTTGTTTTGAGAAATTAGCATTCTGTACAAAGTTTTGGGGGAAAAGCCATAATAAGCTACTTCCTAGATCTTATTCACAGAATGAGGACTACAGGACTCAATCTCAAAAATGAACTGGAATGGAACATATATTTTGAGGTTCCTCCCCCCATTCCAGATTCCCATTGCATTATTCATCTCAAGGAAAAAGAATGTTAACATCATTTTCCCTCATCAAAGTGAGAAGAATACATTACAGGTGTGTGCAAGAATCTTTGCCAGCAAATCACTTCTCTACCTAATAGCTAGTTTAGTTATTGATAAGATTGGGGACAATAACTCTCCAAACTCTGTGCCATAGCATTTTTCATAAGCCATGCCTCTGTTTTTTTTTTTTCTTCTGCTTCTTCAGAAGCATTAGTTAATGAAGAAGTATATCCTGAATGCCATAATTTCCCAATAAAAACCACAGGTATCAGACCAAATGGATGCAGGCTGATCAAAATGCAATGTTATGCTTCCCATAATCGTGGTGGATCGTTTGGTTAGCATCAAAATTTAGACTTTAATTTTCTGCCACGGATGAAAGGAAATTTCAGCCAAATGTGGCAGAAACTAGGGAGGCTCCCATCGCTGCAGGTGTTTAACCATCAGGCATGCTCTTGGGGGACAGCATTGTCTGCTGGCCAGGCCGGGGTCCACAGGTGGGGAGAAGCTGGTAGGGGGGAGGGGCAGGATAGAACAGGATCAAAATCTGGACAAGCTCCAGAGAAAATCTCATCTCTCGTTTCACACCTTTGCTATTTGCTGTCAGTCTCTCCCCAGCAAGCGTTATTACTTTGCGGTGCTCAACAGGAGTTGATGGGCAGCCTCCACATTTCTCCTCGGCTTCACTGCCTCGCAGACGGACTTCTTCATTAAAGGCCACACCACAGTTCTCCAGGCTTAATGGGCATAAATATAGCTACTCAAAGAGGGGAAGCACTTTCCTGTCCATGAAGATATTACATCCAAGAGACGAAAGGAAAACCTGCTAATTGAGAATCGCACTTCAGTTTAATTACACAGATGCTAAAATAATGTAACTGAAGCGCCTTAAAAATATAATTATCCACTATGCAATGCTTGAGAGCCTGCTTTATCTTTTTGCGTTTAATGTACATGATCAAGAAAGAGCCAACAAAAGAATCATTCCTGGGTAATTTGGGAAACTGGGACATGTTTGGGTTTGAAAGATGTTTCAGAAAGCGTCTTGCATTTGGAGGGAATCATCAAAGGTATTTTGTGAGCAACTATACATAAAATCCTTCTTCTCTACCTGTATGTTCTTCAAAGGCACTTGGGATTAAAATAATAAATTTTAGGGTAGCTTGAAACTGTGTCCAATTATCTCCTCCAATACCACAAAGAGTGAGGACTGCTGTATGTTTGGAAAGAAAAACATACTGTCTTTGTAGTGTGCCTTGAAGAAGGTTTAGAAAGTGCTTCTGATTGACTAAATATTCCTTCTACCCTTTCCTCCTTTACCTTTTAGCTATATTGTTGAATTTATTATTAGACAGTGCTGGCTTTGCATAGAATGCTAATCTCTCAAAACACTCTGCTCAAAAATAAACCTGATCGTGTATTGCTTCCCAGTGCTATTTACTTTTGTGTGTGTGTGTGTGTGTGTGTGTGTGTGGTGTGAGACCCACCCCATATTCTTGTGGATTTCTTGTGTTGATGAGTAGTGTTTGCCATGGATTATAGTAAATAATGGTAAATTGATGCAAACATTCTGCATTTATGACTAACATAGTGGACAATATGATTGCTGTCCTAAGATTTTCAGCAAAAACATGATTTAGCAAGGGTGCTTCTGTATGGCAAACAGGAGATGTTACTAAAAGAACTTCAGAGATCATATTCCAAGTTCCTAGAGGTGCAGAAATTTGTAGGCACTTGAAAAGGAGGTGTGGGGGTATTGAGAAAAGGAGGAGGGAAGCAGGAGATGGAATACATGGAACTTCTAAAACAAAGATGAGAAAAATGCTACTGAGCCACATGGCGCATCCACAGACCATCCTGGTAAGCACCTTGGTGAACGGACTGCAGAGGAAGGCACATCATCTAGTAGGAATGGAGCTTGGGCTAGACTCACACTGAGAGGTGCTGCTTCCTCCTATGTGCCATAGAGCTCAGAAGGAGAGCAGAGGATTAACACTCTTGCTGTGGGGGCTGAGTACCTGGACCCTGATCTGCTCCAACTAGCTGTGGATCTTGGAAAAGTCCTTCGCCTATCTAATCTTGTTTCTTCCCTCCTAAAATAAAGTTACTAACAGTATCCACTGCCTGTAGTTGCAGCAATAATTAAATGAAACAATCCAAGTAACACATTTAGAAGAGTGTCTAGCCTTTGTGAACGTTCAATAAATTATCTGGTATCGGCTTTCCAAAGCTCCGGCTGATTCTACTGATTCTAGCCCAGGCTGGTATACTTTGCCAAATCATGCATACATTTTAAACACCTTATGTGTGAACATTGAGGAGATGGTTTGTAGCTCTCAGAACCCAAGAGAAGAAAAAAAATCTGTAAAGGCTGAGGAATCTTGGATTCAGTGCTCGTCTGATCTGTCTGCTACTTCCTTGGTCTACTCAGAGAAGGAAAGCATCAGAACTGAGAAATGGAGTTGCAACCACACTGAGCAGTTCCCAGGTTGGACAGTCACAGATGTGTTTACACTCACATCTAGATGGTGCACGGCTCATTACTTCAGGGTGAGAGGCTACGGGATACATGTGCATCTGCTAATGAATCTGGACCTGCCCCAACACACTGCCCAGATAGTTGCATTTTTAATTTTTTTTGATGATGTATATGTACTTTGAGTGGAGGAAAGACGAAAGGGAGGTGTTTTGTTTATTTGCTAACAAATCAGAGTCATTAATATTAGTGTCCTCGATTTTTGGTATTGATAACATTGAAATAATAGCCAATGTTTATAGGATTTTTTTTATGTGTGTAGAATTCTTTATATGTAAAATCACATTTATTGTAAAAGAGACCAAGAGCTCCAATAACATCTTTTTAAAAGGTTTATTTATAATTAACTATGTTCCTCTCATTATTTTGCTGCAGTTTGATATAGATATCTTCAGGTAAACTATTTTTTTTGTTGTTGTTTGGATTGATTTGGGCTCTTCTGGTTTTCAGCCAAGTGAAAGCTCATTGTCCCAAGGGAGATACTGTAATATACATGAATTTGGGAGCTAGGTGAGCCTGGAATGAATCTTAGCTCCCTTCTTAATTAGCTCTATGACCTTGTATGAAGTAGGTTCAGAGTCTCAGTTTTCTCATCTCCAAAATGTGAATGTTAATATCTACCTTCTGGTTCTTTGTAAAATTCTTGAAATGTAAAACTTGCTAGATTTGATTTTGATTGCTCATAAAATAGCTTCCATGTCCCCCAGTGAGGATGCTTGGTGATCCCAACCTACATTGTTCCTATATCCCAAATTCACCCTCCTGCAGCTAATGCAAAATTGTAAGCAAGTCGGAAAACTGAGCATCGTGAGTATTGATGGTCACTTCAAAATATCCCTCAGACCTGTCTGCTTTTCTCCTGTGTCAGTGTCCCATCCAGGTCAGGTAACCATCACCCTCACCACAACTTCTATGGTAATCTCCTAGCCAGTCTCCCACTTAGACTTTGTTGTTCTCCAGTGTGTTCCCCACCAGGAGTCAGAATGCCCTTACATTTTCATTTAAAAATACAATCATGTCAATTTTTTGATGAAGATTGAATTAGAATTCCCCATTACACTTAGAATAAAACAATAATATTCTTACCTATGGGGTCACCCTGTGAACAACCCCCCAGCCCTGGCTATTTTTCACTTCCATTTGCTCACTCTGTGCAAGCTAGATGCTGAGAGGTGTCCCTACCAAATGATCTAAAGCAAGCTACACTGTCATCGTTCTCTCTGTTTCTTTATAAAATTGATCACACTCAGCTCTTACTTGTTCATCTGAGAATTATTTTCTTCCTGTTTTCCTAAAATCCTATAGATTTTAGATTCCATATAGGCAGAGGTCAAGTGTGTCTGGTATTATAAGAGCCTAATACGTGGCAAGCACTTAATGGTTGAAATAAGGAACTAAATATAAGTGTACTTACTACTAATGACTATTTAGGTCATATATATATATATATATATAAGATCTTTAACTATTATAAGCAATATTTAAATGAATTTCCTTATGCATATTTCATGAACAACTGTGCTATTATTTAATGGGATAAACTTTTTTTAAAAAAATTGTTTTTAGTTGTAGATAGACACAATATCTTTATTTTTATTTATTTATTTTTATGTGGTGCTAAGGATCAAACCCAGGGCCTTACACCTGCAAGGCAAGCACTCTACCACTGAACTACAACCCCAGTCCTGGGATGAACTTTTTAAATGAAGTCCCCATCTAGTATACTGTCATACCATTCTGATTTCTTCCTTCATAATCACAACTTTTTATATATCTAATTGTTGAGTTTCTGGTTTCCACTTTTCCACCTTGACCAAGCTAATATAATTTGCAAGTCCTGATCAGGCCCCTCATTGCTGATTTTTAAGTGTTTAGAATATTGACTTTCTCACAATGAACACTTAGATATTCATTGAATGAGAGAACTATAGGTCACATGAATGTTGTCCAGGCAAATGGGAGGGTTGCCCTAAAGATACACAAAGAGAAATAGGAAAAGAAAGTGCAGTAAAGGGTATTCATCATTTTTCTTCACCCAAACTTTAAGTAGGAACTTGTATTAAGGGATAGCAAGTCATCACTTTAATTATTTACTCAAAAATATTTTTTTAAAAACAGCAAAGGCTCATGATTTCTTGTGTTTATTTCTTTGTGACACACACAATTGAAGAAGTTTATGAAATCTTGTGTTTTTGCATCTTGATAATGGATAAGAAATCAGCTTTATTCATTGCATTTTCCTGGGAAGAAGCCTGTTGTCTGAGAATATTTTGGGGAAGATGGGAAGAAGGAGTCTGAGTTGGGTCAGGTTGGGGATACCGATGGTGGAGATGCTACTGGGCTAGGATCTGAGTAGCCTCACTGTTAGCAGTCAGTCGTATCCTTGCTCCAGTTCATGTAAGGCTTCTGTTCAGGAGGAAAGTTATTCAGATCACAGAGAATATATAAGAGAAGGGAATATGTAAATTTAATTGATATAGAAAGTTGTCAAGATCTGACTCTCAATTGAATGAAACCAGCACAGTCTCTTCTGAAGACTGACCTTACACAACAATTGGGTTGCAGAATTTCTATAAATTAGACACTGGGCAATGGGAATTCTTTGATGCTTGGTAAAGACAATGACATTCTCCATGCAGAAAACTTTTTGTTTTAAAGTTCTGCTGAGTATAGCTTGTCTATAGCTTTGGATCCAAAAACATGGGATGAGAAATCTGACTTGAGTTTTGGTCTTGGTTCATATGTCACTTTGCTGCAGAGTATTGCTCCAGGAAAGCAAGCAATCTGTGCTCAGTTTCTCTTCTGTCAAGTTAAAATAATGACTTTTGTCATGTTGAGAATAAAATGATAAAATTTCCATTCTGAATAACTATGAAGGTAGAAAGTTTTGAACCACAGTTTCGAATTTACCATTATTATTATAATAAAAGATAACAGAATTTAGAGTTCAACTGGCATGGAAGTCTCATTGGTCACCCAGGGCCTTTCCTTTCAACAGTGAGTCTTTCAAGGGAGGCCAGGTCTATACTTTCAAACTTTTTGTATTTTTTAATTTGAGAAATATATGACCATGTCACGGATACATATTAGTTAACTCTTATTGCATTTAAACAACTATGACATCTTCATAGAATAATGAGAATTTTTTTCTTTCTTCTTCTTTTTGTTAACCTCACATATTTGTGGATCATGATAAGATTGACTGATCCAGGTAAAGTCTAGGACAGCTGACCCATTTACACAAACACCTTTTTGGTCACTGCTGGCTTCATGTGTATTGACACCCCATTGCATTGGCCAAAACAAGTCACAGAGTCAAGGCCAGCATCAAGTGTGGGGAAAGAAGATCCTGCCCATAGAGGAAAGGCACTGAAAATTTGCCTGCCAAGAATTGGATGTCTAATATGTTTACTGGGAGTCAGTGGAAAGGTGAAAGAAAAATCTAGTCTTCCTCTGAGGAATTTTTTTTCTCCTTAATATTTACTAATTTTTTAATACTTCCCTGTGAGTTATTTCTGCTCTGTGCCACATGTATCAATTTATCATATAAGTATAGAGACTTAGACTCTAGTGGGAGGTACTTTTCTACCATACATCTCACTTTCTTTATACATAAATGCGTTGTTAGGTAATCTCTAAAGCCTTCAAGTTCCAAGATAATAGAAAACTACTGATTTTTTTTTTTCATATAACAAAGCTATATTAGTCCATTTGTCTGCTGTAACAGAATAATGTAGACTGGTTTATAAACAACAGACATTTATTTATTACAGTTCTAGAAACTGTCAGGTCTAAAATCTAGGTACCAAAAATTCAGTGTCTGGTGAAGATTTATTTCCTGTGTCCTCACTGGTGAAGATTTGCTTCCACAGTGTCCTCACTGTGTCCTCACATGATGGCAGGGGCAAAGGTGAGGGAGCTCTCTGGAACTTTTATAAGGTCACTGGTCTTATTCTTGAGGGCTTTGTCTTCATCAGCTAATTAAATCTTGAAAAGCCTATCTCACAACACCATCACACTGGGGTTAAGGCGTCAACATATGAATTTAAATGGGACACGAACATTCATTTAGGGCAAAAGCCATCTTGTCAGAGCTAAAACATCAGGATTTTATTAAGAAGTATGGACTAATATTAGCTGCTGTAACAAACGTTTATTTCTCAGAGGCTTAACTAGTGATAAGTAATATTTAACAACTATCCTTTAAAAAGGGGAGAGAAAACTTGATTTGTAGCATGTGCTGATTTTGTTGTGTGTGTGTGTGGTGTAAATATTCCCTCTATGGCTGATTTTATGATTTAGCAATGTCATGTCACTGAATGTGGAGTTGGGCATAGACACTAATAATGAGTTCTTCTGAGACAATATGGCTGTCTTCCATTCTACCACTGGAATAAACTCAATAAAGTTTCTTTCTTACTCATGTCTCAATTCAATGTAATCAGTAGGATACAGACTTGGGCTTTGGTACTCTCAGTCCTTCAAGAATCCAGATTGACACAAAGGCTCTATTTTCAATGTGTTGCTCCCTCTGTCATTCTGCTCTGAGGACAAGACAGAAAGTATAGGGTCATGACACTTTTGGTCTCCTGAGTCTAGAAGGGGCAACAAAACTTTCTCCCATTTTCCTCTGACCAAAAGTGAATCACATAATCAAATAACTTCAAGTAGATTTAGGAAATGTAGTCTAGCTGTGTGCCTAGCAGTACAAGGAAATATAGCATTGTCCCCAACAGAGACTGACCTCTGATCATTAATCCACCCAACCTTTCACTCTTTCTCCAGTAAATCATGCCTCTACTTTAAGAGTTAGGGGTAACCTGTCCAAGATAAATCTACCACTGACTGGCTGTTAGCTTTCTAGGTCTGCCATAACAATTTACCATAAACTGAGTGGCTTAAAACAACAGTCATGTTGTTCTGGATGTTAGAAGTCTGAAATTGAGGTTTCAGCAGGACTATGCTTCCTCCGAAATTTCTAGAAACAAATTCTTTTTCACCACTTCTAGCTTCTGATAGTGGTTGGCAATCCTTAGTATCGCTTAACTCTTAGATGCATCATTCCAATCTTGGGCTCTATCAGTAGATGGTCTTCTCCCTTGTGTTGATTTTGTGTCCAAAATTTCCTCTTTTTTTAAGGATGGTAGTCATTGCCTTGGGGTCCTCCTAATCCCGTATGACCTCATCTTAATTTGCATTTACAAAGTCTGTACTTCAAATAAGGTCATATTTGCAGGTAATTAGTAGTTAGTATCTCTAAATATATCTTTTTTCTAGAGGACAAAATTTAACCCATAACTCCAATATCCCCTGCAAAAAAGAATTGGTCTTTTGCTGATCTCTGTGGACTTAATGTGCTTAATCTCAGTAAACCCGAAGTCTTGGAACCCAGGCCCACACTTTCTCTAAGGGATAGGCTAGTGTTCCCTCAGTCATGAACATCAGGGAAGGCCTGGGCCTAACATTTTGCCAGGTCACTCCTGTAACCAAATCAGGTTGGGGACGAATCTGGTGTTTCCCAATGTCTGATTTATGGTCTTGCTAAACCTCTGTGCATTGTTCTAGAATGAGAGGCCACAACAGACCCATATGCTGCTACAAACTGTTTCTGGGAATTTTCACCAATCAATGGGGCCTCAGGCAGTAGCTATAGGCACAGCTTGGCCATGTGCCCTGGTTCCATAACACCTCTTTTTAAAGGAGGCGACTCAAAATCCCATTTAGTCACTGCAACAAAACTGGCTGCCCAGTGAAGTCCATCCAGCATTGATATGCCTTTTCTGTGGCTGCTCATAAAAAGAAACAATATCTGCATATCTCCCACATCAAATCAATATACAATGGTGGAATAAGGACAGGTTTGTGTTAATTAAAACCCCCATTTGGAAAAGTAAGGGAATAAAAAACACCTAGATGTCATGCTCCAGAGCAGACTGAAATTCAGTGGGTCTAGTGTCATCGTGTTTTCTGCTCTGCCTGTGGAAAATTCTCTTGCTGACAGTCTGGTCCTGTCACCTGGGGATGTTTCTTTCATTCATTTCTCTTCCTGGTTTCTGGCACCACTCCCTGGGTGGAGGGGTTTTTCTTGCTCATTATTCTCCTGCCACATCTGATGTAGGCATTGGGATGTCTGCCTTTCTTGGGGCCCTTGCAGATCCCATTTAGAAAGCTTGAGTCATAAGGATTGTTTTAAAATCTGAAAGAGCCAAGGGACTGCCTGGCTTGTCACTAGCAACACAATTCCCTTGAAAACTTACTGGGCTTCTGAGCTACTTGATTAAATTCAGATCCACCTGCTAGTAATGGCGGCATTCAAGATTCTTGCTTAGATAAACTTGAAATCAGCTTCATATTTTTGCTTCCTCCCATTCATGTCTCCCTCTTTTAGCTTTAAAGGCAGCTATCTTGAAGCTTTTGATATTATTATTATTAATTTTTAATTTTACTGAAATAAGAAGACTCACCACAAGATCTTCTTCTTCTTTTTTTTTAAATTTTTTTTTAATATTTATTTTTTAGTTCTCAGCGGACACAACATCTTTGTTAGTATGTGGTGCTGAGGATCGAACCCGGGCCGCACGCATGCCAGACGAGCGCGCTACCGCCTGAGCCACATTCCCAGCCCAAGATCTTCTTCTTAACAGATTTTTTAAGTGTATAATATAATATTGTTGTCTATTGGTTCAACGTTGTACAGCTGATCTCTAGAACTTATTTATTTTACACAACTGAAAATTTTATGCTGGGTGATTAGCAACTCTCCATTTCTCCCTCCCCTATCCCTGACAACCACAATTCAATTCTTTGGTCCTTTGAGTTTGCTTTTTTTATATAAATCATATAAAGGGAATCATATAGCATTTATCCTTCTGTGATTGACTCCTCTCAGTAAAATGTCCTCAAGGTTATTCCTGTTGCTGCATATTGCCGAATTTCTTTCATTTTATCTTTAATCTGATTTTTTCCACAAAGCTAGTTCTTAGTGGGACTCTTGTTCAAAGGCTTACTTGGTCTTTTTTTTCCTATCAATTAGAGCCTAGAAACTGTCAATTTTTGTAATAACTCAAGGCCCTGTATTACAGAACTTGCCTTATTCCCTTTTATTTCTTTTTATAAGTCAATTTTCTCTTGAAGTCATCACTTTATTATAATATGTAGCAAGATTTAGCAATAACTACAAACACATACTAAAACCTCACTCTCCTTCTAGCCACTTCCCCTGGAGTCACAGGCTCAGTGGGCATGCGGACTTCCAAGCAGCTTCTTATGCGTATTGTCACTGCATAATATAAATCACCACCTTTCCAGCTTCAAGCGTCAGTCACCTTCACTGGTATCTGCTACCTGACTGACAAGTCAATGCCACACATTTTTGGATGTTGTTTTAACAAAGCTACATTTTAAAGGATCTGTTTGTGTACTTGAGTAGTTAATACTAGCTGCAATAACAAAAATCTCCTGATTCTCAGTGATTTCACACTCTAAAAGTTAATTTCTTACTCATGATTGGCAAGGGGAGAGGAGACACAGGGCTCTATTCCATGTGGTCCACCAGGTACTCCACACTTTTGTCACTGAGGTCTTCATTATGTAGTCTAAAAGCTTACCACTCAAGGAGGACAGAAGGCTAGCCTTCTCTAAGCCACCTCCATCTGCAAGTGACCCATCAGTTCTTTGTACATTTTTCTGGCTCCACTAAGACCCAAGGGGATTGGGAAATGCAGTGTGTCCAGAGAGAGAAAATGAGTTTGGTGAGCATGTAAAATGTGAAATTGTCTCTTTCAGTGATCTAATTGCTTATTTCCTTGTGGGAAGACTAGTTTGCCCTACTTCAGTTCTGAAGGAGGCATTAGAATAGAAGCAGTTTGAGAAATGTAGAGGGGATTAAAAAAAACAACCTAAATGAAAACAACCCATAATTCAATGCAATCCATATTTATCAAATATTCAGTATATTACTAACTTTTGCTTAGATGCACTTCATGTTCTCAAGCCGCTTCTAGTGTAGCACCCAAACTAAATGAGGCATTCCATGGTATTACCACTTGATATTTGGGGCTAAGAAATAGATCTTTAAGGGGTTAGGATAATTTTTCATCAAAAAGGAAACTTCTCAAATAGATGCTTTATTCTCTGATTTACAAAGCTACTAGCCCTAAATATAAAAGCAAAGACAAATGTTATTTCTTAATTAAATGCCTTTTCAGCTCAGTTATCTCTATGTCTTGCCCTGAGGATGCAGCTAGTAGTGCCCAGGTACAGAAGCATCATGATAACCAGATACTGGTTGAAGCTGAGCTGAATAATGTATGAGTGAGGCCTCATCCACCCCCTCCAGCTCTTAGTGAAGAGCTTTGTTTTTCAAAACCTCCTTTGGGAGGCTTCACAAACAACTGTTATTTAGCTCACAGATTCCAAAGATGATAGATAGTGGCCTTTTCCTGCAGGTAGAGATAGCTTACCCTCTGATGGTGGAAATCTGATTATTGGCATCTTCCCTGCAAATGGCCCTGTTCAAAAATCAAACAAGAATCTCATGTTTAAAATCCAAAGAAAAAGGACTAAGAGTCTTGCAAAGCTCGAATGAATGCTGACCTCCACTTGCAGAAAAATAAAACAGTATACTTATTAGGAGGCAGATTTGAGCCATTTGGGGTTGAGAACTTTGCTGGTTTTGAAAGAAAGAAAAAGAAGAAGAAGAAAAAAATCTAGGCAGCTGCCCTAGTTTCTAGAAGGACACAAGAGTATTTACTCAGCACAGAGCCAGTCTGAGCTAATGGTTCTGAGGACCTCTAATGGGCTCCGGGTCGGGCAGGGTGAATTTTGGCACGAGCAGAGAGGTGCCTGCCTGAGAGAGGGCAGCTCTCCTTGGGCAGGACATGCAACTCTTACACTCTCTCTCCACGGAGCATGTGCGCAGGCTTCCAAAGCTCAGGAGCTTGGATCAATAGCTAAAAGTTTGGAGGCTTATGACATCTTCCAAATTGGAATGAAAACATCTCCCCGGGTATTCTGCAGTGCTAGTAAATGGAAATGAAACATCCGAGTGAAGGCAAAGCGTTCCCCAGACCTTCATCTTATTTCCACTCAGATGTAATCCAAAATTAACACTTGCTCCAGACACCCGGCCTATTAGCCCGAGAAACGATTCTTCAGCTGCGAGGAGAAGGGCAGCGGCTGGGGGCCCCGGCGAGTGGTGAGGGGCTCCCCCACTTGGAATTCCACCCTGGTAACCCAACAAGAGACGCGCATTACCATTTAATTATAATGACAGAACAGATGTGATAACAAGGTTGTCTTCTCTGGCTCTGTTCCTGATGTCACCACAAGGGTTTTCCAGTTGTTGCTCTTTCTCATTTTGTGCTTCCTCATTAATCTCAGCTCCTCCAGCTGCTGCTTCCTGCTCGCCTCCCTGACTCCTCTGACCGGCCTTTGTGAGCCAGCGACCATGGCCTTTCAGAGAACTGGCTGCGTGGGGCCGGGTCTTTGCTTAGTTTGGTTCAAGCCATCTGTGCCTTCCTGCAGGCCACAACAGTCCTGTAGAAGCCCCCTGACTTCATCTTCACCAAATTACTGCATTTGAAAAAAGACTTTGCATAAAAGGACATTATTTCTTTAATTCTGTGACTGTTAGGGCATGTGCTCCCCATTACCTTCCTGACTACCTCAAAGCTCCCTCTGTTCTTTTGTTTTCTTAACTCCAGATCTAAACACAGATAAAATCATTTAATTTCCTCAAAGTTCAGTCTTACTAGACCTAAATTTAAGAACAAAGTATGGATTCATTAGTTTTACATGTATCTTTTCCTGTGAGAGTCAAACCTTGAAAAAGCTTAGTTCAAATAGTTCACAAAATTTATTTTGCTGGAGATTTTGAATACTACTAGGCCTATGCTTTGTTTGTTTGTTTTTTTCTTTCCAGTTTTTAGTTATCTATCCCTTGCACAATTAATAGGTCAAAAGGCATGTTAGCAAATTTGAAAGAAGAGGTGATATGTAACTTCTTTATTGAGAGAGAATTTATGTGTCTTATCTTTTTGTCTTCATTGATGTGCTAGAGACATAGTAACTCCTCAATAAATGCCAAATGAATAAATCATAAAAATATGAGTGGGAAATATCAAGGGAGATATTATTTTGTTTGCTAAGGAAAGTCTCAGCATTCTGTAAAAGCTTGGCTTACTAGTCTACCAACTGCTACACACCAAGAAGATTGAAAAATAAATCCAACCTCTTAGTAATTGACTTGGCCTGAGTTACTACTTCTAGAGAAAGAGGTGGGTGAAACAAAGTGAGCAGACCCTGTGGGCATCTCTTCGGTGCCTTCCTGGGGTGAAAGGTACATCACATGCATTGTCTATTTAGTGTTCACAACAATCCTTCAGAGTAGGTGTAGTCTCTCGGGTTTTCCAGTGAGGAATCAGGCACTCAGAGAGATTGATCTATTTTCCCAGGATCACCCAGTAGAGGTGCTACTCAATTTCAGACCAAATTCTTTCCAAAGTTTGTTTCATTGCATTTTGTTCATTTATGTGTCTCATTTCTAATGCATGCCATCTTCCCACATGAGCTCTTTAAGACCTAGAGGAAAAAAGAGGATGTCTGCACAAAGTTTCTCTTGTGAGATTTGAGACCCTTATTCAGTTAAGAGTGAATAAAACCATGAAAGGGTTAGCAGTATCCCTTGGTGTGGCTCATTTATTTGTTGCCAAATAGCTCTTGTTTTCCAATAAATTCTATCTGTTCTACTTTGTGACTGGATGTGAATGAATGGGGAGAAGCACAGATTTGAGGACTGGATTGTTATTTAGAGACTTTGTTGTTACTGCATATTTCACAGGGCAATAGGTTGTTTTGTGTTGAATGTATAGTTGAGGTCTGAGTGTATAGACATCTCTCATACTTGGGGTTGAACTAATGAAAGGCAGGAGATGTCCTTGGTATTCACAGGTGAGCTTTTCTTCTTCAAATCTGTGACTTGCTCTTTAAGCCGGAATTGCAGTTGTACCCAGCAGGCACACTGGGCTGCAACGCTGCCGATCTGATTCCAGCTGTCTTCTTGATCGATCTTGACTAGATCAATACAGAATGCTCATACCAGAGGTCATTCTTTAAAGCTGTAAGTTTAGGTCAAATAAAAGGAAACATTATTACACATAAATATGGGGAATTTCAAGTTTTAGAAATAATCACATCATTGTAAAGGTGAAAACATGAACAATTTCAAGGAGCGAAATATGTTTATAGATGCACATAAATCCTTAGTTAATGTCAACCTCTTCTAGGGAATCTTATCCTTAGATACAGTCAAGGATTAGATTGAGGTAATATGTAATGGTGTTCTTGAGTTTGGGTACCAGATTCCCAGGTATCAGTGATCACACATCCACAGAGCTGTATGCTCCTAGGACTTTCCACAGAGAGACAGGGGACAGAGAGGAGCAAGCCAGGAACAAAACCACTTAACCCATTTCAAGTTTATTGTTGCTCCAGTGGTGTGGCTCTTGGTAATTTATGAGACTGTCTGTGGGGTTCAGAAGCTCTTGAGACCTCCCGTCTAATAAAATAGCCATGTCGTTTTTCCTGAGTGAAAGGAACGACATATATCAAGAAGTGCAATTTGTTTGATATCCTTTTGTACAGAAAAAGGAAAGGTTGTGGCATTTGTAGGTTAGTAAAAAGAAGGAGGACGTTAAGGTATATAGGTATGTTGAGAGAGACCTTGCAGTTGAAAGTACATAAAGGTTCTTTTGTATTTAACATCTTGGGGACATAGGACATTATACTAAGAATACTAAAGTCTCAAGTTGGAGCTGTCAGTTTGAAGACTTTACTGTAACCCATCATATATTCCTTCAGGTTTTAAAGATACTGAAAAATCTCTTTCAAAGAATCCAAAATAGTTCTTTCCTTTTAGTAATTGGTTCAGCTACCCCTTACCTGAAGAAGAAAGCCACTCTACTTTTTTTAATTGCAATAAAAGTTATAACCCTTATTATGAGAGAAGGCATTCTGATGAGTCTTCATTCCCTGTGAGTTATTATTTTTTTATCATAAAAATCTCCAAAGAGAGTGGTTGTTGTAATTTCATATCTGGTAGTTTGGTCCAGAGTCTATACATCCCTGTATGAGCAATCTGATTTACCTCTCAGCTGTCCCAGGAAATGAATATCCATTTAGTCTCTTGTTAAAGTTATCATTTTCACAAACAAAAGGTAAACTTGTTCTACAAAAATTAACAATAAAAAATATTGAATTATCCATGATCCTAGGCAACAGCTAGGCTTGGATAATTTGAGACAGCACCTATAACTGGAAGCCTGTCTGCAGAAGCAGGTTTGTGAGGTGTATGTGTGAATGTGTGTGAGACCCTGAAGTCACAAGGCTGAGGATTCCAGGGGGCACTGGTAGCCTGGGGACTGTCAACTGGCAGATGGGATTCTAATGAGGAAAATTGAGATGATCTGACTAAAAGCTGGGAGTTTCTTGTTGGCAGGGCATACACGTGCAAATGAGTGTGTATTGAACCATGGACTTTTGTAACAGCTTATTGATGGAAATAGTGTCATGCATTCAATACATGCTTTTTCATGCCGAAGTACAGGATGGTTTTCTTCTTCAAAAAGTATTACTTCTCTGGCTGGAGCATCTCTCAACAGTGCTAGGAGTTTGGTTAATGCGCAATTCAGAGTAAAAAGGTCCAATTCTTTACAATACCTGTCTTTTCTAGTAGAAATCATTTAGCTAATCCCTTCCAGGGAGGTCCTGCCAGTAGCAATGTAGTGCCATTGGGGAGCAGTTATGGAAGCATCCCAAGATTGCATTCTTCTAGAGGGTCCCTAGAAATGGACACCTCTGGCTTTGGTCTGAGTACTAGCCAGTAACTTATGTGAAGCTCAGACAACTTTGCAGTAATTCTTCCAACTGTCTGACTCAATAGCAGTCTTCAGAGAGTATTTTTTATCTATGACAGTTGCAGCTTTCAATCCTAGATTGGATTTCTCCCTGTCCTCCCAGAAGATGTTTTAGTGATGTACCAGTTTTAGCATATGATTGGTAAGGCCTTGAAATAAATTCCCAGCTAACAGAAAGGCATGGTAGGGCAGGGTAGAAAAGGACGTTAAAATTCACTACTAAATCTAATATGCTCCTGATGCTGTTTTTGAGAAAGGAGGCACTTCTTCATTTCTCCATCCTTTCTAAATCTCTAAACTCTCTTTCTATATTCCCTTTTTATTGTCATTTCTCTGTAGAATGAATTAATCAGGTGTTCTGTCACTCTTCTGAAATTTGTGATGTCCAGCTGCAGTCAGAGTTGAGTTTCACATCTGTGGTGGTACAAGGGAGAAGTCAGTGATATGAACCTCAAGGTCCTTCTGGGCAGTAACTTTCTGTGGACTTGGAAAAATGCCTCTTCTGCCATGGAAATTTCTTTTCTCTAAAACACCCTAGTTTGTCCTTAAGCCATCTAAAAGGTAGAGAGGGGCCTGATGAAATCACTTAGAGACTTTTAAATAAATGAGAAGACATGGAGTGAGAAGACATAATTCTAGTCAACACAGTAATCAATGAATAGAATTTCCCTTACATTTCCAAAATGTAAGGGAAATGGAGAAGGAAATGGAAGAGACGAGGTCTCTTGAGGCCAGGGAGGAAGAAAGCAAGTTAGTGGTGAGGAGGACCAGTAGGAGAGGTGCTGGAGAGAAGAACTGAAGCAAAACTTCCTTCAGAAGGAACTTTTGGAGTTCCCTGAGACCATGGGACTTCTTGGCTGCAGAGTGACAGTCTTGCCGAAATGCCATATGTGACCCCAGAATATCTCTTCTTCTAGTGCCTGAATCAATTGGGTTCTTTGTGACCATGAGCAGGTGAAAGCTGACAGGAAAGTTGTACTACTGTTCAGATATATCCTCAAGGATCACCTGGAATTTACAATATCTCAAAACAGGTTCAGTGTCTCATGAAGAATCTATAATATTTCACGTTACTTGCCCAAGAGTCCTCCTCCAAAACTTTCCTGATAATGCTGATGCAGATCCAACAAAAAACCTGATGCACTAAGAGTGGAGGGGCCAAGTGTATGATGGGTCCTGTTTTTGCAGGGTTACAAGCTGGGAAAAGCAAACCTGGACTTATGATAAAGGTGGTAGAGAGAGTGTGCATGCAGGCACATGTAAGTGTGTTTGTAATGTAAGTGGCTTAAAACCTAAAGTGAGAGAGAGAGTGTGCCATGGAACTGAGAAATTGGGGTTGTCTTCCAGGCATATACGGAACAAAAGAAGGCTATGAACAGTCTGAGTAGTCAGAAAGGAAGGACATGGAACGTTTCTCCTGATGAGAAAGATAAGAACAGGTTCAAAGCCATGATAAATCATAGTGTGTACCAATGACAATTAGAAAACCCTGATTATATAAAAATGCAGTAATAGTCTAAAAAGAAGAAAGTTTTCAACAGCAGGAGAAGGGCTGGTTATCTTGAGCACACAGGGTAAAAGAAACTTGTGATTTTACAATGGAGTCAAAGCTCCTGAGCCTGCATTTTTTCCCTTAGAAGAGTTTGCTTTTGCATTTTACAGTTTTCAATTCATTTCTGTTTTGGTTGCAGAAAAAGGTCCATCTTTTGATGTGTAGCTTACTATTATGTGTTCAGCTCTATTGATTTTGAGAGCTGAGGGCAGTGGCTACTCAAACTCTAAACCGTGATCTTTTTTTGTTTTAGCCAATGATACTCTGTCCATGAGGCCTGTTTTCAGCTGCAAGTAACATGAAACTTGATAGCAGGTACTCATTTATACAAATAGAGCTAGATTTTTCTCCACACAATATCTAAAGAAAAGCAGGTACAGGCATTGGTTCTGTGGTTTAATGATGTCAGAGCTGAATTATCTGTTATCTATTTTTCTCCCTTCTTTTTTTCATGATGGCTCTCACCATCATAGTCACAGTCAAGATAAGAAGAAAAGAAAAGGGAGAAGGCCAGAATTCTATTACACCAGCCTTTCTCAGTAGAGGGGAAAGTGGGAAGGGCAGCTCTTGGATTTACAGCTTCTCCTTTGAAATATGCAATGGAGGAGAGGAATGGGGAGAGTGTTTTGCTGTCACCAATACCTGCCATGATTATCTGGGTATTTATCTGGTCATCAGCAGCTTTATTGTCTTTTGAATATGAACATACCAGTACAAAGCCTATAACATAGCAACCAATTGGATTTTTCTACTTTCTTCCAAGCTCTGTAATTTCAAATGGTTTCCTAAATATTACTGGCCCTTTCTGCTCTATTTGTATTTTCTGGTGAGCCATTACAATACTACACATAAGATTACCTCCAGGAAGCTAACTGATTTATACTGTTTCTCCAAAAATTTCTGTTTTTAGTCATAAAAACTGTCGAAATTGATTGTGTCTTGTATACATAGGGTCTTTATATTCATTAGCTTTAATTTTTACCCTCCTTTGAAGGAGTTCTTGTTATCCCTTTTATACAAATAAGAAGCTGAGGATCTGATAAAAGTAAAGTGACTTCCTCAAGACCATTTGACTCAAAGGTGGAAAAATACATTTAAAATTAATTCTGTCCATTCCAAAGCCCGTCTTGTTTAAGAGGGCTGTGCTGACTTCCCAGTGCTATTTATGGTAGTTATTTGTGGAATTTATAGTACTTATTTACTTCCCTAAAACTTTATGGGGAAAAACTATGGTGATGAAGTCAGGTATGTGTGATTCTTACTCTAACTTAACTATGGGTAATGATTACCAAGAGTCAGAATATAGTGGTCCAACTTCAAGAACCAAATTCCAAGCTGTGTAAGTCTTACTTTGATGCTGAGGCAGAAGGTAACAATTAGGTTTTCAGTAACTTTAGTCTCTCCTTGTCCTCTGTTTCTAGCTTTTTTATTTTGGGAGTGTGGTTTCTGTTCTTGACCAGAGCCTCCATGTCCATGACCAGAGGTGTCGTGGGTCTAGTGCAAAAGGCCTGGTCAAATATGTTTCTTTCAGTGAAATTCCTTGGCATATGAGAAGCAGTGGTTCTCAGCACTGGTTAGAATTAGGATCACCTCAGTAATTTGGAAAACTACGAAAGCCTGTGCCGATCCCTAGAGATGCTAATTTAATTGGTGTTGAGTGGGGCCTAGACACCAACTACATTTTTTTTCCTGTTTTTTTTTTTTAGCTCCCCAGGTGATTTTAATGCTCAGCTCAAGTAGAAAACCACTGGCCTAGATGATTAATAGAGGTACTAATGGAGGGGAGGATAAAGAGCCCCAGCACAAGTGGTCCTCAAACCTTTTTGGTCTATAGACCATTTTATGGGGGTGTTGAAGGAAATAGGTCTCTTCAGAATTAGCAGAGATAATTGCCTTGCTTTTGATGGCACACCAATGAGTGAAAGGATAAGCAAATGACTAACGAGAGAGAAGTTATGCGCAGAGAGTGACTTTGCTGTGTGTTGCCACGGTGCTGTCATGATTTTTAAAGCACCATCATCTAAATTTACCAATGGAAAAAAGATTGACACCCTTCATGGGGTGCATACCTGAAAGAGACCATCGTATTAGTGAGTGGCAAAGCTTGAGTTAGCACTTTGGGCTGCTAAGACCCCTTCCAGATTCTTTCCCTCTCATCCTAGGGCTGTCCCCGTGGGGAGGCCACCCTTGATGAGAATCTTGAGGTCTCCCTGAATGTGCAGGTTTGTATTCCAGAGGGAAGAATATCAATTCGATTTGGTCCCCAGATTTCATTTTTCAGGCTCTCTGTTCTGTCAATTTCCTCACAGCGGTAGGAGGAGACTTTGTGTCCCTCAGTGTGATACTGTGTCGGTTTAGGTGTCCGCTATGGCTATTTTCAATTCTCTCAGCCTAATGTATTTCCTTTTTGTTTGGGGGTGGATGCGCCTTTGTTTCCCCAAACCCATTTTCTTACTCTCTCTTTTTTCTGTTCTAAAGTTTGATCCATCTGAAATCTATACATTTATTTCACAGTCATGAGTGGCTCCCCCCCCAGGTTAAATTATTTAATGGCATTGTTTTATTGAAGGCTTCAGATTAGGTGCTGACACTTATTGGCAGAAAGAAACAGGTTTTTCCGTTGGGATAAAACATATTTTTTATTAGCGAAAAGAGCAACCAAATTGAGTTTCTGTCTTTTAAATCCTGGCTGTGGCAAATGAAGACATCTGCTGCTTTCAATGACAACTTACCTTTGTATCAAAATGAAGCATCAGTCACTTAATGTATATTCTCCTTCTTCCTCCCTCCTTTCCCCCTTGCTCCCTTCTCTTACATCTTTCTTCTTCTCTCTCTTTTTATTCCTCTATCCCCTGCCTTTCCTCTCCCATCCTCCCTCTTCTCATTTACCCTCTTTTTCTTCTCACATCTCTCCCTCTCTTCTCATTCACTTTATCGTCTCTCTCCTCCCTTGCTTCCCCTCCTTTACCTTTTCTAACTTACTCTATTTTGGTTGGCTTATCTTCTCATCTTCCTAGTCTTTATTCCTCTGGGTTTGGAGGTTTTAATTCCAAATGCCACTCGTCTCCTGAAGTGAATAAATCAGGGAATCTGAAAGGAAAGAGGAAAAAAAATGAGGTTTGATTTCGGCTGTCTTTCTTTCCCCTGCCAAGTTCATTCCTAGGGAATTTTAGACACAAACAAAAATAATATGAACTTTCTCTGTATTGCTATCTGGGTGAGGAAATGGGGATGGGGAGACCAGTAGCCACCTGAATCCTCCTGCTCCCCCAGGACTATGGCATAGAAGCATATAAATCTAGTTGGGTACCTGTTTTACTATCCTTTCTAGAGATCTGATCTATCTGCCAAGAATTTCATGCCCTGCAAGTCTTCATATTCTTAACAGAATAATTCTATAACTATAATCTGATACTTATTACCATATAACTTCTCTCTGCAGAACATGCCCATTTCCCAGATGAGAGCACTGTTGTAAAAACTGGAAAGATATAGAGAAGCACGACATACTGCAAAGCCTAGAAACTGGGATTGAAAGGAATAATGGCATACTGGAACAGCATCATTTAAAATGTCAAGTTCGAATGTATCAAAGCAGAGCATGTCTGGAATGTGCTTCCCAGAGAAGATGGGGAGCAGGGTAGAAAAGAGAGGTCAGAAGAAATTTTCTGAAATTAAAATTCCAGTGTGAGGTGTACCTGAAGGTATACTAGGGCAGCTTGGCAAAAGACAATGAGGCAGGGCTACTTCCTATGGTGAGGTTGAGTATGCCCTGGACAAAGTGCCTACTGATCTCCAGCTTCTCTCAGCTGCCAAGGTGGGCTGCAGCCCTGCAGGGACAGGGACCTTTTTACTGGCCAAAAGTTTCCTTAACCATGCTCTATAACTTGAACCCAGCTAATTTCCTTGATGAATAGGGTCTCCTAATTTTTAGGAGTGGGGTTCAGAATCAGAAATTGGAATCCAAGATTCTCAGATCCAACTTACATGTTTCTTCCCTCTGCTCCTGTCCAGAAGACACCACAGTGAATTGTGATTGCAAAAAGGATAATATGCAAAAACAAAACAAACACAAACAAAAAACAGAGTCCTATGTTTTCTTTCAAAAGTGCTTAGGGAGACTACTTCAGATTTTTTTTTAGAGAAGAACATAGTGATTCTGCAGTGAGCAGGCGTTTTCCTATGCCTAATTTGACCAAAAACTTTTCAGCCACACCATGCTCAGGACAGCACTTCACTGATATTCTGCAAGCGATCAGTCTTCACAGTACTGCCATCTCTGTTTCGCTGGGATCCCCCAGAACTTGTTTAGCCATGAGTTCAGTAATTGGACTCAATTACTTATTTCTAACAAATAAGTTGAGTGACTAGGGGTACATTGGGTAGAAGTTGAGGGTGGTGGTCATTGCCTTGGAAATGACAAGCGGGAAAACTAAAATGAATCTTGAATATAAGGAAAAGTAAGGTTATTTAGAGAAGGATGTATGGCCCTTATTTTGCAACCCTCATTGATCTAAATCTGGGACTAAGAAGACACCAGGAATTTTAGAGATGGAAAGAAGAACTGGGAAATGTTGAACTGACAGCATTCCACATGGAATCCGGCTAGCAGAACGAATTTAGTCAGCTTTACAGCTAAAAAAGTTTCCTGCAAACAATGATTTGGAATTAAGAGAACTGTGACCTACTAACTTGGGGCCCTCTGTAGACATTATGTTTTTCATCTGTAATATAACATATATGTATTGAGCTACGGTGTATTGTGGGGATTGATACCTATCTTGGCTACTCTGCCAAATCATTGCTGTGATTCAACAGAAAAAAAATGCACGGGAAAGAAAAAAAATTGCAAAATATAGTAAACTGCTGAACAAATAAAGTCATTTTTAAAATTTTATAATTCCCGCATTTTCTGAGCCCACTCCACCTGTGTTATTTCTATTGCTTTCAGCATTGTCCCCATTTATCTAGTATTATATCTGTCTGATTTGAAGTCAGTGACAGATAGAAAATAGAGCTCTTATAGAAAGGAAGCTCATCAGAAGGAAATGATGAGACCACATGGATCAGCTTCTTTTATGTGAAGGACCACAGAGAAAACCTATTCATTTGTTAATACACAAACTTACCCATTCATCAATATTTATGGAGGACCTCCTGTATTATAGGCATTGCACAAGACACTTAGGATGTGATGAATAATAGGTAGTCAGTCTCTTGAGGATATTTACATAGTGCTTTTTTAGATGTCTTCCTGGAAAAAAAAATTAGTTGTATGTTCTCTAAGTCCAGAATATGTGGGCACTTCTAGGTAGACTATGTGTGTTGTTTTGGAGGGAATCAGTTTTCTCTCGTTTTATGTGACTACAGATGTTGGAGATGCCTTGTGTATTTGTCACCTTTGCTTTCCTTTCTCTAACAGGGAACAGAATATTGATAATTCATACCTCTTAGGAGAGAATTTATAACTTTTCTTATTCTTTTTGAAAGCAATCGGCCACCATATTAGGCCAAACTGGGAAGACAGAGCTGTTGCCAGAAAGTTAACCAGGTTGAAAAGTACTTACTTAATTACGTGGTCAATACAAAAGCACAAGGTTGAAATGAAGTCAAGTTTGGCCAGGAAGGAAGTTGAGTAAGTAAAGTGATGAAGAAAAACTATATAGTAGGAGGTGAGGATGGACTTTGGCTAATGAAGTAGAGCACCTGTTAGAATATGGATGATTCTGCCAGGGTTGGGTGATGCTTTAATGTTACTAAGGATGGTGTTAAGTCAATGCTTTCTGACCTAAACTACCCTGTTCAGAACAACCCAGAATGTGATTTTAATATTTTGTATCAAAATCATGAAATAATTTTATTTACTTAAAATAAATATCTGAAATAGTAAAGAGTTTTATTTCTTCTGTAACTAGATTAATTAATAACAAATTAATTCAGTAAATATTTACTGGGAACCTCTTTGTGCAAGAACCTTGGAGGTTTTAGATGCTAAGATTCTTGGTATTTTCAAAGTTAAATCGAAATTTGGAAGCAGATCTTGTCCTTAGGGAATTTACAGAATGACAGAGAATGGAATATACAAGATGACTCTGTAGAATGTGAAAAACCATGAGTAGAATGTTTATAATATTCTATGGAGGCTCAAGGAAAGCATTGATTACTTCAAGTTGGGCATCTCAGGGAGAACTAGGGAGAAGCACACAAAGGGCATAAGGAATATGTGATGTGAGTTGATAAGAAAAGAAGGAATTAAGTGAATCAAGAAATAAGTTGAAGTGTGGCACATAAACAGAAAAGAGTGAACTGTATGAAAAAAATAGCAGGGAATTGTACTGGTCCATTTTGTGTTACTGTAACAAAATACACAAGCAAGCTAAATTTATAAAGAAAAGAGGCTTATTTAGCTTACAGCTTTGAAGAGTGAAATTTCAAATAACATTAATCAGTTCCCATCTCACTCTGTCACTTCAGAGTGGATGATAATGGCAGGAGCATGTGTGGGATAATGGTTACATCTCCAGATAGGAAGCTAGGGAGATATTGGTGGGGACAGGCACAGACTTTAATAACCATTATCACTAGAATCAATGCAGGAGTCTCACAAGAACTACTTTAATTCCTTCCAAAGGCAGCACCCCCAATGACCTAGGGAGCTCCCAACTTGGCCCCACCTGTTTTTTATATTAAGGTTCTATACCTTTTACTATCACAGATTTAATATTTTCTATCAAAATCATGAAATAAATTTTATTTTTCAAATAACAACAGATGACCTTTGGTGAGAATAATAACAGCATTTTCTCCTGGTCCCACAAGGTTCATGCCCTTCTCACAGTGTAAGATGGGTATTCATCCTATCCCGGTAATCCCAAAGTCTTAGTTTGTATTGCTCAAAAGTTCAAGTTCAAAGTCTCATCTGAGACTCATGGCAAGTTTCTTGCAGCTTTACGACCCTGAGGGGAAGAAAATGCACAAGTTATTTAGTTCCAAGATACAATGACATTACAGGCACAGGGGTAGGCATTCCTATTCCAAAAGAAAAAAAAATAGGAAAGCATAAAGAAATAATCAGTTCAAAGCAAAACTAAGACCCATGCCATTAAATGGACATTAAATTCCAAAGCTCCAAGTTCAGTCTCTTCTGCATACTGCTGTGAGGAATGGGCCCCCAATGCCTTGGGATGACCTGCCCCTATGGCTTTGCTGGTTACCTCCCAATGGCTGTTCCATGGGACAGTGTTCTAATGTCAGCAGCTATTCTGGGTGACCACTAGCACATTGCTGTTCATCATACCTTTCTGGGTCTTCACCATAGCTTTACTCCCATACTGAACTAGGAATTGCTCCAACAGTTGCTCTCTACAGAGGCTCTGACCCTGTGGCAAACCATTGCTTGACTTCTCCAGTCTTTGAAATCTTGGTGGAAGCTCCTATGGACTGTAAAATCAGTTCCATGCAGAAGTCAATGTCAGCTTCCCACATGAACCGTGTGCCTGCAACCGCTTGAATCATGGTTGCAGAGGTCATGAAGTGCTTTGCTGGAAAACCAGGGCTTAGGTATTCCTTTTAGAGTACCCTGGTGTTCCATGAAATAATTCTGCTCTGGAAGGTCTCTGGACCTGTGATGAGAAGGCAGCCGTAAAGATTTCTGAGATGTCCTTGAGAACTTTCTCCATCTGTCTCCATGCAAAGCAAGCAGCTCCCTTTTATCGGTACTAATCTCTTTAGCAAGAGGTCCCCCCCCCCCCCCCCCGCCTCACTCGGCACCCTTACATGATTTTTCTTGATTTCTCATCCCAGGTGTATTATGAATTTTCCAAATACTTCCACTCTCTTTTCTGATTCTTACTGCACATCTGATTAGAAGCAGCTAGTAATACCCATGCTACACTCTGAATTCTTTGTTATTTTGAAATCTTCTCTATGAGACAAATAGTCCAACATTGTTAAGTTTGATCTTCCACAACATCTTAGGGCATGGACACAATGCAGCTAACTTCTTTGCTGTGGTGTAACAAGGATCACATGTCTTTCCAATTTCCAATAGGATTTTCTTTTCCATCTGAGACTTCATCAGCATGGCCTTTACTGTCCACATTTCTATCAATATTCAGGTTATAACCACTAAGCTAATCTTTAAGACAATGTAGTTTTTTCCTATTCTCCTGTCTCTTCTTAGGTACTGCCAGAATTGTCCATAACATTAACTCACAACATTTTAGGTTTTTTTCGAGTCTGCTTCTCCTCCAACTTCTGTCAGTTAACTGATTCCAAAGGTGCTGCCATGTTTTCAAGTATAGTTATAGTAATGACCTCACTCTTGGTACCAATTTAATTTTCTTTCTTTTTTTGTACTATCTCAGAATACCTGAGGTAGGCTAACTTCATAAAGAAAATAGGTTTATTTAGCTCATAGTGCTATAGGTACAAAGTTTAGGGATTGCACCTGGTGATTAGTTTCTTGCTGGCAGAGTAGAGAAGTGGTCCAGGCATCATACAATGAGACAAGGAGTACATATGTGTAGGTGAGTATATTCTGGTTTCCCTTTTATAAAGCCACCAGCATTCAACCATGGGCATTTTATCCCAATGACCTTGTGTAATCCAAAACACTTTCCGAAAGCCTCATCTATAAACATCATTGTTGGATTAATTTTTCACACTCAAATCATATCTAAACCATAGCTGAAAATAAAGTTGGGAAGGGCAATTTGGGTTCATTTAGAGGTATGGAAAGAGCTAAAAGCTTCATACTTTATTCTACAGTCACACATCAGTGACAATGGTGTGTCTGCATATGTGGGAGGGTAACGTTACAATCAGAACTGCACATCAGGATATTAGTCAAGCTAACCATCAATAAATATTTATTGGGTGTCTAGTCTGATTGCAAGGTACTATGCTAAATGATGAGACTACAAAAGGAATGTATCACATAATCCCTGATCTAAAGATCTTATGTTCTGGGTAAGGAAACAAATGTCATATTCAAAGAAAGATATCAAATTTAGTTATTTATAATCAGTATGGATAAATAGTGATGCTGGTAACATTCTTTTAGTTTCCAATGAGTGAAATTTGGAAACTTCTATGTTGAAATTTTTACAAACTTATCTCTTTGCTCTTAGTTTGCTAACTGGTTCTAAATTGTTGCTTGTGAAATTGGAATTCTATACTAAATCAGAGTGCAACAAACCCATTACCAGGAGTGGATTTATTAGATGGTTTTAAAATTTTCTAAGTCCTCCTCCCTCTAACTCTGCAGTACTTCTAGCTGCATGGAGATTTTTTGTTTGTCTCAATGATTAATTGTATCTTGTACTGTCCTAGAACTTGATATTTAATTATCTCAAAATGCTTTATGAATATAGATTATGTGTCTCTAGGATCATGGGAGTTGGCCAGAGATGTTTGACGAGTGATCTCTTCTCTAATCATTGAAAATTTTGCCAGAGATAGACATCAACTTCTTCACTAACTTAGTCATGGCTACATCTGGAGAGAAGGACTTTGACACAAGGTACTCTTTATCTCAGATCCAAGTTGGAATTCAGATGCTTTGACCATCTCAGATGTTAATTTTGGTTTAGTTTCTTATCAGTTAGGCATGTGTGTGTGTGTGTGTGTGTGTGTGTGTGTGTGTGTGTGTATGCATGCACACACACAAATATTTCATTGAAAACACGGAAAGCATGCAGTAAATTCTTTGATTTGTGTTTATGTGTGTATATTTTTCTCACATTTATTTATTTATTTGGAGAAAACACAAAGAAGTTGCTTGTGTTTCTGGGGAAACCTTGAAAAATATCTTTGTGACTATCACCACCACCCCTATCATCATCAACTTCCTCCTCAATACTTAAAATTAAGTACTATTTGTAAGTGGTGCTCTGTGTAGGAACATTTCATTCTCTACAAAAGAGATCCTTGTAGAGTTCTGTGTGGACTCAACAATGACATCTCCATGTCTAAAGATTATTCTGGAAGGCAGTAGAATCTGGTTGTGTCCTGCCCAGCTAACTTTTCAAGATGACTAACTGGGATATGGAGTTTAGCCTGAGGCCACAGGATGTAACACATATAAAATTAGGACCTACACTTTTATATGGGTTAGGTCTCATTTCCTCTGTACAGGGATCTAGGCTAATTGCCTACAGGCAACTAAGGAACTCAGAGTTAATACATTAGGTGCTAATGAAGGCACTGGGTGTCTTCTCAAAAATAACTACTTCTTCATGTTTCCTCCTTGTGGGAAGTCCTCCTTGTCTATTCTAGCCATATACAAAACTAATCTTAAAATTGGCACAGATATAGACCCACACCTGGAAGTTGTTAGTCTGCCCCAAAGAATGTGGCCTGTGCACTGGTAAGAATTTAAATGAAATATTTAAAAATTAGATTCTTTCCCTTGCTCTCGTGTTTCTACAGGTATTTAAGTTTTCTGGGTTAGCAGCCGCCTTGCTTGGTATTATCGAGTATGAAAAGGGTTTTTGAAAATGTTGTGGGCTGACAGATGTTTTGAACCTCTCCATCTCCCCAGCTGCATCAGATCTAACAGCCTGAAAGTGATTTCCCTTTATGATATTTCATACCACATTGCAAATCTAAATTGAGGCCTGTTTCCTAAATACATTTAAATATTAGCTGAATATAAAAATGTGAATACAGCCAACAATCCATGAATACACAAATGTATTTCAAAACATTCTACACCCTGAGAATCAGAAAATGGCATATCTGGGACAAGCGAAGATGGATACAAGAGACCAAAATGGAAACATGCCTATCTGTGTATCTAAGCATTACTATTGTGTCTGTCACCATAGTACCTGGGCCTTTTGTTGAGAACCATTTCTCCTCCTTAATGATGATAAACTCAGGAATATGCAGGAACAAGAGAGCTAATTTATAAATAACGTGAATCTCATCCATAATGGCCAGTGTCGGGAGGCCATTATGTAGATGCGTGGAGATTGTTAAGTGGCAAGCTTGGCAACATTACAGATTCTTTATCCTGTAGGCAGAGGCTGGAGTGGAAGGGAGAAGGGAAAAGGGATCAGAGGCAGGTGTTCTCTTTTTTTGTTTTGGAGGTTTGAAATGGAATGGAAACCTCTTGATTTCAAATTTTAGCATTTCTGGCTGCTGTAATGCCTCACTGCCCTTCATAAGCAAGGTCTTGGTTTACAGACCTGCTGATTATGTGTATACCTTCTTTGTGAAATCCATCCCTGGGAGTGAAAGAGGTATGGATGCATTCAATAAAAGAGCATATTATGGCCACGGTTTTGTTTTTATTATGGATTATATAAAATCTCCCATTTACATAGTTGCCAATGATGCAACTAAATCCATGCTGATATGCTATATAAAAATATGTTGAAATCTATCATCACTGGGGACTGAGCCAAGGTTGAGCCCAATTTCAGAGTACTCCTTTCAATATTTTCATAGAATACTTGTTCCCCTTTTCCTTTTTTTTTGTTTTTAAATCTGCTAAAGTGGTTCTTTGTGTACTCTATATAGATAATAATAATTTTCTAATCAGTCCCCACTAAGCAATTAATTGCTGATGGAATAATTTTTAGTGGACTATCAACTATTGTTCCATTTTTTTCAAAGTCATCCAGAGTTCAAAACCAATTATTAGACAAATCCCATAACTTGAATTATATTTCATCTTATGTGTCTATAACATTTTCAATTTTTATTTCTATATTTCATTGGAGATTGCTAACCAAATAGAAATTCACTTTAAGAGAGCTTATAGTGTTTGTTTTTCTCTTTAAAGGATGAATGGGGTTTTCTTTTTTAACATACTGGAAATAACTTATAGATACTTCCGTTCTCCTGGCATTTGTCTAATGTGGTCTGAACTTCTGCTAAGTAGATAGAAGCAGATGTTCTTTACATTTGAGAAACCCAAAAGGAAAAACGTTGCCCTCGTTGGTGTAGCTCCCCAGGATTTATGCCAAGTTCTAGGAATACAGTGATGAACCAATGGTCTGATTCCTGACCTCGCTCTGCATAAGGTCTAGGGCAAGCAGCATACACCTGATACTGTAAAGAGAACTTTACAACAGGTTTTGGTCTTAAGGAATTGACAGAGGAAGCGACAAAGTCCTTATTCATAAAAGTAGATAGTTGGCTTATACCACAATATGTGATATGGCAGTGAGATATCAAGAACTACAAATATTCATGTGGGACTTTCAAGGAAGACTCCTTGGAAGAAGAAGGGACTGACTTGGATATTGGGAGAAATTTTGAATGGTGAAGAAAAGTTTGCAACAGAAGGCAATTAGGGAACTATGTGATGAAATGTGAGGGGACAGATTTGAGCAATGTGTATTCAGAGGGCATTAGGTAGATAAAAATGACTTGAACAGAATTTATGTGCAAGATGGTGTGCCAAAAGACTGTTTGACCAGGTTTGACTAGATGGCAAAGGGCTTTTTTTTTTTTTTTTTTTTAGACAGAGAGAGAGAGAGAGAAAGAGAGACAGAGAGAATTTTTTTTAATCTTTATTTTTTAGTTTTCGGCGGGCACAACATCTTTGTTTGTATGTGGTGCTGAGAATCGAACCCAGGCCACACACATGCCAGGCGAGCGCGCTACCACTTGAGCCACATCCTCAGCCCGGCAAAAGGCTTTTGATAGACTTAAGTCCACTTAAGGATTCTTGGAGTAAAATAGCATTAAATGCTTCAAAATTCTGTGTCTAAGAGCTAACAGGAATCTTGGAAACCAACTTCTAGCCCACATTCTTGTATAACAAAATATTGTACCAACGTGGACAGGTAAGTTTTCTTCTAGAACATTCTAACTCCCTAGCCCAGTAGATCGCAGTGTTCTTTTAATTAAGACCTGGTCTCTTTTTGCAATCCAACTTAAATGGACCAGATTTTCACAAATCAACACTTAATTTTGTTCATCAGAGACACATCTATGGGGATTCTTTGATTAGCTCATAAATTCAATCCTGGCATTCCCTAGAGGTCCATACATGGGCCAGGCTGATGAATTTACCCACATTTTATAATTGCAATATCTAAAAATGAAATGAAATAGTAGTATACCACTCCTTCACATGACAATCCTTCTTCCCTAGCTGCTGTGATGTCTCTGTAACAATATTATGAAGTTATACTTGACATGATGATCTAACGATGATCAGGGTGATTCTCAGTATAGTGATTTTAGTCTCATCTCCTGTATTTCTTCTTTTTTTTCACACATTATGCAACTTAACAGCATTATTTCCTTTTTTTGAAGTACATTAAGAATGGGTATTGGGGGCTGGGGGTCGTAGCTCAGCGGTAGAGCAAATGCCTCACATTGTGAAGCACTGGGTTCGATCCTCAGTACCACATAAAAATAAAATGAAGATATTGTGTCCATCTACAACTTAAAAAAAAAAAGGGTAGTGGGCAGACAAGGGGGTTAATTAATTGTCTGCCTAATAAGCTGAGTGCGTTACCTTACCCAGAAGTGGTAAATCTTTAAGTGCTGGTGAGCAGCACAATGGGAAAAACCAATAGTCTACTTCCGAGGGATTTCACATACCCACAGTAAGGCCGTCAGGGAAACCTGGGACAAAGTGGGATAAAGGTACTTGTTAAGACAGAGCATGGATCACACTGTTCAGTAGCTTCCTTTTACTCTGATGGCTGTACTCTTCAGCCATTTTCTTTTGCCTTGCAAGTGGGCTGGACTCATTCTTCAAGGCATTCATTCAGCTTCACCAGGCAGCTCTTTGTGATTCTCAGAACTTGCAGTCTGTTTTCCAGCAGGAACATCAATACATGTATCTGGAATACTCACCTGTTCCTTTGTTCTTGCTCTGTACATTTCCCACCCATTCTTTAAGGTCTTTCCTCTGCAGGACAATTTCTGTATCCACATGAACCCTTAGTCTCATTGTTTTCTCCTCTCAGTCACCCACAATGGCTCAGGTCCGCAAGGCACCATCTGCTTGTTCTCATTTCTGGTTGCTCAACAGAATCACCCATGCAAAGATCTTATTTTTTTATTTTCATTTTTAAATATTGAATCACCAGTTTTCAATTTGGCTTACTATCAGAATTAGCTAGAAATTATGATAGGGATGGCCTGATCTACACTTGTATAAAGTCCTGCAGGTGGTTCAGTGGCATCGTTAAGGTTCAGGAATTTTGATTTAATATGTTTTGCATTGCCTATTTTTATTTCATGTGAGTAAATCTTTTCTTTGTAACTAGATTATGAGGCACTGCAGTTTTGGTGGAATATTTTATCTCCCAGCATTTGCATTGTCAATAGTATAGTATATTGCTTTGGCTAATTCACATTGCAGAGATGCTGGGAGAAGGCATGGTACTGACCCCAGATCTGTCTCTCCTTGGTAGTTATCGAACAAGTCTTATCAGGACAGACATGCAAAGGCACCCCCTCCTTCCAGCCCTTACAGGACACACACACACACACACACATTTTAAGAGAACAATATTTTGCCAGAAATGACAGTGTGCAGGCATTTATAGATATTCTTGCTTCAGCATCTAGAATTTTTATTCATGACAATAACTCTGATGAAAACAAAAATCTGAGATGATCCCATATTCTAATCTGCATCTAACCCCAGATATGGTGAAAGTTCCTTAAAGAAAAGGTGGAGTTTCAGGATCTTGCCAGAACCTTTGAATGGACCAAAAGGAAACAAAGAGCACTGGTGTAGGCCATTCTTTCTGAAGTGCATTTGGTCCCATGTATCTGAAAAATAATCGAAATCAAATGGGTGGAATTTTTATCCCGACTCTAGGTGGTCCTTTTCCACTGATGTGAGTTTTTGTTTTTTATCATAGTGGGACAGCACTGCTGCAGAGCTGTGTGGATGGCTGGAAAGCCACACACCCCCCACACACACCGGGAGTGGTGATATAGCGACAGCCACCCTGGGGTTGAAGGTAGGTGACCATCCTCACAGTGTCTTGCACACCCAGCCTGGTCAGACCTGACAGAGACATGCTATATCCGAGTCAGATAAAGCAGGTCTCCTTTCCCTATGACAGGACACTCAGTTCCTCAGAACCCTGAACAACGTGTATAAAACACTGCCTTAAGAGGACTCTTTTCCGCTGACCTTCCTCTAGGCCCCCGCCCCCCCAGAGTGTCTGCCACCCCCTCCTATTTCCTTTTGGCCTTTATGAGAATTCATTCAGCCAGACTCCCAGGAAGGCAGAGGGAGAAGCAGCCGCCTCCATCTGAAGGGCATCACTCTGGCTTCGCTTTTAGGTCAGGGCGTCTGCTCATTTGGCTAAGCTACTTTTAGGCCTTCTTCCTTCTCCCCCCTCGGCAAGGAGGGGAGTCCTATTTTCACATATGCGCTCAGACATGCAGAAGCAAACGCCAAAATGAATTAACTGGAATAGCTCTATTAATTTATGCTTCGACAGTAATGACCTTAAGACACAGAAGAATTATATATTAATTTGTTTCTAGTGTATAGCACTGCTAAGTTAACACATTTAGGAGAATACACTTCCCTGTCTCCAGCTGTGAGGGTAAATGAGGCCGAAGGAGGCTGGAGAAGGAGTTCGGGCAGCGCCCCACTAGATGGCAGGGTGGCCTCAGGGATGGACCCAGCGGCCGGCGGTTGCAAAACACCTTGTTTGCAGTCATTATTTGACATACTCAAAAATCGACCATTTTTTTTCTCATGTTGTTCATTTGGAAATTATATTTAAACTTATTTATTTACATGGGCACATTACGGAACATGTATATTTACAAACAAATACGTCGACACTGTCCGAGATAAGGAAGTTTAAGAAAACAATGCGCGCCCTGCGCCTGCCAGGCTGACTTGAGTGAAATTTCCAGGCTCTGCAGACGCCCCGCTGCGCTCCACACCAGCTCCTACACCACCATCCAGCCTTATTGATGTTGGGGAGGGGTGAGATGTCTTTTGAAAGTCAAAGGGCATAATCCCTTCCAGGAGGGAAACTGTTTTTAACACATGGTTTGGTCAGTTGGGGGCACTCAGGAAAAAAAAAAATGCGGAACAATAAGCATCTTACATTCATACCCTCCTCTAGAAAGAAGATTAAAAGTAAAACCAGATTAGAGATTTGAATTTTATTCAAATCCTTTCTCTCCTTTCCCTGGTCCTCTAATCTCTCCTACTCTTTTGCCTTCCTGTCTCTCTCCTCTCTTTGTTCCTATTTCTATCAAATCTACCTTCTCTTTCTTTTCCCTTTTCTCCTCCGTCTGAATTTCCACAGCTCCCTTTTCTTGGTCCTTCATTCTCTCAGAATTTGATGCTGCTGAGCTGCTTCTGATCCCCCATCCCTTTATGCAGCCTTTTCCCGTTAATGAATTGTTAAAATTTCATAGGGAGCCGTGACTGCTTTTCTCTGCTCCTGGACACTGCAGCTTGCAAGCTGCTTTAGGTTTTCATCAGGAAAGTCACAGCTATGAGCCCCTGGCAGGCAACTCCTTGTCTGCAAATACTTATCCAGGGTTTATGCATTCTGGATGCAGGAGGGTCTTTCATTTGTTTGTTTGTTTTTTTTCTCCTTCAAGTTTAGGCAGGATTAGAATTTCAGTTAATAAAGGTCCTGAAAAAAAGGATGATCCTATCCATGACAGAGGAAACTCAGATTCCAGCAGTCTTTTAAGATGTCTCGATTTTGCAGTTTCCTGCAATGGAAAAATTTCAGGAAATCCATGAAAGGAGAGGACCAGAGGACTGCATTTTCAGAGTGAGATTCTTGAAAGTACCTTCTGCCTCAGTTGCTTGGAAGGGAATCTTGAACCCCAAATGGTGCCATTTAATGAATTTTCTTTCCTGGTAAAATTAAGGTGACCCTCTTGATTGTTTCTTAGTCCACTTGCCTATATAGTCTTCTGTGGTTGTGTGTGTCTTATTTATTTTTCATTGTAGGATACTTGTCTTGCAAATAACATGTGGGTAATGAAAAATAGAATAGAAAATGATCAGCAAATTGCAGTCTAGATTAAAAAGTGATTTTCCCCATTAAATTACATATAGGATAGGTAAGCAATTATATGCAGTTCTATAGAACATGTGCAAATATTTTTATGACCCACTTTATTATTTTATATAGGTGTGTACCCTTCTAGAAAATTATGTTGTCCTTTCTTCTCGAACCAATCCTAAGTTTTACATGTTATTAATATGAACCACAGAAATGCACAGACATGATCAACTCGATATTATTTCCTACCTTATGCCTTGAAGTAATTGTTTCTCTTGACAATTCATACATTTTAGCCCCTTAAAATTGTGAGGTTATTTAATACATTTTCAGAAAAAGTTCTGTGGAATTAATGTTTCTTTATTGAATATATTATGTTGCTAATAATAGGAAAGCTTCGAACAGTAGGCAAAATATTTTTCAGTTGTATAGAAATGTTGCTTAAACAGGAATTCCACCCTTTAAAGATGTTGGGTGACTCAGTCTTCAATATTCTTCATTCCGCTTTAGTTCCCTCTCTTTTATTTCCTTCTTTCCCCCCTTTTCTCTTTACATCTTCCCTATATATCACTGTGTTCATTAATAAGAAATTTATGTCAGCAGTTTATCAAATTAAAAAGAAAAAAGAAAACCACTGAATTTCCTTCTTTGTCTTGGCATTTTCTTCAAACTAAAGATGCTGACCATCTTAAAACTAGTAAATAGGTACTGGCATTTTATAAATTTGTACCCTTACCATAAATCTCAACCAAGTCCTCTAGATTATTCCAGGAAAATCTTTCTTCTCAGCCAATATTGGCCACATTTAGAAAACTAAGGAAAAAATAAATTGTTCTCCTCCTGGTCTACTGTGGCATGCTTCCCGTTGTTCAGTGAATAATTGAGCAGTTTATTTTAATCAGGAGCTCTTTTCAGAGGGGGGTGCTGGAGAGGGTTAATTGCTAGGGTAAAACAGCGATGGGAGTCTGGCTTACTGGGGTGCTAATTGAGTAACAGGTGAACATAAATAGTGTAGAGAGGCAGGAAATTAAAATGTAGGAGGGAAATGTAGATGTTAAGCTTCACAACCCTTGTAAATGTATTTAAGTCAGAGGTGCCACAAACTAAAACTGGGGAGCAAGCTGTTTTCCCTTCTGAAATTCCAGGCTGTGGTGCTGCCACAGGTGTTGGCTTGGGAGAAAGGGAGGTGGGTTTACTGTAGAGCAAGGAGTCTTTACTGGATCAGTCTGTTGGGGTTGGATACTCAGTATCACTGTGCAGGTCAAGAATTTGTCTGTGAAGCTGGCTTGTTGCAAAGCAAGGCCATCTGCAGAGTCAAAGCCATGCAGAGGTCCTCAGTCACCCATTCTTTGCAATTGTGCTAGAAAGATCTCAGGATAGCTGGTATGAGTTTTTTTTAGAAGGAATAGGAAAGGGGAGAAATGCTCAAGGAAGAAAGGGAGAATGTAGGTCCTCTCAGAGAGGAGAGGGATAGCACATCCCTTCTGCTCTTCTGTTTTATTGGGGATTCCAGGGAAGTCCTGCCCAGGTCCACCTCTTGACTTTTGACTGACAGCAGGATTGTATCAGGCTTTTAAGTTCCCACTGTACATGATCTTACTTCCTGGAGGGGAGATTTTTATTATTATAAATGGCATACTAAATATCCTAGGTAATTCTCTGTCACCTTGGCCCATGCTGACTGATTCTGATTAGAATTTGTTTTTACATATTTTATGGTTGGAAGACTTTACTGGAATCTGGTCTATGTAAAGGTCACAAAAGTACCTCCCTTAAGGGTGATTTGTGTTCTTCTTATTGGCAGGGAGGACCTGCACTTCTTCTGCGGATAAGAGGTTTTTTTGTCGAGGAATGTAGCATATCCTACTGACTTAAGCCAAGTAGAGCTGCAGGTAAGTTGCTTTTTTTAGGCCCAGTCCACAGAACCATACCACCGCCAACCTCATGTTCTCATGACTCACGAGTGTCTGTCATCTATCAGGCTGACTGACTCCCAGTGATGGCGATGGCATCACTAGGAGTGTCTGGAGTATCCCTTTATCCTGTTTCTACTTGGTGTTTGCATATACTTTGATGAGTTTGATGCTGTTCACCTCTAAAATAGAATTCGATTTAAATGAGACATTTCTAGAAAAAACAGTGAGTGGTTCCTGTTTTTAAGTATATTGCATTGATAGCACAGCCCCTCTTTTCCCAAGAAAGAGAGAATGGAACAGTGATCCTCAACCTTGACTGAAAGTGAGAATCACCCTGGAGAGGTTTAAAACTCCCTCTACCCAGGCTGCACTTCAGACCAATTAAGTCAGAATCTCTGGGGGTGGGACTCAAACGTCAGTAGACTTTAGAACAGCGAAGATGAATCTTGATATGTGTCAAGGCTGAGAACCAGGGACTAAAGAGGGAAAAGCAGAGTTTGGAAAAGAGCAACTTTTCTGTAACTGTATGTGATGTTGTGTGATTATTTTGTGCTTTAATGTCCTACTTTGGGAGTTCTATAAGGGATAAAGGGAAGATTGTCTGCAGGAGCTGCAAACTCATTAAAAAGTTATGTAATTCTTGTACTACTGGCCCTGAGGAAAGAGTCATATTTTACATTAGAATTAAGAACTGCGTAAGGAGAATCTGTAGAAGTGATAGAGGGAACTATATTTCTCTTGGTTCAGAGTGAGAATGGTGAAGGTATCTAAAGATGTTCCAAATTCAAACCAGTATACTTCTTAAATTTTGAATCTGATTAATGAATAAGTGGACCTGATATCTTTTGGGGATCATTCTTCTGCTTACCCGTCAGGTGAAAGAGTTTATATTGATGCTATGAGTGTATTTGCTCTATTATCTCAAAATTTTCCTATCTTTCAGGTAGATGCCTTCCCAGTCTCTGAGATTCCCTCTGAGCCATCTTCCTCCCATTTTTGTCTAAGTGAATAAAACTGGTAGTTGGGGATATGTCAGAAGGTTCTGGACATTGGAGTAACAAGGGAAAAGAGAACCACAGAAAATAACAGTAGGTGTTTCTTCATGATCCCTCTTTCATCAATAATTTTAACCTCATTTTTTATAATCCCCATCTGTGTTTCCTAACACCATTCATTCATTCATTCGTTCATTCATTCATTCATTTATTCATTCCCTAAACAATCCATTTATCCATCCATCCATCCATAAGATATTTATTCAAGCAACAACTATGCACAAAGTATTGAAGGTATTGTTTAAACCCTTGGATGCAGAAATAAATTTGGTGGACCTCAAGTCCAGAGGGCTACAGTAGACAATAATTATTAACTGTCACACTTTTTGGTGAAAATTTTCTTCTCTTTGTCCCTCAATTGTCCTCTTTATTAATTCTCACTCTACTCCCTCTCCTAGGCAACCATCAAAATGTTTTTTTTTAAAGATCCTTACATTTTTATGTATAATTACAGAATACATATTGTTGCTTTGATGTGTATGGAATTTTACTTTTCAAAAATATTATGCTTTGGGGCTGGGAATATGGCTCGCCTGGCATGCGTGCGGCCTGGGTTCGATCCTCAGCACCACATACCAACAAAGATGTTGTGTCCGCCAAAAACTAAAAAATAAATATTAAAAAAATTATCTATCTCTCTCTCTCTCTCTGTCTCTCACTCTCTCTTTAAAAAAATATTATGCTATAGGATTGCTAATGTTTCTTAGTTTTTAAACTCGGTATTATTATATTAAGATCCATTCATTTAGCTTTTATGTAGTTATGTTGTCATTGCTTCTAGTAGCTGTGTAATGTTCCATAACGCTCATTGAATAATTTTACTTTCACTTTCCTTTAGTTATAGATACTTGTTCCCACCTCCCTGATATCATAAACATCCTTTCTTATGTCCTAGACATTACATTAACCATAGATTATACCTTTAGGTAATTGAAGCAAGTATTCAAGATCACTATAAGAAATAGCTGTCCCACTTTCTTTTGGCACCAATTGTGCAAAGAGGAACTCCTTTCTCTATGCCAGCTGTTGGTATTACCCAACATTCTAATTTTTGTTGTGAATTATCTCATCATTTTAATTTGTCTTCCATTGATTATATTTGAGTTAGAATAGCCTTCCATATGTTTGATAGCCAGCTGTGTATCCAATTTTGTGAATTACCTGTTTATAACTTTTAGTCATTTTTATTTTTGTTTCCTGTCTTATAATTGTGGACTTGCTAGAATATTACAAATATGACAGAGCTATGCTGTCCAATATAATAGCAACTACTCACTGTAATTATGTGAATTTAATTAACTAAAAGTTAAATAAAATTAAAATTCAGTGTCTCAGCCAAACTGAACACATTTCAACTGCTCAATAGCCACATGTGTCTATTACATGACTCCTTACTATAATAAAATGCATGAGGCAGGATAACTTTATACAGAGAAAAGTTTTATTTTTATTTTTTTCACAGATCTGGAGACTCAACAGCAAGAAAAAGGCATTAACTTGACTCTTGTGAGGCCCTTGTGGTGATGTTGTCACAGTGGTGGGAAAAGGCTCAGGCTTTTATAGCATCACTCCCTGTGAGAACTCACTCCAGAAGACCAGCATTTCTTTCTAAGAGCAGCACCCCAATGACCTAAGGATCTTCAGTAGGTCTTATTTCTTAAAGGTTCCATCATCTCCATTTTGTCATACTGAGGACAGTGCCCTCAATCTATGAATCTTTGGAGAATGCTCAAATCATCTTCAAATCATAACTGCTACCCTACTTGGCAGGGCAGATAATGTTTCCATTGTTATAGAAAGTTGTTTTGAACAATGTTGTTATAGAGATATTAATGTTGTAGATTTTAGAAGTGATTAATTCTGGGATGGTTGTACAGTACTGGTAGAGTACTTGGCTTGGATATGCATGTACCTGGGTTTGGTTCCTCCAAAGTACAAGATGATGATGATGATGATGATGATGATGATGATGATAACAACAACAATAATAATTTCTCCAAATTTATCACCAGTTGGTTCTATTATGTGACAAATTAAACATGGCTGACCACTCCTATATATAAATATAGTCTATGTCCCTTCACTTTCAATCTGGGACTCTTTTTACCAACAGAATAGATGTGCAGTTTCTTGGTGAAAGACTTACTAAACTGGCAGCTTCTACTTTCTGTGTCATAAAACACTCGTCTGGGAGTTCTGAGCCTTTATGTTAGATATCTGATTGCTCTGAACCATGGAAAGGCCTCATGAAGCTGCTCTGATCATCAGCCCCAGCTAAACACAGCCCGCCAACAATCTCTACCCAGACAAGAGACATTTTAAAGATTTCTTGGCTTGGCCTTTGCTTAATGCTACTAAATAAGTACAATCTATGCAACATGGAATAGAAAAATAATCCAGTTAAGCTGGATGTGGTGGAACATGCCAGTAATCCCAGAGACTTGGGAGACTGAGGCAGCAGGATTGCAAGTTTGAGGTCAGCCTCAGCAGTTTAAAGAGTCCCTAAGAAACTTAGTGATAGCCTATCTCAAAATAAAAACATAAAAATGATTGGAAATATAATTCCATGGTAGAGCTCCCCTGGGTTCAATCTCCAGTTTAAAAAAAAAAAGAAATAAAGAAAAATAACCTAGTTAAGGCTTTCTTTAATTCTTGACCCACGAAAATCATGATTTTTTTGGGGGGGTGCTAGGGATTAAACCCAGACATGCTTAACCACTGAGTCACACCCCAAGCCCTTTTTAAAAAGTTTTTATCTTGAGACAAGATGAAGTTGCTAAGGGCCTTGCTAAGGGCCTTGCTAAGTTGCTCAGGCTATAGATATTTTTTGAAAAATGTTTTTTTAAATCACTAAATTTTAGGGTATTTTGAAATATATTGATAATAATCAGAACATGATATTTTTCTTAAACAGAAATTCTAAACTTATATATGTGATTCAGTTTAAGATGTACACTACTGCAGGGAAGCTATGAAGGATAGAGTCTTTGCCATAATTAACCCAGAGTTTGGATTATGTCTCTGTCTCTGAGAGGTGTGAGACCTTGTCAGTTTGAACAGACTGATTTTCACTATCTTTATGTATAAAATTTGGAGACTAATGCATCACAACACTAGGATTGTGATGAGAAAGAAATGAGATAGCAGATGTTAGGAAAGCTCTTCGCACAGTGCCTAAGTCATGAAGGCAACATTCTAATTGAGGGATGTGCAAGGTACAGGCATGGCACGAAGGATGGATGATTGACTGCTTGGCCTAGTGAGGTGGGGAGAAGCTGTCAGAAAGTCCATCAGCAAGTATCCTTAGAATGAAGGGTTAGTTGAATGGTAGAGGTGAGACAAGAATTTTCAAACTCCTTTAAGGAAGAAAATGACATCTCAGGTTAAAGAGTTGTGTTATGCTAAAACAAGCTGAGTCTTGTTTATTTATTTATTTTGAGTATTTGTAACTAGGCTTTTATTTTCATTTTTTTGAAGATTACTTAATGATGAAGAGAAATGCTCATTACACTGTTAAATTAACAAAAATAAGGCAGAACAACAGCAGCAATGTTCCAAATGTGCTAGAAATTGTAGATATTCTAAAAGGATGAAAGAAAATATTTCCAAATATTTGCCATGTTTATCTCTGGGTGAGACATCTTCTCAATTATTTCAATTATATATATTTTGTGTGCACTTTGCTAATTTCAAAATAATGCATATGTTTGCTTTTGCAATCTAAAAAGCCAATACATTTTGACACAAAGAGCATTTATTTTGAGAAGGTGTATGGACCAAGAAGTTCCAACTGAAAAGAAGGCTCTTTCTACTGAAATTCCCTGCAGTTCTTTCCTTCTCCTCATTCTTTCCTTTCACAACCATCTCTTAGTACTGACTTATTGGGCTTCACCAGTTCCAAATGATTTAATAGTGCTAGTATTAGGAAACTATGGTTGTAGAAAATAGTGCCCTGTTCCAGCAAGCAGTTCTTCAGCTGTGCATGTCAGGTTGGGTTCAAACCCAACATAATGTGGACAGCTGTTGTAAAATTCTCCATCTGGGCTTTGTTTGTCTTCAGCCCACTGCTCACAAATGGAACCATCTCTGCCTCGGAGGTTTGTCACTTATGCCCTGAGATCACCCCACCTGAGCTGGATCTGTTAGGGCTGTCTTAAAGAATATTCCCATGTAGCTCTGTTTTCTTTTTTGTATTGTCTCTGCTGATGTTGACTTTTGTATTCCTATAGGAATCCATATGGTTTTTTATAGCCTGACTTCCAAGTGAGTCTCCACTCTTGCCTTTTGTTCTGAGCAGAGATGTCTGTGCTTGTGGGATCCAGAGGTCACCCCAAATGTGTTGATAGCAGTAGTGGTCAGCCTCTCCCTTGAATCCCAGTTAGTTGGCTCTGAGCCCCATTCTTGAAGAGACATTATATTGATCAAGGAATTTCTACTATCAAAGCAACTCTAATCTCAGGTCTTGACTCACCAATGAGATGATAGGACCTTGGCATATGCCTGGTTCAGTGCTTGGAGACAGCTTCTGAAAACCATTGCTTCTTAATTAGGTTTATGATTTGCCCTCAAAAAGTTCATCCTGAACTATCTGAAAAGATCACTGAGAACCATAGCCCCCTTTGGAAAGGGGACTGGACAGATACCTAGAAGTCCATATGTAATTTTTCCTCTTTTGCTGACCTTGTGTTTATTGCCTCTCTATACTGTACTTTTAGCATTTGCAAACAAAAGCAAAGCTATACAAGCACAGATGTTATGACCTTGATGGTCCTGAACTCATTGTCCCCTGACCCCCATTCTGGCTTTCTGTTTAATAAGAAAATAAGATCTTATCGTCAAAAAATCACATTCAAAGATCTCAAAGGCATTTCCAAACATTTAGGTCTACTTCCCACTCTTTCCTTATGCCCTCTGGATGAGGATCTTTACAATTTTATAGCAAGATCAGGTACTTTTCAATCTTAGTACCATGCTATTCTCTGAGTCTAAAATATCCTTCCCTGAAATTCAAAATCTTAGAATCCTTTCTTCTCAAAATCTTAGACATTTTCTACTTTCTAGGAAACCTCTATGGAACCCACCACTCAGAATTGCTGTCTTCCTATCCTGTGCCTCATTGCCCTTGGCTTTGATATTTTTCATAATGTTTATGTGATGGTAGCCTGCAGCATCATTAGATCCACACGTGTCTGTCTTCTTATTTAAGCCATGAAGTTTTTGCAGGCAAAGATACAACATTGTCCTTTTGGTGTCTTCTCCCAGGTCTCATGCAATAGCATCCATTTTATTTCTGATGCAGAATGATAAAAGACTGTTGAATTGGATGGTCAAGAGAGCATCTTTGAAAAATATGGAGGAATGTGGTAACTGAAGGTATTTGAAACTTTATCACCTTTTGTTTGATGGCAAACTGTTTATGATTTGTTCTCTTTCCCTGCTGATAACCTATCAATCTTTCAGCTGGTTTGACATTTGCAGAAAAGTCTACATTTTGCTGTCTTTTTCAACCAGTGGCCAGTGCCATTGTCTTTTCCCCTAATCATGTCTTAAGAAAATTCTTCTCTTTCAATAGACTCTACCTCTTGATGCATTCACTTTTCTGTAGATGTTTAGGAAACTTATGAAAGAAAGAAAAGAAAGGAACTTGAAGAAAATCTTATTTTAAAACCACCTTCCTATTATTTTTCAAACCTTTGGATATATTGACGAGCCCATCAAGTTCTATATGGCAGGAAATGAATCAAACTACAAATATTGATCAAGAAACATGTTTGTTGCTGATCAGAGATAACATTACTTGTAAAAATGTACATTTCAGTCAATATTTATTCCTTCCTAAAATTGCAGAATTATGTTTTCTTCTCTTAAAACTCAATTTGTCCAATTTACTCTAATGCAATTTCCTGTACCTATGTATAATTTATTTATATGATTAGCGTATCCTCTGTGGAAACTTAAACTGATATAACTTCCTTTGAACAACATATTTGGGGCAGTTATGATGTGTTATCATCAGCTCAGGGAAATATCTTGCTCATGAGTCACAAAAAAAGATGTGAACAAACAATTGCTTACAGTGATCAATTTTCATTGGGTTGTTCTAGCTAGGGCAGAGGTGGACAAAATTTATGCTGGTCTTATAACTAGATTCTCTCAATATTAAACAGATCTATTCTTTGGTAACAAGATAACAGCACAGTACAGGATTTTGAACTACTGTTATTATATGAACTACTGATATTACAATCATTAGGAACTCATATAATGTATATACTATTTATGCAGAAGAAAAGAGCTGCTAAATAATAATCTGATAATAGTGAGCATAGAGAATGTTTATTTAGTAAGAATTTATAAGGTGTCTGAGGATATGTACAACACCATGCATATTACTGAGAAATGTAAATGAGTTAATATATGTGCCTATTAGGTTTACTAATGACCACATAGAGCCTAAAATAACCATGTGACATCCAATGGCTTCCATTATTTTTATTTAAAAATGGTCAATGCCTCTTTTTCTTCCTCCTCTTCCTCCCCTCCTCCTCCTCCTCCTCCTCCTCCTCCTCCTCCTCTTCCTCCTCCCCCTTTTCTTCTTCTTATTATTAACTCTTTTGTGAAAAGAATGAAAATAAATTCTAGGTCATTCTGGATCTAAGAATCAGGGAAAGGTTCTATAAAAATGTTTGAACTTTAGATGATCTTAATAAATGGATGGTAGATGTATGTGTGGTGAAGTAGTGGCAGAGCATGACCACTGGGCTGGCTGGCCACAGTTGAATGGGTCACTAAAAACAAAAATGGCATGAGAGCATTAGTCATTCGGATGGGTGATCAGACTTGTTCATTATGAGAAATTATAAAAAATACCCAGAATACTGATTGGGTCCAGTTGGTGAACTGTCATGTGGTAGAGAAAAGAATAGAAAAAATATTGGTTTAGGTGTCAGAAGAAATTACTCTCTGTAAATTTGAGCCAAACAGATAGCTTTCCTGTGTCTCCATTTCCTCCTCTATAGAGTAGCAAGACTATATGGTTGTATGCTAATTTTATTTTTTCTTAAGTATAACAAAATTTATTTAGTTTATGATAACTTCTATGATATATAGAAACATACCAGGAGCATAACACTACTAAATACTCACCTGTACTTTATAAATTATATATGAATATGTTAACACAATGATCATCATGGTTATTGGGATTAATAACATATGTAATTTGAGAGGGTGATTTCATCCTGGGGATAATAGAAAACAAATTGATTTGTTGTAAGATATGGAAGTATCATAAGGAAAGCAATATGGTAACAGTACTGACCCTAAAAGTTATTAAAATGTCTCGTTGAGGAATTATTTATAACATATAGACAAAAGAATTCTTACATTTATGGCATAAAAAGGTCTTATTCTTCCCCCATAAAAATTGATTGAGGAATTGATTAAATGAACAGGAAATTCCCAAAGAATTTCAACAGACTGATAAGCTTATTGATTTGTAAGCTTATAAAAATCTTAACTTATTTTATGATCAAAGGAATATAAATTAAAGTAAGATGGGATTTTTCAATCATCACAAGGAAAGAAAACTAAGTTGCAGTTTTAAGTAAATAGAAGGAAATGGTACTTCCTGAAATTACGGGACAGGTGAATATTGGTATAATTTTTGTGGGACAATAATTTGATGATATTTGTCAACAAATATAAAAATTTTTTACTCTTGACTTTAAATTATTTCTTTTAAGAATTTATTCTAAGGGATTAATTATGAATCATCATGTGAGGATTAACATATGGGTGATAATTGTATATTATTTATGAGAAAAAATAGAAATAATTTATATGTCCAATATAAGGGACTGTTGAACTAGATACTAATAGAGAAATACAGAAAGATACAAGATGAAAAAAACATTTCATTTCAAAATCTATTGTGTGATCTATCTATAAAAGTATAATATATATAGGTATAGAAATACACAGAGGCATGTATAGAAATACACTGTAATGTCAATTAGGATGGTGTGGGGTGACAGGCTTTTACTCCTCTTTTATTTACTGTTTTTGAAATATCTTTTTGAAATTTTCTGTATTAACCATGTTTGCTATAAAAACATAAAAATTAATAAGAACTGCCAAGATCACAGGCTGAAGTTTCTAAGCAAATGGAACCTATCACCATGGTAAAATGCTTTCATTCTGGCTGTTAGGATGCAAAGGAAAGTCTGTGACTTTTGACCTATGGCAAATGCAGAGGTTTATCATTTATCAACCTCTACTTGATTTTCTATCCTAATGGGTACTTTGTGTGGCTTTGAACAATCACTCAGCTATCTAAGTACCTGACCATACCTATTCAAAGGCAAAATAATATTGCTAAGGTTTATTTTGACAATCCCCACACATTTCAAACTTCCATGATGTTATACAACCTTAAAAGCACTAGGAGATATTTCTGTCATCTTTTGATGATGCTGTAATAGAAATTAACCAAGTGAGGTAACTTACTTGGTGGATATGTCCTTATTACATATATTTATTCATATAGATGGCCAGTTTACACTGTTTCTTGGCCAGTGTGACCAGTTCAGTCTCTCTATTCAGCCCCTACCTTTCCTTAATACCCCAGAAAGGATTAAGGACAGCAGTCTGAGTAAATGCCTAACAACTGGTTCTCTAAGAGGGTGTGGAGGTGGGGATCTGACCTATAGCATTTGCCTGTTCTCATGATGTAAGTACTCCACCATACCCTGTTTCTGAATCCCTTTGTCACTGAACACAGTTGGGAAGAGAAATACACATTTAGTTCTCAGGTGGGTATGAGCCAGCTGCAATGCCTACTGAAAAAAAGCTTCTATCCACACTGAACGCCACACTTGCATCTTATTTTATAGCCTCAATGTGTTCATTATGCCTGTCTCATTCCACATAATGGGTTGTGAAGTTATTAAAGGGAAAAATACCTTGCTTGTTCTTGTTTTCCCAGTGCTTCACACAATGCTGGGCACATGGTAATATTTATTGAAAAACAAATTATTTGATTGACGTCACATGTTTATTTCAGAATATATGGGAGAAAGTACGTGGCAAGGGTCTGAACAACAAAAAAAGTAATCACATTTAAAATATTTTTGTATAATAGAGTTTGCTTCTAACTACTCAGGCATTGACCTTGCTTACAAAATGTAGGTTCCAAATTCTATAGGATGAGTTAAAAATATTTAGTGTTGTGATGTGATAGGATTTGTCATAGAAACAAAAACAAAATGGGATAGATCTAAAAATACAGTATCAAAGAGGAACATTTCTGTGGCTAACTCTTAAGTGCCTGGGAAAAAAAGCAATTCAGTTTCCCAATATTAATTATTGTGCCATATCCTGCTATTGATTTGTGCATGTAAAAATCAATACTAAGATAAGGACCTTCATAATTGACAGGAGTAATTTTGAGGTATATACTCATTGACATTCAAAGAGCCAGGAAACAATAAAGACATTATGGATGAGCAAACTTGGGATTCATCTGAAGTTTTAATAATTACTTTTCCAACTTTTAAAGGAAGTGAGGGAGGGAGAGAATAAGAGAAGCATATCATTATATTATGTTTTCTTTCCAGGTTTATAAAAACTAAAAAAAAAGCAATTGGCATTGACAGTATCTTGCATTCATAAAGCCTGTTTTAATTTTGCAGAATCCCTTTATGTTCAGGTCTGATTTTCATTTTGACCTGTAGGTAGAGAGAGGCCACACTAGTGTCTCTCTCAAATTTTCACAGATGGGGAATGACTGTTACTGCTGTCTACTTTTTTATTAGAATATATTTTCTTCCTAATGTGTGTTTGTGAGTAAACTAGCTTTTTCTCTCGAAAATTAAAGTGTGAAAAAATTTATCAGGGAAGCTTAATAAGCTTATATATTTTGGTAAAAAAGGGTTAAAAAATGCCCTATTTTTCCCCTTCTTGTTCTGCTTATGACCCCTCTTCTGGTTTATGACCACTCTCTACTTGGCCATTTAATGGGGTGTTTGCAGTAAGTGAACAGCATAACCAACAAGAAAAAGAAATTGATTGGTTTACAGATTTATTGTAAAGATCACTTTGGCAAGGCAAGTCTTGCAGCCCAAGTCTTCCTTTTGCAACTAAGGCTTTCTGTGACTTTTATGCTATCTCCTATCAAAACACTCAAACAACATCCTGCTTTTTTATTTCTTTGAGGAATAAAGTATGTAAATTTCCTTTACTTCATTTTCCCCCTTTCCATCAGTTTTAAACACTTCCATTTCCTTATCATGTACAGAAAATAACAACTCTCTTCCCTTACCCATTTAACTTTAAGCACTGAATAAAAAATGTTTTAAAAAACCCAATGTACTCACATTTGCTTAATCTTACTCCTATGTTTCCTTTTTGCACAAAACTTTGGAAACTACGCTCATATAATGTGATTTAAAACAAGCTGGAACATAAGAGAAATGTGAGAGGCATCTCTAGGTGTTTCTCAGTCAAGGGCTACTTTGCTGGAAGGAACAGAAACCCATGGCTCAAATAGAAAGGGAGTTTATTGAAAGAATGCAATAGGCACTACTACATCCAGCAAAGTTCAGGAACAGAAGTCCTGCCCAGATTTTTGGAGAAAGCACTGGAATAGGCAAGATGTAAATAGAACTCAACTTCTGTGGGGCCACCTGGTCGCTGCCTTTGTGCCCCTGGGTACCTGAATCATTATTTTCCTTGTCTCAGCAGTCTTTGATGCTAACTCATGGCCTGTCTGCTCCCTTACTTTCTTCTGAACTTGCCTTCCATTTCCCTCTGGCTAATTGTCTTCCAACTGACTGTTCTCTAAAGTCTGTCAAGACACAATCTCATTGTCTAGCTCAGCACCCGGATGGATGTTCATCCCTGGGGCTACTTATCTACCAGGGGTGGATATTTACCCTTAGTTCTAGGTTCTAAGTGAGTGACAACTTTCCTAAGAAGTGGACATGGTAGGACAGGGAGTGATTTGGAAATTTTAGTACTGAAGGATTGAGAAGATAAAAGCCCAACACCAAGAAGTGACTAATGTTAGGGACAGAAAGCTTTTCTCTGTTTTATTCATTACGTGTTATATACAGGTATCAAACTGTCATACTCTGCCCCATAAATATGCAAAATTGAAACTCTTTGAAACTGTAATTTTCTTTAGTATTTCGGTGACAAGTAGGGAAATAGTTTCAGGTAATGGTTGTTTGGGAATTTACATTATTGTATATTTATTACTGAATTAATGAAAGCCCATTGATAGGCTTTTAGTTAATAGTGTACAAAAAGTATCCCAAGAACCTTTTAGGGGATAAAGTACAGCCTGAAGGGGGGAGAGGTTTGAAATCATAGAGAAAGCAAAGTTATTACTAGCTCAGATATGTTCTATAAATAGTACTGCTATTATTTAAAATGTGACCATATTCTTTTATGTTGTGGCTCTTCATTGGTAGACTTTTTGCCTCCATGTGACAGAAGATATTTTCCTCCTGCTTCTCACTCCCCTTCACTGGAGAGAAATTATAACATCCTCCCAAATTATTGTCATTTAAAAGAATAGCACACACTGCACCCTAACATTTGACATCCTATTTATATCATATATCAAGGTGTTTCTGTCCCCCCCCCCCCCAGAGTGTAAATTCCTTGAGGGTTTGTATTTCTTCCATCTTTGTATCTTTCCTATTCTGGAATTTAGTACAGTGTGGGACACATAAAGTCAGTAAATGATAATTCCTTTTTTTCTGCTCAGGGACTACCACTTGATGGTTTTCAAACTGGGAAAAGAAGACCATGGTATACTAAGAGGATGTTAAAGTTATGTAAACATGAGAAGATAAAAAGAGATGAACCATATTCAAGGGTACTGAAAAGACCTGAGAATGGTCATAGAACCTCTCAAGTGTGAATCTTTAAGCACTCTTGGAGACTGCGAAAGGTGGTAAAGAACTAGGTTAGGGACAGACTGTGCTAGGTTGGTTATGAGAAAAACATAAAGAAAACAAGGAACTGTAGACAGTCAGATTAGGTCAGCCCTGAACAATCCTGTGGAGTAGAGATGAGACTTAATTTGTGTGATTACAGTAAAAGCAATCAAACAAACAAAACTAGCACTTAGGAGGATGAAGTCAAAGGAAGCTGATTTCAGTATTAAATAGGGATGAACTTTCAAGTGTTAGAAGCACCCTGAATAAGACTGACTTTCAAGATAACTTGTATCAACAGAAAATATTTGAGCGGAGGATAATTAACCGAGACCAGGGACAAAGATTATTTTACTGGGTGGAAAGTTGTAATAAACTCCAAAGACCTTTCCAAATGTAATGTTTTAAGGTGCTGTGTTTGTTGAGTTGGACTGAAGCCACATGCACCTTTAAAATATAATCCACTTGGTAGATGCCTGCGTTCCTCAGGGGAAATTCACTAATCAGTTTGAATAGTTACTTCTTTGATGCATTTATAGATTTTTTTTCCCCTCACAAGTTAAGAACAGACACAAAAATAACATTTTAAATCATCTTGTACCCAGAGAAAAATATTTCTGAGGAAGAAGAAATGACAGGCTTGTTAAGGGTGAGGAAGGCTCCTGAGAAGATTAGCAAGTATGAATCATGTGTCCTGATCAGAAGGGTCAGTTCAATAAGGCGAGCTTTAAAAAGGTCCATTGGTCCAATCCCCAAGAGACAGGTTATGAAATGACTGATGCCAATCAAACCTCAAGTTGAAGGCTCTGTGTGTGTGAGTGTGAGTGTGCCTGTGTATTTCAACGGTTGAAATGTCAAATCAAAACCAACGTCAGTCATCATGGTGTCAGTGTGGTGCTGATGGAGTTGACATGTAGTTGGAGACTCGAGAACTGAAAGGTCTCTTTAAATGTTGAGAATTCATCTCATAGAGTATTGGCAAGCAGCAGAGGATTTAAGGCACAGTACATAATTCCAGGCACGTTTACGACTCAAAAAGTTTCTACATTAACGATGGAAGGATGGCCATCTACTGTAATATTGAATACCTTTCCACAGACAAGCTCTAATTGGAGGCTTCTTATTTCTAATTCATTTAAATCCAGTATTATTGTCTCATTCTTTTATTCCCCCCACCACCATGACTATTGGCTATAGTCAGCTCTGTTTTTTTTTTCTTTTTCAAAGTTCCCTAAAGACATGATTATCATGTCTTTATGTATGGTTTCCATCGTTTTTGAAATGTTCTCATACCTCCCTTCTAGTCATTCGTTACAACTTAAGACTTCAAAAACTTGAAAAGGCACCATACTTTTAACATGTTGAAGTCTCCCAGGATATCTTATCACAGTATATCATTAATTTCTAGCTACGTAGCCTTGTTTTATCCCCAGAACCACATCAACTAGTCTAGTTCACAATTCCCTCTGTTCACTGATCTACTACTGAGACACAATCTGCCATCTTCAAGAGGGATGAAAATCAGCATAACAATTAATTTTCTTCTTAAGTGTATGTGTTGTGACATCAATAAAATAAAGTGACTTTTGAGCCTAGTATATATCTTATGATTCTCCTGTATTTCCCTCCAACACAATACTTTTGCAAAACATCACACTAAATTTAAGCTCAATCATAATGACATATCTTTTGAAGTTAAAAACAATGTGGTGGTTTTAAAAAATGGGGTGCAAGGCAAATAATTAAAACATCACTCAAATTTTTCATGTTACTGACTCTGCTTTCTAGGTTTCATTGGGACTTGATAGAGTGTGAGCCCCGAGAAGGCTGCAGCTGTGACTTATTTAGCTCTTTGGGAATTGCACCTGTTCTAGTGGCCAGGATCTAAAGCTACTCATGTATTTATTCTTTTCTCAAATATTTTTGAGCCTCAATTATGGTATAAACACTCTGTTAGGCTTTTTGGGAACACTGGTAAAGAACATGACAATCTGAAAAAAAAAGAATTAAAAAAAAAAAGTCTATGACAATCTGATTGCTGCTCTCCAAGGCGGACTATTTGGCATAATGGTTTAAAGCAATCTGAAGTTGAATGCTAGCTATAACTCTTAGAATATGTATAACCTTGAAAAAACTACTTGAGCCTCATTTTTTTTAACAAGAAGACAGATGAGTCTCATTGTTGGGGAGACCTTGAGGATTTATTGAATTGATACAAAGTGCTTTGACCATTGCCTGCTGTAATACCTGTTAATTATTTTTATGACCAAGGGGTTTACATCCTAGCAGAAAGATGGCTAATTTAAGAATAAAGACATGAAAGCATGGTATGAGAATATGAGAAAGGAAGTATGGAGTATTATAAAAGAACCCCACATTAATGTTTGGCCTAGTCAAAGGGTCAGAGAAGTGTCTGATACCTGCTCAGTTAATGCCACTGAATTGATGCAATAACAAGTTCCCATTTCTTGTGGGAAAATTATCTAGGTGTGAGTTATCCAGGTTTTTCTACACCTCCTTCTGATAGCAGCAATGATGGCCCCTTCAGCTTTTTGTAAACTTCAGGAGTTTTTATTTAGCAGATGACCAGCACAGTCTCCTGAATAGTTTGTTATTTAATTGTTGCATGCTTCTCTTGATTGATTTTTCATTTGCAATTGATAGACTGCTTGTAACCAAGTGTGGGAGGTGCTGTATTACATTCCTCATATGATGAGGAAAGGGCTGGCAACAAAGTCTGGATAGAGTGATGTTCTGGATCAGATCAGGACTGAAGCAAAATTATGAAATAGATGACATTTCTCATTAGTGTTCCCTCTTCAGAACTCTGAGACAGCCAAACACTTTGTCCTGTTTATCTAGGGTCTCTTCAGGTCTTGATTTAATCTATTTTATATAGACCAATTGAAAAAAAATGGTTGAGATATGGTGAGAATATAGTTCACTAGTTAATATGACTTTTAAGAGTAAAAGTTGATGTTATTTCAGGACGATATATGAAATCTGACAGTGTCTTGGGTGATTTAGGACACTGGGTAGTCATTGAAAATACTAAAAACTTTTATATTCTTTTGGACACAATTCAGTGTTCACTTAATAAATACTACCTCTATCTTTGTGCAGTTTTACTTATAAATAAAAAGACTTAATAAAAAGATCATGACTAACTCAAATTAATGCAGCTCTAGTGACAGAATTTTAGACAGTTTAGCCCAGATGAAGACCATATTGAAGGATAGATCACCTTCCCAGTACCTGATGAATTATATAGCTTATAAATGAATCTAAACTCAGCCTATGTATATCTTTAAGGAACAACATGGTATATGTGCATCCATGGGAATACATAGTCAGAAAAGCTGGCAACTCTCTTTTATTTCAGTTTATACATACCAAGACAACCTTACAATTAGGACTGGGATCAAAGCTAAACTATATCCACTAGTAAATAATTCATAACACACTTCCTTTTCTCATCTCCCTTGCTTAACCCAAACTGAGAGCCATTTTGTGTTCCATTGCTCCTTTGAGAAATAATCACTCACCACCTCAGCCTTTTTCCCAATTTCTGTCTTTCTGACAATGTCTGCTGTTTCAAAATACCTCATTATCTCCACTCTCCCACTGTGCCTGCAGTGTGATGGCATTTGCCTTGCCTGACGAATGAGGAGACAGTTTTTCCTCTCTCAACAGTCCTGCTCCTTGAGATCTGACTAGAGCCTTCTCAAGCCTCTTCCAAATGCATTCCTCGGAAAGGGAAGAGCAGACTTTCTCACCCCCACTGTCACTGAGTGGGAGAATGTTCTGCCAGGTCTCCTGACAGATTTCCTAGTCAAAGAGAAAAGCTCTGTAGCATTTAGAAGACAAAGCTATTTCAGGTTGCTTGGCTGGGAGCTGATAAACAAGGCCTGGGGTGCAGAGATGCAAAGCATTTGCACACACACACATACACCGCACCTTGGTCAGTCTGAGACAGAACTGACATCCTTAGCAGTCAAGCCACATTGTTTTCTTTCTGACCTGTTGGCTACATATTCAGTTGATAGCTTCCTGCTACCTATCACACAACAATAAAAATCTTTTAAGAAGACAGCCCAAATTGCTCTAATACCTTCTTTAAAAAGAACAAAAATGCAGAAAGTTAGCCTGTAGGGACTTCATTTTTCATAGATATGCAATTTATGGTGTTTAAATATAAGCTTTTGATTTTCGGTTGAAACGATCCTGTCAAAAAGGTACATGAAAGACATTGACGCTGGGCTGTTCTCCACGTAGGGTTACAGCTGATTCTTTCACGCTTTTATCCACGAAACATTTGACTGGCACCTGACTTGACTTTGCTTTATTAGCTGATTCAGGAAAGGCAGTTTTCTGTTTTTTCTTTCTTTACATTTTTTTTTCTTTGAAGAGGTGAATTTAGGGTGGGGACTAGGGTGAGATGAGTGAGGGACACTTGTCACAAACATTTAAGGAGCACTAACAGAAATCCTAATAAAATAATATATATGTGTATATGTAACTATATACACATATCTATTATATATATGTGTATGTATGTGTGTATATATACATGCATATTATGTGTGTGTGTGTGTGTGTGTGTGTGTGTGTGTATGTATATATGTTTGGTAGTGGGAATTGAACCCAGGGGTGCTTAACCCCTAGCCACATCCCCAGCCCATTTTTATATTTTATTTTATTTAGAAACAGGATCTTTGTAAGTCGCTTAGAGATTCACTATGTTGCTGAAGCTAGATTTGAACTCAATCCTATTGCCTGAGCATTCCAAGCCTCTGGGATCACAGGTGTGCTCCACTGCACCTGGCTCAAAATCACGTTTTAATGCAATATTTTAGAAAATAAAAATTGATTCATATATCCATAATAAACAAAAGATCAAAATTTAAAAATTAGACAGGATCAGAATTACTAATTTCCCTTTTATCTCAGGCACTAATATGGCTTCGCATGGCCCTGGATGGATTGCAATGACAACAAGCAGGAGAATGGGGTACCATTTCTGAGGCATGTTCATATCTATTTCTTCATTCCTTTTAGTAAGAGATTGGATAAGGACATCATGAATCAAAGTCAGATAAATCATGAGTTTCACTGAGCTACTCTCCTTTGGCCATAGGTACTAAAATTGCATAAAATGGTTCCAAAGACAGTGTTGAATGTTTTAAAGGGAGAGAGGGGACAATAGCAAACCACTTAGAGGAGGGATTATATATCATATATAATTCTACTTAATATATATGATGGATTTGTTTCCTGGAGGAGAAGAAGTAGGGATGTGCATTAGGGAAGGGATAGGCTCCTGTGGAAGGTGTTACGGGAAGATGTAGAAGTAGACTAGTTGTGTTTACACAGTATCCTTGATAGTGGCTCTATGGTTTTCTGGAAAGGACACTGGGACAGGAATCACAAACCACGTTAGGTTGTAGACAAGTCTCTTAGCCTCTCTCCAGTTCAGTATTTTTGTCTGAAAATGGGGATTCTTAGCGTCTGCTAATCATAAGGAAGTCATGCAATGTTCATGTGATAAATAAGTATTGTTTTTACCTATATGCTTTGTATGGATTCATAGCAGTGAATTTCTTTTTAGATAATCTCCCTCAGATTTAAAAACTCGTGGTTATATATGCACTTAAACTTACCGTTTATCCATTTTTTAAATGTATATGCCCGTGGCATTAAAAAGTACATTCACACTGTAGTAGAGCAATCTCCAACATCCATCTTGAGAGTTTTTATCTTCCCGAAACAAAAGTCTGTACTCATTAATAGTACCTAAACCCATTTTCTTCTCTCCCCAGAGCCTGGTTACCACCATAATACTTTCTGTCTACGAATTTGATGACTTTAATACCTCCTTTTAATGGAATTGTACCATATGTATCCTTTTGTGTTTGATTTATTTCACCTTTCTTTGCATCTTCAAGATTCATGCATGTTGTAGCCTGTGTCAGAATTGTGCTTTTTTAGGCAAATAATGATATACTGAATGTGCATACTATATTTTATTTAACCATTCACTTGTGGGTGAACACTTGGTTTGTTTCCACCTTTCAACTATTATGAGTAATACTGGTATAAACGTTAAATGTACAAATGTCTTTGTGGATCCTTGCTTCTCATTTTTCTGAGTGTATACACCAGAATTGAAATTGCTGGGTCATCTAGTAATCCTATGCATATTTTGTTTTTTTAGGAACTGCCATATTGTTTTCCACAGTAGCTGCACCATTTTTTTTTGGGGGGGGGGCTCTAGAAACCATAATTTATTGAATACCCATTATTTCATACACCATGTACTAAGTGTTGTATAGTCATTTTCTCATTTGAATTCTCATAAAACCTTGAGGTAGGTATTATCATCATTTACAAATGAGAAAACTTAGGTCCACTGCCCAAAGTCATATAGTCACCAGCAGAGATTTGTCTGTTGATGAAAGCCCATGCTTAATTAATTAATTTATTTTTTAATTGTACCCATCTAGGTGAGCCTTGAATAAAAGGTAATATGCTGTCAAACTCTGCAAAGACCCCCTTGATAGCAGCGGCTGCTGTCCATGCTCAACACTGGTAGGGATACATTGAAGCTGACTTGATGTTTTTTTTTTTTTTTCTACTTATCATATTCCATGGTTGACCTGCTTTAGACACTTGTATCCCATGGGCATGACCACTGCTGGCTTGTAGATTTTGCCTTCTCTACTAGCTGTGGTCCTGATGCTCTTGCAAGGATTGTCCCAGCTTCTGATTGACCAGGATCACTGCTGCCTGATGGTCTCTAATTAGCCCCTTCCCAAAGGCAACAGCTGCCACCAAGGTATCGCTGTCTTCAGGGTTAAAGGGCTGCTTGTTTGGCCAGAGACCTTCATTTTATGATTCTCACTCATCCTTGCTGATTTTCTCCAGAGGTTTGAGCACATTTTATTCAAGCTTGGAATCTGCTGCTGAGCTCCATCAACACCAGTTTGGACAGTGTCCACTGCTACTTGCTTCTCCTGCTCTTCAACCTTAGGGTCAAGTTGGTTCTCAAATGGCCAGGGACTGTCTCATGGCTAAAAACAGGTACTTGTCCTTCCTTCATCTGCTACATGAGAACTTCATCTTGGGTCTGGGGACAACACCAGAGGAATAAATGACCTGGTTGTGGAACACAGGTGTTTTCTTATGCTTAAGGATTTTGTTAAGAGTGTTTAACTTTCCAGAGAACAATGAAAAGCTGTCTAGGTCAGAGGGCCAGGTCAGCCAGTTATACTCTTTCTCCAGCTTGTAAATGAAAACTTCCTAGTGGTCTCCTCAGGTCGGCCCCTTGCCTCCACAGGGCACCTGATGATACTCCAAACTGCTTCTCTGTACTGCTACAGCTGTGGCTGCAGCACCCTGGTTCTCACCTTTCCTGTGCTTTTGGTGTCATGCCAAAAAATATCAATGCCAATTCCAGTTTGGGGAAGAATTTTCCTTGTGTTTTCCCCTGTATGAATTTTATAGTTTTACCTCTTACATTTAGGTCTTTTTTTTTTTTAAATGCTGGGTATTGAACCCAGGGCCTTGTGCACGAGAGGCAAGCACTCTACTATATCCCCATGCCTCGATCTGTTTTTAATTAACTTCTGTATAGGTGTTAGAGAAGGGCCCAAGTTAATTCTATTGCGTGTGAATATCCAGCTTTCCTGCCACCATTTGTTAAAGAGACTGTCCTTTCCGAGTGAATGGTCTTGGCAACTTTGTCACAAATTATTTGACCACATATGAAAGGATTTAATTCTGAGCTCTTCCTTCTATTCTGTTGGTTTATATAGCTAACTTTATTCCAGTACTACACTGTTTCGATTAATGTTAGCATTATAGTAAGTTTTGAAATCGGGAAGTAAGAGACTTGCAGCTTTGTTTTTATTTAGATTGTTTTGGCAATTCAGGGCTTCTTGATACTCCATATCTTCCTTATCTTTTAAAAAATGTTCTCCTCTTATTAAAACTGTTTTTTTTTTTTTCAGTCTCCTATTCCTCCTTTTTACTGTAATCAACATTCTTGAGAGTCTTTATCCTTAGTCACTAAGGTCACCTCCCAATTTTCTTCTTAACCCTTTGTCACCTGGGTGTCATTGTCACCACTGACTGCAGCTCATTTTGTAAAGTTCATCAACGATCTTTCTCTTTTTAAACTTAGGGGACACTTTGCCTGACCCCATCAGCTGCATTTGAGACCAAAATCCTCTTCTTATGTGATAGAATATTCCTTGTTTAGCTCCTTGAAAACTGTGCCCCCTGAGTTCTTTCTGTCTGATTAACCTCTTGGGTTTTCTGACTATACTCCTGAATTCTTTCTCTTCTCATTTTGTAAAGGCTTCTGGGTGATCCATCGCATTCCCCTGACCTCAATGATTTCATTAGCCTAATTACCAAGTTTTGCATTTCATAGTTATAAAAATGTATGAAAAATAAAGTGCAGGTCTAAAATTATACAAAGGTGTAGGAATAAGGAAAAGAACACAAAAATAACAAAGGAAGCAGATATAAATTGAAACAAAAGAAAGTTTAGGGCTAAGAAAACTCTTAAATTTTTTAATTTAATGTTTAAAATTTTTTAATGATGAAGCTCCTAAAGTTATTGATGGAATTTTTTTCCCCAACCATCTACTTCCCTGACGTGCATCTTGACCAGGCTGCAGAATGACTCATCATTGGTCTTAAAAACATATCATGTAAACCTATAATATAGAAAAAAAATGATAAATTTGTCAATGGTTTTAACACAATGAGTAGGTAGCAAGGATAGGATCTTCCAACTTTAGATAATTGTGGGGAAAAGTTGCTCAAATGTTCTAGTCCTGGAGTGTTTCAGATTGTCCTGATAGAACAAGAGTAAGTCTCAGTTCTAGACAATATTTATAAAGAGGGTATGTCTATTTTCTATGTGCAAATCCAGACATGTCTGGATTTTCAGGGCTATTTAACCAGAATGAAGAGCAAGCCCTTCATAGGGCTGGGCAAATGTCTGAGCTGGCATTGGACCCTAGGCTGTTTCCTTGAGGAGTAAGAAGGATTTCACATAGAAGGTTATGTGATAAAAGCTGGGATGGGAACAGGGGACATTGAAAGAATTAGGAACAATCACACAGATTGTTTTTTTGATGCAGACCTTCCTGAAATAAGTGCCAGGGCTTAGCCAAAAGCACTTTAATTAATTATTAAAGTCAAGCAAAAAGTTTAGCATTGGAAGGCTGAGCAAACTCAGACAGTCCTGCTTGGTGGCTTGATAACTGGAAGGTTCCAAAGGAGGGTCCATCCTAGCCTGCTCTTTTATTTTGTTTTCCTGCAGGAAAGCTATAAGTGCAGAGTTCTACAGAAGAAAAATGGGTTTTTATAATTGATATGTGGATGCTTCTGTTCATATAACCGATGTATCAGGCAAACAATCAGGATGTACACCTTGCAATAGAATTCAAGGAAGGATTTGGGGGACCCACATTGTTATTCATTTTCTGTTATCCAGTTTTAGAAGGGTAACAGTTCAATGCTGGATTATGTGATGCAAACTACACAGATCACAGACTGGGGCAAGAGAAGAAGTGCAATTATCTTTCTGCCCCAATGACAAGCTCAGCACCTTCTTTTCCCTTTGTCATATGCTGAGCTCACCAGCTGGGCCCCTGGGATGGCTTTGCCCATATTTAGGTTCATATCAGCTACATTTTACCTGGGTTTGGTTTCTTTGGTCCCCATCCCACTCTTCCCATGATCAAAACTATGTCTTTTCTTTGTTCTTCTGGGTAACAAAAGCTCTTCTGAAAGTTTATTCTGAGCCAAGAAATTCAAGGGATAATACTTTATAAATGATGATACCCATAGAAATTGTCTTTGATCAGGACCATTTAAAATCTGGTCCCACAGCAGTTAATTTTATGATGTTAACACTGGTGACATGTGAGCTTGTCGGGGATGTCTCCTGAGGTGGTTGATGGTCTGGTCTTTATCAGGAAGTGGGTATTCAAAGCATAGAGGAAAGGGTAGTGTAACCCGTCAGCCCGGGATCTTGCAGAGCCTGGACTTGTTTTTCTTTTCTGGGGAACAAAACTAAGGACAGTTTGAGGAGTAGGGGGTTGGGGTTGCTTTGAATGTTTGAACTGATTCCCCTTGCTAGTTAAGAAATCACTGTGGCATGGCTGTTTGCTGCGGTAGTTTTCACACTTTATCTAGCATCCCGTGTCTCTGTTGCCTGAGAACTGTATTTATATTTACACTGTGAAGCGTGAATATGCTGCTGTCCTTTGGGGAAAGGGATTCATCAAATAATCCTTTTGCTTGAGTATTATTAAGTGGACCATGGCACTTCCTCTGCTTGCTTTTGCTTGGAGCCCTTGGGACATGTGAGGTGGCCTTGTCCACTTCAATGGGTTTCAGTAGGGTGAACCAGATTTAAAGAAACATAAATTCAGTTGAAAGAGAAGGTAACATGGCATAGCTGAATAATGGCCTTTAATAGGCAAACCAAATAGTTAAATGCAAGATGCTCACTGCATGCTAAAACTTAAGGAATGCATATTCAATGCAATGCATTATTAAATACAACATTGAGCATATGGGTACCCACAATTAATGTATATAAATAGCTGATAAAATTGCTCAGTATTAGAAAGCTAGCGGCAAAAATGACCTCATATGTCAAGCAGACAAGTAGGCAGCTACCATTTTCTTTGTACACCTTACAGATGATAAATTAGTTTTATGGTCTGCATGGGGCTCTTATCACACTACAGCACCAAGTGCATGATAAAGAAAAAAAATGCCTCGGCTCAAAAATCGAACTGGAATTTGGAGTCCCAGCGGAGCTCATTTTTTAAATGTAAAGAATTTTAGCCCGCTTCCTTTGGGGAAGATTTATCGAGACCAAGAGAAATGTAGATCTTGGTTATGTGTTTTGATTAAAACTTGATTTTTGTTTTTATTGACACTGGGTAGAATGTGAATCCGTCATAACTGGCTGCCTATTGATTGAGAGCAGTTTGGTCCAATGGGCACAGGACAGGAAGAAGAAGGGGAGTCCTGGTTTTTATTTCCAATTCTGCCACTAACAGGCAAAGCTGACCTTGGATAAAACTTTGTAACTCTTTGCTAGCTCTGCTTGCTCTGTTTAATTCCCTTCAAGCATGGTGAACAAAAACACTCTCTGTTTTACTCTAGGTACATAGGATGCAGGAGAACAGCTACTCATATAGAATTCAAGGAATTGTAAGACTATTTCTTAACATTATATGGAGCAAATATTACCTAAGTAAGTGGTGTTATTGTGCAGTGTGTATGTGTATGTGTGTGTATGTGAGTGTATGTGTGTGTGTTGTGTGGGAAGCCATTGATGTCTATTTAAAAACTTCCATGGAATATGAAAAAAAAATCTTCTATGAAAAGAAACAGACAATCCCAGACTCTGTTGTATGGTTTGTGTGTGGTTTCTTAGTCTTTGTAAGACTGTGCCTGCTTCTCTTTGATAAACATAAAAATCTCATATACTTCTTTTCTACACTTTGAAATTAAAAATAAATTAAATATTATGCCCAAACTCAATTATTTTAATGGGATAGAAGCTGGCTTTGCTTTCAAGTGGTATGAGACTTGTCCCCTGAACCCTGCTCCTCTGGAGTCACTGCTTTGCTAGCTACGGGTCTCGTTAGCATTATTTTCATATCAGACCACATCAATGATTTATCATTTCATACCCAAGTCAAGCAGTAGTGTGCATCCGTGACAGGATGCATTCCTGTGCCTCTGGGGTGTGCCTGGGACTTCAGAGCTTATTCTATTCCTTGCATTAAGGCTAGCATGATTCAGACAGCTGGAGAGTGAGACAGGGTCAGTTAAGAGGTATAAAGAGAAGTAGTTGGAAGAAGAAAATAAATCTTTTCCTTTGTCTCTCATCTTCCTCCATGCTTGTGTCTTCCCTGGTATTTTCCTTTAAAAAACTGTTTTTGAAAATTCACTTAATTCCTACAGATAATTAGATACAGTGTTTATCTCTTCGCGCTTCCCACATGGTAACCAGAAATGATGTGTTCGCTCATCCCTGAGCAAGTATCCTGATTGTCATTGGGCAGAGTTGCATTCCAGAATGTGCAAAAGGCAAGTGAGAGGCAAAGACTGAGAACTCCTTTCCCTAAGGCGTTATCTCTGTGGTCTCAGCAAAGCTTCACTGTGCAGTTTGACGTCTGATTTCCACTGAGATCTCTAGTGTAAATACAAGTTTTGCCTCACAGGTTTTGATTTGGTCCTTTTTTAGGGTTATGGGATTAGTATATAAGGAAATTGGTAATCTTAAACTCTGAGCAAAGCAGACCTTCCTTTCTGGTTCACCTAATATTGCCAGGAATTTGTATATGTCCCCATATTTCATTCATCTATGCATGCATTAGTTCAGCACATATTTATTGAGCAATCACTGTGCCAAGAGCCAGTGATGCAGCATCTTTCATGAACCAGCTTGTTACCTACCCAAACACAGCTTTGCCCCCATTGTTAGCACCACTATTTCTCCAAGCTCATGCCATATGACAGCTCTGCTAAATGTCACCCAATCTTAAATGTGCTAAGCCTTTCTTGCTCATGAGCCTCTGTACACAATGTTTCTCTTCCAAAATCATCCTTCCCTTATTCTCCTCAACTCACACCCAATTATTCTCTAAGCTACTCAATTAATAGATACATTCTCCAGGATACTTCACCTAGACCTTTTAGACTAGCTGGATGCTCTTATTACTCTTTCCCTCTGTAGTTATTCAGCTGCATTTCATCTCTGCCACTTCCAAGAAACAAAAGGCCATCCTCACCATTATGTCCCAAGCATCTAAAAAGACCTTGGCACATAGAAGACATTTAACAAAGATTTTTAAATCAATCAGTGAAACCTCAGTGGTGTCAACTAAGCTGAAGAAGGGCCTGAGGCTGGTGTTTTAAAATCCTGGAAGGGTGAGCTTTAATCCTCCTAGATTTTGCAGGTTTGGGATGCCTGGATGTGCTGAGATGTTTGGGATGACAAAGAGACTCAGAAGACTCAGGGACATGAGTCCTTTCAATTTACTCACTGTTTAAAGCACTGTTACTATTTGCAGGACTCTTCTTTAAATTTATCTCAATGTATATTTATATAATATATAATTCCATGCCAATACCATTTACTATATAAATAATGTTCAAAACAAGTCTATTAGTCTATGCACACACTATGAAATCCCTAGGAATAGTACAGAAGAAAGGGTTGCCTAGCCACTCTTTCCTTGAACTCTTAGATCTGCAAAATGCTACATGACACCCTATAGGAGCTCTTGTCTGTATTGTTTACATAACCACTCAAGTAGCTCCACATGGCAGTTGTCATTCTCCTTGGCTGGCTTAGAGGAAAGAAATCAGGATAGATAATGACAGGGATGAATAAAGTCATTTTGTAGATTTGCAAATGTGGTCATTAAAAATAAAGTAAGACCCTTCTCAGGAGGCTGCTAACCTTGTCAGCTAGTTGGCACAGCTTAGATCAGAGGATGCTCAGCACTGTCTGAACAGAGAAGAAAACCAGCAGGATTTCCAAACAAATGCTCTGGGTTTTTGTTGTTGTGGCTGTTGTTATTTGATTGTTTTTGTTTTTAAGTTTTACTTGAGTTTATTAGCATGAAACTGATTTGCAATGGAAATGAAGTGGTACCCACAAGTGAGGTCTAACCAAGCAGTTCTTAGCACTGGAGTGTGGGACAATCATCAGATGCATGTGTTGAGATGACCTTTTATCTCAGCTTAGCTCATGACTCTGTCCCCTTGCCTCCCAGCCCTAGAGACTCTTACAAAGGGACAAAATTCTTTGTCCTTGTTTGTCAGTAAAGTCACTCCAGAAAGTGACACTGACAAAAGGGTTAGGGATTGGTTTCTTTTCGCAGAGATTCTAAATGAGTACATAGACATACGTGCACAAAGTAGGATTTATGCCTCTGAATATGGCTTGCAAAGAGGGAGTAAACCTCCTGAATTTAGCAATCAAATTTGTTAAGGCTTCTCTAAAGCCTAAACTTCCAATTAACAAGCAAATCATCATCAGACAGCCAGTGAATGGCAAATTCATTCCATTCAACATCTTTTCAAAAGTGGATTTTGTGCACTTATCTCCATGAAAACCCAGCAGGAAGATTTTCCCTGGGAGTGCTCCTACATCTGCCTGTTTTTAATGACGGTAATGGCAAGCAATATTCTACAATTACTTTGGCGATCTCATTTCAAGCATGCAAATCATATTATTGAAGAGCCCAGCAAAAGCCATTTGTTCCTTGGAAGCACCAGATAAGTTTTGTGGGGTGAGCAAATGCTGTTTGGAGAAGGCCAGGCCCTCTGTCTCCTAACCTGCACTACACAGTGGTAGAATTTGCCTAACAAGGTCAGAAAAGACAAGCTAAAATCTAGACATCAAAGGAGAACTAAAACAAAATTTCATTCCTGAAATTGAGGACTCCTTCTTTTGATTTCCTTCAAGAAAGATTAGTTTTGTGATTCATTTACTAATAACAAATAACTTACTTTGAAGGAAAATGAAAACATATACTGCTGATGAAGTTCATGAAACCAAAGGCAGGGTCCTGCTCAAGATCAAGAACTTCTTCAAGTACCACAGTGGCCTTTTCTGTTTTCTCTGTTTATGTCTGGGTCCTAGGAGCTGGGGGTATCTCTTAGCCCTCCCCATAAAAGCCTTTCCTACCTGCCCTAGGAGCTGGGGGTATCTCTTAGCCCTCCCCATAAAAGTCTTTCCAACCTACTTGCTCACTTCCCTAATATGGTAGGTGTTATCATGCTCAGATCTCCCTTCCACAAGAAAGGATTGCTTACCCTATTTGGTGAGAGAGCTGTTAGAAGATAGTATTCAGCTGTAAACCCCTTTGGAGTTTACTTCACATCCCCCTCTTCAGGAGTCTTGCATCCTGACTGGGGGATATCAAAATGCCCCTCACATCAACCCTGGAGGGCCATTCCATTTTCAGAACTCCCAGAGGTTGGGCTGAGGCTTGCATTGAGATTTCATTAAGGATCAGTTTCTCCCTCTGCCTGAACCTGCTTCCTTCCCATGTCTTGCAAAAATGCTGGTCCCAAGAGCATTCTCTATTAAACCTCAGGTACAGGAATGTTTCTCCCACTGTCAACCCAACATGATACCTGGGTGAATCTGCTACTCCACTGTTAACACTTTGATCTTTTAGTGCTTTGTTAAAATTCCAATAGTTGGAGCTTTTTTTAAAAAGCCATTTATACTTCAGCATAAAGAGCTTCAGATTTTTTTCTATGGGAAATTTCTTGAATACATAGCATAGAAAACAATAGCCCTAGAAGAAAGGGTACAAAGGAAAAAAAAAAAAACAGACATCTGGGAACACCAGTGTGTGTGTGTGTGTGTGTGTGTGTGTGTGTTTTGCAGGAATCTGAATCAAGTTAAAAAGATAACAAATGACACCCTCTTTCAAGAGTGGTATGGGAAGCTTTGCCATTTTAAGGATCCTTTTGGGGCTCAAAGGGTTAGGCAATTTCACACATATCCAGTAAGATCCATGCTGGGCAGCACCTCTCTGAGTTTGGAGCTTGAAGATAGTCACAGAAATTTGCTAGCAGTTTTCAGCTTGCCATGTTATCACTTTGCCCTTAATATGATGTAGGTCCTTCCTGTATGATAGCTCTGTTCCTCTGTTACTATCGACTGATCTCTCCTTTATAACATCTGCTGTCTCAGTTTCTGCTTCTTTATAACTTCAGCTTGCTCACAACTTTACATGGTTCCTATTTTACTTTATAGATTCTCTCTGGGCAAACTTTCAGTTTTAGCTCTCCCTGTTAATTGCTTGATTTTTTCTCCAACAGCTTCTGAGAAGGAGACTCTAAACCTCAATGTGGAGATTCTCCCATTGATGGCTGGTAAGCTCAGACACTGGCTGCTCTGTGGTCCTGTTCTCACCCAAGGACAATCAACTGTCCATCACTTAAGGGGTTGGTGAATAGGGATGAATCACTTGATATGAAATGAACCAGCTTTAGGCTAGTCCATTTATAGAGATGGGACTGAATTTCTCCTGAGGCATTGTTACAGGCCAGGCAGGTACCACAATATGTCTATCTAGAACATCATCATTGACCTTACAGTTGGAGATTTGGGCCCAAGGAAATATTTCTTTTATGAACATGTATGTTTTACTACCTTTGTGATGGGGTGGCTTGCTTTAGGCTGCTCTATTTGGGCTCAAGTACTTTAGTAGAAGTATCAACAAATTAACCTTATAAGAACTAATTGTTCTCAGCTGGATTGCTGCAAAAAATCTTAAATAATTGTTCTTGTTCCCATAGACGTCTTTCTAGAAAAATGAGTGTACATATATGCAGAGGAAATGAACATAGTGTAGTAGACATTATGAATGATAAAATTCTACTAATAAACACATTTTACAAAGTTTGGTGGAAAAAAATAAACCAATGAGACAGAAGAATCTTTGGTTCTTTGTCTTATAGATTTGAAGAATGAGATCCACAGTCATGAAAGGTGAGAGCTAAGTAACAGAATTTATTAAACTAATAGAAGGAATTAAAGCTCTTATAGGGGGAAGGTTCCCAAGGAAGGTTGTCCCTGGGTATCTATTGTCTAAGGTCTTATTTGATAATGTTAAAGGGAAGGAGTCCATCCTGTAGACCGTAGGCTAGAGATTTTTAAAAAACAACAGGTCTTGGGCTGGGGATGTGGCTCAAGCAGTAGCGCGCTCGCCTGGCATGCGTGCGGCCCGGGTTCGATCCTCAGCACCACATACCAACAAGGATGTTGTGTCCGCCAAGAACTAAAAAAAAAAATGAATATTAAAAAAAATTCTCTCTCTCTCTCTCTCTCTCTCTCTCTCTCTCTCTCTCTCTCTCTCTCTCTCACTCTCTCTTTAAAAAAAAAAAAAAAAAAAAAACAACAGGTCTTTGAGGCCATCACATTAGGACCATTAGTGTTCATGCATCCCCCTGTCCAATCATGGGTGTTGATCACATGCAGCTTTGCCTCAGGGTTCCAGTGTATACTTTCAGGCTCCAATGGAGTTACTGGTCACAAGCTGTCTGGCCATCTAGGACTTTGTGGTCAATGGTAGAAATGTGAAAGCCAAATGCAGAAACTACTGAGGGGTGTGACCTTCATCTGCTTAACACATTTCTGTCTCACCAACAGGAGGCTTTTCATAACTGGCTCTCAACTGTAAGGGGAAAGATTGACCTTTTGGGGTGGGAAGACCAGGAAAGATGTTATGCCAAGGTAGGAACAGGACATGAAGGGGGAGATACAATTTCAATGAGCAAAGAAGAACTTGAAAGGATAGTTCAGACCTGAGAATCTTTGATGTAAATCATAGAAGGGAAGAACTCAGTTTATTTATATAAAATTGACAAAGAAAGTAGAAGAGAATAGTAATTAATAATGTCTCATGTAGGAAAGAAAGACTCCTGTGGAAGTCTCTTATTAATACAGTTAAAAGAATCTTCTGTAGTAGGTGTACCTTATCCAGTTTTACCCACTTAGACACAAGGCTCCAGTCACAAGGAAGCATCCTGCTATCTCAGATAACTCCTTCTTCTTCTTTGGAAAGGTCTTCAACTAGGGACTTTCTAAGAACACACATACATTAGTCTGAGACTGGCAGAATATACAGCATGAAATATGAGATCTCTTATTCGTTTAGGTTAAGCAAAGAAAATAGCATGATCTATACATGGGATATAATATGGTTCTGATAGTATTTCTAGGTACCTCTACAGAAAGGAATTAGTAAGAAGCCTTAGCTCCTTATAATGAACATGGTTATTTTTTTCTGTTTAGATCCAGTCTGAAATTTTTAATGTTCAAATTCTGCTAACTCTTTTATGTGCCTCTGTCCCATGGAAAATTATGAGGGACATAATTTCCTTTTATTGAGGTCTTTATTCCATAGGCAGGAAATATCAGTTGTAGCATATGTAAAAATGCTCACAGTTGCCTTCAGGCAAATAAGGCTTAAGGGGGTTTGGCTCTTTCATTATTTCATTCTACAAATGCTCAACACCAATACATGTCTCTTTTTTTTATGTTTGTGACATGCCACAGTTCACTGTTGATCCCCCTGTTCAGAGTGCCCTGGATTCTCTAGGCAGGTGCCCATCTATCTACTTATTTCACATGTATAAATAAAAGGGAGGGTATTTGTGTTTTGTAAAAAAAAAAAAAAAAAAAAAAAAACTCAGCTAATAATGTACTTCAAACCTGGACAGCATCTTTCTCCTGTGAAACTCTGCTAGAAACGTCCTCATTTGCAGCAGCTCGTGACTCTTCATGTTCAATGCTTTCAGTCCTTCCTCCTTCAACAAAAAAGAATCTCACAAAATATTTTTTGACTTGAATGGAGATGGAGATTTTTCTACAAGAAAAAGAGAAGGGTAGTTGAGACTTCTTGAGGAGAGTGTTTCATAAGGGTTCATGAAGTACCCAGCAGAATATCATAATAACAATATTCATGACTAACACTTAACGGTACTTACCATGTCCCAGGCACTGCCCTGATTTACCTATGTTATCTCATTTAATGTGTGCTCTTTTTAATGTGCAAAGAACTGCTTACACACCATTGAAACTGTAATGGTATGAACTGATAATTGATGACATACTTGATTTTTTTCTCGTGAATCTATATGTTTTAGGAAAATAACCCAATAACTAGTTGTGGAGGCCTTGCTTTTAGGAGACAGTGGCTCCCACTTGCATTCTGAGCAGCTCGAATACAGCGAGTACTTCAGTCCTCACCTGTAAACTGACTGAACAGCCCCCTTTCTTTTCTTATTTATATGTTTATTGATTGTTTCATCTCTTGGTTTCATTAACTAGCCACATGTCACCAAGGTGACAGAGGTACACTCATTTCCCTTATATTTTAGCTTAAAGGGTATGACTACCATAACTTAGCTAAGTGCTAATTATGTATTTTAACTTATTCCTCTCCAAAGAATTCTGTTTTCAGGTAGCTGGAGTAGGAATCAACAGGATCTACAATTCCATATAGATTTTGAGATGAGGACATGCATTATCCTTCCAAGCCACTTTCAATCACTATCAATATACATAGAGTTAAACTAGGTTGTGTTTTTACAAAAATCTTTCCCTCTCACAATCAAATAGTCACACCAATGTGCATTTCCTGGTTTTTGTTAGTTAGGTAAAATGTTGTCATTTAAGGGAAGCTGAGTCAAGAGTATACAAAATACTGTTAATTTACCAGTTTCCTGTGAAACTATAACTAATCAAAATAAAGTGGTGTGTGTGTGTGTGTGTGTGTGTGTGTGTGTGTTAATGGCATTTGAACCATAATGCATGGTAGGCAAGTGCTCTACCACTGAGCAATATCCCCAGCCCTTTTATTTTGAGACAGTCACTAAACTGCCCAGGCTGGTTTCAAACTCAGTGATGCCCCAGCGTTAGCTTCCTGAATAGCTGGGATTACAGGTGTGTACCTCCACACCCCTCTCAAAATATTTTAAAAATCAGAACAAAAATATTCCTTATAGAAATGAATAAGAGAGATCACACACACACAAAAAAAATCTTAGAGGAGAGTCTGGGAGTCATCTGTTCAATATAAGTACCTCCATCAAGAGGACTGTGTCATTCAATGAAGGCTGAAGTATTTGTCTTTTGTTTTTGTGGTACTGGGGATTGAACCCAGGACTTCAGGGGTGCTAGAGGCAAGTGCTCTGCTACCTGAGCTTCATACATTCCCAGCTAGGAAAAGGCTAGTGTAAGAAACTCATTACTAGCTGTACCAGTGATAAACATCACATTGTTAAGTAGTTCTGCTCTCTTTAATTCCTCGACCACGAAGGCTATGAATTAGCTTCCGTTAACAAGGAACCAGGAGAGAAGGAATATGGCTCCTTAAGAAATTCTTGTGAAAATGCAGAAGACCACACATAATTTGTCTCAATTTCACTCTCACCACCATTTCTTAAGAAATAGAGAGTCAGAGTCTGTATTTATTTCATTCTTCTGAAAGCAAATCAAGCAACCCACCTTTCCCACCTTCCGTCCTACTCCTTCTCCTGTGAATAGCAATTATTCAAAGTCTTTGATGATTAGAAGTTAAGGAATTTGGTTATGGTAGGAAGGAAACTGTGAAGGTATAATAGTAAATACTCTTCTTTTACTTTTTCCTTCTTCTTGAGACAGAACCAATAGCACAGTACTTTCATTAGAAGCTACAGTCTAGCTGAGAAGACAAGAGTATCTGCAATGCCTAAGAACTGGTGCTATAGAAGCCACTTCTTTGTATTTTAAATGGGAATGAATAAGTAAGAGTCAAAATCACAAAGAGAATACAACAGGGTGATTACAACAAATATTAACTCAGACCCAGGTTTATCAGGCCATAGATCAAATGAAGTAAAGGTGGATGGTCCAGTGACCAAGACTTAAGCACTAACTCAACAAATACTCAGTGACCAACCATTAAATGACAAAAAATTCCTGAAATTGACAGCTTCTTCTTATTGGCTATTTTTGGAACTCATCCAATTGAAGAAACATCATCCCCTCTACCTCAAAGCCTGAGCTTTAGACTGTTGGATGTTGACTTTAATTTAGTCATCCTGAGCCCTGATACATTATGCACATATTATTCATTGTCCCTTTCCTCTTTATTCTGCCATTCTTTTAGTTTGCCAGATAGTTTCCCAGCTAGGAAAAGGCTAGTGAAAGAGACTCATTACTAGCTCTAGCAGTGATAAACATCACATAGTCAAGTAGTTCTGCTCTCTTTAATTCCTCTACCATGAAGGCATTTAGGCTTCCTTAGGCTGGGAAATGAGAGCTTTGTATCAGAAATATAAAAAAAATTACTCAGCTCAGGGGAGGTGCAGAGTAGGAAGTCAAGAAGGAAACAATTTCACTAAACCAGAGAAAATAATTTGAACAAGTTGCCAAACCAAGAAGGTAGAAATAGATACAGATAACCAGCTTGCAGAGCTAAGAAGGCAACAATCTGAGTGCAAATTTGGGCAATAACTAGTAAATGGATCTCTATCGCTAGTCCTTCTCTGACTGATGTGCAAGGAAGGGGATAAGGTATACTGGCAATTTTAAAGGACTAGAAACAAGAGAAGTATTTCTTCTAAACAGGTCTCCTTTCCTCACATTAGTGTGCACATACATTTATTTGGCCTTTATTGCTTATTACATTGTTTATAATTAATCTTTCATATGTCTATATCTTGCTCCCTTGCTCTATTGTAAGGTCATGAAGTTTGAGTCTTCATACATCTTTGTACTCCACAAAAGTTATGAAGATTGTCTTGTACATCTCAAGATGCATACTTGTGATGGACCAATGAAGACATGTTATTAGGACTCCCTTCTGTGAGCTGTCCTTATTGCTCTCAACAGATGGCAGTGGTCTTCATCACTTCATGAACACATGATATGAGAAGAAGAACCATCTCAGGCATGATGGGGGTGAGTCACTGGAACTTGGGCCCTACATTATAGTCACCTCAGATTAAACAGTCCATTCACAAAAGGAAACTGCATCTATTAGGTAACACTGGTAAAGCACTAATAAGAGGCTCTCTCTGCCCACCATCATTATACATAATATAGTGAAATATTGTCAATCTTAATCCTATCTAACAGTTGATTTTCTGACTACCCCAAATTTATTGGCAAATATGTCATTTTTCTGATCATATAAAAATCATAAAATTGGTAATTGAAGCCTAAATGTTTATATTTAGGGTAAGTTTTCCAATTTATCTATTATATAATTGACTAGAAAACTGCTTTATCTCCATGGAGCTTTTTGAGATCCTTACAAAATTCTGCAACACATACCAGTATCTCTCTGATATGATCTAACATAATACATTGCTTGAACCTCTCATTTTGGTATTTGATTACATGTAATTGTATCTGTACTATATTTTTATGTCATACATTATAGTATATGGTAAGTATATTTTGTGTCTGTTTTGTTTTCTAGAATTGTCTGGCTTAGAGATTAAATATACTAAGTGTTCAGTGTATAGGTTATGAACTAAACTAAATAGTAAATATGGGGTAATTTGTGTGAGTCTTTACACTGTCTTAAAATTTGTGTTGAATCCATTGAGTCCTTCCAGCTGATTGAAAGCTCCCCAAGGCCTCTCCAGCTATCAGAATATAATTTTCCTTAATTCTGAAGCAATATTATCCAAGCATTGTTTGCTTAATAAATATTCATGTCTATGATGATCATGGTTTTTAAGATGAAGGATTGTGTAAAGGTAGCACATTGAATGTAATGAATAAATAAATAATAAGAAGCGAGTTGTTAGCTCATTGCCCTTTAACATTAGGCTTAAAAAAATTGGGAGCTGCAGAGTGCAAAAAATGGTAATAGGCTAAGCGTCCCTCTTACCAACCAGTTGCCAATTCACAAGTGTCAAGCCTTCACCTTCTGTCAATCATTGCTTTACTTTTTATTTTTGTGATTTGATTTTATGAGAGGTGGGGGAAATGGGGTTTTGTTGGTCCAAGGGTTAAACTTTTAGTTATGAGATGAACAAATTCTGAGGACCTAATTCATAGTATAGGTAGAAATGAAAATGTTAATTGATTTGATTGTGGTCATCATTACACAATACCTATCACATAATCACACTCTATACCTTGAATATGTTCAATCTTAGCTAATTAAAAATCTAAGTATAATTAGCTTATAGTTAAATGCCATGAATGGTATTTTATAATAGATCATTTGTATTTTGGGTTGTATTCATGCTATATCTGATAGGTATTTTTCTTTTTAAATAAAATATTAAATTTTCTTCTAGTCCCTTATACCCTTTGGAACATAATAAAAAATCATCCCAAAACCAAAGCAACGAGAAAACTCCTTGCTTTCCAGTGGCTGTCTTGTGAAGTAGAAAGGTTTTTATCTAACTCCTATCCAGGGTGCTTGGGTGTGCGGTGGGTTTTCCATAGCCATCTTTTTAAAGCAACCTCTTCAATATCACCATTACATTGGTTGCCATTTCTGTGAACTCAGCATTTCTGTGAAACTTGAAGATATAATGCAAATATGTATGCTGCAAATTTCCTCCTACTGACAAGTTGTTCCTAAATTACACATATGAAAACCCTGTGAAAAGACTCATGATGCTTTCTTTCTTCTCTTTACCTAGGATGAAGTTTGTGCTCAATAAATAATAAAATCTTTACTGATTGCTTCAGTACTGGTGACTGGTTTCACAGGAAATCACTGGTCCATAAAGGAGTTCATTCAGAAGCTAAGATGTTAACAAAATTGAAATTCTTATGTCTTTTAATATCTACTGAATTCTCTCATGCAGTTGTAGACTGCTTGGTAGCTTTCTCTCTCTCTCTCTCTCTCTCTCTCTCTCTCTCTCTCTCTTACTATTCTAAGTATTTAGAGGCAAATATGAACATAAACTATATCCAAACTTTTCTACATCTCCTGGAAGAAGTTCAGTAAGGTCAGTGCTAGGTTGTCAGAGCCCAGATCCTCTCCAATATGACCATCGGGCCTCTCAGTTTCCCTAGAGAGAGGACGTTCAACTCCTCAAAGCTGTCAACCTGTTAGTTTTTAACATTAATAACAGCCACCAAACAACAATGAAAAGCCCCTAAAATAGATTAACAGGGTTTTGTGGTGGCTAAGAGCTGGGTTTGCTAAAAATAAAACTGTTTCTGTTCCCTCCATCATCCTTTTTCTGCTAGACTATAATTAAAGTCCACATCTGAAATTCTTATTGAGCGGCAAAGTCCCATGAGTGATTGGCATCTGGCATCCAAAAATATTCTGCAAAGAACAGTGTTCTCAGTGGCACATCTGACAGGCTTGGCTCACTTTCAGTGCTCCTGGCTTCCCGATGAGTGGCAAACCAATGGATGAACAGGAAGATTGTTTCAGCCCAATATCAGTCAATCAGTTGGTTCTTCCATCAATGACTTGAAACAATTTCACAAGCCTACCCTCACTTACCCCACACTGGCACATGAGAAGAGAAGAGTGATAGGGGAAAAATCAGCTTCGCTAATGGAAGCACTTTTTGCTTCTGCCAGTGCTAGGAAAGAGGGACCCAGCTTGGTTGAGAAAATGTGGTTCCCTGGTGAGATGGAGAATTGCACTTGCCTGCTGGTCCAAAGAGCATTAGTTTTTGCATAGAAATTTCACCCAATTAAAGGACTTTTATTTGAACCCAAGATTTGTGGTCTCCCTGGAATGGAGAGATTAGTTTTAGAGAGGAGAGGAAAAGCCTTTCCTCACATCTTGTTTTCATGCTTGTGTCATTTGCATGAGAACTAGACAATGTGTGATTGCATATGGGTTACTCCTCATAGCATCCTAAATAAGAACATGTTGGACGGTGAGAGGCACTTTTTCCTCTGAGCAGTCAAATAAACCTAATCATATGAATATACAATGAGATAAAACACCAATCTTGTACCAAAAGGTTTTATGATTTTAAGTAGACTTGTGCTAAACTCTTATCATAATTGTAATTAGAAAGAGCAGGCCAGTCTCCTGCTGCTTGTGCTCACATTTGACATGTGAACAGTATGAGGTTAGTTGTGTGAGCTGAATTCTTGATTTGCATTAGTTTAGAGTTGCTGTTTGCTATGTGGCAAGAAGAGGTCATATAAAGTACTGTCAACGCTGCTGAAAGCAGGTATATTATCATTCTATAATTACTAAAGACAACCGTATTTCACCTGATATTTTGTAAGACTGTTAGTATACAGTATATTCAATAATAAAATGGGTCTCACAAAGGAGACCCAGGTATATAAGAGTTATAAACTTAGGACACACATAATGATCCCATGTTTTGATACCCATGAGACCTACCTGATGGGGTGGGTGCTGCTAGCATGACATTCTGATTAAACCCATTTCCCAGGTCTTATTTTATTGTGTTGTGTGAAAGAGGGAGGATCAAAATGACAGTTCTGATGGTGAATGAGGCATGAAGATGATTGCCGAAGTGAGCAGAAAGGGAGTAGAATGTCATTTAGAGATGTTTTCCGTTGAAGGGACTGATGAGCCAATACGTTGTGACAATTTATACTTCAATTGAGTCTTTTGGTGACTTTCAAATATCTCTGAAGACAATATAGGTGGCAACACTGACATCTTGCCTGCCAATGCAAAGCCCATTTCCGTATCAGACTACCAGAAAAGATGATGGTTGGAGTTGGGAAAACCCTCAAATATGCTGCCAAACTCTTTTCTTTGGTGGAGAAGGTATGACCAAAGAAGGTTAAAGGATGAACGTAAAGTACCCTAGCAAATTATGGAAGATTATGGAAGGTTGCAATTTTAAACTCTTCAACCTAATTCTAATGTACTTTCTGAGTTGGCCATTGTTCAGAAATATGGCCTTGAATGGAATGTGAGAAATAAAGTAACACTTTGCCCATTCAGCGATAGATAGCACTATAAGCTACCACATTACTTAAGGTTAATAATGTTAAAATTAACTGGCTTTTGTCTTACAGTATCATCTTATACGAGCTAACCAACTCACTTTCAGGAATTTAGTTAGTTGGCTGAAGTCATTGAAAGCCACAGTGGAAGAATTTTAAGTAATTAAAAACAATGCATGGAGAGAAATAAGCAATGTTTGCTTAAGTGCACCAGGTTACTTCTAGATGCCAAAACCCTGCTCAAAGTGACAGAAGCAATCAGAGAATTCCACTCCTTCAGCACAAGCTCATAAAATGGCACCACCTATTAGGGACTGACAACAACATTATTATCGTAGAGATGTACTTTTTGTGGAGATGAGGAGAGATGATTTCTGTTCTTCAGGAAGAAGAAACACATGTCAGACTTTCAGGGCAGTCTTGGAAAGAATTCCAGAGGCACAAATTTCCTAAAGTGGGAAAATGCTCTAATCCATCCATGGATGACTCTTGGTTTCTCTGTCAATTGCAATGATATTTACAGAATGAATCCATTTAAAGATGATTAGAGAGAAAAGATCATAAGGTATCCTAAGACAGGAAAAAACCGCCCATATTCAAGATGGTGTGATATTCAGCAGTGAGGTAGCATTAGGATGTAGTGACTCAAGAAGCTGAATGATCACATTTTTTCCCAACTCTGGGCTGGCTTGAGATCACTTGGAAAGCCTGAAATCAGCCATAAAGGAATTATTTATACCACGGACACTGAAAAGCACTACAAATTGCCTTTTGGTCAGTTTTTTCCCCCTGAAGAATTATTATGGTTTAACATTAGCCAGCATTATTGCTGGATATTATAGTGCCTCAACATTAAAGCCATAGATAATAGTGATTTTTTTCAGAAGTTTTGAAAAATATTCTTAAAAAATATTTCAGCTAAATATATAATTATGAATTAGAACTATGGTAGCAGTAAGTCTGTGAAATGGAGCCCTTGGAGGAGAATGAAAGGATTCATTCACCTGGAAATATAAATGGATACACTGAAATAAATAGTTAGAATCAAAGTCAAAAGAATTGAATTTATGTTTAGCCACTCATTATGTAACATATTTTGTTTAAAATCTACAATATACCTTACAAGTATGATGGGTACATTAGGGAATGCAAAAGAAGTACAAATCTTCTGGTTAGAGAGCTTAGAATCTAACTGGATGAAACCCAAAATATTAAAGAAAGATACAATAAGTACAGTAAGAATTCAAAGTAAAAGAACTTGCATAGAATTATCAGATAAGGGTGTGTGGTAGAGGTCCAACCAGAAAAGAATCTTAGAGAAAAAAACAATATTTGGATCATGTTGAAGGGCAACGAAAAGCACCTGGAGACATGCTAAAATGTAGGAAGGAGAGAGAATGTGTACATAGAATCTGTAAATAGAAATTCCTGGCCAGAGTGGAGGACATTACTGGGCAATAGGATCAGGTAGAGTGTGATACAGAGAAAGAAGAAAGGAAGGAAAGAAATGTGAGAGTTAGAAATGGAGAGAAGAGGGAGGGCAGATAAGGAGTAAGTCAAAGGAAGAGAAGGAAAAAAGGACCAAATTACTCAACCTAGGGCATATGTGAAAGAGCCCTCATGTGTACCATGTCAAGTAGTTATCAAAACACTTCTGGGGGCAGACATTGTCTTCATTTCACAAATGATGAAACCAAGGTTAAGCCAACCAAACTCTCCAAAACCACAAAGTTACTAAGTGTGCAGCTTGGTCCAATTCATCTCTGGTTCTAGATCCAGGGGTCTTGCCACAGGAGCACATACCCTAGCACCTGATTTTTTGAAAACTCCATTATTTCAGTTAAATATCAATAGAAGAAGGAAAGATATTACTGAAAGAAATGGGGTGGGGGCTGAATCAGCTGTAGCCTATGCAACTGAACATTTAACAAGTGGTCTAGTTGAGTAGGAAGAGCTCTCCATTGTTTGGGTGAAGGTCAACGTTGTCAAAGGGGCAAGGTTTCATATCTTGTGAAAAAGACACCAAAGGGAGAACAGCCATATGTTATGGAAAGAAAGAGGTTACAGTAATTGAAATGGAAGGAGGCAGAAGATTCAACTAAAGGCAAATACTGAAACCTGAGCATTTATTATGAACTGTACCTCTGAATCTTCCCCAATTGGCAGAACTACTGAAAGTTAGTTCACCAGGGACCAAAAGACACTTTTGACAGAACTACAAAAATCCCCTGGTAAAGATAAATGGGGTGTAATTTAAGTAGTCCCAAACTTTTCTGCAAGCTTCAAGATCACTGCACATTGTTGGATCTATTCATAATGGCCTGGACTGTATCCCAAAAACACCAGTGGGAGAGACTCAAGCAGACTGGCCAGGCTAGAAAAGGAAAATGAAGCCATTTGGACTTGGCTGAGGCTATGGATGGTCTGACAGTTTGCAATTTATAATTTTTTTTTTAGTCCTTTTAACATTCTTTATCTGCCTTTATTTGCTCAACAGCCCTTCGCTCAAGTTCACGCTCAGCTTACCACATTCGGTGAAGCACACAGCAGTGGACAGGGGAATTTAATCTAGAAATCAGCCTGACTTGTCTTCACAATGTATTTTAGCTTCCAGGGCTGCACTAGGAGGAAGCGTAAGCAAGAGCCCTGTCTGGGTCAGGTGGCCTGAGAGCCCTGCCAGAATCCCTAACAATGCCTTTTAGGCAATGCTGTCAAACAGACTCCCATCTCCTTAACTGACAGCGATGAGCATTTTAATAAAATGAGGTTCTGGTTGTTTTGAAGCATGAAGCCTAGGAGAAAGGAGAATCTGATCAGCTTTTGCCATGGCTTTCATAATTGTGAATCCTTCCATCTGACTGCCAGTAATTCGCCTTCCCAGACATTCAGAATAGATCATCCTCACTTCAAGCTGTCTCAGATGTATTGCTTGGGATTCTTTCAAGCTGCCTGGTAGCTTTCAGGTGGTAAGATGGCAGACGTCCAGTCTCTCTGAAGAAAAAGGCTTCATTGTTCATTGTGCCACTGTATTTTCCAACCCTTTTTGTTATATCCTGGAAGCCTATTTGCTTTTTAACTGCTGCCACATACTGGGAAAACATCTTTATCGAGTAGTCCTCAATGCTGTGGCTTGAGTCCTTTTCATCAGGGGGCCTGTAGGTCCCTAGCTGAGATGAAAAGTCAGAATGTTTCCGTCCACATGGTTATCTTTATGTCAAACAATTTGAATGCCATTGGTCCTGGTGCTGCTTTGTTGCTGAAAATTTCCTGGAAACATCACTGTCTTCCCAGAAGGTATGATTCGAAAGCATTGGCAACTATTCCCAAGTTAGCATTCCTTCTAGTTTTAAATACCATGTGTAACATTAACAGTATTCTACAAGAGGGACTTTTCCAATATATCAAGGAAATTCTGGGTCAAACATGCCATAGAATGGGTGTTTGTCTACGATGCCAGGAAACCCTACAATCTCTTTTCCATATTCTCTTACATTTCCTTTCCCTTCAATGTATGAAAGAACTTGAATTCCACTTACTGGAGCTTCATTTGGATTCTAAACCTACCCTGTGATTCAAAATAGTGTATATATTTTAAGCACACCTTTTCAAAGGAATAATCCTGGTAGGATCAAACAAATATCCATCATAGAAAACATAGATTAATTTTTCTAATTTTTATTCATTTACTCTGATGTATAGTAGAAACAACACAGAGGAATGCAGTTAATAATATAGGACAGTTTTTTACCCTTTGATCAACATCTCCCCAAAAGTGTATTGAACACATACACACACACACATACATGCACATGCACATGCACATATACACACACAGAAGCATACCACATTGGAAATTGTATGTGGTAACAAATATATTGACTCATTTGATTGTAATAATTATTATATCACACACAGATGCATACGTATGTACAATATTCATAAACACATGCACATATAAGTATATATACATGTATATAGAAATATAATCATCAGGTTGTCCACTTTAATGTATTCAATATTATTTGTTAATTATGCTTTGATAAAGCTGGGGAAATAACATTGGACACGGGAAAAAAAATTAGGAAGAAAACAAAAAGTGATTTTGAGCATGTACCTCTCTGGAGAAAGCAAATCTAATTAAGCAGAGAAGAATTGTGCTCTGTTGGAAGTGCTGTGGAGGTGTGAAGTGTCTAGAGATTAGTAGTGATGAGTTCACTAGATGGAGGGAGGGATGTGTGGACACAGGAGGAGTTGCCCGGAGACAACTTCTAAAATTTACCAATCTGAAGGACTCTTGATACAAAACACACCCTAATTTAGTTGAAACAATTAAATTAGCACAACTGTATCTTTTCTCCATGGGGCTTGTACCCAGGGGGACACAACCCTCTGGATATCTGCAGTGCTCAGCCCATCCCAACATCTCCCTCCCTGAGTGCTACCTGCTCCAGCATCAAACCCATCTCTTCTTTTAAATGCTGCTTTTCCATTTTCAGCAGCTACTCTGGGGAAGCAGACCCCATCCTCATAGAATATCTGCTTAGTTTTCAGGTATAACGTGTCAACATGTTGGGTATAATTGAGAGCTACAAAGAGCTGAGCGAGGGGTAATCCTTACCTTATTGAAATGACTGGACATATTCAGGAAAAGGTGAACTAACTCTCCTATGTCACTTTTGAGTAGTAATCACATCTATATTCTTCTTCTAAATGTAAAGAATTAAAGGATTGATACAATACCTTTATTAATTTATTCATTTTTAATTCTTAGAATAGTGTCTTGCATGATGTTGTGATGATAAGAACTAATATTTATTAAGTGATTGCTATATGTCAGAAATGGGGTTAAATGCCTTTTGAGAATTATCTCATTCAGTCCTCATGATGGCCTGATGACACATTTGCTGTCACTGTTCCTATGGGGCATATGCAAACACTGAGGCTTAAACTTGTTAAATAGCCTGTCTAATGTCGTCTTCCTTGTGTATAAAGACCAGAATTAAATTCAGGTTTGTCTGATCATGAATACCTGCTGGATTTGTCAAGAAAACAAGTCTATAGATTCCTTAGGATGAATCTGTGGGGAAACTAAACCCCTGAAGTTCTGCATTGGGAGGACTTCCTTCTATAAACTGCCCCCATCCCACCTATTCAAAGTACCTTGTTTTATCCAGGTTGAGATGCTCCAAGCTTCTCCAGCTTCCCTAGTCCTGTTTCCCACAGGCTTCATTATTTGTTCCCACTCTTCTGTTCTTTTGGATCCTGATAAGATGTCCAAGAGACTTTAGGAAGACGTCTGGCCCTTCCTGGTTGTCGTACCTGTGTCGATATGTACTACCTGCATAACTTCATATAATGAACTCTAATCTACTTTCCTGATCTGTAAGGAAAGTGTAAGATGTGAGGATTAAATGGTATAAAGCACTTAGTACAAAGAAGGGTTCCATAAACATTATTATATCACTAACCATTATTATTATTGCTGATGCTGCATTCATGACAGACCACCTTCATAACTCTCTTCTCTAAACTTTCTCGAAACCAGAACTTTAGTAGCTATTATTAGCATTATTTTTACCTGTGCACTATTTTATTTAATAAGGAGTGACATAAATCTCCTAGATAATTAAGTGTATTTATATACACATTTTTTTTTCTTACTATCTCTTAGCTGTAGTTGGAATGTGTCTGGATTATAGTGTCCTGGTCCTTAACTAGGTGTGTGACTTTTTGAAGTTCAAAGGTATCTATACTAGAAAAGCACATATATTTAATTCTCAGATGCCAAAGAGGAGATCAGCTTTTAACCAGTGATTAAACATGTTTTCCTGATGATGATTGGTGTCAGTGTATTGCTTGCTAAATTCAAGATATGCGTTTACCTTAAAACTTGATGATTCTTGCATACCTTTGAAGACTTGACTTTTGGCTTCTGTACCCTCAACTCTTGTGATAACACATCTCAGATTCTTGGCTGTAAACTGACCCATGGTTCTATTCAGGTGGAGAAAATATAGGAGCAAGTAGTAAGAAAAAGGCTCAGCATCTTCTGTCCAAGTATTTTTTTAATTTTTTTGTGGTGGTTGTTTTCAACAGCATGTGTCTGCTTTCAAAGAATTTCTAGTTAGATTATGTAAAAACATGTCTTTGTGCTATAAATTTAATCTTTCCCTTAGCCTCTTGCCTCTGACAAGTTGAAGTAAATACTTTGACTAAATGCTGTGCCCTCAGTGCCTGGTAAACTATGTTATCTCAGCTTAAAGGGAGGAGAGGGAGCCAGAAATTGCATCAATTGAACAACTTCCTCCTTGCATTCCTCAGGGTCTGCATCTCCAAGCCCACAAATAAGAGTTTTCTTAAAATTTATAGGTGATGTTCACAAGGGATCTAATGAGGACATATAATTCATCTGACACTACAATAAGTATTGAAAACTACACAGACTGTTGCAGGAATGTGCAAAGCATGTATTTAAGATGGCGATTTTACTCCATTTTGATATTAGTTTCATCTGCTACAAATGAAGTTGGACCCTCTGCCAGAGGAAACATTGAAAGGACTTGGAGACTACCTTCCTGCATTGCAGTATAGTAGAGAGAATAAAGCATCATTAAGCTGAATTTTCAAAAGTCACTGAAGAAGGAAACCAGAGATAAGATAAACTTGAGACAATGTAGGGACATTCAAAGTAAAGAAATTACTTTTGGTGGGAGAGAATAAAGATGATAGTTAAACACACATACACAAAATTTAATTGGCAAAGCCTCTGTTGAGACTTAGCAAGGCAAGATATAGGAATGAAAGGACATAATTTAATCTTTAAATAGTTGAATAGTTATAAAATAGAAAAAATTCTGTAACTGGAAAAATCAAGGAAAATGGAGTAGAGGTATGGTAAGGAACATTTTAACTAAAGTAAGAGGACTATGACACAGGATTAGTGGTACAACAGAAATATGTGGCAAAACAGGCAGGTGGAAGAGAGTACAATGCTTTTCAAATATAGACCAAAGAATGTCTATTTTAGGGATGGATTCCATATATGTGGAAGAACTCTTTTGCTCATAGTAAAGACGACATACTTAATAACATGCTAACTATTTACTTTTTATCATATGCCAAAGAAACTGATGTGCTGAACTACTTTAGAGTTTAAAGAAAGAGACCAGAACCTTGGGACAAAGTAATCATACCATTCTGAAGACAGAATGACAATATTAAAGTATAAGTGCCCAAGGTGGTAGGGCACTGCAGAATCACCTGGAGGGCATTGTAAACACACACATTTCTCATGCTGAACAGACAATGTATCTGAATCTCTGGGGTAGCAAGGATGAAAAAAGGCCTGTGAAGGCAGGGTAGTTTTCTCATAGACATCCACAATGCCAGATCTTTCTCCATCACTGACTGGATCCATAGCAAGCTCTTGGAGGGACTCAGCTTTAGGTTCCTTGAGGTGGGGGGGGTGATGGTGGAAGAAGGTAAGTATGATAATGTCAACAAGTGGTCTTAATAGCCTCAGATTTGGACTGTAAATATATGTGAACTTTTTGTTACAACCACGCATTTGGAGAAGAACAGGAGACAGAAATACGAAATTTCCTTGCTTTGTAGACATGTTGGGGCTTTAATTAGTCCTCAGACCTGATGTTTGAGGAATCATTTATGTTAGTAACAAAAGAAATATGACCCTGCAGAAGTTGGGAAGAGAGCTGGATCACTAAATTTTGGACATAAGTACTTCAAATGGTGGCTGGGCATCTACTCAGGAATGGCATTGGACAATATTGCCAAGGAAGAGAGTCAAGGACAAGGATAGGTCCAGGAAGAACAGCTGTAACTATTGTTGTTGGTGGTGAAGTATCAAGAAGAGGAGGTAGCAGAGTCAGGGAAAAGGGTGGGAGAAAAATAAGGTAGAGAAGAAAACAGAAGCATCCCTTGATACTACACACTAGCAAACATCATTGGGTTGGTATTGAGGAAATTATGAGGCTAAAAAAGGGAATGGGAAAGTCTGAAAAATACAGTTCATATTTTTATTCTGAGCATGAAGAGTTCTTTAGAGAAAATATGACACTATTGTTTTCAAAATTAGATGAAGCCAAAGATTAACTGCATGGAAGAAGGAACACACAATTTAGAACAAATGCAACAACAACAACAACAAAAATGTGAAATTATCTTTAAGTAAAAACGATTAAAAAAAAAGAAAACTGAGTCCTAGGCTAAACTGAGGCTCACAAAAGTAATATTTTAAGACCAGTACAAAGGATTTTTAATTCTAGATAAAAAAAAAAAGCCAGTATACTTGGGTTGGGGACACATAGATAAAAAGGTAGCAGAGAGAGCAAAGAGAAGATAAACTTTTGCTTAGCTTCTACTTTGCTTTTGCATTTTCTGACCAGCAGAACGAATCTTCATTCTTTTGACTAAGGTCTTCAACACAGTGACAGAGCCATTGTCTTTATTCTGTTGTGATGAACACCTTCATCATTTTAGGATTGAAGAGATCTTTTCCATGTGTAGAAATGTGTAGCTGTATCATTGTATTTGCAGGTATTCCATATATTGGGGGTGGTATCCTTTACAAATCAGGGTCAATAAATTGCTTTGGCTCAAGGTCATCAATACTGTAATGACTTGAGTATTGCTTTCGCCTTTAGAAATATGTATTACACTCATTTTAGGCTTAATTTTCCTTTCTTTTCATTTTTACACTTAAGAACTAAAACTTCAGGGGAAAAAAAAACCAGATATCCTTATTTGAGTCTGAATGTGATCTGAAGGTAGTTAACCTTGGAAAGAAGGGAGAAATGAAGACAAACTTTCTTTCTGGCCTCCTGATGCTTCCGTGTGAATTGATGGATCCCTCAAGGATGAATGCGACACCATGACAAGAGCAGAGGGAAAAGTTATGCTGAGGCTGACATTCACGGGGTGTATTAATTATAAGTATCCATCTCCTTGGTGATCATGTACTTTTTTTTCCCCAGGAAGCAAACCGACCAAGAATTTTACTTCTGATGGAAATGAAGAATGTTTGGAGTTCTTGTCAAGTTTCAATACCTTTAACTTAAATTCATCTTCAGATTAACTTTAGAGATCTGCAGACCTCAAACTTCTGTATAAAAAGGCTTGGGGGCATGCACATTTTTCTTTTTTTCATGGAACTACGCAACTTGGAGTGAGTCCAATATTCAATTAATTTGAATGGGGATAAATTTGGGCTTATTTTGGTGGCTGACAGGAACAACATTTCTTAGGGTATCATCAACATTTTTTTGTCTACTAAGATGGTGGAGGAGTGTTCCTTTATTGAAATCTTGGATGCCCAAAATATTCACAATTGTGATGCCAAAAAGAGCAAGGAAATTTAGCTGGAAGTGGTCATTATTCTTTCATAAATTATAGCTTCAGAAAGATGTAGTGCATTTGTGAATGCTACCCAAACTGGAGACCACCCTCCTGCAGATCCAGAAACCAGGGTCAGCCACCTTCTAAAGAAAAACCATTCAGCTTGGCTGACTGTCATATTTTGAGCCAAGATGTAAAAAGAAAATGGTGTTGACAGTATGTTCACAAGGAAGTTCTGTGGCAACAAACTACATATGTATTTATGTAATTTTCTCATGCCATTTGGTGATATGCAGACACAGCCTTAGACAGCCTGTCTGGCTAATTCAGGTCAAACTTGATGCATTTTCTCAGAAGGTCTTTTGCATGAGTTAAGTGCAGCCAACATTTTCCTTGCACACACACATTTTAGTTCTCCCAATTTCCATATCCACTGAGGGCTCTGCAATTATGTCATTTTACTAAGTTGATCCTTTATTCCCAGAGTGAACTTTTGTTGCAGCTCCTGTTGCTGTTATTGTTATTTGTTTGTTTCCCTCTAGGTGGCTTCAAAAGAGCAAAAGAACTGAATTTTCTTAATTTGGACCTGAACTTTTTTTTTCTTATCTAAAACTTCTTTATAGTCTTTTCTCCATTTTTTTTAAAAAATGAAAGCAATTATCTCAAATGAATAAGCATATGCAACAACATATGAGAAGAAGTCTAGAAAATTTTTTCTATCTTTTTTAACCAACAACTTTTCAGGTGTTTTCTATTTATTGGCATGAATACAAAAAGCTGCATAGATTTTTCCGGAAGTGGTAAATCACCATTTTAAATAGCAGTTCTATTCTCTAGCATTTTATCTACCTGTCCATCATTTACTCATCACAGTTTAATTTTGCTTCCTTTACATTATGAATTTTATAATATTCTGAAGCTCAGGAACTATTTTCTTCTACTTAAATGTTTTCCTACTGGAAAATGTCACTATGTAGATAAGTCACAATAAGATCAACTCATGAATATTCACAGGGCATATTTTGAGTACTGTATTACCCACTTAATGCTCTTTTACTGGCTAGATCACCCATATTCCTGATTACTTTCCCCCATTAAATCCTTAATTGCTATTTAAACCAGGCAATTTTTCATAGTAATTCTTGCCCAGTCTAGTGTCCTGGTATTACCACTTGATATTACATATGACATATAATTCCCTCTCTTTGGAGAAACTTATGTTTGATTCATTTTTTTGCTTTGCTTTTCAAGTAGGGATATTTTAATTTAAAAAAAAAAAATCATTGTTCATAATTTATAAAAAATCAAACTTCCGAGCTGCTTGAAAACAGATTTTAATGTGGAAGTAATGTAATATTCCCAGTTCACGTGAAAAGTATATAATTATAATTATTTTCATTTCTCAATTTAGAACAAAATATTTTACAATTTGTTGATTGTTACACTTGATGCTAGACATATAGATATGACTATATATCTATATATCTGAACTGCACTTACTCCCTGGAAGGTTGTATAAAACTTCTTTCTCAGAATTAATATTTGTACCTAACCACTCTCTCATCTACTTTGTTATATAGCTTCTTATTAACTATTAAAAACATAAAAAGTCTTTATTAAATATCTGCAGAAATACAATGGCATGTTTTATACCTTTTGTTGTTGTTGTTTAGGTTTTAGTTAATGTTTTCGGAGGGCTTTGCAAACTTCGAGAAATCTTGACATAATGATGCCATTCACCAGGAGAGGTGAATGTGACTGAAAACTGCATTCCAAGGGGGAAGTTTGTATTTTCCCTTTAAGGTTTAATCATGTAGAATTGCTAAAGTTAAATCTCTCTTGACCCAGGTCAAGATGGTTAAATTTATATTTTTATTTTACATTCAAAATATATTTTGAGGGGATGAAGGGACAGGAGGGAGTTTGAGGCAGGAAGAATAGTAGAATGAATCATACATTATTACCCTATGAACATATATGATTACACAGACTCATGTAACTCTACATTATGTACAACCAGAAGAAGGAAAAGTCATACTCCATTTATGAATGATGTGTCACAATGCATTCTATTGTCATGTATAACTAATTAGAACAAATAAAAAATAATTTTAAAAAGAAAAAAATGACAAAATATGGAGTACGTTCATATGATTGTGTTTGAATAATTTGGCTGTCTACCTTCTATAAGAATGTATCTTATTCCATAACTAATTTTTTACTTTCTACAAGAATCTAATATCCCATAATATCTTTTTTTGGTTTTAAATATTAATTATCATTCAGAGTTCACAGACCCATGAGGGGTCATAAATTAAAAGACAATTCACTTTGTCTCTTGTGAGTATAGTTTTTGAGCAGTGTATTTAAGTCATTGGAATACAGCAATTGGGGAGTCGAAAAGACCTGGAATTTGGCTTTGGATCTACCAGATCTTTGATATATTTTTGAATTAGCTACACATCTTCTTTATGGCTTTTTTTCATATATCCTGAGCATAGATAATAATACTGGTGGATAAAGGGCTACCCTGTTTAAGCTTGATCCCTTGAATAGCAGTTGGTGGCCTTCAAACTCTATGGAAACCAGTTATGAATCAGTGCCATAGGGCAAGGCTTAGATCTAATAACTGCTCTCCTCAGCCCCGTCCATCTCGTCATGAGATGGGCTGAAGTTTGTCCAAGCAAGGATGTTCATATGGTGGACTCTACTGCTATTTTACATTGAGTAATTGCAATGACAAAATTGGACCTCAGATCAAGAGGGGAAGGTCTGGTTCTCTCTCAAATCATGAGCACTAAGCTCTTAAGAAAAGGGCTGAAGCTCAGATTTACTGTGTCCCATCTATTTATATCCTAGCTTTAATCATGGCAGCAGAGCAGCATTCCCAGTCATGCAGCCCAAAAGTTGAATCCCTTTACTATCCCTGCTAAGTTTCTTTAGCCAGCCCTTATATGCAGTAATGAAAGGAAAATCCACACACCTACTTTACTACTGTCTCCATAACTTTTTCCCAAAGAAAGATGCTCCAACAGTTTAGAACAAGATCTTAATTATCCAAAGTCACTTTCTTTAGTGTTTAAATTCATCAGATAATTGCTCAATTATCCACTTTGTTTTGTCTGTGTAGATATCCTGGCTCAAGTCCATTAACCAACTAATGTACAAAAAGATGAGAAAATTAGGAGATTGTGCCTATGTTGATATTTCTGTTCTCAAACCAATGGTTTGTCTGTATCACTGATGTCTGCCATCCTCATTAGGAGTTATCAAATCAAAGTAATGTTTACTGCTCCCAGCAAATGAATTAAAGTATGTTTGTATTTACTCTTTGCCTACCAACTTGGAGAGACATTGGCTATATATTGGGAACAGGAAGGTAAATGTCCCTTTTAATAATAGAACACGTCTCAGAGGAAAAACAAACACCTCAATTTCCGGAGAGAATATAAAACATGCTGTATGTACCCAGAATTAAATGTATTCAGACTTTATTTCTAATAAGCCTCATCTAATAATCCCCTCTCAAATGAAATTAATGATGCCTTTCTGTCACTAAGATTGCCTCTACCTACTTCCTGAGAAGGTAGGGGTCACCAGGGATCAGCAGAGATCATCGCCATTGCCTTTAGGTGACAGTGGCACCTGACCTCTGGTGTGCTGTTATGCTAGGTAACCCATAAGATGGTGGCCTTATTTTTGCTATATCCTTTTTGCCATCATTCCTTTTCCCTTCTGGGATTATGACTGTCTTGCACTGCAGCTTGGTTAGGGTTGTGCATGGCAGAGGATAATATAAAGATCATGGTCATTGGGGTCAGAATTCACATTCTGTCTCTTACAAATTGATTCACCATGGGTGACTTGCTTAACTTCCCTGATAATCATGCTCCTTATATGTGAAGTATAATGCTCATCTCATTCTGTGAGGGTTGGATGGGTGAATGAACAAAAAGGAGCAAACATAATGCTTGGAATCTTTTGGTACCCTCTTTCTGACATGGTCTTGCAGCAATGGATTATTGTTTGTATCTACAACTGCCTAACTTGAAAATTGTCTAGATTCTCTTTTAATGTCTACTTTTATTTCCTGAATTCTTGTCTCTTTAGCTACTCAATGTCCCTGTCCTTGTTTAGTGTCTACCTCATAATAAAATACTGAATGAAGAAATTGGATAGAAAGAGATGGAAAAATAGAAGAGTTCTTGACCAAATCCAATTGAGTTTGCTTTCCATTTAGAACACAACAGCTGAACCATTGATTGTCTTCAGAGAAACTAACACCTCCATTTGTTAATTTCCTTTCATTTCTGTCCTATGGCTTTTTTTGTACTGCTGTTGATGTTCTTTGATAGTGTGGAAATAATTTGGGCTTAACTGAGATTTGACTTCTCTTCTATTAACCTTTCTATTCAAAATGTTATTTACTAATGCCATCATGTGATGGACCCTGTGACCAACCTGAAAAGCATGCCTTAGGGTCAACTTTATATTAATATATCAGCAATGGACTTGATGAGTCTTACTGTGATAGCACAGAACAACACAATATGGACCTGCATTTCTCCTAGAGCACTTAAATTTAAAAAGATAATATAAGGGCATGATATTCTAAAAATCTTTATTATTAAGTCATTCTGTCCTTTTTTATTGATTATTTGGCAATCAATAATGTAGGAATTTTGTCTTTCCTTGCCTCTAATGTAAACATATATAAGCAGCTGATATTATTGTCACTCTTTGTGGTCATAACAATTGTGGTACTCATCTAAAGAGACAGACCATTTCAGAGATCCTGGTCTTTAATGAGTCTCTTTTCTCCCAGTTTTCTAAAAATGAAGTTGGTTGTAACAAGTGATCTAAATTCTAGGTCTGATTGTACCCGTGAAATAGTAAACAAAATCTAGTGTGACAATGAAGTTTCCTCTTAACACTGCCTTCATGGTGTCCCATAGATTTTAATAAGTTGCATTGGAGTTCTCATTTACCTCTAAATTTTTTTATCTCCTCCCTGATATTATCCATGTGTCATTCAACAGCATATTATTTAGTCACCAGATGTTGGAGTAGCTTCTAGTTTTTATTTTATCATTGATTTCTAATTTCATTCCATTATGGTCATATAGAATGCAGGACAGTATCTCTATTTTTGTATTTGCTAAGACTTGTTTTGTGGCATAATATATGGCTTATTATAGAGAAGGATCCATGTGCTGCTGAGAAGAAAGTGTATTTGCTTGTTGATGAATGGAATATTCTACATATGTCTGTTAAGTCTATATTATTGATTGTATTATTGAGTTCTATAGTTTCTTTGTTTAGTTTTTGTTTGGAAGATTTATCAAGTTGTGAGCGAGGTGCATTAAAGGCACCCAGTATTATTGTGTTGTGGTCTATTTGGTTCTTGTAGTTAAGAAAGGTTTGAGGGCTGGGGATGTGGCTCAAGCGGTAGCGCGCTTGCCTGGCATGCGTGCGGCCCGGGTTCGATCCTCAGCACCACACACCAACAAAGATGTTGTGTCCGCCGAGAACTAAAAAAAAAATAAATATTAAAAAAAAAATTCTCTCTCTCTCTCTCTCTCTCTCTCTCTCTCTCTCTCTCTCTCTCTCTCTCTCTCTCCTCTCTCACTCTCTCTTTAAAAAAAAAAGAAAGAAAGGTTTGATATACATAGATGCTTCATTGTTTGGGGCATAGATATTTATGATTGTTATGTCTTATTGATGTATGAATCTCTTGAGAAGTAATAAATGTCCTTCTTTATCTCTTTTCACTAGCTTTGTTTTGAAGTCCACTTTATCTGATATGAGGATGGAAACCACTGCTTGTTTACATGTGATCCATGTGAGTGGTACGTTTTTCCCCACTCATACATTACTGGTGGGACTGCAAGTTGGTGCAACCACTCTGGAAAGCAGTATGGAAATTCCTTAGAAAACTTGGAATGGGACCACCATTTGACCCAGCTATCCCACTCCTCAGACTATACCCAAAGGATTGAAAATCAGCATACTGTAGTAATGCAACCACATCAATGTTTATAGAAGCTCCATTCACAATAGCTAAATCATGGAAGCAACCTAGATACCCTTCAATAGATGAATGGATAAAGAAACTGTGGTATATATACACAATGGAATATCCCTCAGCATTAAAAGAGAATAGAATTATGGAATTTGCAAGTAAATGGATGGAGTTGGAGAATATCATGCTAAGTGAAGTAAGACAATCCCAAAGAACCAAAGGCCAAATGTTCTCTCTGATAAGTGGATGCTGATCCATGATGGGGGGCAGGCATGGGGAAAATGGAGGAATTTTGATTGGGCAAAGGGGCAGGGGAACATAGGGGAGAGTGTATGGGGGCAGGAAAGCTGATGGAATGAGATGGACATTTTTTCTCTAGGAACATGTATGACTACACGTAAGGTATGATGCTACTTAATGTACAACTAGAGAAATGGTGAGATGGACATTTTTTCTCTAGGAACATGTATGACTGCATGTAAAGTGTGATGCTACATCATGTACAACTAGAGAAATGAAAAGTTGTGCTGCAATTGTGTACAATGAATCAAAATGAATTCTGCTATCATATATACCTAATTAAAATAAATAAATAAAATTTAAACATATAATATTCAGTGTGATATGTAATTTTTTATAAATTGAAATAAAACTTATATATAAGAAAATAACCTCTTTACGGTGTATAATTCAATGATTTTTAGCATGTCCACACTATTATACACTTACAGAACATTTTCATCACCCCAGAAAGAAGTGCTCTATGCTGTATGTAGTTGCAGCCACCTGCAAATTATTATTTTGGTTTATGATTCACGTCAAGTTTTTTCATATGACGTGAGGTAGGGATCCAACTTCATTTTGTTGTTATTATTGAAAATATTATTCTTTCCACCACTAAATTTTTATGCCACCCTTCTTAAAAACAGTTGACCATAAAATTCAGGTTTACCTCTGAACTCCATATTCTTTTTGGTTAATCTTAATGTCTATCTTTATTTTGGTACCAAATTGTATAGCTTACCTTAGTTTTGTACTAACCTACAAATTATTCTTGACATATGGGAGTATAAGCTCTACAGTTATGTTATTATTCATCAAAATTGTTTTGGCTATTTTGGGCCCCTGAATATGAATTTTAGTATCAGCTTGTCAATTTCTTCAAAGAGATGAACTGGTATCTTTGGGGGAGGGGATTATACTGAATATGTAGATCAAATTGGCAAAGTCTTGACATTTTAAAAAAATTAGCCTTCCATTTATTTGGGATTTTTATAATTTTTCTTCAATGGCTTCATAGTTTTCAGTGTACAGAAATATTTCTCTGGCTATGTTTACTACTAAGTATTTTATTCCTTTTGCTATCATTATATTATTTTTTCTTGATTTCATTTTTAGGTTAATCATTGCTAATGAATAGGAGTGCAATTGAATTTTGTATGTTGATCTCGTATCCTGAAACCCTTTTGTATTTGTCTATTATTCTAAATTTTTTTAGGGATTCCTTAGAATTTTCTACATATAAAATTATGTTGTCTATAAATAATGATGACTTTTCAAACAAGTATTATTTAATCTATTTCTTATCTAATTTTCCTTGCTAGTACCTCTGAGTGGTTAGAGTGAACATCCTTATCTTAGTACTCATCTTCAGGGGTAAGCTTTCAGCATTTTCGCAATTAAGCATAATCTTTATTGAGGGTTTTCTGCAGATGTCTTTTATCATGTTGAGGATATTCCCATTTTGTTGAGTACTTTTTAAATCATGAGAGGGTATTAGATTTTGTCAAATCCTTTTTTCTGCATCTATTGAGATTATCATGTGTTTTTTTGTTGTTTCCCTTATTAATATGTATATTCCATTAATTGATTTTCATATGGTAAACTAGTCTTACATTCTTGAGATACATCACATTTGTTAATGGTGTATAAGCTTTTTTATATGTTATTGTGTTTGCTTTGATATTATTCAGTTGACGGTGTTTGCATGTATGTGTATCATGGATATTGGTCTGTGATCTGCTTTTTTGTGATGTATTTTTGGTATAGATATCAGGACAACAGTAGCCTTATAGAACAAATTGGTATATTGTCCCTCCTATTCCAATTTTTCAAGAATTTGTGAATTATTTCTTTAATTTTTTTTTAAGTATTTGGTAGAACTCATCAGTGAAACTGAACTGGGTTTTTCTTTATGGGAAGTTTATTTTATTATAATTTCAATCTTTATTTATGGTAAGTTTATTTTATTATGATTTCAATCCCTCAAATTATTATAAGTTTATTAAGATTTTCTATTTCTTCTTAAATCAGTTTTGGCAGTTTTTTCCTATCATTTTGTCCATTTTACCTTTATTATTTAATTTATTGGTATAAATTTTTACATTGTATGACTTTGTTCATCCTTTCTCTGGACGTGGCAAAGTGCTTTTGTGAGAGAGCAGTAATGTCCTCTCTTTTACTCTTGTTTTTAGCAATTGGAATTTTTTTATCTTGTTTTATTAGTCTAACAAAATTTTCTGACTTTGGTTATTTTTGGGGTACTATTATTAATAGTACCCCAAAAATCTAATAGGTTATCTTGTTTCTTTTTTTTATTGGTTGTTCAAAACATTACATAGTTCTTGATATATCATATTTCACACTTTGATTCAAGTGGGTTATGAACTCCCATTTTTACCCCGTATACAGATTGCAGAGTCACATCAGTTACACTTCCACTGATTTACATATTGACATACTCATGTCTGTTGTATTCTGCTGCCTTTCCTATCTTCTACTATCGGTTATCTTGTCTCTTTATAAAAGTAAATTAGTAATTACTGTTAGCCAACTATTTTCCTAAAACAGCTCATAGCACATCACAGATATATTCTCTGGGAATTCAGATAACAATTCTAAAATTATACTTTAAACCTTTATTTCTCCTTGGGTTACAAACTGGGTAAGTTTTGTAATGTAGGTGTTTGTAAATATATCCCCAGTCTACTTTTTTAAACTTAAGCTCATCTAAAAAAATTAAGAATATAGACTTTTTTTTTTTTAAATCTGTGCTCTTGACATTCAAGATTTGTTCAACCAATGTGGATTCCACCTACTCATCATTATTATTATTTTTTTTGGCAGTACTAGATATTGGACCCAGGGGTGCTCTACCACTGAGCTACAGTACTAGCCCTTTTTATTTTTTATTTTGAGACAGGGTCTACCTAAGTTGCCAAGGCTGACCTTCAACTTATGATCCTCTTGTGGATTCATCATTTTTAACGTTAAGGACTTCCCTTGTGTGTGTTTGTGGATGGAAGGGTCCTCTTCTTCCAGTCTGCTCTTGTACAGAAGGTCCTTAATCAGTCCTCTTGATTATTTGGAACTTTTCCATGGTCATTATGTCTCCCTTGAGGTGGAGTGCCCAGAAATGCATGTTGTACTCCAGATGTGAAAGCACCATGGCTTTGTGACAGCAGAGGATAATTTTCCTTGTGCTGTGGAAAGGCAGTTGCAGGCTATGTGAAAATGGTGATTTTGTAAAGGGGTAAGTCATAGGATGGTGGGTTTAAAAAATCTGTGGAAAGAGGGAAGAAAAGAACCTTTTTTTTTTTTTCTGGGACAAATGCTTCAAATAAAGACAATAGTAACACATCTTCCAACCTGGTTTGTGACATAAGTACACTTATTTTTGGTGAGAGCCTCCTGCTTACAAAAGTGTCCTTCTGCTGTCTGAAATCAGAATATGATTTGAAGTCTCCATGTGCCATCATTCATCTTAGCAGTCTTTTTTGCATCACTTCTGTTGCTCAGTCGCCAAATGGAAGATTAATCACAGAATTAGCATTTTCAAATCGCCAACAATCTCTTTTGCAGATGTGCAGTTATATCACTGAAGTCTGTTGTTTTGCCCTACATTTATTGTTAATAATTAATGTACATTCCTGGGTGAAATTATGTGCTATCACCATCTGGTTAATTTAATAGAAATAGTCAAATCTAAAGCACTTTATTAAATATGTTGGAAATAATCATCATCATTACTATAATGTAGCAAGCATCATGTTTTTTTTCAATAAAAATGCCAGAAAATAGAACAATTCACCATATGTCAACTTAGTTACTGTTACTACAAACTCATTTTTTTGAAAAACGTGTTCTCATATTATGTAATCACTGTGGGAATTAACAGAATGCAAAGTTCATGGATTAAAAGGTAGACATAAGTGGTCTATTGAATTCTTAGTAAAGAAGTTATAAAGTAAAGATACACTATATCATATTGGTGAAGAGAAATTATTTTCCAACTCCTCATATTAGTCTCCACACTGAATATCAAATAAAAATTCTGGAGTATAATAATAATAATGTAATTATTTAGCATTTTTCTCCTGGAAATTGTCTAAGAAAAACATGGTATGAGGTTAATGTTCCTTTATGATTCTGTAAAGTCCCAATATGAGGAAAAAGACACCACTCAATCATTATGCGGTGTGAACTTTGTGATAAGTTTGTCTTTGAAGTTTGAAGCATAGATCACCACCAAATTTTTGATATCATCTTGTTAATGCTTAATGTATGTAATGGAACACTCAAGTCTTTAAGGCAAGGAAGTGACAGTAAACTCTTGAGGTTTTCCTGCCCCATAGCTTTTATTTCTCTCATCTTGATGCCTGAGATTCCTCCACATTTCTCATTTTCATAACTTAAGTATGTTAAACTATATCCTTTCCTTCCCTTTCCACTTGCTCCCCTACTAAGGGCAACCGATGGCAAAATTGTAGGTTGTATGATGTCTCACTTCCCTTTGTGACTTATTGTTCCCAGTTTTTCCAGCTGTGCATCTTTCTAATCTGCAAGTGGATACTGGTGTATGTTTAGATTTCATTCAGGGCTTTGCATTGTTCACTAAAAAAGTCCCTAATTCACCCATAAGCATAAATGAAATCTACACTAGTTATTTGGTCTCATCCTGGTGAAAAGAAATAGACATAAGGTACAGCCCCTGTCCTTGAGAAGAAAGAATTGAAACCGCTTTTCTTTTTATTAATAAGCTTTTAATTTATAATCTTACCCCATTTATTGAGATTTTTGTTCTGAATAGTTTTTTATACACTTTTCATGGATACTTTGACTCCTCAGAACAATCCTGTGAGGAAGTTACCAATATGAATACCATGTTACACACTGGGAGACTGAAGACTAGAGGAATCAGTTTACCTGACCAAAGTCATATCAAATAGGGAAGTGCTAGATCTGGGCTCGGAACTTAGGCAGGCTCTTCAAGGGTGACTACACACTGGAATTATCTGGACAATTTTGGGAAGTTTCCCCTGGGGAAAAAGTAATCTGTAGTGAGGCCTGAGGATCAGTATTTAAAATATCTTTTCAGGTGATTCTACCACAACTAGGGTTGAAAACTCAGGCTCCAAAAGCTCATTCTTAAGAGGAAATGAACTTAAATTCAGTAGTCATCTGTAATGGCAAATATGGGTCACTTACATGATCTGTTTTTCTCCTCACTGCAAATGAAGATAGACATTATCTTTTACAGACAAAGAGACTCAACATAGATTAAGCTGTGTGGTTAAAATTTTCCAAAGTGATGACTTTTAGATGTGAATAGAGTTCCTTTAACTTCCAAATCCAGGACTTTTCAGAAAATGTTATAGCCCATATAAAGTAACAAATATTTACGTGTATCTAGTATGTGAAGGGTAATGTGCTGTTACAATGGCAATGCATAAAATTATATTAAATATTATCAAAGAGGTATGTGATGAGGTGTTGAATTGTGTAGTACTGGACAAAGTGAAGGTTTGAGAAGAGGATAGATGTTGATAGACTGCTAGGGAATGCTCAGTCATAGGATGACTCAGAGAAAAGAAATGTTGACTAGCAAAGAGATTTCAGATAAAAAAAAAAACCTGCAAGTTTTTAAAAGGAGAAAAACAAAAAACAGCACACAGAATTAACCAAGGTCTCCACATTTAACCTGGAACAATGAAGAATCAACCAGAACACCTCAAAGATATTATGACTTATCTTTGCATCAGCATAGGAAAAATAGGGGAAAACTTCTGGTTAGAGAGTTATATTTATGAAAAAGTGCTAAAAATTTCAGTTATTTGTGGGACCATAACCAGATAGGTTTTACTCCCTCTGCCTGTGACATGTGTCTTGCTGAGTCAAATAGGATGCAGGGCAGTTTTTGTTACCAGGGCTTCATAAGTAAGCAATTTCCCTCCCTAGACTTCTAATATTTAGAAATAAAATTTAAGTACTTGGTTTAAAGTTTCTTTTTGGGCCGAATAACTTTCTCAATTTTCTTCAAATTGTTACCTCCATTTTCTTCCATTTTCCTCAGCACTGATACCTTGACTAATAATTAGAGCCCTGATTCCTATGTTGCTTTGTGACATTGCTATTATAAAGTAGACGTGTTCTTTTTAGGTTTATATTAACATTTATTTAGTAAAATTACTATTCATTTATTCACTAATTCAAACCTGGCATTTTTATGATACCCATTGTGTTCCAGACATTATTCTGGTCACTGAGTTATGTAGCAAGTGCAATGAATTTCTTGCTTATTTAGAGCTTAACTTCTAGTGGGGTTAATGAAAAAACAGGTAATAAATAATAGACAGTATATTGAATGATGGGAAGTGCTATGGAGATAAGTAGTTCAGAAAAATAAGACTAGGAGGAACCCAGAATGGGGGGTATTCTACTTGAGGGGGAAAATTAGTGGGAAGATGAAGGGAAGTGGAATGATCCATTTACATGTATGGAAGAAGAGTTTTCTTGGCCAGGAAAATGGCAAGGGAAAGATCTTGAGGCAGGAGTAGACCTGATATATTTGAAAAATAGCAGAAAACCCATGATAGCTTGAGCATAGTGAAGAGAGAAAGGTCAGGGACCGGTTCAGTGAAGTTGTGGAGAGCTTAATACTTAGAGCCTCCAAAACCATGGAGACTTGCCTTCTGCTGTGGAGAAATGGCAAACCAGTAGAAGAATTTGAGTAGAGGAGTTATGATCAGATTAAAGTTATTTTTTTTGATCCACTTTTTTTATTGATTATTTAAAACATTACATAGCTCATGATATATCATCTTTCATACATTTGACTCAAATTGGGTTTTGAACTCCCATTTTCACCCCAAATACAGATTGCAGAATCACATCTGTTACACATCCACATTTTTACATAATGCCATATTAGTGACTGTTGTATTCTGCTACCTTTCCTATCCCCTACTATCCCCCCTCCAGATTAAAGTTCTTAAAAATTGTTTGAGTTTCTATGGATCTGTAGGTAGGGAAGCAGATTATAAAGTGATTGCAGTGTTGTTGCTGAGGGATGATGGTTGATTCCACTGGAATGTCCTTGTAGGAAGAAAACTAGTTACACTGTTACTATTTGGAAAGTGGAGCCAATGGAATTTTCTGTGGGATTGTGGTAAGTTATAAATTAAACAGAGGACTCAAGGATCACTCCAAGCTTTTAGACCTAAGTACATGAAAAAAAAATGGGACAACCATTTACACAGATGGAGAAAACTTCAGGTGGAGCAAGTTTGGGGTAAAATCAAGGATTACTTTATACAGGTTATTACTCAGCAATAAAAGAGAATAAAATCATGGCATTTGCAGGTAAATGGAAGGAGATGGAGAATATAATGCTAAGTGAAGTTAGCCAATTCCCAAAAGACAAATGCCGAATGTTTTCTCTGATATAAGTTGACTGACCCAGTAGAGTAGGGAGGGGGTCCATGGGAGGAATAGATGAACTCTAGATAGGGCATAGGGGTGGGAGGGGAAGAGAGAGGGCAGGGGGTTAGCAATGATGGTAGAATGCGATGGACATCGTTATCCAAAGTACATGTATGAAGACATGAATTGGTGTGAACATACTTTATATACAGAAATATGAAAAATTGTGCTGTATATGTGTAATAAGAATTGTAATGCATTCTGCTGTCATGTATTTAAAAGATAAAATCAATTAAAAAAAGAAAAAAAAGAGTTACTTTATATGTCAAGTCTAATGCCTATTAGACACACAGTTGTAGATGTTGAGGAGGCAAATGATTATACGATTATGGACTTTAGAGAAAAGGTCAGGGATAACAGCCAACAGCATTTAGATAACATAAAGCCACAGCTTAGAAGAAGGTACTCAAGGGATGTGTGTAGATACTGAAGAATCCAAAACCTCAGCCCTGGAATTTCCCAGTATTGTGACTTTGGTAAAGTGAAGAGAAGTCAGAAGAGGAATATGAGAAAGAAAATTGTGAGGAGATGAAGTAGGAAAAGTGTCCCCAAGGCCACAGAAGGAAGGACTTCAAGAAAGAGAAAGTGATGTGTTCTGTCAAATGCAGCTGACAGAAGGGGACATCAAGTTTGATCACTGATGTTAACAAGAGTTGTTTTAGTGGGTTCATCAAAAGACTCCAAAGTTGAAATGTTATGTATGAAAATATGCATGTTACTTTCTTAGACAGGTGAACGAAACATCTATCCTTCATGGCTCTTTCATTTGTTCAAATTTACCAAAGTATCTGCCAGGTATTTTATTTGGGGCGTTTAGTAGTAATATATGTGAACTGACTTTCCTGCCTATGGAAAATTTTTCCAATTGGCAAGGTTAAATGTCATACGTGGAAAAAATGACATAGTCAACATGCTCTTTGATCCGTGGTACTTCAAACACCCAGTTGAACTGCAGATTCACCCCTGATGATCCTGATAGACATCACCGACGTACAACTGAAGGCCTGAGAGGTGAGGATTTGAATCTAAAGGTCTAAAGTTACTCAAAATTGTTCTCAACACTTGGATAAAGGTGTGTGTGTGGGGAGGGTGGGTCTACCTGAAATATTAATATTACAGAACTCTCTAGGAGTTTGTCCTTATGCATGATTAGGTTCTTAAAATTTGAGTATGAGAATGAATAAAGTTTTTAAATTTGGCCAAATGTACTGGGTTGTTGAGCCCAATGAGCACCTAGAGTTTCCATCAAGGGCACTGCTGTAGTTCCAGGCCTGGGCTGCATTTAGAGTTGGGGCCAAGTTTATATCTCTGTATTCTGCGCTCCTGACATTATGGTGCTGGTGCCAAAGAAAGGGTTTGTTTTAAACCATTTGAACTAAACAAGCAAACTTCTGCCATTTATTTTGATTTGCAGTTGCTTTCACATCTGTCTCAACTCTGTCTTTTCTTCCTGCACCTAAAGGTGACCCTCTACTTTGCCTATCTATAAAAGCAGCCATTACTGTTCATTTGATGTAAGTTTCTTTTATTCTAGAATTTTCATGTTAGAAGGAGGCATTTAACTTTTCTTGACCTCAGTTTCAGCTTTTTAAAATAGAAGTTTAGATTAGCTGATCTGTGTGATCTCTTCAGGTGCTGAAAAAATTATAAATTTTATGGGTATATGTTAATAAACATGAAATCATGCTATTAGACATGAAGAGTGACTTGAAGTGCTTTTTTTTCCCTCACAAGGGCACGAATAGCGCTATGATGGTGTTCAGTCACATTAGAAAAAGAGGAGAAAAGGTTACACAGTATCTCATAATCCTGAGATGTGGTGCGTAATTATCCATTTGCAAAAGGCTTTCTTTATGTTCTGTTTCACTGGGAAAGTTAGAACAAAGTGAAAATAAAGTTCTGCAATTATGAAATCTGCTCACTTTGCTCTTTCTGCTCTTCAAAGTAAATTCTGTGTTAATAGAGAAAAGTTAGTTAGTGTAACAGACCCCTAATTTGTTACCATTGTAATTATTTTTTTTCAGACCCATTAACAATTGTGAATAGATTTAATGCTCAGGAAAATGATGATCTCAGCTGTGGTCTGTGGCACCAGCTTGCTGGGATTAAATTTTGACTTAACGAATGTCATCTTTTCTACTTGCTTACCTGAGATTAAATACTCTGCATATCACCAATGAATCATTCATTCATTCATTCATTCATTCAATCTTTGTTAAGCACTGTGTATATGTTTTGTGTGAAGCACCAGAGATAAAGCAGAACACTAGTCAGAACTTCCTGTCCTATGAGGAAGACAGACAGACATTTAAACAAATTACTACTAAGTACATTTAAACAAATTACTACTAAGTGTTGTGCTTTTTATGATAGAAAAAAAATATAAGATGTCTGTTACTTAGTCTGGGGTCAGGAAAGCTCTGGAGGAGGTAAGGTACAAGCTGAAGTCTAAAGATGAATTGGAACTAGCCATGTGAAATGTGTATATATTTCTGTTTTGTCCTTGCATGTATGCCTGTGTGACTTTGAGTGGGAAGAATATAATAGGGATTCACATAGAAAAACAGTATGTGCAAAGGGAAGAAAATACAGCAACATCAAGAAATCCAGCAGAGACCAATATTAATGAAATAGGAGGGTGTAAAGAGAAAGAAATTGGTGGGAGATGAGAAAAGTGAATGAGAGAAAACTTTGTAACATTATAAACAGCTTTTATTTACTCCTAAGAACAAAGGTTAAAAAGAAAGATGAATTTAGATGTGAATTAAAGAATGCTAATTCTGGTGAAGGCATGGGACTGGAGGGGAGAGGTCAGGGGGCAGAGAGATTGGTTAGTTGCATTTTGAGACTTTCATACTGTGGTCCTGGAGGGAGAGAGCTATGTCTTAGACTAGGTCATGAAAACTGAGTCCTGGGCTTTAAGGGCTGTTTAACAGATGAAACCAACAGAGGTTATTGGAAATAAAGATTAAATGAGAGGGAAGAGTCAAAGATGAGTCCCAGGTTTTGGCTTGAGTGACTGGGTAGGTGGCATCCCTTTATAACCTGCTACTGTGGTGTTGCTACTTGATAAGATGGGCCATTCAAGAGTGCTGAGATGCGGAATTCAAGAGGAAGATAAGGGAGAAGTCACGCAGGGGAACAACAGTTTTGAACTCAGTATGGGGTTTTTAAAATTGAGAAGCGTGTAAGACGTCCAGGTGGAGATGCTGACAGGCAGGCGGATGTGTGGATCAGGAATAGAGGAGCGAAATCTGGATGAGATCCGACAGTCATTGGTGTGTAGGTGCTCTCAGCCTCTGAAGCATGGTCATTGCCCTCTGCTACAGAGCTCAACTTACCTTGAATTAGATGTCTCTGAGTACTTGCTATCCCCCTTTCTAGACTGGTTTTCTTAAAGGCAGAAACCAAACTGGCTAATTTTTGTCAACTTCACAGCTTCTAACATGGTGCCCCAGGCTGGGACCTTACTCAACAACTGCATACTCTGTGAGTTGTCTTCTCTGATCTTCCCTGGCCAGCTGTCTTGGCTATGGCTCACTGAGCCTTATGTCTAGGCTTTTCCTTCTGTGCTGAAGGACACTACTCTCTCCTATCCTGGTTTAAACCCTGTCTCCTTCTTAGATCTAATTTTTCATAGTCTACTCGAGAAGATAGCACAGACTACAGACATCACTAAACTTGGGGTAAGGAGAATAGGTGACAGACTCAGTAGTGTTTCTTCTGAGTTGGGGTCATGGACAAGTTGTAATATTTCTTCACCCCTGAGTTTACCTGTCTGTTTAAGAAATAGTCTCCCAAATCCCTTCTAATTCCAACAAACTCCAATTCAATTTTTCCTGTCTTATCTTTTAAAAAATTCTCTTAAGTTCTGAACTGTGCATGTGGGAGTTTATATCCCTTAATGTATATTCATTTGTATATTTTATAAATCTTTCTCTGCTCAAATACATTCAAAAGCTCATAAAGGGTTATATTTTCTGGCTCACAGCGTAGCTTTCTGTTGGATGCAATGGTAACACAAGACTCTCAGTAAATACTTTTTGGATCAATTGGATAGAAACAGAACCATCACCAACATGCATCTGATCACTCCACTGATTCTTCATACCTTTGCCTCACACATTCCCAACTTGGCAGGTGTTGTGGGGCAGGAATGAAATTCTGTTGTTTTCCTAAGTCTTGCTCAATGTTAGATGATAATCTCTCTGGGATGCTATAAAAGTTTTTTTTTTTCCCTAAGCAGTGGAAAACGTTTCCTCAAACAATAATCTTATATCACATTTCAAGAAGTATTTAAAAATTAAATGAGAATGAATCTCATTATAATATTTACGGAGCCTGGAAACCCTTTACATAAATTTGTACTTTATGTTTCATCCTTTCAGTACATTTGGGCAGGACGCTTAGATTTCTGGAGAGATTAGGTGTTTCTCAAGTTTCTAATTTTCCAGCTCTATAATTCTAACTGCCAATGAATGGTCTGGCTTTGTTTTTTGTAGCAGGGTTACACTAGATGCTGTAGGAGCTTTCAGAGATGAAAAGAATGTAGCCCCTGGCATCACTGAGAAGGGTAATCTACCCATAAGCACACAGCAAGTAAAAGACCCTAAATAAAAGCAAGACATATTTTCCTGTCTATGGAGGAGTAGAAGCAGGTGATCCACACAGTCTCTTCCAGTTTTCACGTTCTGTGATTCTAAGTGTTAATGATGTGACCATGTACGTTAAGTGCTTTGAGCTCAGGAGTAACGCACTATATAAATTCAAGGACCATTACGTGCATAATAACAGCTGCTAAGCAGGGACAAATTCCCTATTTGCATGATATCCTCAAGAAATCCCAAGAGGAACATGGTTTAGGACCAAAACACTATTACCTTTTTCTTTATGGAAAAAAAAAAGAAAGGAAGGGGGAAATAAGGAAGGAAGAAAGGAGGGAAGAAAGGTAAGGCCAGCCTCCTCTGCTTCACAAGCTCTTCCTCAACCCAGTGTCACAGGTCAATCATTCACTTATCATTTACGAAAATATCCCAAATAATATTCTTCCCTGATTCAAATAAAATTTCCAATGTCAAGCCGTGCCGGTTGCCAGAAGTGTGTCTAGGTTAATTGCACACCTGCATTTTATTTCAAGTAAATTGCATGATGCCCCCCTTGTTTGTGCCCCTCACAAAGCAGGAACACACCTGTCTGGAGGCTCTTCGGGCATTGAAGGGCTGCAAGAAAAAATTAGTCATCCTCTTTTCTTCCCTGTGACTTCTTTGACCTTGAGACTTCTAATGGCATCTCAGACAAAATGAACATAATCTAATGGACAGCGGGGAAGAGGGAACGGCTGGGTACATCTGTCGTATTACTGGGCTGTCTGAACAGTCAATGAAGCAGGGCCAAACCATAAGAGGCCTGTTCAGTTTAGCTCCAGGGTCTGCAGAGAAGGAGCACAATCATTTATCTTTATTTACTGAACTCTGCTTTCTGTTTAAGAAAAAAAAAATTGACAGGTTGACAAAAACTCGCATTGGCGCTGCCCGCTGCCCAGAGATAAATGCTATTTGTGCTCTGGAGAGTCAAGGACAGCTCACAATGCCCTTTAGTTGGTTTCAGTAGGTACCTATTATATGGAAACAAAAATGCCAGGGCATGTGAATACTTTTTCCCCCACCAACACCTCACATCTTCCCCATAGATGGATTCCTGTAGATGAATCTGTAAGAAGAAAGTCTTGAAAAGAAGGGGAACAAGAATTCCCCAGAGAAGCAAAACAAATTGGAAGAATTCAAGCAAAAGAATGAGAAGACAATGACAATGGGAAATGTTGGAAATCCCATTGGTTGTTCTACGATGAGATGGTAAGAGATCTGTCTTAGGCATCCATAACAGAATGTTCTTCCACTTACACTAAAAAAAAAAAAAAAAAAAAAAATGGGAGACACCAATAATACATGGTCCAGCTGCAAGGAAAACTTTCTTTCTGTGCTGAAGAGCAAGAATTCACAAATAGAATTTAAAAATCCTGTTCAGTTTGTCTATTCTTCACTGGATCTCATCTCTCTTCCTTTCAGTGTCATATCTACAGCATACCACACTTTTCTTAGAACAGTCATTGACAAAGTGGGATTCCTGCCCCTCAGGGAGTGAATGAGAGTCTCAGCTAGAAGTGAGGAAAATACAGGAGCTTCTTTCTTTCTTTACTTTCTTCCTTTCTCTCTCTTATCCTTCAAAATTTCTATTTATTGTGGATTTTCATGCATATATTCATACAATAATACTTAGATATGATTCATAAACATGAAATTTTGTACGCACACACACATATACACATACACACACAGATGGGGACCACAGCAAAGAAAATCTGAGACCAGCTGAGCTTCAGGAGTGTGTTAAGTGTGTTAAGCCCATTGAGGTCAATTCCTCAGGTTAATTACTTAGACTTAAGATGCCCTCCTGTTTATGGAGATAACTTTCCAATGATTCTGGGAAGCTCTTTATTCCCTCTAATTCTTAAATGATAATGCACATTGCAATTGGTGTAACATTGCTTTTTCCCTCTCTCTTAAGACATTCTTGTGTATATTAACAGTGATCAATTTTAGAAATACTCTCTGCACTTGTTGCTTGACTCATGTCATTGACATAATAACCACAAAGTCCTTTGTGGACAGGGGTTAAGTTGGCACTGAGTGGGGAAAACTCAAGAAGGACTTTAAGGTTTGGGGTTTTCTGCATTTGGGTGTAGGAGAATGTCAACAGAGATCAACAGAGACCCTCTATGCTATAGTGAGCCTGCTTTGGGGGCACTGGAAGAGACAGCACAAAAGAAGAAACACCAGTTTCCTGGACTAAGTTTGATGGGTATCTGTTTTAAGCACTTCAAAAAAAAAAAAAAAAAAGAAGCAAGTGTTTATCTGAGAAGACCTTTAATATTGAGAATAAAATGGAGGTCTGAACAGAGACCGGGGTCCCAGAGTTTTGGAGCCAAGTTTTGTTGAGAGCCCAGGCATGGTGTTGGAGGGCTGGGATTAGTGGAGGCAGGGTGAGGTGGATTTATGAGGGTCAGAGCTGAAAAACTTGAAGAGAAGCTACGGATCCTACTGACACAAAGCATGATCTCATTAGATGAGTGTTAATGAACCAGCCATTGGAGGAATGTTAGAAAAGGCCACCAAGAGGGTATGGATGGAAGGAAACTACATGATAGTGGCCTAGGCTAAGTTAGGTTGGTTTACTACTGATCCCTTGATCTCTCCAGTGGCACTTGAAGAGGAAACTAGTGCATTCTGCTGAGACAAAGTTGGCAGTTGCAGAGGGCGGCCAGTAGGGTGGGGGAGGTTATGTTTCTGAAAGTCACTTTTAAAAGTTTTTGATCCATGATTTGTGCTGGCTTGTGACACCATCACTGTGCCATGTTTTGTCATGTTTAGGGAATTCACCTTGACTGATATAGAGGATGGGACCATAAGAACCTGATGATGTGGACTGGAGCCTTTGAAGAAATAATTTTATGAACGTAGTCTTGATGACAAGAACTCCAGCAAGCCTGACTGTCTAGGCTCTGAGCTATTTGCTAAAATTGTTGACTAATATTTTCTACCCCCTGAGGAAATAAGCAATCACAATGATACTTTTATCATATTAACTAAGAAAACAATACATTTATTTTAAAGAGTGTAGCTATGTATTTCATCTATTTACTTAATGATTTACATTAATAAAAACAATTTGGGGATATTATGATGCATATTTTCTGAAAATGTCTCAACTAACTATTGTTGTCTATTCAATTTGCTATAATTTAATAATTCAACTCAAAGCTCTTAAGAATAATTATTTTGAGATATTGAAAATAATTACCATTTTCTTCCTTAATATTTATTCCAGTATTATTTATATAGTCATCGTGCACTGCAGCCATGAATGGTTGTATACTTTTTATTCTTTAAAATCTGTTCATAATTTGAGTTTTTATTTCTATTTGATTTAATAAGCACTGAACATTTAGCTGTATGCGTGGTATATGTGAGGTACTAGAAAGAAAGGTGTAGACATCATGGCCCATTAAACATGATATCTAGGGAATTCTTTGGTCTAAAAATAAAGCACAGTGTTTTGGGGCTTAACATGATAACAGATTCCTTGTTTTTCATTTTAGAGTTCCATGTGGATCCTGCCAGTTTTCCTAGGAAAGTATGTTCTAGCACAGAGTTGAGAGTCCAGGATAAATTTCAAGTGCAGAGCCAGAAGTGGCTTCATTGCTCTGAGTACATCCATTGACTGGAGCCTAATCACCATTTCAAAACACACTATAACTTTTCTTTTTCTAACCTATTCCTCTTGTACAGTAAGCTTGCTAGGAATTCAATCTGAGTTCCACGATATAGCAGGCATCAGTTCTACCAATATTTTTCTTATTGCAAAACATGCATAGCCCTCTTCCCAATCTTTGTTTCCCCAGTATCATGGGTTCTGTTACCTCTCATCATACAGGTGCTATGTCAGTACCACCTACATACCCTGTTCTTATTGCAGCTGTGCCTCACCACAAGATACTCACCTTAACATCATTTTAGTATGGCTATGCCATGATTTAATCATGAATGCACTGTAGAATAATAAACATGATCAAGAATTAAAACTAGAAATAACTGCATAATTCAGTTAAAATGGAAGTGAGGAAAGATGTAATTTATCAGTGGCATTCAGGCATGAAACAAGTGAAATAAAGGCAGAGTAACTACTTGGGAGATGATTGCTATACCCTGAGAAAGCATAGCAGGAGTTTAAACCAAGGATATGTGCAAGAAACAGAAAAAAAAAGGGAGTCATCTAAAAGATATCCTGAAAGAAGAACATCTGGCTTTGTACAAAAGTAGTCAATCAAAGTCAAAGGCACAGGTACTAATACCAATTATTCAATTCACTTGCTGTTTAATTACCTTTATCCTTCAAAGCCTTACACCAAGACTGAGATGGTCCAATCTGACCTGTGGCTTTCTAAAGTTTGTTTTGAGAATCAAATAATTTTAAATAAGTGAAAATGTTTTGTAAAATGTAATATGCAATGCAAATGTTAATTAAGCTAGTAAATAAGAAGGAAACATTTTAAAAATGACTTCCAAAAGTTGTGCTGGGGTATCGAGATATTTCATTCCCAACAGAAATGATGAGGAAGTGATAGGTGGGACATGATGAAGCAGTGGGGTTGGACCACAAGGTGTTAGAGTTTTTAATCCAGATTTTCTTTAGTTTTTATTTTTAAGTGGATATATCCAGCAACAATGTGCCATAATTAAATTCTCCAGAAAAAAAAAATGCTGAAATGATGAGTTGCGTGCAAGGGACTTGTTAAAGGTGAACATGGTAAGAAAGTGGAGAATCAGGTCAGGAAAAGGGAAGAAGTCAACAAGACTGAAATTTCAGGCAAGGAGGGTAAAGTGAGCCTGATTCTGGAGAATTCTGGATTTTGAGTCATGTCTGTGTTTGCCATGTGAGGCAGGGGAGCTAGATTTTCATACTTCTGAAACTCTAGTGTTCAGCTGTAGTCTAAAATCCTGGGGAACAAAAACTTCTAGGTGCTTCCTGACCTTTCTCAAAAGTTGGCAAATGGGCTCTAGGAACCAATAACAGGAATCTGGGTAAAGAAAAGCTGTAGGTGTGGTCAGTTGCGATAAAAAAACATGGACACCAGAAACAGCAATTGAAATCTAATATGATCCAAGGGTACCTTCACAACTGCAGTACTTGATCTCAGGAGAAAGGGTGAATTGTGTAATCTATTTTTTTAGACTCTGATAGGTAATTAAAGTTAAGGTTTTGATATGTTAATGATATCTTTAAGTATCTCTAAGCCTTTTAATTATTACCTTTCTTGTCATAATTTTCTAATTTATAGACTCTAATATTAACTTTTCTTAACTTTCTTCTCTTGTCCTTGGAGATCTGAAATGACAGATTGGTAACCTAGGCAAAGTTATTCTCAATGGTCTAGTGAATATTTGGGAATGTTCACATCTTCTGGCTCCTACCCATCTTCCCCTGGACACCTCAATACCCAGTCTTCACTCGCAGTGATGTCAGTAAATTCATGTGATGTTACATATGTCTGTCTAGTAGAGACTGTGTTTTACAAAATCTCCTACTCTCCCTCACTTCCCCTGATCTTTATGGATGTTTTTGTTTAACAAAATCTTATCTCTGATGGTAGAATTTTGTCTAATACCAGATGATTGCTGAATAGATTTTAAAAAAAAATCTTATTTTTATTAGTTCACAGTATTTTAGAGAAATGTTAGGACTAGGAGAGATTTAATTCATCTCATCCTGTGCTCCATTTGATGTTTATGAAGCATTGGATTCTTTAAAAGTAGGCAAATTTTAGGGAATATTTTTTTGTCAACCCCATCCATGACTTAGGACTATGGAGCAATAGGGGAGGAGTCTGCTGACTTGAGGATATAAGTATGAAGATGCTGAGAAAGAAGATACAGGGTTTGAACAGGAGGAAGAGAGCTCCACGTTGCAGGAACCTCTGACTCCCTCACTGCTACACAGACTTCTTAAAGATGTCTTGAAGGCAAATCTCCCACAAAATGCTTTCTGAGTCTACAAATGAAGTTAGGAAGATTTTATTCCCTCCCTGGGAAGTGAGGATTTATGTGGCAGAATTTTTACTTAGTAATTAATTTGGACCCCAACAGTGTGGAGATGGTGAGAAAGGGACCCTATTAAGACTTGATATTAAGTTAATAGCAGGTGACAGTGACTTCATCAAAACCCCTGTGCAAAACATCAAGTAGATGGAAATTTCAGTTCTGGTACATTACTCAGCTGAGTATCTTCAGACCTGCTTACAAGGGTCATAAAGATTATTTGTACATTAAAGAAGGGCCTGTCCATCAAGCTCAGTATGAAAAGAGAAGCAGGAAAATTACCATCTCATCAAATGCAAAGAAATATCAGTGCAATTCCACTAATGAAACACCCCAAACTGCAGATAATTCTCATAGACCATTTTTCATGATTTCTTTAGACACATAGAAAAAATACATATATACATGTACACATGCAAGCACATACATGTACATAAATGCTTGCTAAATAGGTAGGAAAGGTCACATAATAAAATGGAAGCTTAGTAAGGGTAGGGCAAGTATAAAAAATATAAACACAGCATCTTGGGAATAGTAACCCCTCTGTTTCATTGCCATAGAAGGTCATTGTGTGTGGACCAGGGATCTAGACAAAAAGCAATAGCAGAAAATATCTGAATAAAATTTCCATCAAAAGACAGCACTTTCCACCGGATAAAGTTATAATATTAAAGAATGATGCAATTAAGTGTCCAACCTATGTAGCAATTTGGAAGGTCACAGGGCATGCATTTCCTTTTGCACACTTAGGATAATGACAGGGCAACTGGACTAGCTTGTATTCACCATTAATCAAGGCTGTGATTCAGCAGCTCTCCTGTATCTTCTGAATAGGAAGCTCGAAAGTTGTGTGCAAGTGGTTTGCAACAGGGATATCTTTTCTTCTTACCTCTGTCCCTTGTGCCTTCTATAAGCCAAAAGGACATTTCTGATTAATGTGGTAATTAGATGGTTATTAAAAACAGTAATCATCTAGAAATTATTTGGTGTCATAAACATCCCGTACAGAAAAAATATTTGAACATTTAAAAGTTGAACATTACAATTGGCTTCATATGCAAGAAGCCAAAAGAGACATAAAAAATTTTTAAGTTCCCAAGAAAGCACTCACATTAAGAACAAGTTGTCTTCTTGATCAGGTTTGAAGTTAGTGCCACACATACAACAGATTCCCCTTGTGGCCAGTAGCAATGAACCAATTTCTATTAATGAAGAGCTCATGTTTATGGCTAATATAGAAGAAAATGTACTGAAGGAGGGAGCTCATTCATTCATCGGAGATAGCTTAATTCTGGTAATTTCCAATTTCCAAGCTTGTTTTAATTTGTTATCAAAGTAATCACTCATTCCGGCTGGAGTCAGAAATAGCTTTTTGTCGTCTGCAGCCTGACAGATTATTCAGATGGAACCCCATTTTTTTAAAGCTCACCTGCTCAGCATCTGTGATATGTTCACAAGTTCCAAAAGGTATAGTTTCCAGCATCAGATCCAAGATGAAAAGGACTGAGGTTGCTTTCCTGCAGTTTTCTGAGCCAGAGAAGATTTCATGACTCTAAATCCTGATTGAAATTCACATACAAAGAAGAGAAGATGGGGAGGATCAGGGATGGGAGGATGGGGTAGCCATCAGATGTCATCTCTATACCAACCTAACCTTGCAAGTGTCCTTGTTCACCCTTGCTGCAGGGAAAGTTTACCTAGATTTTTGCTAAAAATATGGGACTACTTTTGCAGGATTGCCCTTGGCTTTTCAAATACTAGTTCATATTTCCTTTGATCCATAGTATTCATTTGTCCAGTGTCCTGGAGAATGGTCAATTCAGTATGTTTGGCCAGCTGCACAGAAGCTCAGCAAATGGTGCTGTGCAAATACTAAACAGTATTTAGTAATTGAACTTTGAGGTCCACATTGGATTATGCAATTTACAAAGATGGCTATCATCAACAACTTAGACATTGACTTGCATTGTCTATTTCAGGACAGAGTGATAAAATACAAGTTTCTACCCAGTGCCCTCCTTCATGCTAAACCCATGTGGGTAGAGGCTATATTGGAAGCACATGGGATTTTATTAGGATATGGAGAAACTAGAATGACCCTAAGGCAACTTCTATAGCGCAGGAAATGGCACTGTGGCTTGATTGAGTTGATCATATTTGCATAGCTTGGTAATGTTCCAGTGAGGATTTGAGGGGTGATTCATAGCCAGAGTTTTCTTAACATCTGAAGAAAATATAGAGTAGAGAAAGAGATGCTAGAAGAAGACAAAGACTAGAAATTTATCAGGGCTGTGGTAAATTAAATGAGAAAAAAAGAGGTCCAGGAGAACATCCTTGTCTCAAAGACTCATTATTCCTTTGAGTTTGCTATCTCAGTTGAACTCCCGAAGTTCCTTTTTTTTTCTTTTAAAGTAAAGCATAAGAGATCAGAAAAGATAAAGCAGATATTCATTAAAATCAGGACTTTAGGATGTGCTTTTTGAATATATACAAAAAATGCAAAAAGACCCGAACCACAGTCCCCTCATTGTCACTGAGTAGCTTCCAGGGATGATAATGAAGAATTGTCTCCTCTTTATTGCTTTGGCTGATGCTTGAATCTGTGGCGCCAAGAATCTGGATCTCCCAGAGCCAGGCAGTGGAAAAACAATACATTAGCATTAAATAATGGCATCTCTGGTGCCTGGATTGCAATGGAGGAAGGGTTAACTGAGCTGGGGCTTTGTGTTGTGGGAGACTCCATCCATAATCTCTTGTTTTTCTAGGATGGGAGGAAAAGGGAGCCTTGGGGGAGGAAAACACAGAGTGCCCTAATCTTATGATAAAAATAATATGATTTCTGTACCTGCTATCTCTCCCCACCAGGTTTCTGCTCCTCTACTGAACACTGGTAATGCTCATAAATGTCGGTTAAAATAAAAATTTCTCTTCCATTAAACATATGAAAAATATGTTGCATTGAACACAGTTGGTTTGGAAAATGCATTTTTATCCCTTCAACCAACTGTTCATACTCTCAGAAACTGCCACAAGTGTTGGTGGGGGTGGACTGGGGCTGGGCTCACCCAGGGTCAGTCTTACAAATCCCACAGTGTTGGTGTGAACTGTGTATCCTAGCTTATCCCTGTCAATTTCTCAGGTGCACAATCAGGCTAACCTGCTCTGAGGATTGAGGGTGACTTTATGTTCTCTATGGAGACGTGTTCTTCATATTTTGTTCTTATTCAGAGAAAATTAAACCACAGCTGTGCATTCTAAGCCAGGGTGGGACCCTCACCAGCTCAAATATGTGATATCAAGGTCCATCTGTGAAGGCTTCTCATCCACCCTGTACGAGTATTGGTGTCCTACTGACATATTCTGTTGTCTCTCAACTATAGGCTTGGATATGAGTGCTTTCTTTCCATGAAACTCCTTTCCATAGCCCCCCCCTCCCCTTACTCCTTTCCCTAACTGCAACCCACTCTTTAAGATTCCTTTGTCAAACACAAATCCTGAACAAATTAGGAAACTGCTTTTATTCAGTTATTGCTATAAGGACAAGTGCTCTCGATCCAAAGGTCTGAGTGTCTTGGTAAGTTGGTTTGGTTTTACACTTTTATAGACTGGGATAGACATGTACACATGGGATGATTTCCAATCAGAAGTTTTGTAGACTAAATAGGAAATGTGTCTAATTTTTATTCCAGTTACACAAATCATGAAACAAAAAATGGGCAGTTGGAGAGTCTGAGTCTGGCTTCATGGCAGGTTGAAGAAAACGGGAAAGGTCTGTGCTTGGCTTTGTCACAGCAGAACCATGGAGTCATCTTTTGGTTATGTAAAGAGTGAGCTGCAAGTCTTTCCCAAGAACTATAGGGGTCGTTCTTCTTTCACCTCTCTGAACACAGAGGTAGGGGGATTTCTTACTTCTGTTCTCACAGCTCAGGTGAAGTTCAGCTTTGTCACTTTTCAGGAATTATGGCCCTGTGTCTCCTGTCTGGAGGAGCAGATTTGCCTCCTTTTTCTCAGCACACCCTGGGACCCTATCATCTCATAACACTGCATTTAATTACCTGTTTCCTTGACTGACTATCCCGCTAACCATCATCTCAAAGACCATTTTGTGTCTTTGCTTTTGTGTCTGAATCCTTGGCTCAATACCTTGCCCACAAGAGGCATCATTAATTGTGGACCTAGAATGGGTAGATTCAGACCAGAAGAGAGGATTCCAAGGTAAGGTTAAGTTTGAACAGAAGCACAGTGAATACACCTGACGGCCAAAAAGGGGAGGGGTAGGAGGCCAGGCTGGAGCAAGACAGGCCTGCTCCCCACGATGGCTCCATGAGGGCCTCTCCCATCCATCCCTGAGTCCAGCAGAGGATGCCCTTCAACACCCTTTATGGTTTCTCTGGAGCTGGGTCTTACGTGATCCTGGGCTGTCACTTTCACCCATTTCTCTGTGGCTGATTTTTCTGCAGCTCTGATGACACTGCTGACTGAAAGTTTTTCCTGGCAGTTCAGCAAAGGGAAACAGAGGGTATTGTATTCCATCAGCAGCGCATGAATCCCTTCTCTTCTCACTGCTTCCGCCCTACAAATATTTATAGATATCATTATGCCTCTGTTAGCTATCATTTATCCAAGCGGTAACAGCACCAGGCTTTCCATCTTGCCTCATAAATCAACCCCTCCAACCCCTGTAATCATCTCCTTGCTCCTCTCTGAACTCTCCAGGGTCTGAAAATATCTTAATAAGATACCCCAAACGGAAGGCTCCTCTCCACCAGGGTTACCAAAGTAATTACCTGCCTATTAGTTGGGTGGCATATGCTAAAAAGTCACTTTGGCCTTGTGGATGCCATTGTGGAGTTCAAGCTCATTCCTCACGTGTGGCCACTTCTCCCTTCCATAGTGTGTCTTGCATAATTGCTACCAGTGTGCCCTTTTCTCTCCTAATTGCCTACAGCCAGATGAAGATTGGAGATAGGCAGGGTTTTCTCTGTTTCTTCCTCTCCACTTCAGGATGCTCCCTCCTAGATCTCAGCTTCATATTCTGTGAGTCTTTGTGATGGCCTATTATGGGTCACTGAGGTCTTCTCTCTCAAATCCTAGGCTTTTCTCTCTTTCAGGTTCTTTATCAACGCATATCAGTTGGACCTTAGGATGAGGCTCAGATATTTTCACAGCCCAGGTCCATCACAGTGGTCTGAGGGTAACTCTGGGCCAATTATTTAACTTCTCTGAGCCTCAGTGATTTTACCTAAAAAATGGGGATAAGAAATGTATCCAATTCATGGAGATTTAAAGGAAAAAATGTTAGTTAACACTCAATCAATTGCAGTTGCTGGTTTTGTTCTCTTTATCTTCCTTCCTTCCTCCTTTTCTTCTTTATATTTCACTTGAGGATTTAGAATAGTGATTCAGAAGCTAAAGAGGAAGAAACTTATTAATCTTAATTATCTAGACACGTAAGGGGACAAGTGGTTTCATAGGAGACTTTTTTTTTCGTTATTCTTTACTTTTAGCATGTAGGGGTGCTTGGTGTAGAGGTTAATGTATAAACCCTGATTGGATTTATTATTTACTCAATTTTTTGATCTTTAATAAAATGAAGCAGAAAGAAGAAGAAAGGAAATTGATAGAAGGAGTTAATTAAGCTACATTTCTTGTGAAACAGCCATGATATTTTCTAGAAAAGTAAGAAATCGATTATGTTTGGTAGTATTACAGAACATTTTAAATATATGAATCGAAAAAGATGCTGTGAGAAGTTCCTCTACAGCTCTCTCAGTCTGAATTAGGAAAATAGAAACTCTACCCTATAGTTCAATAGTGGGAATTTATTTTCAAAAACTACCTAACATGGTGCTGATAAAACTATAGAGTCAGATATTAGCAATGGTAAGAAGATGCTCTTATCCTAAGGACTGGAGGGATCAAAGAAAAAGGTGACGTGACCAGAGCCCAAGAGCCAGGTTGCCCAGAGGCATGGGAACTTCTTTTAGAGCTTCCATCAAGGAGAAGAGACAGCACTGCTCAAAATGTTTGCTATGAAGAATGTTGGGATGCTCAGCCTTCTCCCATTTTCCTATCTTTCAATTTTCCACTAATGGAAAAAACGTACCCAAAAGTACCTGAATCAATTCTTAAAATACAAAACCCAGAAAGCAGAAGGCAGAGAATGATTCTGAGAGCGAATGGTGATTGAATGCTACTGCAAGAATCATCAACACTGTGTCTAAAATAATTGCTAATAAAGTGTCCCACGAGTTCAGAGACTTACCTAATGGCCAAAGACCCTGGCTCTTCCCTTCTTTCTCTCTACCTCTACCTCTAACACCACCTCTATATTTATCTCTATCTCACAGATTAAAGTAAAGGTGTTCTCCCTAAGATAAAACAAGTCCTGTTTATTGGTCAGGGTCCAATGAGGAGATGAAAACCATAACAATAATTTTAACTGGAAAAATATAACGTGAAGAATTAGTAAGTAGGTAAAAGGTGGTTATCTCCTAAAAGGCACAAAAGAGATATCTAGGAAGTAACAGAGCTAGCAACTTCAGAAAGAGTGATCTGGAAGTTATTTGGAAACTTAGTGGAGGGCCCTTGAGGCTGAGACACAGCCCACACTGCCCAGCTGACAAAGAAGTAAAGTCCTTTGCAGTGTCCCAGCTACAGTATCACAAAACAGGACCAAAAATCTAGGATAGCACTGGGCAGCAATAACCTAATACTGGCAAATCTGCAAAATCTTAGCAATTTGGATTTTCATCATTCAAGTTTAGATTTTTCCATTTTATTATGTAAACCATCATCAAAGGGTAAAAATTGAGATCAGTACAGATACATGCATTCGATTAAGGCTGGAAGGCCAGGTAGTCACATGGGAGGCTTTGTATATTCTCCATGAGTTTTAAGAGCCTCCATCAGGTATGATTCATCACACCAAGAGGCTGCTAAATATGGAGTCTATCTTGATTGAATCAACAAGAGGAAATTCCCCTGTCTGTGGGCAGAATGCTTTAGTGGAAACTTGGGAAATTGCTTCCCTCTCCTCTTTGCTTATCTAAGTCAGATCCTTGCTTTAAGGTTCAGTTGAAGTCCCATCTCCCTCCCTAGGCTGACATCATCTCTCCCTCAACAAAAATCTTCTTTATGGTGTTTTTATTCCTTACCATCCATTTGAAAAAGCCTAGTTTATGTGCTCTCAATCTTTCTCCCCCTTGCTCTCTTTCTCTCTCTTTTCCCCTTTCTCCTTCTCTTCCCCATCCCCCCTGCCTGTCATCACCAAGTTGTCAAACTCAACTGGCAATCTATGCTCTGTGAATTCACTAAATCTGAGAGAGAGGCTTAGGTAGAGTGAGGTGATATCTTGTAGGTGATTTGAATAGAAAGGAAGTTCATGCATGTGTCAGTGAACCTGGAACTGTGTGTACAGATGTGTGCATGAGTGTGTGTGCGTATTCATGTGTGTGTGTGTGTGTGTGTGTGTGTGTGTGTGTGGTGCATGCTTTTCATGGTGATTACAGTGAATGTTGGAGAACATAGAGACCTATTATACTAGGATGGAGATCAGCAAACAAATAGGTAGCAAACAGGAGAGCATGTAGCAAAAACCAAGTATTTAAGAAATATTTTTGTTCTTTTTTTTTCCTTTTCAAAATTGTGATCCAGTGCCTTTGCATATTGATACCCTCAGGAGTCCACAAAACACTCTTTTTGATTAGCAGTAATCTCTATTCAGGAAATTATTTCCCTTATTCCCAGTACCTCAAGAAAATGCTGGTTCTTTTTGTACTGTTTGTCCTTGCTGAACGGGCATGAGAGATGGGAGATCTATCAGGGCATCTCTTCACCATCTTTTCAGAGTTGCATTGTTCCCAGCATAATACAATCTCTTCCTCTGCCTTTTGTCTGTTCCGAGTTTTTATTTCAAGAGCGGAAGCTGCCTGCACTTAGTTGGACAGATTGTCCCTGACTAATAAATCTCAGCGTCAGAACCTGCTTCTTTCCACTCACCCAGAATTTTAGCCTTTATTTATCTGAGACTAGTTATACAAAAATGTACTTTTGTCAGTATTATTCATTATCTCTCCTTTTGGTTTTTGTTCGGGAATATTCTCTGGGAAGTTAGAGTACGGTAATTGCCCCAGGGTCTTTGTTCCCACACCCAACAATACTGTAACTTAGGGACACAGAGTGTTTAAAAATAAAATTTAAAAAGCCAGGAACCCAGTTTTTACACTCTCGCTTTACTCTGTCTCCACAATTCATATTGTAAAATTAGCTGAAATGCTCCTTTCTCCTGTATCTTCCTCCTTTACTACCTCCCCAAATATTTCCAGAGTACATGTTGTATAACATTTATCCTGGAAACAAAGGTATCTAAAGTTCAACCATGAGTCTTGGATAAACAGAAAGTAATATTTACTGAATACTTAGTGTTTTCTAGGAGCTGACCAACATGTTAATTCACTTAATTTTCACAACTGGGGTAGATAGGCATGATCCTCACTCTACAGATGAATCTCATCAAGTAAGATGGTTGATTGGTGCTCAGAAGAACTCTAAGAGGCTGAGCCAAATGCAAAGTGAACCCCTCCCAAAGTTCCTTCCAGGTGAGTGCTGGGTGTCAATGTTCCGGGAGAATGTGGAGAAAGGAGATAAGTGTGGCTCCTTCATGGCTTTTCTCTTGTTCCCTAGTGCCATTGGGAAAAAGATGAATTCTCACATATCTTTTTGTTCAGTGGGGGAAAGTTAGCTAACAATAAACAGGAGCACAGTTATCATTTGAGACAACAATAGTTCTTTTCCCTGTATTTTTAGCTGACAGATAAGACCAAAGTCCACCTGCTGGAGAATGATTGAGATTGAGTTAGAATCAGGAAGCTCATTTGGCAATTAGAGCTGCTCTGAATTGAAATGGGTATTTGAGGAGCATCCAATACTTTGCAACAGAACTGCTGAGCCGAGCCCAGGTAGGGTCCTCTACACTTCGCTCCAGCTCTGAATCTGTGATAAATAAACTCACATTCTCCCTCAGGCTTCACTCTTGATCTCTCAATGGGTAGCAATCACTTTTTTAGTGATCATTTATTTCTTTTAGTTTGTGGTTGAAGCCAAGAGAATGGAAACTCTAGGAGCTCCAATTCCAAGATAGAGTTTGTATAGCCTCCTATGAGAAAATCAATACAATAAGAGTATGTTCTCAGTAGAGCGAATGTGTAAGGAAAGAACCCCTGACCTGGTATTTGTTAAATATGTTGAGGATGTGTTTCTTACTGTCTCTGTATTTAGGTGAATAAAAAAATTATGCCGAGTAAGTAAGTCATTGTAAACACTGCAAAAGGGCTAACATCTGAGATCCCATTCAAGAAATATCAGCTATGCAAAAAATTAAAATCATTTTTCAGATAATTCCAAGCATTTTGAAATTTGATATTGAATTCAAAAACATGTATCAGTCTTCCACACTACATGTCAGCTTGCATTTATTTCAATCTAATGTGTGCAAACGCTGAATTACAAAAGCCAATCTAGAACTTAATTCTAAATGCTCTGGCAAAAAAATAAACAAAGCACTGAAGGAAGATTCTAGAGTGTAATTTTTTTCTTATCACTGCTGAGACACAAGTTTTTTCTTTATTAATACTATTGATTTTTTGGTCATTTTTGGCAGAAATAAATTTAACCAACTTTGGTTTAAAAGACTTAAAAAAGTATGGTCATATATTCTTTAAATTAATCCACCAGTCTTCCTACTTTCCTTTCAACTCCATTTTCTGGGGAGTAGTCAAGGATCTATTCAAAATCATGCAATGCCTAAAATAATCATTATTCCCTCTATTATTGGTGGTATTCTATCTGGGGCCCTCTCACTTACAGGCATGTCTGTCAAAGGGACCATTTTTCAGGCTCACAGTTCCCAAGACTCTGTCACTTTCTTACTTACAGAGGCCCAAAATGGAAACTATTTTTCTTTTCATTATGAGCTGTCACTTTTTCATCTTGGCACTGCAATGATAGACTTTCATTCATCTTCTATATTACCTTTCCTGAAACCTCTGACACAGACTGACACAATGCAAAATGCAGGAGATCTTGGAGCATACGTTGGCAATTTTGAGGGAAGGCAGCGGCTTGTCTTGCTCCGTTATTTTAAATATATATTGAAAATGCTGAGATTCCCAGTGTGTAGACTGGCAATGCTAATGTGCCATGCTCAGTTTTTAACATGTCCTTAGAATGTCGGCTCCCTGGCCCCAAATCAAAGTGAAAGGTTGGTAGAGGGCAATGGAGTTGCTGAGCCTTTGCCTAAATGGAGGGAAAGACTAAAAAGTTTGCTCAAAATCCATGAGGAGAGGCGGAAGAGGGTTATATTTTCTCAATTCCTTTTGGGTCTGTTGCGGGGAACAGGGATTCCTTGGTGTATATTGGGCTTCACAGTGCCAAAATAAGTCCCTAGGCAAATCCATCCCACTTCACAAGTACAGAAATTGAGTCGGGATGCAATAATGTCTCACTAGCCAGCATCAGGGTCTAGATGCATTTCTATGACTCTGTTCCCAAGGGGTTTCATATTCCCCCAGCACAGGTGACCAAAAGTAAAAAAGGATAGGAAGAATATGAAAAGCTGAATACTATTGACTCTTACTGCCCCCAAACCATACTGAATTTCAATTATTATTTATAGATGCAAATATTTAGTGTAGCAATAACCCTTGCCTTGCTTGGATTCTGGAAGATGTCAAGGGAAAATCATCTTGCATTCTTGATATTCACATTTCTAAGGCAACACAGAGCTCACTCTAAAAGAAAATCTGAAAAAGATACAAGAAGAATTGTATTCATTCCTACAATTCCAGTGGAGCCTAGATATTTTCATTGCTTACCACATTTCTGTAGCAAAACAAGCAGGACAGAAAAACTGACCAGAAATGGGACAATGTTATCATAGCTCATTGTCAGTAAAGCTCGACTCATACCTGTTCTGAAATTCAAAAACCCAACTGGCCAAGTCCCACTTACATAAAATCTTATCAAGTGTCATCTCTTCTGGGAATCTCACTTTACTTTCTCAGACAGGGATTTTGTCCTCCAAGTAGATTATAAGCTATTTATAGATAAGGGTCGGTTTTAATTTAACATTATATCCCTAGTGCTTGACACAGTTCTTGCTTAATAAAAGCCGATGATTGAAAGAATGAATGGTAAAAGGTTCTGACTAGATTCATTGCCTGGTTATTTCCAATTGCAATCTTAAGTATGAGCCATTAGTGGTGTTTTTTTTTCCCACCAGTGAAGTTCTTTAAAATTATAAATGCTTTTAAGCTGAGCATGCCTTCTTCTGTTCCTCATAACCCATACTATTTCTCTTCATGTGATTCGTATCATCTGTGCAACTTAGTGAAGTTAGAAGTTTTGGGTTTTCCCATTTCATCTTGTACTGGGTCTCTAACCTGCCACACTTCATGTTGTTTTCTAATCTCCTCTTGTTACTTTTACTTTGGTTACCTTGGCCTTGAGCCTGGCAAAGACCAAGAATATTCTACCACTCATGTGATCAGTGTAAGGTTCCTCTGTTAACTGCAACTGAGACACAAATGGAGAATCTAGCTGACTGCATACACGAACGGGCAACCAACTTCTGTGCATCCTTGAAACCCAAGAAGGTAAGAGATGAACATAAGTAAAGGAAAAATTGAAGAAGACCAGTTCCAGCTGATAGGCTCATGAAGAGAGGAAGAAAATGAGAAGGCAAGAGATACATTGGGGTGCATTTGGAGTAGACCTCCTTCTGCAAATCATGACCATGACCATAGGAAGGGCAGATGAGAGTGCAAATTTTGATTTCCTGTGCTGGACTGAGATCAATGATAATTTTTGTCTACCCAATTTAGCATGAGTTCATTTTCTTCTGACCTTTGACAACAATTATATTATTATCTTTCATTCTGGCAATAAATCATACCTGCCATTTTGCATCTCTGTGTATTATTTTAGAACTGCTATTTAAATCTTTCTTTCTCTTAACTTTTTAAGTTTTCCCTTTAAAATGAATCACGGAGGAAAGCATGTATAGAATAAATACATATGCCTTTCCATTAACTTAATTATTTCTGTAGAACACTTTCTGTTATAGATAACATATGTCTGAACTTTCTACTCTGTTTTCAACTAACTTTCAAACTACCTCATCTGCCCAGCTCGATATGGCCCTCATCACTCGTCTGGTTTCTTTCCCTGTGCCTCCCAGAACAGAAGCTCTGTGCTGGGGAACTCCTTAACATCTATTAGCTGCTTCCCCAGATGAGTTCTGTGAAACACATCCTGCTAGATGATAAAAGTGTCTATGTTTAAAAGCTTCTATGAAATGCTGTTTGTTGGCTCTTTCTCTTAGGAATTACTAACATGTTTTATCATGTTAAGGGTCCTAAAAAAGTCTTTCAATAGAGAAATTTGAGTATATCACTTACCAAAATTTTCCAATGGATTTTTTTTTGGGGGGGGGGAGTGGTACTAGGGATTAAACTCAAAGGCACTCGACCACTGAGCTATAACTCCAGCCCAATTTTATACTTCTTATTTAGACACAGAGTCTCACTGAGTTGCTTAGGACCCCGCTTTTGCTGAGGCTGGCTTTGAACTTGCGATCCTCCTGCCTCAGCCTCCTGAGCTGCTGGGATTACAGTGTCCACTTAAACCAGCACCACTGCATCCAGCTCCAATGGATTTAGATGAAAGACTTTTTTAGTTAAACTTTGTTAATATTCCACAGAAATAGTTTCTCAAATCTCTAAAATACATTGTTCTAAATTTTCATAGATTTTTCTAATAGCTTTTTTCTCATAATTTCTTAAAATATCCTTGTGAAGCTTAATTTTGAATATTTTATCGTAATAACCAAAACAACTCTGAAAAGAAGATTCAGTTTGCAAAACCTACATTATCTGATTTTAAGACTTCTTATGAAGCTCAGTCAGTCAAGACATGTAGTATTGAAGTAACACTAGATAGAAGTTTAATGTAATAGAATATAGATTCCAGAAGTAGACTCAACAAATATGAAGATGTGATTTTGTTAAAAGGCAGTTTAATAAAAAAAGGTGTTATTTGTCATTGAATGGTATTAAGACAATTGGATATCTACATGCAAAAAATAATGAGGAAAATAAATAAAATTAAAAACAAGGAAAGGAAAAAGAATTTTTATTTAATAGATAAAATTAAAATGAATGACCATGTCAAGTGTTGGTGAGGAGGACATGAAAAAACTGAAACTTCCATTAACTTCTGGTCATAATGTAAAATGGAGCAAGCACTTTGGGAGTAGGTTTTCTAATCATAAGTTAAGTATTTGCCTTTTATATGAACCAGCACTCAGCTTATTCACAACCATCTAAAGGAAAATAAAGTATATGTCCATGCAAATGCTTGTATTCATATATTCATAGCAGTTTTACTTTTAATAGCTATATCCTGGGACTAACTCAAATGTCTTTAAATAGGTGAAAGGGAAGTAAACTGAGGTAAATATGCACAATGTATATTACTTATTAATGAAAAGAAATAAAGTATTGATACATACAGCATATAAGTAAGTTTTATGGTGCATCTGCTAAGTATAAGTCAACAGAATATATATATATATATATATATATATATATATATATATATATATATTTTGGTACTTTTTTTGTATCTATTTTTCCTTTAGAACCTACTCAATTATTACTTCTCTAGGAAAACTTACCTATATATTCATCATATATATATATATTCACATATGTATGTATACATACATACATACATATGTACATATGTGTGTATATATATGTGTGTGTGTGTATATATATATATATAACCTCATTTGTGTTTGATGCAATCTCTAAAATGCCCCAAATTTCAACAGACCAGGTTGAAGTGTTGGTGTATTGTTAGTAATATACATTTGTGACATTTTTCTTTTCTTTACAATTGGAAGAGACGTTTGTCCTCACTTAAGAGTTAGTTGGATGAACACTTGGAAGCTGTGGAGTTTTCCTGGCCATAAAAGGGTTTTTCAATTTAGATGTGAATAAGGAGGATTAGCCTTTATGGAAGCGACTCAAAGCACTTTTCACGACTACTGCACTTTTTATTCCTTGAAACAATCCAGGTAGGACTTCCCAATAGCAGAGTAAGGTTGCAGGTACAGAATTTTGGGCTCACCACAATTCAATAAAAATGACTTAGGGACCACGGGAAAGAAAACTCTCCATAAGTCTATTTTCTTCATTAATGTTCTATCCTTTTATTAACAGCAGTCTTATTTCAGTTTTATTTGTCCAGCCTCATAATCTTCTAGGAAGAAAATGAGCAAAACCAAAACAAAACTCCCCAAACAAACAAAAATTGGAGGTTGCAGAATGGAGACATGGTGGTGAGGCATGTTGGGTTGAGACCTGGTGGGACCATCATGGAATGTGTTCCTCAAATACCACTGCAACACCACTGTCCATTCAGCCACATGGAGTGCAGTTAGTGAACCTTCTTCATTAGCAGTGCCATCAGGATCTGCCTCAATTTTGGAAGCAAGGCCATTATTTACAGACAGAACTCCACCAAGAATTCAGCATGAGTGGACCCATGACTAGGCTTTTGCTGCTTAATATGGGACTCCTCTAATAGGCCATCTTAGTTTTGAGCTCCCCCTTGGACTGGCTGAGATCTCTTGGATCTGTACCATGATGAGGCTCTCCCTCACCCAGTCTTCTTCTACTACTCTTCTTTCACATATTCTCTTTTCTTTCTGCATGGAAATCTGAAGGGCATCCCTGCCTAATTCTGTCTTCTCTTTGTTATCTTTCCAGATGATAGTCTCCTAATAAATCACTTATACTCTTTGTTTCAGTATCTGTTTCCCAGAGCAAATAACACATCTGGGAATTTTGAGCATATCCTTGTTTAAAGGAAGGAGTTGAAGTTTCCTAATAATATCTGAAAAATGAGGGAAAACATTACATATATGAAAGGAACATTTCAAAGTGCAACATTTGACTATCAATTCTCTCCTTAAAAGTTTTCAGTGACTTGATGTTTTCCACAGAATGAGTGCAAACCTTTAAAAATCTCCTCAATAATCTTTTTCTAAAATTTTACTTTCACTCACTTGTATACAAATCAACTCTTCTACTGACTTTATAGACAAAGAAAATTTTGGATTTATGAATGGCAAAGTTCACATTAGTTATTTGCTTATTTTATAGATGAGAAAAAATTCAGACAATCGACTGGTCAAACTCTACCTGCTCAACACACACACACATATGCACACATACACACATGCACACATACACACACATGCACATACACACATGCACACACACACACATGCACACACACACATGCACACATACACACACATGCACACACACACATGCACACATACACATGCACACATACACACATGCACACACACATGCACACACACACATACATGCACACATACACACACATGCACACACATGCACACACACATGCACACACACACACATACATGCACACATGCACACACACATGCACACACACATGCTCTGTTTTCAAGATTCCATGCAAGTGTATTCCAATAAAGCCTTTGCAATGCTGGTAGGGAAGGCTATAACCAATATGGAGGCCACTAGCCATGGAAGCTATTGAGCATTTAAAGTGGGACTTGTGTGACCAAATGAGCCATATGAAACTAATGGTCATGCTACCAGACAGTGCAGGGCTAAGGCTCTACTCATATTTCTTCTTTTCTATGCTTCCTCTTCTGGCTTATTTTGTCATTCTAAATTATAACCATTAAAAAACTATTCTATCAAAGTCTAAGTCCTTTTTCCTTAATTAGGCCTCCCTGGATTACTTTATGTTACTTAGAAAAGTAGTTTATTTTGTGTTATTATTTTTGTTGGTATTGTTTATACAACACATATATAAGGCATACATACTATGTTCAAGGCTTTATAGAGGATGCTTTCAGTTTAAAGCTCTTGCGTGGTCGCTTAATTATTTAATATGTGATATAATTTGTAGCTTTTAACTCATAAATTATTACTGAATTCTGTCTTTATTATAAACATTAAGATGTATACATAAGTATATATATTTATATAAATATAAATGTTTACATATGTATATTTATATATATAAATGTAAAATCTTCTTTCTAACACTAAATTTTAAATCCTGTGAAGTTGCAGATTGTATCTAACAATCCTCTAATTTTCGCAGAACAAATATCTGATGAACTACTCATGTTAATTGGTGAGATAGATAAATTTCCCCCTAATACCAATAATTAATTATAAAATAATATGAGATATTGATTTTTCAAGAACCAAGACCATCAATTAAAATATTAACCTTTCTGCTATTTTATTTACTAAGTAATGAGAGAAGAGTGACTTCACAAAGAATTGGGAAAGAGGAAAGAAATATAATCTTGATCAACTTGTCAATTTAGGCTAAAATTCCATAGAGAAAGGTACAGAAATTAAATTTTCTAAGTGACATTCCAAAGAACCTTAGAAATATTGAAGCAGTTATTCCTTCTAAATAGAATATCATAGTTCTGTAGCATGATAGAGGAGAAAGAATTTAACTTCTTATTTGTGATTTCTATCCATATTAGTTACCAAGGACAGATAATTTCCTTCTTGCCTAGATAGCGTGACAGTCATGGCATCATCAGTGGAAGGCAATGTATGGTTCCTATTCCAAAAAATGTCTGGAATCTACTTGGATTCCTCAAAATTGGCGAGATCTGGGTAACTTAGATTCTCTGCTTTGCATTCATTCATATTTCTTTCTTTCTACAAGTCTAAGCTCATTTATCACCATCTGATGAGTTTTAAGTGTTCAGCTCTATTTTTAAATTTAACACATGATTTGGCAGTTTGCACAGGAATTGACAGACACTTTAATACATCAATAGAAATCTATTATATTTTAAAAAGGAATGGATTAATTTGCCTGTAGTAAAAATGTCCTTTCCGTAATATTGAAAGCCACTGAGAGATTGGGGATAAGTGGCTATATAATTTATCTGTCCGCTGACAGGAGCTAAATAGTTAGGATGCTTTAAATAAAAGAGGTCTGCATCTGTTCTCCTCACTTTCTGGTTCAATAAGAGGAGAATGAATTCTTAGATCTAAGTCATTGTTTTGCAGGAAATATTTTCTTTCTTTCTTTTTTCTTCTTTTGGTATCTATTTTTCCTTTAGAACCTACTCAACTCTTCTCTAGGAAAACTTACCTAGCTATTCATCTCATGAAAACTCCTTTTTAAAAAATTTTTGTATTATATGTAATCTTTCCCATACAATTTATTTAATTTTCTAAAGTTTCTTAAAGTTTTCCTTCTTACCTCCTTTCCCTTTTCCTCCTTCCCTTCCTTCTTTCTTTTCTTCCTTTTCAACATCTGAACACCCAGTTTAGGCAGCATGCTCCCAAAGTGTTAGGGAGGAATGTAACTACCATCTGCCTAATGTGGGAAGTAGAGAAGTCTTTAAATATTTTGCATTGATTCATTGACTTGATTTTTCTTAGTAACCTTTCAAATTTCTTGAGCATTCTGTGCTTCACTCTGCCTGTGCATTTGCATAACTTTAAGTAAAAACATCTACTCCTATGGTGTGTGCTCCTATATATACCTGAAACACAGGTAAGCAGCTGAGGGCAATTGCTTCCAGGTGTCTAGCAGAGGAAATCACTGCCTGACAGTAAGCAGTGACAGACTGGGGCTAATTTCTCAAAAGAAGTAATTAACCCCCAGGAATCGTGGTGATGTACTTTAGAATAAATCTTTCTCTTCACTTTCTCCCTTAATAACATTTGTCCATGCACAAACATACTCACAAATTTAAACCCACAGGTTCTCAGGACCTTGTTCTGCTTGTAACTATATTCATTATTCAGGGTCACTGACACAAAGAGTAGATGATCAAAGATTCACCAGCAGAATGCAGATCATCTATAGTTCAAAATAATAAAGGCAAAGATAAATAAATAAAATAAAGCAATAAAGGGTTCATGCAGCTCCTCATTAGGACAGATCAGGAGAATCCAATATGTTCCTACAATGGCTTTTGATGTTTATTAAAATTTTTTGTAGGTAAACACACATAATGTCTCTTCTCCACCATGATGCTCAGTTTGGAGGAAACTTCAGAAAGAGATAAAGAGAAGCAGCAGCATTCCCTCTTCTAGCCAAATCAGCTGAACTGCTTCATGTTGGTGCAGTAATCCACAGAATAGTCTCAGATGCTGGTGGGTTTCAGTCCTTTTGACAGGAAAAGTGAGTAAATATTAACCTATACTAAGATGATAATATTGGCCATTTAAAAAAAATTATAAAAACCAATGTTTTCTTTGAACACCTTTACTAATACCTGCCACAACACTGTACTTGCAGGTGAGGGTCTGAGTGGCAAACTTTGGATCCCCCTTAATAAACCTCCAATACCACAATGTATGACTGCAGTCACAAATTAATTCCCTGCATGTTTCTGTTATAAGTAACAAAGTGGTTTCTATGTTTAGGAAAATGACCTTTGATTTCTATCATTTAGAGGTTGGTCTGTGACTGATCCTCAGATATTGACATGCATCAGTATGATCTGGAACACTGTGTCTCACTGGACTCAGTCTGATGGCTGAGACACAGAAAGCTGGGACACACCCCTAGAATCGCTGATTCAGTGTATTTAGGTTGGGGTGAGACTATGTTTCTAACAAAGTCTTGGATGATGCTGATGTTACTGGCTTAGAGACTGCATACTGAAAACAAAATGGACAAACCCTTATGATTTCCTCTCCACATGACAGAAGTTATGGAGCGTCCATTAAATATTCATTGACCACTTACTCTTTCCAAAGTAAAAAGAGTACATTCTGTTCTCTATGTCCTCATCATTTAAATAAGAGGAATTTTTATTAAATGTGCGATTTAAAGCAATGTCAGAAGTTAAATTGCATAGTGCCTGTCTTCCTACTGTTGATAAGAGCATATTGTTCTCGGAGGCCTGGGGTCAGAGTGGAGGCAGGCTAGAAGCTCATCTAGGTCTAGCATAATGGACAGGATATACATAGCCTGAACATTGGGTAACACAACGGATATAACACTCAGCAAGAGGGGCCATGGAACACAGCAAACTCACTCTAGAAAATGAGGGCAAATTTCTGGTTTAGTTTCAAAAGAAACTAAGGGAGAAAAACAGTGACAGGAAAATTTAGCAGATGGTTTGAAAACTTGGAGTTGTATAACCCTTGACCAATTCTATTTATCTCATATAAAAGGAAAGTTCCACTATTGTTATGGCTTGAATATGAGGTGTCCCCCCAAAGCACTTATGTCCATCCAGGAATGTTTGGAAGTGAAATGATTCGAATGAGAGAGCTGTAACCTAATCAGTTCATCATAGTTTGAATGGATTGGGTGGTGACTATAGGTAGGTGGGGTGTGGCTAGAGGAGGTGGGTCACCTGAGATACTCTGAGAGGGTTCTTCTTTAGTGTTTCCTCTTCTCCCTCTCTCTGCTTCCTAGCCTGCCATGAACTGAACAGAGCAGCACTTCTCCCCAGGTTCCCTTCTGCCATGATGGGCTGCCTCACCTTGGGCCCACAGAAATGGAGTCAGCAGCCTGGGAACTGAGACCTCTGAAACTGTGAGACCCACACCAACTTTTCCTCCTGTAAAATGTTCTTGTCAGGTATTTTGGTCAGAGCAACCCAAAAGCTGACTAAAAGAATGATTTAAAGATGAAACTTTAAAAAATCAAATATCTGTAGAATATTAAAGTTGTCTAATGGCTAACTAAAGTCAATGTGCCTTAGAGAATGCATGTGGGAACACAGAGATCAACTGGGTGTTCCTGTTATTTCCCTCCAAACATCTGCACTTCTGAATGAATCTCTGTGTGCACATGTTTGGAGTTTGGTTCCAGCTTATTCTTCTAGTCCATAGTTAGGTAGGGGAAATATGTGAGTGCAGAGGTCAACAGTACAGGACAACAGAAGGGGGATTCTGTTGAGTTCTTCATCTGCTACAACAGAGGAAGTAGCACTCCCACAGAAAATATTAATAAAGTTTGAAAGGTGCCAGGTGGTTATTTATTTATTTCCTGTCTATCAGAGTTGGACGACACTTTAGGAATGAACAGAGTCAATTTGGGAAATTAGGAAATGAAGTTCTAAGTAACTAGGTGAATTGCCAAAGGTGACATAACTCACGGGTGGTCTGAGTTCAGTTAACTTCCAGCCCTCAGCTATTCTTGTCATTGCCTTACATCTCCAAAACCAACCCCAGAGCAGCCCCTTTTCCAGCCATTGTGTGAACCTCATTTACTACAATAAAAAAACAATTACATGATGATTGCAGAGTTGAACATATTAAGTGTTTTGTTTACATAAAATTAAATTTGTTATTTACATAATTATACTTGATTATAATTTTTTCAAACATATTCTGTGAGAATCCCATTGACAAAGGCTGCTTTGGAAGAAGCAGGGCGCTTATTCGGAAGCCTCCAATCATGAATTCGTGCTGAAAGCCCCCTTAGTTATTAGCTGGCATGTTCAAGCAGAAAAGAATTCTGGATCTCCAAGGTTCCTTGTATGTTTATAGCTCTAGCTATAGCAGAACTGGTCCTTGTAAATGTCACAGGAGATAATAATTGCAATGGAAAAGAAAGAAAATGTTTGGAGCTTATGAGAAAAGACCAAACCGCTTCCAATCACAAGACTAGAGAGGTCAAGAAAACATCCCTAGGGCAAGAGAGATGAAACTTTCCGACAGTCAAGAAATTAATGCTGACACCTCGTCAGTTAAGTAAAGTGCAGAGCAGCAAGAGCCCGGCTGGCTGTGTTTTGGCTTATGGATAGAGCTGTGTGTGTACAGTCCAAAGAGAAACAAGTGTAAAGATCATCTTGTCACTGTAAATAAAAATCACCCCATTGCCCAAGGGACCAAGAGCTTAGTTACAGTCTGGTCAGTCCCAGCCAGGCCATCACTGTGCTGTTATTGATGATAATATGGGAAGAGGGTCATTTTCACCGCTGAGTGGGAGGACGTGGCCATGGCGCTAATGTCCAATTACATTAATGAACATGAAATCTGGCTCCGTGCGGGCATTTCTCCTCATGCTCTGAATTAGATTTTAGAGGATAAAATAAAAGATAATAAAAGTCTTTCCTTCAGCACCATTTTTATTTGGCTGTGGTGATAGAAATATGTGTAAAGGAAATATAAGCCCTCTAGTTTGTTAAGCAACCCATGCGCAGTAACCTCAAGTGTAGGACACAAGGCTGATTTTCAAGAAGGACAGAAGGTCACTGTTATCTCTGTCCGTTGGGGTCCTTTGCTTCTCAAACTGAACAATTCAAAACCTGTAATGTGTTTACCTGAATTCAGGCTGCTTTTAGGAAGCCAGTGTTAAGAGCTGCACAACTGAGCTATAAAGAGAAAAATTTCTGCAAATATGCTTGCTTGACCAGTCTTATTTCACTATTTATATAGTAGATAATTTTTTTAAGTAGCAGGAGGGAAAGCTAGTTAATCCCTGGCATGTGTGGGTAGTTATGTAGTAACATGAACTTTGTGTGTTGCAGATATGATTGACACTTTTGATGGTAGATGTCTTGTAAGCACAAGCCTATCTATGTGGGAAATAGGAAGTGGGAGAGTCTGAGAAGAAGATTTGTTAAGAGAGTCAAAGTTCAGATTGATGCAATTGCTGTCTTTAAAGATGGAATATGGTAACCAGCCAAGAAAAGAGGGTAGCCTTTAGAAACCAGCAAAGCAAGGAACAGATCCTCAGCTAAGCCTCCAGAGAAGCACAGCTATTAACTACACCTGATTTTAACCTAGTGAGACTTCTGACCTTCAGAACTGTAACATGGTTTGTAATTTGTATGCTCTTATGTTATGCCAGCCCTACATTGTTACAGCAGCAATAGAAAACTAATACACAAACACTTATTAAAGGAAAATAGAACAAGACCCGTGACACCACTTGGCCACCACATAGTCTGATTTCATCTAAATTGATTCTAATGCTTTCTGTTAGTGTTTCCTTGAAGACTTTGATATCCTCACTATTAAACGTTCATGTTCTTCTCTTCCTCTCCAGTGAACTCAGAAACAGAGGAAACAAGGACCAGGAAAGATATAACTCATGCATCTTTTTGACCTTCCTGAAGTTGAGAAAGTTTAATCCATCACTGTTAAATGTTATAAATGGATAGATCTAGAATTATATTGAATACTGATAACTTGGCATTGTAGTCTGTGGAAATGTGAGAGAAGCAAATTGTACAGGGGATTTAGGAGACGGATGGAACCCAGGGGTGTTTTACCACTGATCCACATCCCCAGAACTTTCTTGGTTTTTATTTTGAGACAGGTTCTGGCTAAGTTGCTTAGGGCCTCGCTAAATTGCTGAGACTGCCCTCCAAATTGCAATCTTTCTGCCTCAGTCTTCCAAGATACCAAGATGACCGGCATACACCACTGTGCCTGGGTACCAGAGTGGGGTTTCTATCAGGTGTCAAAGTTCGTGGTTTCTTCCCTTCAATGCAGAACTTCTTTGGCTGATTCTTGGAAGAACATGGCACTGAACAGTTCAGTAAGTACTTCTAAGCATAGTTGTGTTATGGAGTTGGCTCACGCTGACTGATTCCAGTGGATTCTTAGCATTCTTACAGATTTTATGATCAGGAGGAACTATTCTTATCTCCCAGAGTTTCAGAATCTGGTCACAAAAATCTTCTGAGTTCCTCTTATTGATATTATCTTAGGTCTGCATTTCTCCTGTATGTTAACAGGTAGTTTGTTGGGGAATGTGATATGTCCTATCTACTGAGGCCAGATAGAGCTGCAGGTAAAGTGCTTCTTGGAAAAGAAAGCATGTGGGGGTCAGCACTGTGGGCCTACTTTATAGAATTATTCTTTTAACCTCATGTTTCCACCATTTACCTCTGTCTGCCCTCTAACAGTTGGACTGATGCTTCTTTTTAGAAAACCCAAGGGCATGCCTTCTAAAAGTGGTATTTTGTTATGTGGGAAGAAAAAAATTAACCTCAAAGATAAAGATGACTTTTGGAATTTAACATGTTCCAACTAAGCTGTCTTTATAATTATGAAGCACAGATAATTGGATTCCTTTTCCCTGACTTGTGTAGATGAATCTCAAATCATTCCATACCCCAGTCCTCTCCTTCCCCTCACTCTTCAACCAAGTAAAGATACTACTGTGAGGAATATTTCTGAGGATCCCCAGGCATCTTGCTTCATTTTAATTTCCACACAAGTGCCATTTGCAACTTATTTTACATGTTGCTATAGTTTGGATATGAAGTGGAAGGCTTGGCCCAGTGAATCAGCGTCCAGAGGTGGGGCTTTTAGGAAATGACTAGATCATGAGGGCTCATCAGTGGATTAATCTCTTTGATGGATTAATGATTTGAATGGACTATTGGAAAGTAATGGAAACTGTAGGAGGTAGGATCTAGTGAGGATGTAGGTCACTGGGGGTATGTTCTAGAAGGATCTTTCTTGGCCCTTCTCTATCTCTGCTTCCTGGCTGACATGAACTGCTCTCCTTGGCCCTGCTCTTCTGCCGTGAAGTTTTGCCTTGCTTCAGACCCAACGCAATGGAACCAGCTGAATATGGACTGAAACTTCAGAAACCATGAGCCAATATAAATCTTGCCTCCTCTATGTTGTTTTTCCTCAGTTTCTGTCACTGCCACCAAAAACTAACTAACACATGTCTTTCTCATAGCTGCACAGTGCAACACACAGGATGCTACACACTGCAGCCACATCAGCTCTTGATGGCTGCTCCATGGCACTTGTACCTGGGAGCGATCTTTGCACATTTTGTACGAGTCAGTGACAACACAAACCAACAACATGTCATGTTCCCTGATAGTAACAGGAACCTGACTGAAACCAACAGTTCCTTTTTTTTTTTTTTTTTGCATGGAGAATGTAACATGCAAGGCTTTGACTTAGTACAGTAGGTTATGTCCACTTTCATCTGTCAATCATGAGCTGAAAGAGGCTAATGTTTTGTTCTTCAGGATGTGAATGTCTTCATTTATCTAGTAGACATTTGTTTGTTGAGAAGAAACAGAGAAAACTAGTTGAGACTTTGTCCTATACCCTTGCTTTGTTATCTACAAGCAAGGTGACCTTGCTTAAGTTTTTCACTTCTAGGCTTTGTCTCAGTTACTTCATCTATAAAACAGAGATAATTATGTTAAAACCTTCAGGTTCCACACATAAGTGAGAATATGCTTCATTAACATGGTAGTAAAAAAATTGATATCCTAGTAGAGAATAGTGTTTTCTAGATCCTGGTTAGGGTTTGGGGAATGTAGGGAGGAAGGGAAGGTGGTTAACTATGCAGTTGGATAGCAGGAATTATTTGTAACATATTATATCACATTAGGATAACTATGTTTGACAACAACTAACTATATATTTCATATTAGTAGAGAGGGTTTTGAATGTGCCCAGCACAAAGAAATTATAAATGTTTTAAATGATGGATATGTCAATCACCATGATCTGATCATTATATACTATTTACACATATTGCAATGTCATACTGTATGCCATAAATATGTACCATCACAGTGGGTCAATTATAATTGAAAATATATTTTAAAATACCACATGGGGTTTTGGTAAGGATTAAATAAACTATTACATGTAAAGTGACTAGAACAGGATCAGGCACGTGACAAGTGCTTAGTGAATGTAAGTCTTTTATTAGGATTGTTTACTGGAAATTTACTGAATACACAGCTCTCTACTGGGTGTTGAGGTGTACACAAAGGAGAGAAGAAGCTCCCATTTCAATGCATGTCTTCTCCACACTCAAAGTCCTTGGATGGTGGAATGTAATTCCATTACATTTATTCTGAACTCCTGGATCCTAGCTTACAGCTCCCTGGACCCTTTGTAAACGTATATGTTACTCAGACTAGACAAATCCACATGTTTGAAAATGCACTTTATTCTTCTCTTCATAGCTCTGCACATGCAGTTTGCTTTAATGGAAATGTTGCCTCTGCAATCTGCCTTTATTGAAATCTGGCCAGTTCATCTGGCCCTTTTAAAAAAAATACCTCTTCTACAAAGAATTTCTTGATGTCTCTCCTCCACAATATACATTTCCAGAGTTAGTCTCCCCTTACTAAGACTCCCTTGACACATTGTAGCTGCCTTTTTGTAGTATATATCACTTTATTCTTGGAGGTAAAATTTTGAGTCCTTTATTTGTCTCTGACCCTGGGTAATAAGCTGCTTTAGGGGAAAGTCTATGACTAATTCATCTTCATAGATCCCACAGCATCTAATACATGACCTGATATATCGTAGATGCTCAATAAATATTTAATGAATAGATATTTGTTGAAATGATGAATGGTGAAAACATTCATATTGCTAAATTCCCTCTCCATATGTGAGCAGGTGTATACTAATATTAAATGATGTGATGTATTTTTGTGTGTGGTTTATGCAAATTATACAGATGCACACACAGATGCACACCTCGACTGTCAGAAAATTTTTGAAAAATGCTTATACATTGTCTAAATAAAGATGTTTTCTTGCTAGAAAGGTTTTGTTAGTGTCTTCAGCTCTAACTCAACTCTGTTGTCTATTCATTCATATTATCATGGGTATAACAGCTAATGGAGAAGAGGTTTCTGCAGATCCAGGGGCCCCTTTATGACCAAACCCCAGGCTGTAAGTATCCATGTCTCTTTATTGAGGGAGTGGGAACTAGGGAACCTATTCTAACTCTGAACACCTCAAGTGTGAGTTGGGAAAAGAAGAGGATAAATCTATTCATGGCATAAATCAACAAGTAAATTAAGAGAGAAGACTGGATGGACAAGGGCCAGTGAAGTTGGTCGTTTGTACTGGTCCCCAGCCTGTGTCAGTTGCCTGAGTTATTTTGTTTTGTTTATTCTTCCACAATCATCAAGGTGCCAGCTTCTCCTCCTCAGTGGAAATAATTTTAGAAGATGAAATCTGTCCCTAAGCCCTGTTTCTGACACACTTACCATAGAGTAATCAGCAAACACTGCAGGCTTTTGCAGCAACTTGGAATATTACTCATGTCACTGTGATGTCTCCACTTAGCCCAGATGGCAATTCATTTTAATACTTTTGTCTGAAAAGAAAAATGATTTCGATTTTTCTGATCACACATGGGTTCAACCATGTATCAATTTATTTTTAAGTTCAATATTTGTATTGCTGATTTAAGTGCAAACATAAAATCAAATAGAAAAAAAAATATACAGGCAAAAGAGCAAGTTACACATAAATAGAGGCAGAAATAATAAAATTCAGCATCGAGACAACTTGTCTTTAGAATTTGGACAAATATTGTGTTGTTATAATGAATTATTAAATGCTAATATTTGCATCATGGATTGCTTCATTAGAAGCCCTCATTTTTTATTCCTTTTGTGTTGTCATTGATGCTTTTATTTCCCCTTCTCTCTCTTCTTAATAGGATAGAAGTGTATTAATACGAAGTAAATGATATCTGGAGGAAGATGGTTCAAAACTGAGACTCCTGGAAGTCATGAGGATCATAGCCCTTCCCACTATTATGGCTTCCAGAGAGACTAGAGAAGAACCCAATTCCTTCCTAGCCCCAACCCCATTATTTCGTCAGTTTGCTCTGATGTTTGGCAGGTAATTATTTCATTCATTCCACAGTACTTAGATGAATTGACTCTCTGATTGTTATAAAATGTTTCTCTTTATTGTTGAGGATGCTCCTTATCTTACAGTCTACTTTGGGGATGCGCCAGCTTTCTTATGCTTATTGTTTTCATGGTTTATTTTTTCCCTACCCTTGTACTGTCAGTCTCTCTGGTCTTTATATTTTAAGTGTACAATTGCAGCTTATGCATGCTCACTCATGCTTTGTTTACCTTTTAAATGGAGTCTTATGTTCTCAGGCTTTGTAACATCTTTCAATCTTGATTCTATAAAAATGGATACTTATAAAATATGTCTACAGTGCAAATAAAAGCAATCTAAGGAATACTGATTGGCTACCACCAAGTTCAAGAAACAAAGCATCATGATTACATTTTCTGGGTGCCTTTCCTTGTTCCTCCCAGTCCATTATACCTGCCCAAATGAAGCACTAATCTGAATTGTATAGTTATTTTCACTTTGCTTTTTTTCTCTTTGTTGTTTTACAGCTATTATAGATATTTTAAAATACATTATTCAGTTGTTGACAACTGTAATATCTTATATGCTTCTGTGATTTGCCAATTTTACTCAGAAGTATGTTATGAAATTGCATCCATGTTGTTGTGTGTAGTTGTTGATTTTCTTTTTCATTTTTATTACTGTGTGATAATTAATTTAATATGTTTTTTTTTTTGCAAATTGATGATAGGCATTTTTTGTTGCTTGGACAAAATTTTCATTTATAAGCAGTATTATTATAAACATTCCTTTTTCATTTTGAGTATTTTCATTGAAATATAATTGACAAAAACTAGATTGCATATTTTAAAGAGTAAAATTTGATTATCTATCTATCTATCTATCTATCTATCTATCTATCTATCTATCTATCTATCTATCTACACACTTATGAACCCATCAAGACTAGCAAAGTACCCATCACTCCCCAAATGATTCTTAAGTCCCTTAGTCTTTTTCTCCCACCCTTTCCTGTGCTTCCTCTATTATCAGTCAACAGCCAATCTGCTCTTAGTCACTATAGATTAGTCTGTATTTCCTAGAATATTTTGATGAATGCAGCATATAGCTGTAGTCATTTTGTCTGCATTTCATTATGCACAATTATTTGGAGATTCTTCAAAGTTGTGTGTAAATGGTTGATTCTCTTCATAGCTGAGCTCTGTTATATTGCATAACATTTTTTACCCATTTACCTTTTGATGCATATTTGAGTCCTTTCCAGATTTTGGTTATTACAAATAAAATGACTATAAGCTTCTTTATGCAAGTTTTTATATGGACATGTGTGTTTATTTTTCTTGTATTAAATACCTAGGAGTGGAATGATGAGGTAATATAGTAGGTATATGTTGAATTTTTGTGAAATTATCAAAAGTGATTATAGCATTTTACCTTTTCATGTGAAGGGGAAGTAATTTACAGTTGCTCCACAATCTCACCAACATGCACTGCATGATGTATTTCCAATTATATTTATAATATTTCAAGTAGCACAGTGGTATTTTATTGTGGTTTCAATGTGCATTCCTTTAATAACTAAAGATGTTGGACACCTTCATGTATGTGTGTGTGTGTGTGTGTGTGTGTGTGTGTGTGTGTGCGCACATGTGTGCGTGGGTGTATGTTTGCCATTCTTATATCTTATTTGATGAAATATTTGCCTCTTTTTAATTGGTTGTTGTATTTCTTATCATTGAATTTTGAGTGTTCTTTATAAATACGACTCAAATCCTTTATCAGATAAGTAATGTACAAATATTTTCTCCCAATTTGAAGAAATATATTTTATCAACTTGTCTTTTCATTTTCTTAAGTGTTTTTCAAAGAGAAAACATTTTGAATTTTGATGAGGTCAAACTCATACATTTATTTTCCTTTATAAACAGTTGGTGTATGCAGAGAAATCTTTGATTAACTCACAAAGACTTTTCTCATATACTTTCTTAAAAGGATTTTTACAGTTTTATATTTTTAGATTTTACACTTAGGTCCAGAATTCATTTTTAGTTAATATTCGAAAGTTGCACTACAGGTTGTTGTTTTTCTGTTTTGTTTGTGGTGGGCTGCATGAATAACCAACTGTTTCAGTACCACTTGTTGAAAAGATTCCATCAAATTGCCTTTAAGACTTTGTCAAATATCAGGAAACTGTATATGTGAAGGTCTAACCCACTATATCTCATTTAATTGTTGCCGTATACTTTTTATTTTTCTAACTTATTTTTATTGTCATTCCTGTCTTTTTGTTGCCTTTCTTTAGTCTCAATTTTAATTTTTATAATTCCTTTTTACTTATCTGTTAACTTTTTGACCTGTATTTCTTTGCACTTTTTAAATGGCTGGTGGTGATTTTTTTTTCCTTAATTTGTTACTGTCCACTTTGTATTAATGTTGTACCCCTTCAGGTAACATGTAGGAAGCTTACAGAGGTATTATTTCATTTATTCTCTTTCCCTACTCCATGCCTTGTGCTCTATGTCAAATATTTAACATCTATACATTTTGTGAAGCCCACAATAGAGCACTACTACTTTTATGGAAAGTAGTCACTTGGTTTTATTTTTTTTAAAGAAATTGATAGAAGAAAAAAAAGATGAAATTTCTTATTTATTCACATACTTAGCAATTCTACTGACTTTCAATATATCCAAGTTTCCATCTGATGTCATTTGCCTTCAGGATGAATCATTTTTTTTAACATCTCTTGTCATTCATGTGTGCTTATAACAAATTCTTTCAGCTTTTATGTATCTGAAAATGCTTTATTTCATCCTTATTTTTTAATGGATTTTTCAATGGATATAGGCTCTGGGTTGATTCCTTTGTTTTGTTTTTAAAGCACTTTAAAGATGTCATTTCATTGTCTTTTGTGTTTCATTGTTTCTGATAATAAGTTTGCTATCATTTTGCATTGCTGTTCCCCTGTATGCAATGTGCCTTTTTTCCACTGGTTGCTTTTATGATTATTTTCAGTTCCAGCAGTTTGATTCTGATGTGCCCAGGTGTAGTTCTTTTTATATTTATCCTGCTAAGGATTCACATAGATTCTCAGTTGCATAACGATGTTTTTCACCAATTTTGCCATTATTTCTTCAGACATGTTCCAGCTCATCCTATTACTTTTTCTGTAGCAACTTTAGCTAGATGTAAGTTAAATCTTTTTGTGTTGATTTATAGATCACAGACTTCATGAATTTATTTAAAATATTTTTGTGATATTTAGGTTTGATAAATTTCTGTTGATGTGTCTTCAAGTTTTCTAACCCTTTCTTCTGCAGTTTCCAGTATATTGCAAGCCCATTCAATGACTTCATCATTCCAAAATTTGCATTTATCAGTTCTAGAATTTCCATTTATTTTTTCCATTTCTCATTACTTATCTATCCACTAAAGATGATAACTTTTTAAAAATAATTCCTTGATTGTTTATATAGTACCTGCTTTTACAGTTCTTGTCAAGTAATTTTAGAACTTGCATTATCTCTGGATATTTATACTGATTTCTCTTTTTCCCTTCTTTTATTATGGCAGAAGTAGGGATCCCATGACTTCACATTTGCCAGGCAAGTACCATACCAGGGAGCTACATCTTCAGCCATAATATTTGTTTCTTGGTTGTGGATTTCATTTTTCTGCTTCTTTATACAGCTACTAATGTTTTGATTATATGACAGATATTAAGAATGATAATTTGAGAATCTCTGTTATGCTCTTGGTTACTAATGAATGTTGAAATTTTTGTTAAATTGTTAGTGGACCCTTTAGAGTCTCTTAAGTTTGCTTTTATCCTTAGTTAAGCTCAGTGTTTTTTTTTTTTTTTGTCCTTAATCTCGTGTGGTTGCACTTATCTTAGAATATGTTCCTCACTCCTAAGGTTTGGCCTTTCTTGTGTCATAATAATCCCTGCATCTCAGTTAGTGTTCTTTACTCTTGGCTGGAACAGAAATCCAACACCTCTAGTTCTGTGGGACATGTGATGTCTTCCTTTTGATCTCGGCCCCATAGTTGGTGGTATTTGCTGCACATCAGGCTTCACAGTCTTACCCAGCATATTCTTGACGCAGTCCCAGACTGGGATCTGTGGAGAATCCTAGGAAGAGTTTGGAGGCCCCCTATCATCTCAGCTATCTCTTCTTTGTTTCTTCACCCAGTAAATCCTGTGACTTTAGCAACCCTGAACTCAGATTGTTGCTTCACTACAGTAGTGAAATACCCATAGTGGGAGAGTCTTTATGAACCAGGGATTGCACTTATGTGATGTGTTCTTTCATTTAAGGATCATTGTCTGCCTATCCTTTTATCCATTACTTGAAAATAATGGGCTTATATATATTTTATACGAGTTGATGGCTGTAAGCATATTTTCAGGCTTAAGGCAAATTTAATCAAAGGCTCTAAAAGTGCTGCAACAAATGATATTCAAGGATTTTTCTTTTTTAGAGAAAAATTAGGGAAGCGTATTATCAAAAGAATTTCTTTGCATATCATTAGGAAGGCTATTGTTTAAGTTTGCTTCTTCCAGATCTCAGAAGATGGAAAAATGTACCCTGTTCATGGATAGGCAGAACTAACATCGTCAAAATGGCAATATTACCCAAACTTCTCTACAGATTTAATGCGATGCCAATCAAAATCCCAATGGCATTTCTTGTAGAAATAGACAAAGCAATCATGAAATTCATATGGAAAAACAAAAGACCCAGAATAGCAAAAGCAATTCTAAGCAGGAAGTGTGAATCTGGAGGCATAGCGATACCAGAGGTCAAACTGTACTACAAAGCAATAGTAACAAAAACAGCATGGTACTGGTACCAAAACAGGTGGGTAGACCAATGGTACAGAATAGAAGACACAGAGACTAATCCACAAAGTTACAACTATCTTATATTTGATAAAGGGGCTAAAAGCATGCAATGGAGGAAGGATAGCATTTTCAACAAATGGTGCTGGGAAAATTGGAAATCCATATGCAACAAAATGAAATTGAATCCCTTTCTCTCGCCATCCACAAAAATTAACTCAAAATGGATCAGGGAGCTAGGTATCAAATCAGAGACACTGCGTCTGATAGAAGAAAAAGTTGGCTACGATCTACAAATTGTGGGGTCAGGCTCCAAATTCCTCAATAGGACACCCATAGCCCAAGAGTTAACAACAAGAATAAACAAATGGGACTTAATTAAACTAAAAAGTTTTTTCTCAGCAAGAGAAACAATAAAAGAGGTAAATAGAGAGCCTACATCCTGGGAACAAATCTTTACCCCCCACACCTCCGATAGAGCCCTAATATCCAGAATGTACAAAGAACTCAAAAAATTAAACAATAAGATAACAAATAACCCAATTAACAAATGGGCCAAGGACCTCAACAGACACTTCTCAGAGGAGGACATACAATCAATCAACAAGTACATGAAAAAATGCTCACCATCTCTAGCAATCAGAGAAATGCAAATCAAAACCACCCTAAGATACCATCTCACTCCAGTAAGATTGGCAGCCATTATGAAGTCAAACAACAACAAGTGTTGGCGGGGATGTGGGGAAAAGGGTACACTTGTACACTGCTGGTGGGACTGCAAAATGGTGAGGCCAATTTGGAAAGCAGTATGGAGATTCCTGGGAAAGCTGGGAATGGAACCACCATTTGACCCAGCTATCGCACTTCTCGGACTATTCCCTGAGGACCTTAAAAGAGCGCACTATAGGGATACGGCTGCATCAATGATTATAGCGGCACAATTCACAATAGCTAGACTGTGGAACCAACCTAGATGCCCTTCAATTGATGAATGGATAAAAAAAATGTGGCATCTATACACAATGGAGTATTATGCAGCACTAAGAAATGACAAAATCATAGAATTTGCGGGGAAATGGATGGCATTAGAGCAGATTATGCTAAGCGAAGCTAGCCAAGCCCTAAAAAACAAATGCCAAATGTCTGCTTTGATATAAAGAGAAAAACTAAGAACAGAACAGGAAGAAAGAGCATGAGGAAAAGACTACAGTAAACAAAGACGAATGGGGGGAGAGAAACGGAGAGAGAAGGGAAAGCATATGAAAATGGTAGGAGACCTTCAAGGATACATAAAATTATAAGAGGTTATGAGGGGCAAGGGGGAGGGAAAAAAAAAAAGGGAGAGAATTGAACAACAGCAGGGGAGGTAGAGAGGGAAGATGGGAGGGGAGGGGAGGGGAGGGGGGATAGTAGGGGATAGGAAAGGTAGCAGAATACAACAGTCACTAATATGGCATTATGTAAAAATGCGAATATGTAACAGATGTGATTCTGCAATCTGTATTTGGGGTGAAAATGGGAGTTCAAAGCACAATTTGAGTCTAATGTATGAAAGATGATATATCATGAACTATGTAATGCGATAAATAATCAATAAAAAAAAAATTAGACAATAAGATAACAAATAACCCAATCAACAAATGGGCCAAGGACCTGAACAGACACTTCTCAGAGGAGGATATACAATCAATCAACAAGTACATGAAAAAATGCTCACCATCTCTAGCAGTCAGAGAAATGCAAATCAAAACCACCCTAAGATACCATCTCACTCCAGTAAGATTGGCAGCCACTATGAAGTCAAACAACAACAAGTGCTGGCGAGGATGTGGAGAAAAGGGTACGCTTGTACATTGCTGGTGGGACTGCAAATTGATGCGGCCAATTTGGAAAGCAGTTTGGAGATTCCTGGGAAAGCTGGGAATGGAACCACCATTTGACCCTGCTATTGCCCTTCTCGGACTATTCCCTGAAGACCTTAAAAGAGCATGCTACAGGGATACTGCCACATCGATGTTCATAGCAGCACAATTCACAATAGCTATACTGTGGAACCAACCCAGATGCCCTTCAATAGATGAATGGATAAAAAAAAATGTGGCATCTATACACAATGGAGTACTATGCAGCAATAAAAAATGACAAAATCATAGAATTTGCAGGGAAATGGATGGCACTAGAGCAGATTATGCTTAGTGAAGCTAGCCAATCCCTAAAAAACAAATACCAAATGTCTTCTTTGATATAATGAGAGCAACTATGAACAGAGCAGGGAGGAAGAGCAGGAAGAAAAGATTAACATTAAACAGAGACATGAGATGGGAGGGAAAGGGAGAGAAAAGGGAAATTGCATGGAAATGAAGGGAGACCCTCATTGCTATATAAAATTACATATAAGAGGTTGTGAGGGGAATGGGAAAATAAACAAGGAGAGAAATGAATTACAGTAGATGGGGTAGAGAGAGAAGATGGGAGGGGAGGGGAGGGGGGATAATAGGGGATAGGAAAGGTAGCAGAATACAACAGTCACTAATAGGGCATTATGTAAAATTGTGGATGTGTAACCGACGTGATTCTGCAATCTGCATTTGGGGTAAAATTGGGGGTTCATAACCCACTTCAATCTAATGTATGAAATATTATATGTCAAGAGCTTTGTAATGTTGTGAACAACCAATTAAAAAAACAAAGGAAAAAAAATAAGTTTGCTTCTTCCTATGTATATTAGATATAAATATTACAAATAATTCAGTGATAATTACTCATGTCTTTATGGTTGTAAATTCTTAAAGGGGAAAAGATGGAAATACTTGGGCTGGGATGAAGAGTACAAGTGTACTTTTAATGATGACACAGTGGATGACAGTATAGAAAGAAAACAGTACAAGTCAGGAAACCTGGTCCATAGTCCCTTTTGATCTAGTAGTTCTGGGTAAAGCAGTTGACGTCTCTAAATTTTGTTCCACAACTCTCAGAGGAACAGAATAATATTTATATAAATTTCATTCAGGATCATGAAAAATTGAAATGAGGTAGAGAATTTAGGACCCATTTTATATATATATATATATATATATATATATATATATATATATATATATACACTGAAGTTGTACAAAAGAAGATTCTTATCATTATTAAGTATAGTGTCTCTGGAAGACACCACCCTTATTGATTTTTCCATTGATTTCAGATAATAATCACTACTATGTAGATGTTAAAGGCCTTACAATAGTTTCTGCAACAAAACTCTAGGGGAAACACTGAGTTACTTTTTATAAATAGAAGACTATTGGGTGTACTTCTTTGAACTGTTAAGTGTACCACTGTTGATTTTTGGAGAAATTTACTTTGGAAGATTAAAAATAATATCTTGAAATGACTTTCACACATAGGTTTACATAGAAATCAGCCTGAGGTTCCATGTAGAATTTATTTTGAACCATCAAGTTTTTCCTCCATCATACACAGCAAAGAGTGGAACAGAAAAATGGTTGGTCAATTATCTACTTGATGCCTATAGTTTGATGATTTATTTTTACTATTTTCCCTTATTTGATTGAGTAGGTACTTTATCTCAAAAGGTTCAGATAAGAGAGAAAAACAAGGACTTAGTTCCTTAGTTTATAATGTTAACTGGACTATTTGGGTGATGGTCAATGAAGGTCCAGGGCACAGGTAATGCAAGTTGGATGTCAGTTGTTTTATTTTGCCCTCAATACATGCGACTTGTTAAACTCATATGGAGTTTATACATCTCATTTATCTTTATTTTGAGGCAAAAGAAAGAAGCTATTCCTTGTAGAATGTAGAACTAGCTGCCACTGATTCCTTACAGAAAAAGAAAGAATTAATGCTCATTTTTTAAAAAAAGAAAGATTGTCTTCCAAGAACACATAATGATGACCTTATTTTGCAAAATGCCTTGCATATAGTAGGATCTCAAAACACATTTGATGATTAAGATAGATTAATCCTGATTATAGAAAAAATATTTAGAATAGGTATTGTTTTCTTCATCCTGATGCAAAGTGTTTGGTAGAAAATTCATCATTGTCTAAAAAGAATTCATAATATAAACATTGTCATATCTTTGCAAGTGGTAAAAATTTATTTTCCTATGTAAAGCTGTGTAGTTAATATCAGGTAGATCAAAATGAATTTCCATTGTGTGTGAGAAAAAGGTGTGTCTGATTCCCTACTGAACCCTTTGTGGGTTCATCATTTTCATAGATTTATATGACTGAGGTCTTGAATTTGAATCTGAAGAGGTGAGAATGGAATGCATCATTTTCTGTATTTCCAGGGGCCACTTTAGCAGGAGCTGTGTGAGACCTGTGACAGCAGCAGTGATGCATGGGTGATATTCTTTCCATGTTATCAAGGGTTACCCTGGTTGAGCTTGGTAGTCTGGGATTGGTGGGGCAGAGTACTATAGAAGCAGTTGACTCTCAGAAGACATCTTGAAGAATGGTGGTCAAGAGATCATGCCTCAAAATGTCCTGGTCAGTAGACTTATGAAAATAGCATTGAAGGAAAAGAAAGATATGTATTTATTCCTGAAGAAACAAGAGGTGACAGTCACCTTGGAGCCTCCCAGAAATAAATGAGAGATGATCAAAGACCTTGGGGTGTGGGCCAGGGGACCAGGGAATGAGAATCTGCAGTTCTGCAGGTGTGGCTGCAGGCCAGAACAAAAAAAAATGTGATTATTAATATTAATGTGACCTCATTTTACCCACAGACTGCTGAGACTTGGAAATTCAGGTTACACGTAGTGTGTTTCTTTTCCAAGCATTTTCTTCTCTTATTATATTATTATTTGAGTCTTGTGATCAGAGCCATCCCTTGCGTATTTGTATCCAAGGCCAAATTTCACTGTTGGTCCATTGTCCTCCTCATTCTCAAGAGAAATCAGGTTAAGGTGAATATCAATAAAGCCCTAGAGGAAAATAGGTCACAACAGGCAAGTTATAGTAGAGATGGATCCTGGATCTTCCCTTCCTTTTGCTTGGATGGCTCTAGTCATGTGACAGAGGGGTTTCACACATGTGAGCAATAGGGAGCTCAATCTGAGTATTGGCTGTGTGTACTCCTGTTTTCGGAAGTGTTGGAAGTGATGGGAAAATCCTAGGACAGGACCCTAAGGAGTTCACTTTTATGGAAGACGGTTTCTACAATATTATTAACCCATATTATGGATTAATGATCTACCGACAAAACTCATATATTGAAATTGGAGAACTCCATTACCCAAACTGTGACTGTATTTGGATAAAAGATCTTCAAAGAGGTGGTTAAATTAAACTATAAGTGTTAGGGTGGTTCTATCTAATATAATTGATATTTTTATGAAAGAGAAAGAATAAGAATAAGGGGAGCATTGTGTATAGAAAGTTGACCATGTGATGAGGCAACCAAAAGGTGGCTACCTGCAAGCTAGATAGAGGTGTCAGAGGAAACTAACAGTGTTAGCTCCTTGATCTTGGGCTTCCAGTTTTTAGAATTATATATAAAAAAATAGGTTTTTGCTGTTTAACCTACCTTGTCTATGGTATTTTGTTATGGAAGCTCTGGTAAACTATTGTACTCTATAATGAGATAATTTTCCTAACATTTCCAACTGTGTATCTAACATGCAGAAAAGTTACTGGCACAGAGTGTGTACTCAAGAAGTCTTTGTTTAGTTAATAAATATCAAATGAAGCACATGGTAGGAATGCTGTCATACCAAAGACACAGTAGTGCCTGGAAAGGGTCCTGTTTTGAGTGATTATGACTCTCATTTTCTTCCTTAAAGTGAAACTTCACACTGAATAATTCAAAAACTTCTGTAACCTGAATTTTCATTTACATAGTCTTAATTTTAAATGTTCTCTTTCATGAGCCCTTCATAGCAGCTGGGTTGACCTATACATTATTTCTAGGACAGTAAGGGTTGCCACACCATTGCCCCAGCTCTTTCTAACCCCTCTACAAATGTCCATGATTATCCTTTCTGGCCCATATGAGGTTCTACCAGGTAACTGGTATCTTTCCTGGCTGTCCCATTTCTGATCTAGAATCCTGAGTCACTTACCAATTATTATATTCACCTCAGAAACAATATCTGCTACCTTATGTTGGTATTCATCTTATTTACCATATCAAATTTCTATTTATAATAAGCTTATAGTAAGTATTAAGCTTGGCCAGAAGTAATCATGGCGGTAATAGTGATAAAGAAGAGGATTCTTCTGACACTGTACTAAACTACATTAACTTTATCTGAGAACACAGTAGGTCTAATCACCCCATTCCATGACATTGGCTGTAGTAGGAAGAAGAGCTTAGTTTTTCAACAGTGGCAACTGTGGCTATATAAACATTCAAATGTTCATGCCAGCCACACATGATGATACAGTATCATGAACTATCTCTAGGCATCCCCCAATAAACAAACACTTCTCCATTGGGAAAGATTCTGAGAGTACGAAGTCAAGGGCTTAGGGGGAAATGGACCCCTGTCTGGCACCAGACCAACAGTGAATATACAAAGCAGGATTTGGGAGCCATTAGGATGATAATTGCTTATGGAATTGCTAGAGCATGGCATCTTTTCAGACGAGTCTACCTGAGAAATTCAGCTCCAGTACACCCGAGGAGTGACTGAAATAAATTAGGAGATGGAAAAGATTCAGAACTACATCAAGCTCAGACAAGTAAAGGGAAGTGAATCAGATAAATACATTAACACACACACACAGTGACGGATGAGGCAGATGACATTTTATGCTCCTTTAAACTGACTGATGAAGATCAGACAAATTAGAAATAGCTGTGAACAAGTTCAAGAACGTCTTTCTAGTGTGTACTGCAAAAGAATCTTAAGGAGCAAAGATGTGAAGTTCCCTTGGAAAATGGAAAATGGGAAAATGGAAAGAATATTGTTAAGAGTTGCATTGTTGTGTTGGACTGTTGCAAACTTAAAAAAAAATAGGTATGTTGTCTTGAAATATGATATAATATTTTTTGAAAAATAAAAAGGAAATATTAAAAACTAAAACCATTTCGAGTTTGGATAGAGTAATAATTTGAATCACAAATAATCATAAGGATATCAGTTTTCCATTCTTTGTCTTCATCATGAGATATAAAGTCATGAGTTTAAGATATAACTTATATCATAAACACCACACCAGAGGTAGTGACTTCCACTGATTTCATATTCAATCCATATTTTTATTGTGGTTAAAGATTATTAGATGTCAATGTTTGTACACAAAGTATTTTATTTAATTAAATTTAGATCTTTACATTTAGATCATAGAAGGCGCTGATTCTAGGTTTTCACATCTGATAAACAAAAACTTATCACCTGGCTTTCTTTTTCTTCCATGTGGACATTGCTGAGTGTTTGATTTTCCAATGTTTGTTTTATCTTTTCTCAGAAGTTTGGGAAGCTGAGGGATAGTCAACAAGGAAAGAACTGGACTTGACATTTGTGACTGATGGCAGTCTACATTTTGAAAGAACATTACTTTTGGAAAAAGTGGGTAAAATAAGTTAACTCATTAACGAAGAAGAAAAAATGCAAAGGTCAGAGGTCATTGTCATTTTCATCTCCATGAGTTGTTATGCTGTGACTCTTAAGCCCTTCAAGTGTGACAATGAATGTAACCCTCCTAGACAGTCGATGCAGCTGAGTTATTAGCTAATGAACATGCAGTCTGTACGTACCGAAGCAGTCATATGTAGGTTGGAAAGTGAACTTCAAAGTCAAAGCTGCACAGAAGTGGAATTACAAATCATCCCCAGAGTACTGTAGCTTATATAAAACTACAAGGAATTACTGCATGAAATAAACAGGAGCAATCTCAGCTCTGTTCTCCAAACTTACTACCACATTTTCCAATGCAAGCTTTCTGTTAAGTTAGAGCAAATCATGCCCTAACCTCATTATCCATACCCACATTCATGCCCCCTGAAAAAAGGTGCCAGGTAACACACTGAAGATTATGCCACTGGTCCATTATGTAATGTCCCTATCTTTTCTATTTCTACCAGTTGCACTCATTGTTTACACACCATCCATTTGGTACCTCATGTTTGCCAGTTTGAGGATTAATGGGACTTTTATCTCCCCTCAATTGTAAGCTTTTTGAGGGTATACATGGTGGCTGTGTGTTTTATTATTAACCTACTGAAATACATTGAATAGACAAAGAAATAATCAGCTAATGATTTTCTATTCAAAATATTTTTACTTTCAAAGTATTTTTACTGACAGCTATGAGCCCAAAACATTATTTTGAATTTTATATGCAAGAAACTTCTTATTAAGAATTTGCATCTTTAATTTTAAACACATGTAATACAGAAATTTCAAGTTTATATAAAAATAGATTTTCAGTGTTCTTCAATGCAAGCCTCGTGGCATTTTGCTCCAGTTTTGTTTATTAAAGAACCATAAAACAGAAAACACATACACTGTGCACTATCATTAATGACTCAGAACAAACATAGAACATTCCATACTGAAGGTACAGTTCACTGTGGCGGAGATGTGAAAAGTGGTTGGTAGTTGGGGCAGGAGTTGGAAGGTGTTTAGGGATGTTGGAGGAGCAGTGGCTTATGTGAAGCTTGATGTTGCTGCTACACAAAGGTAGTGTCAGGGAATCTTGAGTTTTGAGACTGGAATGGTAGCAGAAGCCGCATCATCAGAGACCCCGATGCCCCATTAAGCAGGAAAGCCATTGCAATATTCAGGGGAGGGTGTCAGTGTTCTATTATTATCTTATTAAGACAGCCACTCTCTGTTGGATATTTTTGGCTCATTTTCTTATTTGAGGTATATGACAATGACACTGTTAGTCATGAATCCACTTAGGTACAAAATCCATCTGCATAAAGATTTCTGACCAGTAGTTTATGTCATGGGGAGAACTATTACTAGGTGAGAATCATCCAGATGGGTTAACTAGTTACTGAAGATCATCTTGTCTTCACCATGGTTGGGACAGAAGGAATAGATTTATCCAGGTGGGAGAACTGCTAAAACTACCAAAAAACTCCTAAAATCCATTTTTAAAAATGGAGAGATCATTGTAAAGAAAAACAGAGAGAGAGAAGTAAGCAAGATGCAGGGGCAAAGTAAAAAGGTGCTGCTCATCCTGCTCTTTGAGCTGCTAGCTTATTTATATCCATAGGTTACATTAGGTCATTGACATCATTAGTACACATTGCTCATTGTATAAAGTTACTGTTACGTGGGCAGGTTTAGGCACAGTGACATAATGGTGTTGTTTAAGAGAGTTCCTTTATTCCCAGAAGCTGAGTGTTTGAGATTAAGGTAAAGGCTGATAAGATTCTATGGTTCAGCCTCCTCTTGAAGGATATTACCATAGCAGCTAGGCACTGAGCATGTATTGGTCATCTTACTAGTCCCAGGAAGAAACTGTAGAATATTCCAAATGTGGATAACAGGGCACCTGTTACTCTCCAGGAATTTGCTCACCAGAGGAATGCTGCCTTGTACATATCCACAGCCAGAATCCTTAGAGATCGTGGGTTATAAGACAAGTAAAAGAACAAAAATAAAATTGTCTTTTAATCTTGTATACTCATTAGCAGAACAAACAAATAAATACATATACTTAACTGCTTTTCTAATAAAAAGTTAATTTTTATTTTTCTAAAGCCCAACTATTGCTGTTTAGGACAGGAGGAGTATAAAGTAAATTGAGGATATTGAACAATGAGAGAAGATGTGGCAGTTGGCTTGGAAATAAATCAATTAAAGCTTTATAATTATATAACCAGTGGCACCTGTCCTAAGCCATCTAAATCCTCTGGATGTCAAAGTGAAAGGTTGGGGAAAATAGTTTAACAACTTACTGTAGGTATTTTCTTTCATTTGTTTTCCAGAAAGTATATGATGTCAATGTGTAAAACTAATGATTTTAAAGTATTTGGAAAATCAGGGGAAAGTACAGGAGAGATTTGAAACCCTGTAAACCTAATTCACTGACCCATGAACTAGAATCCGGGCTTGAGAAATCCACAGAGGACAGATACAACTTTGCTCAAATGTCATATTGAAAATGTGGAGATTCATCAGCAGGGGAGGTAATTAGATACTCCCTTTACTGGACTGTTCTTTTTTAAGCAAGCAGGAGATGGCCAGCTTTACAGACAAGGGATGTTTGGTCATATTGCTGAAACACAGGCTGGGAACAGGAGCTATAGCTCACCTACTGACCACCAGGAATAGTAATTGCTTCCAGAGGGGCCTGTTCGTCTCCAGTAAGTCAGAAGTCAGTAACACCATTACTCATCATCCATTTGTGTTCAAAGGTGAAAGAAACTATGCTATCCAGACCTGTGGTCCAATGTTTTGTATGGAAGATGAACATTTTTACCCAGAAGTGATTTGTAAGGTAGGATACAATGTAGAAATCAAAGCCAACCCAAACCGAGACTCCTGAGTAAAAATAGTCTAAGGGTTCATTTTGTCTGCCCAATGCTGCTTGCTAGATGTTTCACAGTATCCCATGATGTCTCACCATGGACCCTCCTAAGTGTCACATGTGAGGGGGGTGGTTGAACAGTCTTAGAGAGGGATGAGAGATCTTCAGGTTTTATACATCAGGTTCTCTCAATTGCCTAGTTGGTATTAAGAAAGCATGGTAAGTTTCCTTGCCATTCATTCATTCATTCAGGCTACTGGATTTCTATAACCTGAATGCATACTGCTGAATCCATATGCCATAGTTATGAGTCCACAAAATACTAGAAATAAAAGACTGGCCAATCAATTTCTAGTATTCTGGTCATCTTACCTTTCTTCACTTACTTACATGTTGATCTTTGAGATGATTTGCATTCAGCAACTAAAGATTTATCATTGAGTAGAAATATGTTGTAATTGGTGCCATGTTACACATCTTATATGTCCTATTTGTTTCTCTATTCTTTTTTCTTATTCCCACATTAGTTGATCGTTCTTGTAACATGCAGAAATATCTTGTGAATGGTGGGAGCCAGAGAGGAAAGATCATTGCCTATACCATTAAAACAAACATAATTTTTGAGAGTGCTGAATAAGTGTCACATCAAAGACTTAGAATTACATATTTTATCTGACCCTTAAAGTTTTTGTTTTCAACATATTTTCAGAATCTATTGGAACCAGTGAAAAATACCTTATTGTAAGTAAGAATAATCCACCCTTGTTCCAGTATTGGCTGAAACTTGTTTGTATGTAAAGAATTCTTCAACAGGGTATGTACCCCTTTTAAATATCTTTTTGCCTTTTCTGAGAAACTGGGAAGCAGGCTTCCTCTCTCTCTCTCTCTCTCTCTCTCTCTCTCTCTCTCTCTCTCTCTTTCTCTGGTTAGTATATAGTGGCTGTATAAGTTTCATAGAAATAACTAGTGCCATAAATAACTCTCTGCAGAAATGGGTATCTGGCTTCTTTTCTGTCCTATACATACAACTTCATAAAGCTGTCTGAGGGAGGCTTTCAAATGCCCCCTTGGTTTATTGTAGGCTTCATCCATCTTACATTGATAAGTGATGACGAATAGGATACCCCAATTGTTTCAACAGAAAAATCAAACAAGAATTTGTCTTGGCTTCACTGTGTTGGATTTCAGGATTGTGATGTGAACCTGTCCTACTGACTTCTCCATTCAGGTATGTTCTGTTAACTCTTAATATCATCGTTTCATTCCTGTCTTATTCTGTTTGGCCGTACACTTTCTGCTTGAATTCAACCTGTTTACCAAATGTGATAATGGGCAGAAAGACACAGCATGAGAAGCTAACCTTCTTGTTGTTCACCATTTTCCCATGGATGTAATTTTTCTAATATTAATGCAACTACACATTTGACTCATAGATTCCAAACCTCTTCAAAAGGTCAAATTGTCTTCAAGGTGAGCACATCATCTTGTCTTGTAGTTCTAGTAATCTTAATTTATGGGCTCATGCTCATTTGGAAGATGCAGAACTAGAGAAAAAAAAATCCTTGGCCACCTTATTTCTTATAGGAGACTCTCCCATATTCCATTTACAATCTCTGTTGCAGAACCCAGGGAGCTACAGAAAATGAGCTTGGACCTTGTCACAGACACCTGGAGGCACTGGGCTATGTCACATCACATCTCTCAAACCATCTCCCTTATGGTGGTTGTTGCTTCAGGTATCTCTCTCCATAGAGTTGTCACAAACCACCTTCATCCTTTGTATATTTTTTTCTGTTTTATAAAAATCTTGAAACTTCTTTAATGAGTGTTTATCATCCAGGAGTCTAAGGACAAAGCTGGGGATTTTGAGGTCCCAGGCCCTCCCTTGTCTAATATAGACACCCTTTTTGGCCTTGGCAGGTCATTCTGGATCTCTCCACTTCTGCTTTCCCATCTGTTAAAAAGTGGATAATAATATTTGCCTCACTGGGGTGTATTTATGCTTAATTACTGTAATTGCTTGTAAACAATTTGCTATCCCGGGATAAAACATATGACTGAAGAACAAAAATTAGAGGAGACAATTTAATATCTCTTTATTTATTTTTAAAATTTATTACATGATTGCTTTTTCCCAGCTAGTTTCTTTCTGCAATGTGCATAGCAGTCTTTCAAGACAAGGGACAATGTGCTATCATGAAAAAACACCTTGTAATAGAAGTCACATTTCTTCTCTAGTTCCAGCCCTAAATTTCTGTGTTTTTTTTAAACTTCTCTGGACTTTTATTTCTCAGACATTTATTTCAAAAGGGGTAGTAATAGCCTGCCCAAATTCTTACAGAGGTGAGAATATTACATGCCAAAGTTGAGATGAAGAATGATTTGGGAAATTAAAAGACCTTTAGAAAATAACTTTGATTCAGTTATTTCCTAACAAAATGAATCCTGAGGCTAATGTATTGATAAGAAAGCAAAATACTGAACAAATGTCCAAAAAGATTATACAAAATGTTTTCTTCTTTAAAAGTAGTTTTCCTAAAGTTAGATCAGTACCTGTTGTATGAAAAGTCCTTGATAAAATTAGCTTTTATTATTATTTCTAGGTCATCCAGGAGACTGTGCCACTGGAGCCAATGGTACCAAAAGTACAATATGGTTCCTTTAAATAAGTCTTTTTTGCCTACTTAGGATTAACTCCACATGAAAAGACCAGCAGGCATGATGTTAAAAGATGCTAGAAGGCCTCCATCCTAGGCCTCCGACGTCTCTCTTATTCACCTTGAATTTTCAAGAAACTCTACCATTAAAGGTTTAATCCTCTCAGTCTTCATACAAAAGGAAAGAAAACTTCAAAATGATTCATTGAAGTAAATATTGGCTTTCAGACTCACAATTTCAAAGGGTTGGAATGTGTGGATGCCAACACACAACAAGGGGTGGAGAGAATAGTTCATTGGATTAGAAAAAAGAGGAATGAAGGGAAGGGATGGGAGATGGGAATATGAAAGAGTAGAATAAATCTGTTATAACTTTCCTAAATTCATATATGAATATACCACTGGTGAAACTCTACATTATGTACATCCACCAGACTGGGATCCTAATTAGAATGTTATACTCCATGTTTGTATAAATATGTCAATAGATTCTCTACTGTCATGTATATCTAAAAAGAACAAATAAAAAACTAAAATTAACCGAATTAAAAAAAATAAGAGGTTGGACTGTTCTTGTATGCATGATGTACTATCTGGGAAGTTCTGAAGAAGGATGAGGAAATGAGGATCCCAGAAGGGAGATGGAGATGGGCATTGATTGAAGGCAGGATCAGAAGAGGGATTGTGGTGTAAAAGAATCAGAGCATGGTAGAGTATATAGGATAATCCCGCAGGGGAAAAAATACCTCAAAAACCTATGAATCAATATCTTCAATAGTTATACTATACCCATCTTCACAATCATATATATGATACAATAATTGGCAGATAGGTAGATAGATATAGCTATAGATAGACTGTTTCACTATATATTGTCTTTGGGGCTTAACTCAGTTTGTTAAAATCAGTTTGATTTTAATGAACCAGAGAAGAGGATGCAAACTGGTTTGGGAAAAGATTACTCCATGCTAATAAAATCTCTTTCTACATAGGAACTTCTTAGTAATCATAGAAAGAAGCCCATGCAAGAGGTGTTCGAAAGCTCCCCCACTGCTTATCTCTCAAGTGTGGACAAGAATCACAGAAGATGACAGTATGAGTACAGCCCAGATGAGTCAAGTGAAAGCCAACAGGGGGAAGTCAAGTAATCTTAGCAGAGTTCATCTCCTGTACCTATTGTGTGTTTTATTGTATGACCCAAAGCTCCCGGATAGATCCAGACAAAGCCACGAATCGATTCCCCAACTCCTCTTCATGATTTTGCATACTCTTTCCTGAAACCATTATCTAAAACACTGTCTGCAATTAATCTTCAAGGCAGCATGTAATCAGCCAAGGGTTACAAGACGAGGGTTTCAAGCAGTCCTGAATGCTGCAATTTGGGATGTGCAATGGGGAGAGTAGGTAGAGAGCCAGCTAAATAGCCAAGCTTCCTTGGGCAAAGTAGATTATTATGTGCGATGAGTTGGGACATGAAAACATGAGGACATAGGCTATGAGTGAGTGTATTTCTTTATAATGTATCTGTCCGTGGAGGCAGGGGAAAGAGGAGGGGGGACTGGAAGGTGAAAGCGTCCAGATGCTGGAGTGCAGTAAAGCATTCCTGGCTGTTAGTTCCAGTAGGTCATTACTGCATTAATTTGGTGTTTAATTAAATGCCTGTGCAACAGACCATTTATTTGTTATCTAATATTAGCTTTAGTTCTTATCAATTAAATGCTAGCTGAGGGCTTGATTCACTTACATTTTATGTCCCCTTATACTCTATTCAGAAACAACAGCCAAACCCAACAAGGCCTCACTGTGCCTGCAAAGATTTATACACCCAGATTTCAGTGTGGGGAATACAATATGCTGGTGTTATTAGGTGAGAGTAAGGGAAATAAAAAGAAGATGCCATTTCATTTTGAGAAAGCAATTACCCAAATACATGGTCTGTGGTCTCCCTCTCCCTTCCTGCTGTCCCTCTGTGTAATAGGAGATATTAAAGGGGAGGGGGCTAGAAGGGGCATATATATATTTCCCATCCTGCATTCACGTCCTTCCTCCCCTATCCCAAGCTATTTTCCTCTATTCAGGGCAAAGTCTGCTGTCTTCCCCTGCTAAATTGTTCATTCCCTTGGGTATATCTGAGCTTTTAGTGAGACTTGTAGCATCACCATGAAATGCAAGAATACTGGAGAATTGTGTACTTACTGTCAAGTCAATCAAGGTACACTTTCAATGAATGATTATTTTAGGCAAAAAGATAGCAGAAAGGTCAGGAAAGGTGGGAGAGAGGAATTCTGCATCCTGGTGGAAATGTTTGGAAGTATGACCTAAGCCAGAATTTGCAACCAGACATTTCCATATCACTGCCAACATTTTTACCATGTTTGTTATTGCCACATACCACCAGTATTATCAATTATTTATTTCTTTAAATTTAAACCTATTTACTCTTTTTAACTCAGAAATTTATCTTTAAAATAAAATTTGATTTTATTAAACAAAATATATGGGTGGTGTATTTTCCATAATAGGACAGTAAGAATGAAAATAAATGCTATATAATTAAACATCATTAATTTCTAGGAGTATGCTATTACCTGTCAAAGCCTCTGAGCATCAGACATGCTTTCTCTTGCTAAAAAGAAAATGTATGTTTCCAGACCGAGAATGTATCCCTGGTGTCATCAGACGGATCAAAAGAGAATTGAAAAGGGAATAACATTCTCACTGTGATTCAGTTTTATTTGCCAAACTTGTGCACCACCTAAAATTATCTGCAGCATTTTACACTTGAGGAAACACTGCTCCAAGTCACCGGAGTTTAGTTCTAAACTCATCAGATGTTCCAAGAAAAGCTTAAGAGTGATTTTGGATGGAGCAATTGGAGGAGATCAACTGTACCCTTTGGAATCCAAGAGTCCCTTCCATTCCAGGGAGGATGTCAGGTGAAGGGGAACCACCTCTGAAGGTTATAGTTATTTCTGAGGAAGGATCAGGTATAATCCTTCCACGGTCCATCTTCCTTCTCCCTGTTCTTTTGCCTTACTAAGGGTACCACACCATGCATATTAGTTCTCCCTCATCATCAATCCATTGACTCTGGCAGCTTGTAAAATGCTCCATTTAAAAATCATTTCTTTTAGTTTTTTTCCCATGGCAAGTTGTCATATATCTTTAGCTTTGGTACTGTACCAAACCACAATTAATCATAAGTTTTATCTTACACCATGGATGACAGTGTGTGCTAGCAGAACCAGTGCATTTTGTAGAAGGAAAATGATAACTGAAAAGAGAAGTTTGGTGATATAGATTGAAAATTTATGCCCCTCTAAAATTCATAAGTTGAAATCCTTACCTCTAGTGAAAGAGTACTGGGAGATGGGGTATTCAGAGGTAATTTGCTCCCCATGTGAATCCCTCATGAGTGGCATTAGTGATTCCAAAGACCTCCTTCCTCCCTTCTGCCATGTAAGGACATGAGAGAAGATAGACTTGCACCAGATACTGATTCTTCCAGCACTTTGATTTTAGATTTCTCATCCTCCAGAACCAAAAGAAATAAATTTCTGTTGTTAATAAGCTGTCCAACCTATGGGGTTTATGTTATAGTAGCCCAAGTGGTATAAGCTGATGGGATATCCCACTGGGCCCAATACAACTCTGCCCTGTGTTCACCCATCTGCAGCTGCAGGGTGAACTTCTCAAGTCTCTGTGAATATGGATCCTTAGTGGGCCTTTTTGCAAGTCTTTATTTGTTTCCCTCTCATGGTCCAACCCATTTTGTAGCACATTGTTCTCAAAATACAACTGAAATGTGAATTATCTTGAAATTATTCTAGCCTCTAATTTTCGTACCAAATGGCAAAGCTTGAGGTCAGGAGGCTGAAAGGACTAGAAGAAGATAGGGCCAGAAACCATGTCCCCAGGTCCCACTTAGGCTAAATAAGGGCTGCGGTGAATAATGTTACTGTAGGTTCAACGACTGCAGGTAAAACTATATAGATACTTCAGGAATATGGCAACAAGTAGAATTGAGCAAGATACCCATTTTGGAGGTTTGAATCAAGTGGAAAATTCTCCTAATGGTCAGGAAAAATAATAAGCTGTAGGAGGACAAACAGATGACACATAAAATTTAGGTTCCTGAGATGATTCATAGGCATCCAGCATTAAGAAGTAATTTCTTCACAGTTAGCAAATCTTCAGTGTCCCAGATTACAGGTTAACATGAGCACTCCTAGAAGTGATAAGGATTTTCCAGAGATTTGGTCCTAAAGAATTTAAAAGTATGAGTGTATGATCAAGACTGGCGTCCAATGATCAAATTGTAGCACAGACCTGGATAGCAAAAATCAAAATTAGAGTTAATACTAGATGCCAGAGCAGGATTGTATCCATGGGAAGGGAAAGTGATGGAGGAAAGAAAAGAGAGCTTTAAGAAGTGTTGAACAACATGCCACCTCCCCTTATCATTTTGGGAATCAATGAGAACCCATAACCAAGAGAACTGACCAAGGACAAGAAGCAGGGTGAATGGCATCTACAAAACACCAATAGATTTAGCAATGTCCATGAAGGAGAAATAAATTCTCAGTGAAAAATAGACTGAGCTAATCCAAAGCCCTCAAATTTCCCTCTTCCTCATAATATATGATTTAAATGATCCTCAAGAGATTTGTTTTATCTCCCTTTCCCTTATTAGCAATACAGTTTCCCTGCTTTTCTTTTTCCTTTGCTTCTTTCCGAGGAATTATACATTATATCTAAACCACAGCCATTTCTCTCTGGTCGCACAGTGCTTTCTCTCTGTTCTCCCAGAAAACATTTACCTTTCCTTGCACATCTCCAGCCCTAGTACCCCACCATTGACTCATTGACTCTACCACTTACCCTTGAATTGCATCCCATGGCCTAAGCATTTCTGACTTCAGGGGATATGAAAAAAAATATACTCTCCATATAAGTGCAAATGGGTGTAATTGTACCCGCCATGTTGTCTTACAGGCTGCTCTGAAGACCCAAGCAGATATAAATGGGGAAGTGGGGAAGTGCTCCACAAATTTAAAAGTGCTTCACAAATCCAGAAGCATTCCTCCCTTGGAATTTTTAGTTGGGTAGTTGAGCATCTTCACTTTGCTCTGTGTATGGAGACCTAACAGTGGATCTCATCTGCTCTGGTTGGGACAGAGTTCCCAGCTGCTATGGAGGGTAGCACCCTCCTCCTGGAGCTGCTGACAGAGCCCCAGCTGCAGTGGTGGTAGCAGGTGCTGTTCTGATAATGTCGGCTCCAGTTGAGGTACAGGAAAACAGAGCAGCTGAAGACTGAAATCAGAGAGATAACAGGAAATGAAAAATGAGGCAAAGTTATATCTTCTGTTCCCTCATAAAGGCTCCTGTGACAAATGGAATCACCAGCATCACGTAAACTGCCTTGCTGAGCTACTGAAGGCATGAGCTATCTTGACGGCAAATATCCGTCCTCTGGTTATCTGTGGGGAAATAATAAGCAAATGGTGTATGTGTGAGAGAGAGAGAGGGAAAGAGAGAGGGAGAATGTGAGGGAGAGATCACAGTTTATCATGAAATATAGCTACTATCTACAGGATTAAAAAAAAAAATAGAGATCCACTCCTCTATGCCGAAATTTAAATATTTGTTTAACTAAATGTCTGTGGTCCTGCTGAAATAGTGCCCCTAACACATGACAACCTTTGCTAAGTTGGTTTTCTGCATGAAACACGAAAGAGTGGATTTATCCACAAACACACTTTCATTGTCAAGGAAGATGCTCCTAATTAAAGATGCTAACATTTAGCCTTTTGAATAATTGTGTGAACACATACTCCATTCATACTTTTTATAGACTATACTGGGTTTTGAAACTTCTCTTTTCCATCCATATGTATTAATACCAATATAGATCTATAAATGTGTAGGCAAGAAAAAATATTTTGGCATTTTATTTATTTGAAAGTAAATCCTGATGTGAGAGGTGAGAGTGTGTCTAACAGGGTCTGGATGTTCAATAAGTATCTGTTAAATAAATGAGTAGACTCTTGTAAGAAGAGTGTGGCACCAAAGTCAAGTCTTTGTGCCCTTTGCCATATTTGCATAGAGAATAAATCAAGTCAAAACAGCTATTTAGAATTTACAAAGAGAAATATTTTCCAGAAGATCATTATATATAAGCAGGTCTATTCTTGAGGGGAGGTTGGGAGTGATATAGCAAAGGCTTTCCGTGCTTAGCCAGGGACATGGGGAGGGTTACCAGCAGATCTCTTCAAGCACCATTTAGTAAACTGCTTACCCAGCTGGATATAAACTTAAATCTCTGTATGGGAATTTGGGTTATGGAATACTTCCAAAATAGCCTATGTGATACATCTACTCATTGTACCACATAGGGGAACATATCTCTGTTCTTGCAGGCACAACTTCACCTGAGCTCTATGAAGCAATTGAAATATACGGTTGTTCCAATTTGTTGTAGTTCATTATCAGTTCTTCATGATTGAAATGCAGTCTCTGAGCCCGTGCACCATTGGGGGTATGGGGAAGCTGGAAAAACAAACTGTAACAATTTGCAGTACAATTCAGGTTGGACAGAATTCTGACATCTTTGGGGAGATTTAACACATCTGAAGAGACTTCCCTCCAATCTGGTTAGTCTCCTATTTGCCCTCAATTATTTTTTAAAAATAAAATAATTGCATCATTTTATACTTTGAATTTTTCTTCAAGACTCCTCCTTTCCTTTATGAAAGCAGAAAGAATACATTTCAAAGATTCTAGGCAAGTTCTTTGCCTTAGATAGGATCATACCTTAATTCTCTTTTTTAATGGATAGATGAGGTTATAATTTCAAGAAAAATCACTATAACAGTGTTGCTGCAGTATTAGTGGACCAGTGTATGTTTCTTGAAGACAGACCCTTTGAGTTCAGAGAAATCTGGAATGAAGATATAAATTTGGATATTATTAAAATCTAAATGTCAATTAAAGCTGTGGGATTCAAGGATGATGATCTAGGAAAAAAAAACTATAGAGGGTGAGGGGTCAAGTTCCCAGAGAGACCTAATATTTGTCTTTTGGGAAGAGGAGGAGGAATCCCTAAAGAAGCTGGGGAGAATCAGCCAGGAAAGAGGGAGGGAAACAAGTAGAAGATGGTATCTTGAAGGTAAAGAGACAAGAACACCCGAGTAAGGATCTTGTCAATGCTGCTGCTGTGTGGAACAGTTTCAGTGGAATGACAAGAGGGAAGTCAGATGGGATGGGATAATAAAACAGAAAAAAAAAACCCTAAAGAAGTAGAGATAGTGTGTGTTAGACGATTTTGTGAACAGGTTTGTATAAGAGGGAAAGCAAAGTAATTATATATACCTTGTAGAAAACTACAAGGTCATAGGAGGCTGATCTTCTATTATTTCATTTTTATTTTAAGATGTAGGAGACTGTATGTATGTTTGTGAACAATTTGTTGAAAAGAGACTTGATGATGTAGGACAAAATAGAGACACCTGGAAGAGTAAAGCCCTTGAGATGGGGAGGGGAGGTGCTATGCAGAGTAAGTCCCCTTGACAGAGGATGGACAGCAGAGGCAGAAGGGGGCGATGGGGAGAGGATTTTAGCTAGGTTTGTTAAGAGATTTGGACACGTGGAAACTCCAGGATCCTGATTTGTTCCATAAAATATAATAAAAGGTTAATCACCTGAAGTACGAGGAGAGGTTAAAACCAAGAGATCCCGTAGTCCTCAACAAGAGCAAACGTGTGAGTGTTGCAGAGGTGGGCCGCTGAGGCTGGTTGTCTGCTGTTGGCTGTCATCATTTCAGAGTGACTTGTCCTTGGAGGTATGTGGTCCCTGAGAATTAATAAGAAGAGGAAGATCATTGGTTCACCTGGAGAAGGGATCTGGCAAAAGTATTTGAAGGAGGGATAAGGAAGCAATGGAGTTGAGGAGGAAAGCACAACGAGGACCATGGAGTCTATTGAAGGCTTAGCTGGTAGACAGTAGGATAGTGATTTAGAAGACGGCTGCCATTGTTATATCATCATTAATGACCACTTGTTTCACTGCTGCGTCCTAGAGATGGTGAAACTGGAGTTTTGAGATGACAATAGATTCCCTGCTTTGCCATTTTTCTTCTGGGTTTTTGTCTCCCAGATTTGAAGAATAAAATCCATGGACAATAATGGAAAGCAATGAGGGAGGTAAACTGATAGCAGGAAAAACTCATTTTTGGGTGCTAGCCTAGGGATTTATATGTTTTTTTGGGGGGTGGGGGTGTGAATATTGATCAAAATCCATGTTAAATAGGCATTGAAAAAGTACCAAAATCATTAGTCAAAATCTATGTTAGACAGGTATTAAAAAAGTCTCAAGGCGGTTCTTTAGTTTGAGTTTTAGCCCTTCTGTACTTCCCTTGGGTTTACCCACACCTTACATTTTTTCTCACCTCCCTGGGACAAATGAGTTGGCTGGAATGTTCCAGCAGGTGAGTCTCATGGTCTTTATATTTGAAAAAGGCCTGGATGGGACTCATTAAGTCTTCTATAGCTTAGTCTCATCTAGACTCCTGAGTGGTCTTTACTTTTGAACAAGACCTTAATTGGGGTTCATTACCCTTATTGCTTGACCATTACCTACTATTATTAATTGTGTTTAGGGGCTTGAGAAACATTGCTTATAAATGCCAAGAAGCCAACTAAGAATTTGTTGTGTATCCTTCACTACATGGTTCACAGAAGCCCCCTGACTGAAAGAATATTCCAGATTCACTGTCTTAGGAAGTGGAAGGATATTGAAAAAGCAAGTCAACAGAGCAATAGGGATAGTCTTGCAGAAAGTCCGGCTGAGCAGAAAAGCAATGTTTGTGGCCATCTTCCTCCACCAGCACACAAGTGATTTCTCACAGTTGCATCTCTGATCAGTGGAGTGTAGTTATCAACTATGGTTGTGCGAGGCCATCAAATGTTCTCTGTTTCTAGACCTGCCTGAGTTAAAATAGGATTTCATAGATTGTTCCAGAAATATTCTGCTCATGTCCTCTTCCATTGCCATTTCATGGCCTTTCCTTTAATTCTCTAGCTTCCAAATCAGGTTCTCCACATCCAAGGATAACAACTGTTACCGGTAGACATTTTCAGAAGAGGACCTGATTGTCCTGTGCCCACCTTCCCTGTTTCTCTTTCAGAAGCAAGTCAGTCGCATTCTAGGATGAAGGTGGCAGGTTCTGGGGAGAGGGGACATTCTCTCCCCAGAGAGATGACAGTGGGCAGACTAAATTTGAAAACCTAAAGGAATATCAGAGATCAGGATCTCACATGGGGGTGGTATGTGACAAAGGGGTCTAGTGCTAGTCTAAGGGAGGTAGGAAGCGACTCCACTTTATTTCATAAACATCACATGTTAAAGTAAAAAAAAAGAATTTAAAACCGTTTGGATTGATAACTTTTGATTTTTGATACAGGCAGTTCAAACACTTCCCCAGAATTTTGATGGGTTTGTGAAGCTCTCTTCCTTCCTTCCTTCTCCATCCATTCCTCCCCACCTTGCCTGCCTGGCACTTTCTAGCTCCTTCTTTCCTGACTCATTGCTTCTCTTTTTTCCTTCCTCTGCCTTTCCCTTTCTTCTTTCTCCTGCGCCATGCCACTCCTTCTTTCCTTCAGTCGTTTCCACTGTCTCTTACTAAACAAGCAGCTTCCCCTGCCCCATGGGAAGTGTGAACAGCCGTTCTCTCCTGTCCCCAGGGCCTCAGTGTCCATTCCTCTTTCCCTGCTGATTGAAGTCTGCATTTTATCGGCCCTGCTATTCTTGGCAAAGAGGCCAATAAAATGGAGATAACAAGTCCCAAATCCCAGGCTGCAGGGAAGCTTCGTCTTGTCAATGAGAGATTAAAAAATAATGGCTGGGGCCTCAGCAACACTGGATGCAGCCAACTTTTAAAAGTTCAGATCAAACCATCTGGGCTTTTCTTCTTTCTTTTTAAGTCTTTTTTTTTCTTTTCTCCCCGCATCCCCCCCCCCCTTTTTTTTACCCTAATCTTCCACAAGCCCTTGCATTTCCTCATTAAGTTTTATGGTTTGGAAATGAAAAGGAAAACGTAGGTACATGGTTCTTGACTCCAAAATTTAATCATCAAAGAGTCCCCTTTGAGGTCATCATATTACAATTGGATTGCACTCCGTCAAAAGCAAATAGAACAGTTATGTCTTAGGGCTCAGAACCTGTGACAGCCTCCCACTGCCCAGCTCCTTTCCAGGGGCTTCACAGAGGGGCATGCACCCACTGACCACTCTTCCCACTGTGAATTTAAGTGTCTCCAGGGCACCAGGTCTCAGAATTAGCATCTTCTACTTAACTGCTTACTCTCTGGATGGATAAATGCCGTCTCCTTTCAAAAAATGCCCGTGCCCCTCACTATCATTCATTGCTTAGCAGTGGATGGCAAAGCCCAGAATATGTTTTCCCTATCATTTCCTCTCTTTCCTGAATTTTTAAAGTTACAGTCTCTGAAAAGAGTTAGTTGCATTTTTTGAGGGGGATGTGTACTTGGGATTGAACTCAGGGGCACTCAACCACTGAGCCACATCTCCAGCCCTATTTTGTATTTTATTTAGAGACAGTGTCTCAGTGAGTTGCTTAGTGCCTCGCCGTTGCTGAGGTTGGCTTTGAACTTGCAATCCTCCTGCCTCAGCCTCCCAAGCCACTGGATTACAGGGGTGCGCCACTGTGCCCAACAGTAGTTGCATGTTTTAAGGACTACAAATGAACACGGCTGACCTGACTTTAAGAGGAAGCAAGGAGAGGTGAAAGAAACATTCTTATTTGGGGATGGGCATTTAAAATTCTGGGTTTTTTTTTTTTTTTTTTTTTTTTGGTATGAATCCAAAGTCCTGATACACAATGCCTTATTCTCTTTCAAGACCTGAATTACCATCCTCTGGGACGTCAACATTTTAGCACATGTGCCTTTCCTGTCCTTTCGAATTCTGTAGCTGACACAAACACTAGAGAGGCCAGGCAAGAAACAAGAATGCGAATAAAGGTGGCATCAGGCAGCCTGAGGCAGCAGTGGGGACAATGTGGGGTAAGATATCTCAGGCTCTGCTAAGAAGAAGCCACCACCAGTCAGCTCCAATGTTACCCTGCAAGAGGGCACCCCAGCATGGATCAGAGCTTCCAGCATTTTCAAGAGAAGGTGAAAATCTTGATTAGCATATGAAATCTTATAATTTTAAATTAACAATTCTTAAAAAACAACAAGGCAAACAGAAACATATTTGTGGGTGATATCTATGGATTGCTATTTTTAAAATTTATAACCATTTTGTCACTAAATCATCTATAGTGTTACTTAACTATTTCATATACTTAAGTTGTTCTCTATTGTTTAAAGTTTCTTTAAGCCAGGAAATATCTTTTCCCTTTACACTTCCAGAGCATCTGTTTAAGGATTTTGTATAATTGGGCCCAGAATTGATTCCTGCAGAAAGAAACGTGGAATCTGATGCCATGAATACACTATTAAGTGATCCACATGAGGTACATGAAGGACAGAGAGATGGTGAGAACATGATTTTCCGTAGTCTCTGGAATCTTCTTCTGTGAGCCTTGGAGGAAATCAGCTGTTAAATGTTAGCCACTTTCAGTCAATGTGCCTTAAGAGACATTTCTGTGAATATATAAGTTTTGAAATTTCAGTTTGTGAGTCTGGAGGCTACAATGACACACTGCCCATGGTTAATTCACAAAAGAGTACTTCCATAGAGCATTGGGATTTTCTAGAAATCCATTTCATGTGCCCAAGCTCATCTGGTCCAACCTTTGGTGGAACTTAGGAAATTACATTTGAAACAATTTCCTAGGTGATTAGATGCACCTGTAGTCAGGCAAGGGCAAACTGCCATAGTGTCCAACCCAGAGCTTCAAGTGAGGGATTTAGGGGAGCAGCACATGGAGTTTGGGCTTCTAAAAATCAGAAATCAACTACTTAAAGGATTTGGTGTCCAGGGTTCTCTCAAAGAGGTGACATACAAGTGAAATTCTTAGAGTGGATTTCCCTCCATTCATTTCCTACCTCCACCTCCAAATCCTATGCCCTACTGTATACATTAGTGTGCAATAGTACAAAACCTAATGATTACAAGGACAGACAGCATGGGATGCTTATGTGTGTCTGTGCAGCTTGAAATTTTTCCTGGGTCTCAGTCATTTAATTACAGCCATCTGAACATTAGTGAATATATATTTTGAAAATTTTTCACTTAGAAGTTAGTGTTCACTTTCCTCTCAGGCCCACCTAATTTTCCAGGCCCAACATTTTTCCTATTTCTATCGTCTTGCCCTGGTAGCACTATTTTTTCTTTACATTCAGAAGCAGTTTTCTTTTACCTTACCTGGCTTATGTTCCTCACCCTACTTATATGATTACATATGCCAACAACATTGCAAGTTATTCAGGGCACATGAAATGACCTCAGGTGAATCGAATAACCTGATGTATCACTGGTATCTCTCTTTCTAACAATGTGTTCTACACTATGCAGAGGTCATGAAATACTTGATTGGTGAGTGTATGTGATTTTTTTTTTTTTTGTCTTTCCTTCTAAGCACACAGAGATATCTTGGTTTCTCATAAGTACCAGAAGCAGACACCCTAAGGTCTTTGGGAAGTGAAGGTGTTGGAATTTTTAGTGTCCTTTATACAGAGCTTTGGGGAATGTGGCATTGCAGTCACATGGAAAGTCACAGAAATACTGTTCTTGGAAGTGAAATCTCCCCCCTTCTTATCTCATGCTTTTTCCTGTCAGTTTGGGGTATAAGCACTGCTCTAAGTGTCGGGCAGTGGGGGTCAAACTCTGGCTCCCATAGTCTCCTAGCTTGAACATATTAGATCTTATCTCTGTGTCTCAGCTCCCCTTGTGTAAAATGTGGATTGAAAAGTTTTGCACAGAAGCTCAGGAGGCATGGAAGGAATCATGCAAGGAGTCATGCTCAGGGCCTGGCATTTGGTACACTCAGCCTCTATCATTATGGTTTTTTCATGCTGCTTGTTAACAGAACTCCCAGACCCTGAAGTTTGTGCCTTAGTTTTTAATTGTACCCTAAGTTCTGTTTTAACACTTTACTTTCCTGCCAATTCCAAAGCCTGAAATAATGTGTTCTGCATGGTGTACTTGTTTACCCCAGAGGGAGCCAGATTTCAGGGGGTCAGGAGGGTCGATCTGCCAGGATTAGATGCCCTGAGTTAAATTCCACTGAGTTAAGTGGCTAATAATCAAAGGGAAAGGTGCAGGGAAGGAAAACATGAGACCCCAAAGTGAAACCTAAGATCCAACAGAGACATTAGCCCATGTTGGGGTCAGGTCAAGCTGAAGAAAGGCGTATCAAACCATGTCATAGAACAGGATGTCAGAAGGAGCAGCTGTGTGGATCTAAAAGTCTCAACCTTACCCCTGAAATCTTTCCCTGGTGAGAATGCACTCAGACAATCTCAGAGGGATCACTCCCATGGTTTGCTGCCTGTCTCCATCTAGCCTGGTCAGCTGGTCCCACAGAAGACTGCCTGTATCTTAGGCACTTGTTCAGTAACTCTTAAGTGCATAGGTAATGGTCACCTCAAGTTTTAGACATTCCATTGTGTGAAAATAAGATTCAGAATTTTTCCCATGACATGTAAACCTGCACATCCTAGGCCTTGCCTGGCTCACTTGATGCTCCTCTCATGTCATGCTTCTTCCCAGACAACATGCTCCTCAGATGGGTCACTGCTCAGATCTAAATCCCACCATCATGGTTGCCTAGGGGCTTTGGCATATGCTTCTATCTCATCAAGTTGCCTCTCACTCTTTATTGCATTTTTAGTCTCTGTTTAAACTTCAAAATTAAATTAAACCCCTCCTATGACTGTGCCAAATCATTTCCTATTTCTGTACCTTCCTTCTTTCCCTTATATGGACTGTAGTCCAATTGATAAATATGTATGTGTTTGTCTCTTAGCATTTTTTACCCTGTCATTCCACTAGCACAGAAACCCTATGGCCATAAGAATAAGATCTGCCTTATTCACCACATTATTCTAAGAATCTGAGTTAAATTTTTAATAAAAGGATAAATGAATGAATATTTTGCTCTTCTTTTAGGACACTGGAAATACAGGCTTTGTGTTAGCTGGGAGTACAGAGGATCCACTCTGCTTCAAAACTTCCCTCGTTTGCCTTTGCTTCTGGCTGCCCTATTTTATGATGCACAAAAATAATCAGCTGAGGACATCAGCTTTGTTTAAGGAAACACATCCATGCAAGGCGGAATGAACAGGGTATTTCCCTTTAAAAAAAAAATTAAAGACGCCTAAGACTAAAATAAATATTTTGAAGGAAATGGCAGCAAATTATCTCGATTTTCAACTTAAACTCCACAGTTCCCTGAAGATCTTTCCCCCTTTGCAAATGGATTAACTCTAATGGCCCACCATAATGTGATAGCAGCAATCTTGTTGGGTGGTAAATATCTAACCTTCTTTTCTAAAGACACCAGGGGAAGGAAATTGTGCTCTGAAATGGAGCCGGCAGTCACACTTGCCAGGCTTAGACTTACAAGGGCCGTCAGGACTCCTGCTTCAGGGCAGAAGTTGGTCACCAGCTGGGCACAGAAGAGATTGCTGCAAGCCCCCTGCCCTGACACTGCACAATTAGGTGCATTTAGTAAGAACTTCTGCCCTTTTTTTTTTTTTTTTCATACCATTCCACACTGGCTACTCTCAGAGGCAAGATCCTGGGCTGGATGGACCATTGGTCTGGATCCACTGAGGCAATTCTTGTGCTTTGATGGTCTTAAACAACCTTGCTGAGAGAGAAATGTGATTCTAAGAGGATTTCGAGATAAATTCCCACAGCTATGAAGATAAAAACGTTTGACTCCAGTTCCGATGTAAGCAGCAGCCCAAATATTCAAAGTCATTTGCTTCATTTGTTTTTTCAACTGTCTCAGCATATCCGAAAGGACATGACTCGCTTGCCCTAAAGTAATTTCTGCATTTATTCTGTAAGGAATCTGTACTAGGGTCCCTGTAAGCCGATTCATCTGGAGAAATGACCTTCCTTGAATTTTCTTCTTTTTGTATGCATATTCTGTCCTTGACTTTGCTCCTTCCTCCAGATTATACTGTGTATTAAGTTCAAATATCTATCAACCCCTAATTCTCAGTTTGTGCTGTTTAATGTGAAAATTAGCAAAGGAAACCAGCAGATCACTAAGTAATCTTTGTTAGGCAGGTTATTAAGATAAACTGTAAAAGGTAATCTATTTTGCTTTATCCTGCTTTGAGATCATGTGTTAGTTAACAAAGATGGGTGGAGTCTCTACAACGTGCTGGTAGCAACAGCATTTGCTCTCCCAGAGATGAGATGGAATTCTAATATCAAAGACAGTTATCTACTCCTGGATATACATTCAAGAGAAATAAAAGCATACATCCATGCAAACACATGTAAAACAATCATTCATAGTGGCATTATGTAGAAAAGTCAAAAAGAAAGAAAACAGCCTGAGTGTCTAGGCCCTGATGAATGAGTAAACACCAGGATATGGTTAGGAAAAGGAAAGAAATAAAATACTGATCCATACTACACTATGATGAACCTTGAAAACAATATGCTAAGTGAAAGAAGTAGGACACAAAGGCACATATTGCGTGATTCTATTTTTATTACATGTCCAGAAGAGTCAAATCCATAGAGACAGAGTAGATTAGTGAGATTAGTGGTTGCCAGAGACTGAAGTGGATGGAGATGACTGCTCATGGGTACAGGGCTTCTTCTGTGGGATGACAATGCTCTTGACTTAGATATTACCCATGTGTGCATAACTTTGTGAATATATTACAACCCAATGTATTGTACACACATTAAAGGTGTAAACTCTATGTCATAAAAATTACATCTCAATAAAACTGGTATTAACAATGGAGGTAAGTAGGTAAGCAACCAAACAGATAAGAGAAATATTAGGCCGAAGATGGAAAATGACCTAGAGGGAGCAGCTATTTTAGTTAGGTGCATCAGGAAAGGTCTCTCTGAAGAGATGACATTGATATGAGTCCTAAATGAATAAAAGAACCCCATGTAAAGATTCTGAGGCAGTTACATTATGGGAAAAAGGAACATGTTTAGCATATTTGGAACCTGCAGGAAGGTCAGTGTGCAGCACAGTGAGCAAGGAGGAGAAAATAATTCACAATCAACTCAGAGATATAAGCAAATTCTTTTAGGGTCTTATAGAACCTGGTATGCAGTGTTTATTTTAATTTTAATGGAAAACAACTGGTGATTTTTTCAAATATCTTTATTTTGTTTATTTATTTTTATGTGGTGCTGAGGATGGAACCGAATGCCTCACATGTGTAATCCAAGCACTCTGTCACTGAGCCACAATCCCAGCCCATCACTGGTGAGTTTTAAGCTGTGGTGGGGAATAATCTTATTTACATTTTAAAAAAGACAACCATCTTGGTTGTGTACAGAATGGGTTAGGAAGGAAGAGATGGGTTTGCATCCATTGCTGTGTTTCACATGGTGACTGAGGCTACATCAGGAGCTGTGAAGACAGAGATTGACAGATCTAGAAATGTTTAGAGATGGAGCTACAGGACTGAATGTATGTATACTCAAGAAACTTTCCTTGGTTACATAATAGAAAGCTAATATATAAAGGTTGCATATCATGGATCTGAAATGTTTATGAATAACAATGTTTTAGATTTTATAATTTTTTCAGACTTTGGATATTTGCATACATATAATAAGGTATCTTGGGGAGAGGACTCAAGTCTAAACACAGGATTCATTTATGTTTCACATACACCTTATGTGTATGGCCTGAATGTAATTTTATGCAATATTTTTAGCACCCCTGTGTTTTGGTTGTGACCCATCATGTGAGGGAAGTGTGACATTTTTCCCTTGTGGCATTCTGTAGGTGCTCAAAAAGTTTTGGAGTTGGGAACAATCTGGATTTAGGATTTTCAGATCAGGGACGCTCAACCTGTACTCACAAAGACATCTGCAAGATGTTCATAGCACTGTCACTAATAACCCCAAAAGAGAAATTATTGAAAAATTTATCAACAGTAGCATGGAAAATACATTAGGGATCATTCACACAATGGAATATTAGACCAGCAATGGGAATGATTAAAAAGTAAGGGAAAAAAGAATACTACTCAGTATTACCCTATGGACACAAAAATTGAAAGCTGGTTAAGCTAATGAACACTGTTAGAACTTAGGGCAGAGGTTGCCCTTGGTGGGTGGGGATAGTGGGACATGGGAAAGAAGGCACAGAAAGGAGCTTCTGGGACACTGGTAACATTTTATTTTATATTTCTGTGCTAGTTACAATGCTTGTCCTTAATATCAAGTTATTAAGGTGTATACTTAATTTTTACCCTTTTGTGTCTGTATATTGTGTATTAATACAAAGTAAAAAATGGGTCCAAACTGACATATCAATATTTATCTGGGATTCATAAAAATTTTTTGCTTCTGGACTCAAAAAATACTTGGAATTTACCTGAATTGAATCCATACCATCTGGAAAATATTTGGGAGCTCTGGTTGACCATAGTCTTTGTACGACAATATGATGTAATGACAAATCAAACATATATGCAGTTCTTGCTCCGTTACTACTGGAATGTAATATGGGGTGACATTGTCCCTATATCCCCTTGGCCATCCTGGCCATCTCCCTTGGTACATTCATTTCAGGGCATGGGAATCCTCTTATGGATATTTTATAAAGGATTCTTGATTTGAGAATGGAGCTTTAAATGGCTTAATGCCTTCACTTATGAATCTATTCATTAGTGTATTTTATTCTTTCATTCATTTAATAAATTATGAATAATAAATGAGTCTCTAAGTTATGCAGATATTGTATTGGTACCCTGTAAAGAAAAGTGATTAAGATATTGCCCTGAATCTCAAGATGAGCCAATTTTAATATTTCATAGTTACCACTCACCTCTTAGTATAGTGATAACTGTAACATACACTGTTGGAGTGCAATGGAAATCTGGAGTTAATTTGAAATGTCTAAATCATAGTTATTAATGGATTGGGGACCCTGCTGTCCTCTATGACTCTAGGAATTTATATTTGAAATGTTTTAAAAGAACGGGTCTGCTATTATCCTTCCCATTTTACAGATGAGAAACTTTGGGACAAAAAAAATAAGACCTTCTCCAAGGTCACCAGGAGCAGGCAGTGGTTATTTTCAAGACATTTGTTCTGTAGTCCTTGCTCTTCCCCGGAGAGTAGGAGGCCTTCCCAATAACCCTGAACACATCATTATCTCCTTGGAAACAAATACACAAAACCTGCTATTGATCGTTTTATCAGTTTCTGGCAGATAAGAATTGGTGCTGACAGTAATTCAAAGTATTAGTGCATTGTGAGGCAATTTACTATGCTTGTGACAAGGCAGTACTCAGGGAACCCAGGGATTCAGTGGGTTTTTGTTGTAAACCCTTGGAGTCAATGCAGTGTCCTGTTCTTTATTGGAGACAGATCAAGGCCAACAAGCATTCTGAATGTCTGCACACAGTCAAAGCATATTTTGAGATTGCAATTCCACTTAGTAAATTAAACTGGAAAGAAATTGCCAGTTTGACAATAGCTCTTGGTTTTAAGGCTATTTGGACCCAGGAGATATCTTAGAATATTATTACCTTTCTTGGTAACCTTTTAATTTTAACCTTCTAGGAAAGCATTTTTCAGACCCTTTCTTAGTTGAGAAACTCTGATTTAGCAAATTATAGCTTGAAGTGGACTCAGTGGGTTATAACAAAGTGGAGTTTTGTCTCCAAGGTCCCCACCTCTATACAGTGGACAAATAGGTTGTCGAAATGGGGGGTTCAGAGGAACTTCTAGGGTTTATGGAGCTTAATCTATAAACCAGTGCAAACTGAGTTCAATAGCAATTTTGAATTTTCTTGGAACCACAATCCTTTCTCTATTAACTCCATACATTTTATTTATTCAGTATTAAGACACTCAAAGTTGTTTCATATAATTTGTGCCGTTAGCTACTTTTCATATTGGCACTTAGATCAAGACTTTATATATATATCATCACATTTTTTAGCTAATTTTTTCTTTTCAGTTATACATGACAATAGAGTATATTTTGACATTTTTTTTTTTGAAGTACAAGGATTCCTGGCCTCAGCTGCCAGAATAGGGGAAGATGCCTCATACTGGAATGGACTGAGGACCAGCCCACTACTCTCAACTCAGTTGTCTTTGTGTCCTCCCTGGCAGAGAGGAAACACAGGATACCATTCCACAGGTCTCCTTGTGACTGAGCCCACTGTGTCAGTCAGTACATCTTATCATGCACAGTTGAGCCAATTTGGGAAGCCTGTTAGGTAATCTCCCTCCAGAGTCCCAAATGTGGGGGCAGAAGCTTCCTGACTGCAAAACAATCTTCTTGGAATCAAGCTGTTGCCTTTTCTGTAGGGGAGACTCCAGGAGGTGGAGAGCCGAGCAATGGGTTGGACTGTGATTCTTCTTCTTATCTTCTCTTCACAATCCTTGCTCCTAAAGACACAGACTCTGATGGACCCTTGTGCTACATGAAGGGGACCCTCTTTCACAGGTTTCATCACCAAATTCGTGGGCCCCTCTGTTACATAAGAGCCAAAGCAATTTAGGAGGCCTGGTCTGGAGGCCCTTGCTTAGCTCATTCTCCTGTGGTTATTACACTTTTCTCCAACCCAGGCCTCCCTATCCTCTACAAGCACCTCATTTTCCTGGTATCTAAGGAAACTGGCTAGTAATTCTCATACTTTAATGCAAAATATTCACTGCTGCAATCTGTTATGCATGCTTGTACTGCACAGCTTAACTCAGTAGCTCTGAGGGTAGCCCAGGAATCTGTCTTGAATAAGGATTTCTCCCCCCAATACCACCCTCACTGGTGGTTCTCATGTGAAGGATTTTAGTGTCACATTTTGAGAAACACTGTTAGACCCTGGAGGGCCACTGTCATTATATCTGTAAAATGTTCTCCTTGTATTATTATTATTATTATTATTATTATATAATGTTATTAACAGAAAAATATGGGGAAGCACTTTATTTCATCTAAGGAAAATCAGCCAACTCTGTAAATAAATTTACATAGAACCAACCAGTTGAGTGCCTAAATCAGAGGATGGAGATAATTTGATGAAATTAATGAAATAATTTCCAGTTTCCTTCCCTCACTTTGGTGCTATGAAGATAATCTTCTTATTTTGGAAAAATCTTGGGTTACTTTATAGACAACCTACAAATTTCTATTTGAGTGTTTGCATAAAAAGTCTTACTCTATACAAACCAAAGCACAGAAAAGGCTGCATGTGACTTTTCCCATCTGAGCAAGGTACTGCAGCAGAACCTAAACTGTCTCCTTCAGAAACTTCAAGACGTAGAACATGGACCAAGATCAGCTCCTTACCTGGAAATTTCATTAAAAATGATTAATTGATGTCTCTAAAGTAAAAAAAAATATGAATCAAATCCAGCTTTTTCTTCTTTCACCAAGTTAGCGTAGTGTATAATGCAGGACTGAGCTATGAAGAACAACCATCAGTGTTAAGTAAGTGGCTTTTCTTATATTTGTTGATGTGTCTTTACTTTGTCAAAGAAATCGCACTCAGAGAGAAGTCTAAAAGCCAAGTGTGCTCAGAGTTGTATTCATTCATTGTCATATTCTTAGAAGTTACCAGAAGAAAGAGTTCTTTACTAACTCTTCAGTAAAATGATTCTGGTAATAAATATAGCAGGATCTGAATTGGATTGGAATTTACCCTATGCTCACGCTGTATGTTCTTTTGCTGGAAGTTGGAAAGTCTAAAATTCTCATAAGCTTCGAGTGGACCATTTAATCCATTTCGTTTCTTGCAGATACAATATTTTGAAACTATCCAAGAGATCCATAGGAAATTTCCATTGTAAAGCAGAGTCTTCAGGTGAGGATCCAGGAATTGTTGAAGTTTTAGATACAGAAACATATATCATAACATTATGTTCCTTAGCAAAATTGTCTTCATTTCCATAAATATCAGGTGATGTTTAAAGTGCATTTGATGAAGAGCTAGATCCAGAAGTAGTCTACAACTTTCCACTGAGGAAGTATGACCTTAGGGGAAAAAATTGCATACTTGAAGACCTGTTTAGAGTAGCAGCACTTAAGTGCATTGAGTTTTGATTCAACAGAACTGGCTTCGAGCCGTAATTTCTGCCATTTACTTCCTGTGTGATATTGAGAAGGTAGCTTTAATTCTTAAAGCTATAGTTGCATCATTCACAAAATGGGAATAATAATAGTGGCTACCTAATAGAGCTGTAGAAATAACTAAATTAGCTATTATATAATGTACTTGAAAGAGTGACTAAAAGTGCCTCACATGGAGTAATTTTTAACAGAAGGTAGAGTGACTCTCTTCTCAATGGTTATTTCCAACTCTTTAAACCTGGTAGAAAAATACTTCTTTGTTTAATTTCCTTTTTGGTTTATGTAAATGAGGAATAATATATGCAAATGGGGTTTGGAAACTCAAACACTGTAACATTTCTTTTTTCTTTATTTTTTAGTATTAGCATTGAGCCTGCCTGGCAGAAGTAGTTTTGTTGCAGAGGCTTTGGGGTTTCAACTAACACTTCAGTTTAATTGGGGCCCTAAGGTGAATACCAGGAAAGAGTGAGCAGGGAACATGTCACATGAGGGTGGTATTTAGGTTAATGTTTTCATGCCATTACTCTTGAGGGAATTTAGATGGTCTAAGAATTATCAGAATGTTTTCTTGAAGGAAGAGAGATGACAAGAAAGCTCTAAAGACAAGCCAAGGCCAAGGGAAATGACTGATGTTTCCTACATAGATTGCTGATATTGATCTTCTTGACCTATCATGAAGTCCTACTAGCAAAATTGTGATATTACTGAGGTATGGTTTTTTTCCCTCAAAGTCTATAGTTTTGCTTGCCTAAGCCTCCCTGAATCTTCTTAAGTTGAGGCTTATAGAAAGTTATTAACACCTTAGTGAAAATTAGTACAGTCTATCTGAAAGTATTTGCAATTTAAGAAGTCATCTCTGGATAAAAAATGCCAAGGACTGAATTGTGTATGGTAACACTTCAGGAGACAATGACAGCTAAACTAGAGAGATATTTGTTGATGCTATTCAAATCCCAGGCATCCATTCAGGAATGTGCTACTTATGTGAGGGTCCAGGTTTTTTTTTGGATGGATGAAAAGTAAGAAGAGGAAACTGTAGCACTAAGCAGGACTTTTCTTTGGAGCCTTTTCTTATTACTCATCAATAAATAAGGTCAAAGTTACTTGGTTTGAAAATAAGACAAAACTCTCATATAAACTCCAGAAAGCTTTTGGCCATGTGACTCATTGCATTCTCCCTCAGTCAGAATTCATTTTCTTCCATACCTACATTTGATTTCAATTAAAAAAAAAGACAGCTTGCTTAATCTTTCCCACAAACTGATATGGTGTATACCTGAGTGAATGGGACAATTTTCCTTATAAATTATGTATAAAATCCTCAACTGCCGCCTCTCTCTTAGAGACTCAAAAGAAAATTCAATTTCTCTTAGCTTATTTTTTCATGGTTCTTGGGATATTCATTTCAGATTTTCCACTCATTTTTATAAATGTCTTATTTATTCAAGCTCTTCATGGAGGAAAGTAATGCTGTGCATTGCTGATTTTATTACTCTGGACAGGTTACAATATCTTCTCAGAAGCCAACACACTAATTGATTTTAAAGTTTCTGTAAATGTTGGGAAGCTTTCTTGCCACATACTTCAGAGGGGGACGTGTCTGCTGTTGAGAGTCTGTGGCCCCACTATGTGGTGATGCATCTTGCTTCTTGTCTGTTCTCTTTCCCTTCCTCATGCTGGGGATCTTTGGCTCTTAGTCATCTTCATTTGTTAACACTTTAACTACCAGAGCAAAAGAGCTCAGTGTCTCTTTTGGTCCCATAGTTTAGTTTTTTTTTTTCTCCCTAGAAAATTCTTCTATAGTTCTTCTGGAAGTTTTTCAAGCGCCTATCGTGGTTCTGCTCAGAGCTTTCCTTCACAGACATTGCTCCAGTGAGAACCTCCAACCACAAAGTCAGAAATGACAAGAGTAGAGAATCACTACACTTAGCCCTGGTGGCCAAGTGTCCTTCAACCATGGTTTGAGGTCACAGGTTCCATGGTGGCTAGAAGAATTCTCAGTTGAGTATCATGATCCATAGGTCAGTATTTACTGGCCTTTCTTCACCTTAGTTTGTGGCTATAGCTGACTTTTCTAATTCTTTCATTGAAATATTATATTATTTAATCCATTTCTAAGCTCCTTAAAATAAATAAATAAATAAACAATAAATAATTCTTATGATGAGGGAGACTTCCCTGCCTTTATTTGTCTATATTTAATTTTTGAGATTCATTTTTATATTCCAGTGAATGAGAATGTTTGATTTAGCTTTGTTTAGATCTTTAGTGCCTTGGGTGGGGGAGGGGGAAATCAGTCCCAAACATACATCTTAGCTAGGCACCGCTTCAGGATCTTTTATATTTAACTGCATAATAGCTTGGATCCAAGCCATCTCGAGGTACTGTGTTCTTTTCCTGTATGCTTTTTTGAAGTTCCAGAAGCCTGATGGACCAATTTGCCAAGCCAGCCTGACTATAAATTCTGTTACTTCCCTGCCCCCCACCCTCTACAAAAATAGTGAGCAAGCCCGGTCCATGAAAATTTCAAGTAATGGGCCCCATCTGGTTTTAGTTATTTGGGGTCAATAGGCAATAGATACTTCTTTCCATGGTGAATCTAGGAAACTGGGCACTGCTAAAACTTGTTAAATGGATATACTGATTGACAAGAATATCAAGTAAGAAAAATAGAAAAGTCTAAGGGGTGTAATGGTACAGTTGGGATTTAAGGTCCAATAAGAGGAAAAAAGAGATGAATAAGAAGGCTTAAAACCAATCTAAATAAACTTCAAAGAATTTACCCAAGTCTCAAAAGAAATTTTAAAAAATTGTGAGTATGACATTGACATATGACAGTTTTTCTTCACTCCATAATTGTTTTTCTTTAATGCTGGATTTCTCATAATTGTCTTAATTTGCTGGCTAAGGGTCCTTCGTGAACTGTGTGAAATGGAAGAAGAGGAAAAGGGACTAATTTAGGGTCTGTGGTTCTAATCTTTCACCATCACCAGCATGCTGCAAGCAGGAGAGAGATGGACATTGTGCAGATGACCAAAACCCTTTGGGGGGAAAGTCTCCTTGCAGCAACAGACAGAAATGAATCCAGGGGCCCTTCTCTGCACTCCCTTGAGCCCTGATGTTCTCTCATTGTACCTTCTTCTCACTGTGTACAGAAATTCTGCAATTATATTCTTTGGAAACAGAAATAGTTTTCTATTCTAAGTCTGTGGGCACAAACATAGTGATAAAATGGAAGCAGGTTATTCTCTTTCCTATGAATAAAAAGATGAGAAGAAACAATTTGAGGGTCAGCATGGAGGCAGTTAAATCATATTTTAGGGACGATTTTCCTGACAGTGAGGATTCCATGGTGTAAGATAGGGTTTTAGATGAGCTGCAGGAAGACAATGACACTATATGGTTCATCTGGCTGGGACATTTTAGATTCAGGCCTATTGATGGTGGAAGGGGAGACGAGATGGACACACAGGAGAAGAGTTGTCATCCACAAGCAGTAGCAAAACCTTAACCAACCGTCAATTTCTGAACTATTTCATGCTTTCTGATGGAGGCCATACCTGCCTCTGCTTTCTAGGTTCTACAAGAGCTCTCTCGGGTATTGGTATGCATATAGTATGTATTTTTTCAAAAGATTGTTTTGGATTTGAATTTATAAAGTTATCTGGAACAGCTAATGATGAATTTTATCACATTAAATATCACCACCAAAAATGGATTCAGTGAGACACATTATTGATATTTGAGGCTAGGAGCAGGCTGGTTTACAGAGCCTTTTTCCATAGGGCTGTTGGCAGAGGGCTCTGGCTTTGACATCCTCAGGCCATTTCCCCGAATTCCTGCTTCTGTAACATCTCAGCTGAATGCATTTTGACTGGGGCAGGAGGCTTAGCAGCATAATGGTGCTAACATTTCTCTGCTGCCTTTTAAGTCATAGCTCGGTGGTCTTGCCCTTTCCTATTTCATGGATTTGCTTTCTCCATTTGTTCTTAGTTGATTAGGAAATTGCTGAACACAGAACTTCTCCCTGTCCATAAATATCACCCAAGTTACACAGCATGGGAGAGAGCTGCTATTTGTTTGGTTCACTGACTTTGGGACTTTTTGCAAATTAAAGGATTTGAAAGGATCTAATATGGCCATATCGTCAGATAAATTGTTGGGTCAAATTCTCCACTTGGGGGTTTTCATTTAAGTTAGTGTAATAGAAGGTGTACTCGGGCATCCAAGGACAGGAATTAGTCCTCTGTTAGTAACCAGATGCCCCTGCGTGGAGAAGGAGCCTCCTAAGTAAGTGTGCAGCATTGTTTTGTATTTCGGAATTTCAAATTGTTATGCTGTACTGTGCAACATGGTTTCACTTCCTAGAGGAGTTTAGAAAAGGAATTGCTATTTTTATTGGTGATCTGTCACGTGTTTCCTTACTAAAAGATAGTGGGCTTTTGAGATGAAGCTGGATTTCGTGGTGATATTTGGAATGGAAGAAATTTAGTAAGTCTAATGAAAAAAAAATGTGTTGCATGCTGTCTGAATTCTCAGGTTTGTATTAGGTTTTTTGAAGATAGAAAAAGTTTCTCTCTGAAAGGAAGTTGAAATTTAGTTAGAAACAAAATCATACATACAGGAAACTATAAGACAGCAGAAGTATTCACAGAAGTGCTTATCTGTGTGGTCACAGATGGGGAAGGCTCACAGGAACCCAAGAAGCATCATGATTAAGCTGGGGAAGTGGTCCCTGCAGAATTAGTCATATTTTACACATTTCCAGCTGATTGATAGACCACACGTTATAGGAAAATAACATTATCCAAAACTCTGCAAGCTGTTTCTAATTGCAGGCTTGCAACTACAACCATTTGGATTTCTTTAGAAATTATATTTTCTCTACAAAGTCTTTTATCTGAAGAAATCCCAACAACTCAGCTGTCTTCCCTTCCTGGGAATATCTTATTGTTTTGTTTTTATACATTTAGGCTTTCTTTCAATAAGATAATCTGAGGAAAGCATCATAGAAGGGTGTTTGAACCCTACTATATTTTGTAGTCTTCACTGTTGTAATTGAGTATTTTCTACTTAGAACATTATTGATTGTGGTATTATTTTTGTCTATGTTGATCAACACTTATTTATTTTGTTTCTACAAAGGGACTAGTGCTTTGTTATAAAGAAGAAGACAAAGCAGGCTGCAAGTTTACCTCCTACTACAATGAAGCTTGATGGGAAAGGAAAAATAATGGAAATGAAAAATATGTTAACTAGTGAATTACTGAGGAGGCACATCCAGTGCAATGAGCAACCAGAGATGACAAAGATAGAATGATTAAAGAACAAAAATATCAGGGCCAGAGTTGGACATGAATTGTTGGAAGAATTCAGAGGCAGAAAGGATTCAGGTTGTGGCTTCAGGCTTTAGAAGAGCAGCCCAGCCTGTCAACAATAATCATGCAGAATCTGGGAGTACGTGGATGGGTGTGAGGAAAAGAAAACCAAAACAGAGAACAAGAAAACAATATTTTAATTCTTACATTTGGGAGTTGGAATTATACCTATTTTACAAAAGAAGCAATTGAGGTTCAGAAAGAATAATGGCAGAGTTGGTTTTAAGCCCGAATCTCTATGGCTTCTAAGTTTTTGCATATCCCACAAACAATCCCTGCCCCTCTGACACCACTTTCAACTGTACTACCTCCCAAGACATTCTTTCCACACTCCAATGAAGAATAAAAATAAAATGTGATCTTTGACTCAGGGAAAACTTTATTCATTTGTCTTGGTGATAAACAATGTGGATCTGGAAAGTGACCACACAGGATGTCTGTTATGATCAGAATAGGTATTTCAAGATTTGTATACTTTGGGCTCACCAAAAGAGGTGGGATTTGGGTTGGACAGTGAAGACATGGAACTTAGAAGATAATTTAGTATAAGACTAAATTTTGATAGGCTTTATATCAGCCAGAAACGGTGGCCAACACAGGAATTTACGAGTGTTAGTAATCTAAGTGTCATGTATAAAAACAGCAGGTCATGTCTATGGCTCCTGGATTTCCTGGATGAGTCTTGGATGGAACTCAAACAGATGAGTCTGGGTGGTGTGGACGAAGGTGAGAAATTTAGAAAAACAAAATTGCATGTGCCCAGGAAAACTGAAGCTGGAGAGCCTGTTTATGGGTCCTAATCAGATCTGGTTGAGGGAGGGGCTTGTTGTAATGGAAATAAGTAAAATAGGCAGTTTTATGACCTAAGTATTTATATCATCTATTAAAGATATTGCTATAGTCCCTTTTCAGTGATTTGCTGGGCAGTTAAATTCAGACTTCAGCTCAGTTTAACACCCTGAAGTGGTTGTTTTACATAATTTATGTCTCCAGGATTCCTCTTGAACTACAGTCTGACCTTCACAGGGTGAAGAAGAGGCTGCAATCTGAGGCTGACCTTGGTCCAGAAGGCCCCCTACAGGAAGCTCCCGGGACCTGGTTTCTTCACACAGAGTGTTAGCCCCAAGCCTGGGGGCTGGGTTGTAAAGGCAGGTTTATTTTAGAGTATTGAATATCGAGAGAATCTGTTAGCATCCATCACTGGTCAGCTCTCTCCATGTAAATGCCTGGTTTCCACAATGAGGCTGTGACTCCACAAAGGTGCACACTGTGTCTTAGATCAAATGAACAAAGTTAGTTTTTGTTCTCATCAGGTCTTCCACAAAGATTTACTTAGTTTACTTTGAAAAGAGAAAGACTGAGGGAAGTGGGAAGAAGAAAAAAAATATTATAATAACCATGCATAAGATTTTTTTGGTAGTTCATCTCTTTTCCATTCACTATACCACATGTGCCTTACCTCCCCAAACACACATGCCATGCTCATTTCCCCTAGATAACTTCATTCATATATTATTCACCCATTCCTCCAACTTCCCACCTCTTCTCTCTGCCTGTGCATTCACTTCAGTTAAGATGCATGGATAGCTGTCTTTAGTGTCTACCCAGCACTCCTGTCTCTAATAGGTAATTGTCCTTCCCCATCCCATGGGTTATGAGGAGACAGTTATTATACTGCATTACCCACTCCTGACCTCAGGAAGGAGTATTTTACCAGGCTGTGGTCCCACAGCCCTCTTTCCATGAACTTTATCTGCAAAGTGAGTTCACATTCAGGCTATTATGGTTTAGATATGAGGTGTTCCCCAAAAGCTCATGTGTGAGCCATTGCAAGAAGTTTAAATGAGAAATGATCAGGATATGGGCGCCTTAATTTAACCAATGCATCAATCTGCTGATAGAAACAACCTGGTGTTAAGAGTATGACTGGAAGAGGTGAGTCACCTGGGGACCTTCCCATGAGATATGTATTTTGTCCTTGGTGACAAGAACTCTCTTTCTGTTCCTGATATGATGCCCCGAGCTGCTTTCCTCGGCCACACACTTCTGCCATGATGTTCTGCTTCTCTCTGAGCTTCAAGGAATGGAGCTGGCCATCTATAGACTGAGATCTCTGAAACTGTGAATGCCAAATAAACTTTTTCATCCTCTAAAATTGTTCTTGTCAGGTTTTTTGGTCACAGGAAGGAAAAAAAGTTGATTAAAACATATATGGAGTGAGGGGCCTCCCTCCAAATTCTGAAAGTAATTGAAAAATTTCTTTCTACATAAGCTACATTGTGGTGAGAATACACTGTAGTTCACTGATGGATCCCAGACACACAAAAAATCTTTCCTCTTAGTCCTAGATCCCAGGACCCCTCTGATGTGCATTCTAATCTGCCTTCTGTCTCCAGAGCCATGCTTGTCCAATGAGTGACTAACATTCCCTTCTCCTTCTACACTGCTGACCTTCTCTATATCTTTATAGTATTTGATCCCCCACTTTTCCCCCTTATTTTGCCCTAACCTCCATATATGAGAGAAAACATTTGTCCCTTGATTTTCTGAGTCTGGTTTATTTCATGTAGTGTGGTATTCTCCATTTCCATTAATTTGCAGGTAAATGCCATGATTTCATCCTTCTTTATGACTGAGTAAACTCCATTGGATACATACAGCACATTTTCTTCATCCATTCATCTGTTGATGGGCATCTGGGCTTGTTTCATAATTTGGCTATTATTAATTGTGCTACTATAAACATTAATGTGGCTGTATTCTTCTAGTATGTTTTTTTATGGTGGTTTAAATTCCCTTTTCTCCTTTACATCATTAATATGCATTGAACACAGAAGGGACCATGGAACTGCTTTCTAGGCACACAAGTTTCTCCAAAATGCAGACAAAACTATTCATGTGATTCACAGGAAAAAATTATACATTAATTTTTTTTGGTGGGGGGAGGTTGGTTAGCAGGAGTTGAACTCAGAGCCACAGAGGCACATCCCTAGCCTTATTTTGTATATTATTTAGAGACAGGGTCTCACTGAGTTGCTTAGACTTCACTTTTGCTGAGGCTGGCTTTGAATTTGTGATCCTCCTGCCTCAGCCACCCAAGCCACTGGGATTACCGGCATGCACCACCATGCCCAGCTCTAGATTAACTTTTATGTAATACATGCTTATTTTTCAGTGTATTTTTTTCACTGGAATTCACTTCCACTCACTTTTTCATATATTTACACATCTCAGTGATTTACTGAAAGTTTACCTTTTTGGGGTGCCATTGAATATTTATGTGAATTAGCGGTAGTTGTTAGAAAGTAACTTTTGCATATTGATTGAAACAAGAATAAAAAGGAAAAAAAAGGAAAAAAAATTAAAAAAAGAATAAAAAGGCACGATAATAAGGTAATATTGCATAGTAAGAACATGGTTAAGAAAGTGGGCTTGAACAGAAAGAATCCAGACACGAAAGGCCTTATGTTACATGATTTCACTTATATGAAATTGTCCAGAATAGATAAATCCATAGAGGCAAAAAAATTAGATTGGTGTTTGCCAGGGGCTGGACTTGGAGAGTGAGAGCTAATGGCTGTAGGGTTTTGCAGGGATAATGAATATTTTAAAATTAATTTTGGCAATAGTTGCAGAACTCTATGAATATACTAAAAAACTCTGAATTATATACCTTTGCTAGATAAAGGTATATGGAATACGTATTAGTTTCCTGAGACTGCTATAATAAAATTATGATAGACTGAGTCACTTGAACAACAGTTTAGTTTATCAGAGTTCTGGATGCTGGAAGCCTAAAATCAAGATGTCAACAGGGTTGGTTCCTTCTGAGGTGATGAAAAAAGAAATCCATTGCAGACCTCCTTTTGCCTTGTAGATGGACATGTTCTTTTGCCTTTACATCATCTTATTTTTCCTGTGCTGTCTGTGCCCAGATATCCTCTTCCCAGAAGGAAGGATACCGGTCATACAGAATGAGGGCCCAGCCTGATGATGTCATTTTAACTTAAACATCTTTGTAAGGACCCTATCTTCCAGTATGATCACGTTCTAAGGTACTGGGGTTCAGAACTTCAGCTTACAAGTAATTATATAATTCATGTACAACTACAGTATATGAATTATATCTTGATAGAAATATATCTAGAAAGAAAGAAGAAAGGAAGGAAGGAAGAAAGGAAGGAAGGAAGGAAGGAAGGAAGGAAGGAAGGAAGGAAGGAAGGAAGGAAGGAAGAAGCAATCAAGCAAGCTAGGGAGCCAGGCTTCCTATATTCAAATCCTTGTCCTTTTAGTGAGTAGTGATTTGGAGCATGTTACAAACACCCTCTGAGACTTACATTCTACATTATATAGAAAAAAATATCTATATTTGTAAAATGATGATAATGATAATACTTACATGGTAGTGTTATTGAGAGAGTTAAATTAGCCTATATGATGCTCACATTATCACTTGTCACACAGGAAGAAATTAATGCAAGTTAGCTGACATTACTACAAGTAAGGCAAATTAAGATCATTTTATGTTTAAAACATGAAAAGAGAAGTTTGATGGCTAAGACATGAGGATGTCTTATACTGATGTTCATGAATTGTTTTCTAGGAAGTTTTCTTTTCTCAATCTCTTTGTCAAGGTGTGAAAACACAATGTCTTCCAAGACCAATTTAGGCATGATATACTTTGGAAAAAATCCATTCATTTATTCAAACTTGTATTTATTTATCAACTGTCAATTGATTAAAGACTGCATTAGTGATGTTTCAAACACACTTATAAGGAGAGGTACTATACTAATGTGTTAGTTCTGCTTATCTTCTTTATCTTCATTAATATGATTTTTAGGATTTACTTTCTTCTGGTTTCAAAGGGAAGCTTAACCTGTGTGGTGTTTCATTACAAAGAATATGTATACTAAGGAATGATTTATATTTTTTGTCTGTTTTTGTTTTTCTGTCAAAATGTGAAAGTACCTATGTATTCATGACCAGTATTTATATACTCAGAGTTGTTCCTTCTCAAAAAAGTATGAGGATGAGAAGGATGCTTGAAATACAGAAGGCCTAAAGGCAGCCTGACTTCATATTTCTCAACTCCTTCCCCCAGCCCCAGAGCTATCCAGTCCTCAGTCTGTTCCAGAGTACATGCAACTGTGGCCCCAGGTAGAGATGCACTACCCCTTTGCCTCTCAACAGTCACCTGAATACAGGTTAAGATGAATGTTACCCCTGCTCATTTACATGTTTCTTTTCCCCAAAATGTGCTGTAAAACTCCCCTCTTCCTGCCTTCATTTATATCTCCAATTTTTATTTCAAACATGCCGTTATTTCATCCTTTAAAAAAATGACTCCCCAAGTAATTTCATACACTAAAAACAAGTTTTTTGAGATTCTGAAAATGTTATCTAAGGTTTGACTTAAAGGGAACTTCTGTGGGGTATTTGGAACTATTTTATATTACTCCCTACCTATATCTGTTTTGTGTATCATATTTATGTTAATTAGTATATATGAATCAAGTGTCTACTGTTTTGCCAGATATTAATAGGAAAAGAAAAGATAAATAAAACACTGACCCAACCTTTGTGAACTTATAGTCTAGTAAGGAGAGTAAGAGAAATATAAACGTATAAGGCAGATTTGAGAGAGATTCCATAAATGAGATATATGCACATTTATTTGGAACAAAAAGAGAAAACTCTATCTTGTACATGAGAATAAAAGCTTATTATAGACTGATCCATCTGATTGTACTCCTCTAAAAATCACTCCTACATCTCCTCTAATTTCCTATTATCTGGAGCATCATCATGGAAGTAATAGGGATGTTAAACCAAACTGTAGGTCTAATGAGAATAGAGATGAAATTATTCTTTGGAGTAAAATAAATAAACTAAAATAAACCCGTCTCCTATAAGAGAATGCCCCAGCAGGTAGCTTACTAATGAAAACAATGATTTCCAAGGGGTTGTGCATTGCGTTTCAAAAGTTTTGGCAAAGTGCTAGTTTCTCAGAAGCTGTTCATCCGAAGAAGCAAACAACGTGATGACTCCAGCCTTGCCTTCGCCATCTGAAACTGAAAGAAATGATGAGGACAATTACCCACTCCCCTTGCCACCCCTCCCCAAAGTGAAAACTTGGTTGGAGTGTGGCACAAGCTTGACATAACTAATTGGGGCAAATCTTCAGCACAAGGCATGGGAAATTAACCACCAAAGTCTCATTAGCATTAATGGGAATTGCACAGATAATTCCCTCCCCATTGTGCACAATATTTACTTCATAATGTTTATCCTGACATTCCACAACTTCCAGCAGGAAGCAATGATTTAGGTGCATGGGGCTGAACATTCTATTGGGTTCTTTGTTGACTCCTTCTCAGTCCAACTCATAAACTCCAAGAATGACCTCTGGGTGACCTCCTGGGTTTGAAGGCAGCCATGAAAACCTCTTAACACCCAGTTTCCTTCTTTTACCACCTCTGCCTCCACACAGGTACACTCTGCTAGAACGTATTTTGAATTTGTTCTGATATTCATTTCCCCAGGAGATGAAATTCCAAATGTAAGACATGAGCTGGAGAGAAAGATCAGCTTTTCTGGACTATAGGAATGGCACCTGCTAGTGCCCCTCAACCCTTTTCTCTGTTTTTAAACCCCCACCCCACTGTTCAGCACCTGTCATAGTCACCATCTCCCTATTATGGTTTAGATGTGAGGTGTCCCCTGAAAGCTCATGTGTGAGACAGTGTAAGAAGTTTAGAGGAAAAATGATTGTGAGAGTCTTAGTCCAATTAGTGAATTAATCCCCTGACCAGATTAACTGAGTGGTAACTGAAGGTGGGTAGTGTGGCTGAAGGAGGTGGGTTGTTAGAAGCATGCCTTTTGGATTATACATTTTATATCTGGCTGGTGGAGTCTCTCTCTACCTCTTGATCATATGTGAGCTGTTTCCCTCTGCCACACTCTTTTGCTATCACATTCAGCCTCACCTTGAGCCCCGAGGACTGGAGCCAGCTGTCTGTGGACTGAGACCTCTGAAACTGTGAGCCCCCAAATCAAGTTTTCCTTCTGTGATTATTCTTGTCAGATCTTTTAGTCACACCAGTGAAAAAGCTTACTAAAACACTCCCTCAACTGCAACAACCTATCTTCCTGTTTCATTGCACTAGTGTTTGGGGACCTGTGGAGTCATGTTATCCAAATCATGTATTTTTTAATTTACCTCTTTCCCTGAAAGTACAAAGATCTTAGATCTCTTTAATTCCATTTACTCCTTCCTGCCTGTGGTAGCTTTCTGTCACTGTGGTAAAATACCTGAAAGAGCCTGGCTCGGAGATGCACACCTGTAATCCCAGTGACTCAGGAAGCCAAGGCAGGAGAATCGCAAATTCAAAGTCAGCCTCAGCAATGGTAAAGGTGCTAAGCAACTCAGTGAGACCCTGTCTCTAAAAAAAAAAAAATGCAAACTAGGACTGGGGATGTGGCTCAGGGACAGAGTCTCAATATACCCTTCCAGGGAATTTCCCCTACCTCTCAGTGAACTATTTCCTCTAGTTAGGTCCTATCTCCTAAAGTTTTCACCACCTTTCAGTAGTGATACCAACTGGGGACTAAGCCTTGAACACATGAGCTTTAGGAGAACATTTAAGGTCCCAACCATAGCATTGCTGACAGGAGTGTCTTGTACACATGAAGCATATACCATACAGTCTGTGGCCACTCTGTGATTTACGGGGAGCACTTGTTTTGGTATGTGGGACCCTGGACCATGTGGGATCAATCTGATCTTTTCAGGGCCAGGAGACTGATGAGTAGGCACATGGGCACTTTGTGAGTATGTAACTGACCTCATTAGAAACTCTGGAAGTGTTGAGTACAAGCCAGACATAAAGGTGTCATTCCAGTTGTGCGAACTTCAAAACGCAAGTAAAACTAAGTGTGGTTTTCAGAGTGTTTCTTAGGGAAAAGGCTACAAAGAAATACAAAAATGAATCTTTTCATCGATCCCAATCTATGTATTTGCTAGGGGTGCTGGGTAGAAATTTGGAGGGGACAGAAGTGGTTTTCTTTACTTGGGAGGTAGTTTCAAATTCATTTTGCTACAAATCACTTATTATTGATGAATCTGTAGATTTCTTTGTATATTTATTTCACAATAAAAATCGAAATACATACAGTGAAATAGATGGGTTCACCCGCTTCTCTCTTTGTAGTTATTTAACCATGACAGTTTTACACAACATGCAGTGTCACCACGTTGTTGCTTTTTTCTTGTCAGTTACATACCACATAGAGAAGTCCTCTCCACCCTTTTTTATGTTAATCTTGTGTTAATCCTGACATGTGGTGATAACAGTAGAGACCGACTTCCTTAAAAGAGTTATCCTTTAAGAATTATGTTTAAATCAATGGGCGGATACAGAAGTAAACAACTTTGATTCCGTTTTGGAAAAGTTCTTAACATACCATGATTTGCCTTGCCTGGTAGGGTGTGTGCCAGAAGTGTGGGATCCCTCAGTCTCTCTTGACCAAATGTATTTTCCATTGTGATGATTTTTTGCTCTTTCCTGTGATCCTTCCTAAAGATCAGTGCTGTGGAATTCACAGGCTGCAGCTCTAATGGAAACATTTATTCCAAAGTTGTTCTATGAGTATCTATGTCAACATGCTAAAAACTTAGATGGAAAAGGCTTATTTTATTAGAAACTCATGCTCCCAAAACTTGCTTGGGGGTTATCTAACGGAAAATGTGGCCTTTCACCTTCTGGGCCCTTACTAGAATCCCTAGAAGGAATTCCTTGAGAAAATATGCCATCGGCAATATTATTCATCGGGCACTGGAATAACAACAACAATAATGTTTATGCCCTAGCCTCATAAACTGTCTTTTCTAAAACACACCACAGGCATCCTGAATACACAATCTCATCTTTCCTTCTTTGAGCCTATGGGGGCAGACCCATATTTACATATAAGCAATGAGACCAGCAACCTGTGTAACAGTTTTGACCTTCACTCGCTGGCCGATGTCACATACTCTCCACAGATAACTGGTAGCTCATCTCTAAACCATTCCTGAACATGAAAGTTTTACTAAATCCACCCTTCTCCCCTCAAAAGGCAAAATATAGCTACCACAGGTTTTGGAAATAAAAGAAGTATCAAACAGATTAGTCACCTACAGATAAATAAGAAAACCATTTTTTTTTTTTTTTTTTGTTAAAACACTTCCCAATAGCCTGGGACTGCATGCTTCCTCTCCTCAGTCCCTTATGGAGACAATAATTAGGTTTCTGACCTTAGGTTGAGGATCTTTCAGGGGGCACTTAAGCTTCATTCAACCCAATTTGATTCCTCTGGATGCCACACTGAACATTAGATTTTATACCCACAACCTGTAGATAGCTATAGGGAAGGATCAGAAGATGAGTTCAATTTATAAAATTCCCCATTTCATTGTCTTTCTCTTCCAAACTGAGTGCAGAGAAAGCTGGTCTCAGCATTTAAGGCAATCTGCGACCCAACTACATCCCTTTCCTCCCTTCAAAGACCCTTCTGCAGCTCTTTCCTCAGACTCGGCGCCTGCCTTCTTTGTCCGCATGAGGATACACGCTGCTTTATGAGCCACTAAAAGGATCAAAGTGACCCTGGGCTCACTGAAGATTTATGTCATTCATGCACACATTTAATAAAGGCTGGAATGTGATAGTTCTTGACTATTCTATATTAACTATTACAACAGGTATGGTTGGACTTAAAGGAATAAAATAAAGAAAATACTGGTGTTAACCCTTACATATACCAGTTTCTACCACTTGGTGTAAATTTGGACTGTTTGTTATTTTCTGTGACATATATGAAATGTTATTGCTCATTCCTCACTGTCTCACACTTGTTTCATATATTGCACTGTCATCTTTATTGAAAATGTGTAGGCGTGCATAAGTGTTTAAACATTTATGAATTAGAACTCTTGCTTACAAAATGCTAGAATCCAGGTCTTGGAATCAAATATCTTGAGCTAAAAGAGGAAACTTGCTTAATTTTAAATAGCTGTTTATTTTGCCTTTACTTTAGTAGAGACTATATTAACAATATTATCTTTTACCTTATTATGAAAGTTATATATATATATATATATATATATATATATATATATATGATCAGTAATCTGTGGGCTGGGCTGCCTACCCACAGATTTTCCAGGTATTTTTCTAAGAACGTATAACCTAGAGATGGCCCAGATGGTGCTGAGTATACCAGATACAAACCATGATTTCAGAAAGAAGAAAGTCAATCTTATCCTAGTGAAATTGAACAGTGTGCTGCATACTAATTTCTAATCCTTCCCACACCAAAAGTTATGTCCTCAGGAACCAGACTCATTGGGTAGAATTCCTTCTCCAAATCTCTTTTCTGCAACTCCTCACATAGTATCTTCTGAGTGGATATGCAGATCAGGGGCAGAACTTGGCCGCCATCAGTAACTCTTGTAAAGAGATGAGATCAGCCTCTAGGGGAGGCTCTAATTGGAGGTTTATGGTAATATAATCCTTCCCCACCTGCAAGGCAGCTCTCAGCACTCATAACATGCAGGAGGAATGAAAGCCAAGTTGATAGACAGCCAGTCCCAGTCCAACCTTGTCTGTGCTGGAAAGGCCCAAGGTCAGCTGTCTGGCGACCCCAGGGCTCCAAATTGGTGTCACTTGCAATCAGTGCTACTGCAAGATGTTGCCAACTCATGGGCTTTGTTGTATCCTTGGAACTTGAGCTCAATATCTCTCTCCAAATAAAAGGGACAGAAAAAAAAAAGGCAAGTCCCACTTAGGACCTATGCAGGACATAGTCTTTCTTTGAAATCACGATGGGGTGGGAGGGGGTAGGATTACTTAGGCTTATGGAAAATGAGCTAGAAATGTCCAGATATTTGGAGGAAAGGATTCCTGTGAGAGTTTTCATATCCTTTCTCCTACTAAATAGCTATAAACCAGTCAATTGAGGGGGGCTTAACTTAGTGGGGTTTCAAATAAAGTAGTCCTTATTTTTCTTATTACCTTTTTGGGCTCTTTTTTTTGGTCTCAACTTCCTGCCTATTGGATAGCATATTCTAAAACTTCATGTTCACTTCAAGTTATTAAAATTAATGTGGTCCAGTTTAAAATCTGTCTGCTCCTCCTTCCTCACCTTCCCAGAATATAGACCTGAACTGTGACTCTGAGGTCTCCATGACATAGAGAGCACAGTCTTTAGTTCAGTTCTTCTTGTTCAGCTCTAGGTCTATCTCCTTTTATACTGAAGATGGGGCAAAATCATAAGAGAGGCAGATAATTTGCCAAATTGGCCACATACTCAGAGGTGTGGAGACCATAGCAATTTCTCCATAGTTAGTTCTAGGTTTGTAAAGTGTCATTGGTCTCTGCCAGTGAAGACACTTATGCATAGATGGTGTATGTGGTTTTCATGGAGCCAGGTCCAGACCCATCCTTGACCTTTCTATCAGTGAATGGACTATGTTACAGAACACTGTTTTGCTTTCTTTAATCTGGCAGTGGTCCATGCCTCTAGTTCCACTCCTGTTGAATCATAGCTATGGGTCAACCACTCTACTCTCACCTTTTTTTGATAAATAATGTTCCTACTATAATTTGGATGTTGACTTTCTAATGTTTCATGTGTAAAATATGAGGACTTAGGTCCCCAGGGTGTGTCTACTGGGAGGTAGTAGAACCTCGGAAGGTGGAGCCTAGTGGGAGGTCTTTAGGTTATTAGAGATATACCCTGAAAGGGGAGTGTGAGATCCCAGTCTCTTCCTTTCTCTCCTCCTACCTCCTGCTTTTCTAGCTCATGATATGAGTGGTTTTCTTGAAAGCAATAGGGCCACATTACCTTGGCCTAGAACCTCCAGAACTGTGAGGTAAAATAAGCCTTTGAAAAAATATGTTCATTGCTTCAGGTTTTAAAAATCTAATGAATACAATCCCCCTCAGGAATCACTGAGGAATTCTTTTGAATGTGTTACAAGCAAATGGAAACGGAAATGACATCCTTTACCTTCTCTGTTACTCGTATCTTCAGACTTCTCCAGAACAAAAGAAGGCACAGATCTCAATTGTCACAAATGTCCTCAGTCTCTAGGTCCAACACATGAAGCTCTTTCAAGAAGTCGTTATCCTAGTAGACTCCTCACACTCTGCTCCTCAGCAGTGCCAGTGTGCATCTAAACTGCCCCTAAGTACAGATGTAGACCTGATTTTATTCATCTTTGTTTCTATTCCAACTAAACTTAGTGTGGTAGATCCAGACTGAGGAAAACGTGAGTGAATAAAGGGCTCATCAGGCTTCCCTTGTTCATGTGACATAAAAGAATTCTGTGTCTTGCAATCTTCACATACTATTTTAAAGAAAGACAGGAAGATAATGATCTAGACTCTATTTCTTAACTATAATCAAGGAAAACTGGTGATATTTAAAATTGGCATGAACAAGCAAAAAAAGAGAGAGGAGAATGCAGGCAATGTGGACCAAACCCACCCCTAATGCCAGGAAGGAAAAAAAAAAAAAAAACAAATCAAAAGAGAAAGCTTATACATTTGTGAGGTTTTCTAGATGTCACACCTCGGCAAGCAATGCTACATAAAATATTAAGCAGCTCTAATGCTGACTGAGGAAATTTATGGAGTCTGAAGTACCTTTCTTAAATCATATCTACTGCTTACCTCTGTTTCTCACTCTTTAACCAAGCTTCTCTGAGGGCTTAGATTGTGCCTCTTTGTTTCTTAGAATTTTTTTTTTTTTTTTTTGCAAAGACTAAAACTATAAAGGAATGAAGAACACCAGGGGGAGAATATTAAGCATAGAGAAGAAGATCTTTGCCATGAGCAGATGCGCTCAAGCAGGAGGTGTTTATTTTGGATGTTGAGTTTCTTATCATATGAAAAGAAAGGCACATTGTTCCTTCATTTCTTCCCATTGGGTCCTTCCATTTATTTTTTCAACAGTTATTTACTCAGCAACTCTTAGCTTGCAAATAAAATGCTGGAAGTGAGAGAGGATGAAAGTTTTGTATGAAATATATTCTGTAGCCTTTGAAATCTTTCATTGTATTTGGGAAAAAATAAATCTTACCTATGAACGACTCATGTACTGTTATTATGAGATAGGTGCTTCAGAAAGTGAATTAAAGAGTTATTAGTGAGAAAAAGAAGAAATTTTCTTTTATTCATGAATTTATTTATTTATTTTCACATTATTAGGAAAAAAAATATTTTTTCTAGTCCATGCCCCTCCCAGAATCCTTCCTACCCCATATATATCCTCCCTGACTGAATTATGTAAATATAACTATATAACTATATATATATATATATATATATATATATATGCACATATATACACTTTTTTGAGTAATTGTTATATACACTAACCTTCATTTAGGTGGTAAGGATTGGTGATTTTTTGAAAATCTTCATTCTAGTAAGAAGATTATAAACAGATAATAAATAATGTAATTTTAGATAGTGTAATTTTAGATAGGCTCTGAAGGAGCCAAGCCAGGCAAGGGATTTACAGGTGACTCAGATGGAAACTATTGTACATGAGGCAATCAGGAATGGCCTCAGTGAGGAGGTCCCATTTGAACTGCTGTCTCAGCCACGTGGAAGAGCCAGCATGCACATATGCACATCCTTCATGAAGAACAAAAGGGGAGAATAGCTATCGTAAAGCTTTTAAGGAAGGAACGGATTTAGCAGGTTAGGTACTGAGTGAGAAGGACAGTGATAGGTTAGAATGATTAGTCTGGGGAAGGGAGCAGGGCCCAATCACTTAAAGTCACGTAAAACAAAGGAAGAAATTTGTATTTTATTCTAAATGCAAGGATAAGTTGGTAAAGTGCTTCAGGAAAAATGTGGGATTTGATTCATCTTTTTGAGAGCTCATGCTATTAGGAGGTTGAAGTGTGATTTGGAGGAAACAAAGAAAAGAAGCAGAAGGATCTATTGGTCTTCAGTGACAGATGCTGGTTGTTTGTGCAGGAGGTAGTTGTCAATGAGTAGGAAGCTTTCATGCAGTACTCCAAGGCAAGAGAGAATTTGCAGGACTTGTCACAGTTTCACATTTGGGTAACAGTGGGGGGGGCGTGGGGGGTTGAATAGCTCCATGGTTTGAATAGCTCCATGGCTGGAGTTATTGTGTCGATGACTGAGGAGAAAATGAAAGAGGTGTTTATTTACAAAGATAGTTTCAAGAAGTATGTGAGATAATCGATAAGAGTTTTTAAGTAAGGATTCACACACACACACACACACACACACACACACACACACTTTGATTTTACCAAAAAGTTCTGATTTGAGATTAAAAGAAAGCAAAACAACTTCTAGGACATAAGCATATGGGTAGTATTAAAAAATCATACTCTCCAATAAGTAAACACTGATCTATAATGGGAGGGAACATGGGAAGAATGGAGAAACTTTGGGCAAAGGGGAGGGAGGTGAGAGGGAATGGTGGCAGGAAAGATGGTGAAATGAGATAGACATCATTACCCTAGGTACATGTATGACTTCCCATATGGTCCAAGGCTACATCATGTATGACCAGAGAAATGAAAAGTTGTGTTCTAATTGTGTTCAATGAATCAAAATACATTCTGCTGTCATATATACCTAATTAGAATAAATAAATTAATTAAGTGAAAAAAGAAAATCACAATTGAACATTCTTTTAGGAAGAAAGTGCAGAGACAAAGAGAAAATAGCAAAAATGCATGGAAAAGAAGCACACAAAGAAGCCCAAGCAGTTGCAGGGTAGTAGGATAAAAACCAGAAAGGCATCATCATAGAAATTAGAGAAAAATATGTTGGAAGACAGGAGGCACTTCTCCAACCATGAGTCTGGCACTTTGAATCCTCTATAGATCCTTAATCTTTTTGCTAAATGTAAATCAACAGAAACATCAGTATATGATTGGTATATTTTGGGTCTTAAGACGTTCATTAAAGGTCCAATGTTTAATGCTTGGCCCCCAGCTTGGTACTATTGAGAAATGGTAGAAATTTAAAGAGGTGAGTCCTAGTGGGAGGTGAAGCCTTTGGGGGTATAACCATTAAGGGAATATTGGGGCCCCAACCACTCTTGTTCCTCTCTCTTTTTCTATTTCCAGTCATAAGGGAATGGGCCTCCATCACTTCATGCTCCAGTCATGAAGAACTTTGCTGCTACAGGCCCATAGCAATGGAGCAAATCAGTTGAGGAGGAAGCCTCTAAAATGATGAGCCAAATAAATCTTTTCTCTTTTTAAGTTTATTTTTCTGAGGCATTTGTTACAGTAAGGAAAAGATGACTAACACAATGGTGTTACAAGGCTAACATTTGTTGAACTCCTTTCCACCATACCAGTCAGACAGAAGGTGGCACTGAAACATGGCAACCTTAGAAGCGAGTCTGTATGGATTTGGGTAATACCTATAGGCCTTTGGATCCTTGTCTCAGTGACAATCTATTAAAGTCCTCTCAAGGTTCTTGCACTTCCAGTGCTGTTCTCTACTTTCTCTCAGTCCAGGGACTGACCAGTCTGAACTTCATCAATGGAGACATTTGCCCATGGCTTCTGGTTTGGACTAATCAGTGTGGAACACTTGAAGGAAAACAGAAATGATTTTGGATATTTATTCACCTAGCAACCTTTATGGTATCATCTGGGGCTAATTTTACTCTTCTAGAGAAATCAAAACTCCTTTAGAGGAGCCTATCTCCATACATGTCTCTTCCTCCTACTCTTGTCCTTCCTATTGTTTTTGGTTTCCCTATAACCTATCACCACTTTTGGAAGTAGTTCTTCTATTAAATCTTCCTCAGTTTATCCTGATTCAAATGTACTATATCTTATAGAAACAATATAGAAGTTACCATCCAGTTGGAAATATACAATACTAATCAAGCTTATGCCAAAGATCTTACTGACACAGGACCTCAGAAAAGGGGAAGTGAGGTAAGGGTTTCAAGGATTTGGAGGTCTGAACACGAAGGTATAGGTGCGAGATAAAGTGACACCCAAGTCTGGGGAATGACTGTGGAGAGGATATTAAACAGATGTAGAAAAAAGGACCTAGCTTTGCAATAGAGAAATATGAGCAAGTTGGTGAAGAAGATGCAAAACTACTGCTTTCAAAAGTGAAACTTTAGGTCTGTGCAAGGTGAAATTTCTAACATGACTTTTCCAAACTGTACAAACTGTGTCCAATTGTCGTATATAAAAACAACGATGACAACAACAACATATCTTTGATTTTTGTTCCTGGTCCCTAGCACAGCCCTCCTGAAACCCATTCATTATTAATAAACTAACCCTTTTACTATACTTGAGTTTATGGTCCTAAGCTGGGTTAGAGTGAGACTTCTACATAGCTTCAGGATGGTAGTCTCACCAGGAAGACCAATACATGATCTGAGAGTGGAAAATTTTAGCCTCAGAAGTGACCTCCAGAGTAGAGATGAGAGCTGGAGATTGAGTTACAAAAACTCCTCAATGATAGGATTTGAAGGGCTTCTCCATGAATACTGAGATTCTGGGAAGATTCTGTGTCTGTAAAGGGTGTAGAATTTCCATACCCACCCCATACTTTGTCCTATGTAACTTTTCCAGTTGATTGTTTTTGAGTTGTATCTTTAATAATGAACTAATATTAGTAAGCTAAAATACCTTCCTGTGTTCCATGAGTCATTCATAAATAATTGACACTACAGAGAGGGGCATGGGATCCCCTGAATTTATATTCAGCTGTGAGGGCTGGGGATGTGGTTCAGGCGGTGGCGCGCTCGCCTGGCATGCGTGTGGCCCGGGTTCGATCCTCAGCACCACATGCGGGCAGGGATGTTGTGTCTGCCGAGAACTAAAACATGAATAAAAAGGAAAAATTCTCTCTCTCTCTCTCTCTTTAAAAAAAATAGTTTATATTCAGCTGTGGGTCACCTGAGGATCTTACTTGTGGCTGCGGTCTGAGGTGAGAACAATCAGTAAGACTTGGCCCGTTAGCTTGTGGGATCTGATGCTAAGTCCAGGTAGATGGTGTCAGAATTGGGCTATTGGGTACCGGGTCAGTGTCAGAGAATTGTGTGTTGGTGTTATACCACACACACACACACACACACACACACACACACACACACACCCCTAAATAAAACTAATCACAATTACTTTGGATTCAAAGCAGTCACAGGGCCCAGTGTGGTGGGCACACCATGGACCCCAATAACAATTCAGTTTTGGGAGTCAGCAACATGACCGAGCCTGTATTGCAACAGTCAAAGCTGTTTTGGTCTGGTCTGCCTTGGGATGCACTACATTAAAGGAACATAACTGCCCTATCAGCCAGTCATTGCAAAGCATAGGAATATATCAGAGAGTCCCAGAGAGTTTAATGAGGATAAACATAGCAAGTGTTCTCTCTCTCTTCTTTCTTTCTTTCTTTCTTTCTTTGTAAACTGGAAGGACTTTAGCTAATGCTCCATAAAAACTGGCTTAATATACAGTTATTACAAAGCTTCAAATTTTTGACAGATTAAGTGCTATTAAATCACCTTACTGTGAAGGCACTGAAAGGTCACAAGATGAATTAGTTCAGGCCATCTTCTCTCAGTCTTCAGCAACCAGCTCCTTTCAGACCTGCTTTTCCCCACCAAGAAAAAGAAAGACGAATAAAAGAAAAAGGAACTGGAAATTATGACCCTCTAAATGTCTTCAGGATGGGAGGCTGTGAAGAATGGCACTGCCTTGTCATGGGAGGCAGATGGGTTTTTATCAGCATGGAGGGCAATTTTCTACTTTATTTTTCCCCCTTTGGTTGACTGTGATCCATAATGTTGCATTTTGCCCTTTAGGAAGAATTTTCCATTCGACAGACTCAACAGCCTTATCCTGTGCCAGTGCTTGGAAAAGAAAGACAGAAGAAAGGGCTTCAACTGGATGCAATATTTTTAACAAAATGGTCACCACTGTATTTTAGAATCTCTTCTTTTTCTGTGTGTTTTGCTGGAAGAATCGAACCTCAAATTTATATACCAAACTGCTATTCACATAAATGCGATTTCGAAGGCTCCTAATATATGTGTGTGTGTGTGTGTGTGTGTGTGTGTGTGTGTGTATCATTATATCCCATACATTATGAATTTCTGGTGAAAAGGAAGTGTATAGAATATTGCTACTGAAGCATGGCAGAACCGATCAAGGGTTACTAACAGCCACAGTAGTTGTTGTAATTTGAAAACAGTAACAGTGTCTTTCTTTCTTCCTTCCTTCCTTCCTTCCTTCCTTCCTTCCTTCCTTCCTTCCTTCCTTTCTTTCTTTCTTTCTTTCTTTCTTTCTTTTTTTCCCCCTTTCCTGAATAACCCATTTACAGCAAAACCTCAGACAGGAAAAATGAAAGCCAGTCTGAGCAAATGGGAACTTTATATCCTATGATAGAAACTTCCTAAGTTGTTGTTTTCCATGCAGGTAAAAATGACATCGAATTCTAGGTTTTGTCTTTTTCTTTAACTAATCCAGCCCCATCTCTTAGGTCTGGTATCCTGAAGGGCAGAGCTCTGTTAACACTTGGGATCTTGGCCTAATAGCTTAGTTACAGCTGCACTGAATGGGTGCTGGGACCTTCTGCATACTCCAATCATACAAACACTGCTTCATATTGATCTCCATTTCAGCTAATGTTACTATAAGAGACCCACTTTCACACTTTTAAACATACTGAAGCACACAGATAGATGCACACATGCATATATAAACTCAAATTCACACAAAAGTGAGTGTTAGGATTGCTCTTTGCTTTTTTTTTTTTTTCTTGTTCTGCCTTTCTTTAATCTTAAAGCTTCAGCAGCTGTATATTGCTGTCTTGGAGGTGTTTCAACAGACGACCCATTAAGAGTGGGGTGGGCAATATGGTCTTGGGTAGAGTTTTTTAGTAAGTGTAAATCTGTAACAGAAAGAAGGTAGAAGGTCCTAAATGATAGGTTGTTTTGAAGCAAGAGGAAAGAAAATAGACATTTTATTTATACCCTTCACACCCTGTGCTAGATCTGAGAAATCCATGACTTACCCCTGGTGATAACAAGACCAGTGGCGAACTGTATATGAGCCCATTTCTCTGATCCCAAAGGTCACTCTTTCCACAACCACACCATGACTGTTTAGATGTTATTCACTTCTTAAAATAGACTTTGTACTTTCCTACAGTGTGTTGGGGATTGTGCCTACTGATCACATTTAATCCTTGCAAGTCCACTGCAACTCCCTGAGATGAACTGAAGACTGTGTGCAGGTGGTGGTCGCCACCATGTCTAACAGCTAGAAGAGCGAAGGTCCTGAGAGGGTCATGGCTGATGAGCAGAGACTCAGGTCCCGAGACCACATGTTCTCATTCTTGATGAAGAATTTCTTTAGTGACATGTGGCTGGATTGTTGGTTCAGATTTTTCCCAAGTTTTATTTTCCTTCGTCTTAGTGCCCATGTGCTAGATCTGTTTCTCTGATGTTACAGCAGGACACAGTAAAAGTGCCATACTTATTTACATGAGCCCTTCTTATTCTGGGTGTCTTATCAATAAAATAAGAGATGAGGTTATCTGAGAATTTCTCTTCAAAGGAAGACCTTGTGACGAATTGTCCCTGATGGTTAGCTATGATGGTAAACAGTATTCCTTTTCTTCAAAGTATTGATTTATACAGTTCATTAAGAGACATCTCAGAACTATAACTAATTAACTTCTACTTGTTTTGAACAATGAAAGTTCCAATTAGATTCAATAAAGCCTAATACACTTACCCTTAATAATTTTGACCAATCTTTCAGATATATTTAAGATCCATTAAAGAAAACTGGAGAAAAAATAAAGGAAGAATAGAAAAGACTGATGAAATGTACTTATACTTGAGACTTAATATCAAGTTCAAATCTGTGATTGTCATTTCTGAGATACTTTTTAATCTCTGCTTTGACCTTGCACAAGCATCTCCTGAAACAGGTGACTGTGATCAAGTGCAGAGCCTGGAAGATGCAGGAGGACCAATGTGTTCCAGGCTTCAATGGAGTTCTGGTTGGTCAGGACAGAGCCTTCACAGAAGCTTCAGCTCCAGGGCCCTCGGGGGACTTATCACAAGTACAGTCTCATGACCCACTCCTGTGCGTAGAACAAAGGGAAGATCTAAACTCTTCTGCTTAGCACTGACGCTTTCTTCTGTACTCCTTAAAGTGCTCACTGTTGGTGGGGTTGTGAATTGTAATCCCTCTTTCTTACTGTCTCACCCAAGTAGAAAGATGAGGATGCTATTATGTTCCCTGGGTAGTTCTTGCCACAAGTAGGAAGATGGCAGCTCTTTTGCTTCTTCTATGATATGTGCTCTTCTTCCTGGAATCCCCTTGCTGACTTCTACAGATGCATCGCCTGTGTGCTCTGAATAACTCCTGCTTTCAGCCTCCTTAATGGAACTATCTTGTCTGCACACATGTTGGTATTTGGATGTTATTAAGAGAAGCACTCCCTTCCCAGTACTTGCTCTCTGTTTATTGGACAGATCATGTCCTTTATTTGGAGGTAGCATTTTATAATAGAGGAGGTCATAAAATGTTTGGGGTCAAATTGGTTAGCCTTATAATCCTTGAGAAATCATATTATTCTCCATGTGAAAAGCAAGTCTTCAACTGAGAAAGCACTTTCACACATGCTCACATGCACTGATTCATCGACATTTTCATCTTTATAAACACACTTTTCCTCAAGTATTGGCCCAAATTGCAATTGTTTCTTAAGTCCTACTAGCCTACTTTTTTTCCAACTTCTTACTTATATCCTTATTTTATGGATCACTCAGAGGGCATTCATATGTAATAGTTCATGTATAATTATTCTTTTATTGAAATGATCTATCTCATTTGTGCTCTGACTCTGGGTGGTTAGTCTTAAGCCTCAAACCCAGGACTGTTTCTTGATGATAACAGGCATAAAGCAAGTTACTTGTTCTGGCAGTTAAACTCTACTTTTATCTTAGATATGCACCTGATGTTCGTTCCATTAGAGCTTCCCTCAAGGAGATAACATCTGTCAATTTCCACAGGTATCCTCTTCCCCCAGTTGAAGGCTATCCTGTTTCCCATAATGCATATGTATTTTGGGACTACAGTAGGTACACAAAATCATGGTAGTTAATAAATTTATTATCTCCCCGATTTTTTGTTTTGAGCATCAAACAATATAAAGCTTGTGAAAGCAATCTGCAGTAACAACAACAACAAAATGTAAAATGCAAATGCATAGGATTTAATGCTGTGATTCAATGAGCCTCGTCCCAGACCGGCATGTGATTTGATAGTGATGGTTTAAATCCCATAGGTCAATATGCAAAATCCTTCTTAGCCTTACTCCCCTTTAAAAGGCACAATATGATACTGGTTTATAATCTCAAGGCTCCTGGTTAACAAAAGTACGGTTTTAGATGAGCGTGTGTCACGCTCTGGGACCCTACACATCTAAATATTTAACAGGATTGCTTTATATGCCCTTATGCCGATGTTGCCGATATGTGATTTGGCTTTTGCCCAGTGGGTCCCTGGGCTTTTCATCATCCTGTGCATATATTGGCTGCAGAGTGCCTGGGCAGCAAGAAAAGTGGGGTTGCTGAGGCATCGAATGCAATCAGAATGTTATTTAGAAAAGCTGGCTTGGCAGCCAAGCTTTGCACACATCTTTTATTACACTGTATCTTTGTGACATATTATTTCTGCTTCACAGGGTCACCTTACCCTGAATGGGACCTGTGGTCCATTGATAACACAGCTGGATGATAGCTGTGGCATAAGTTAAGACTGGACCCAGAGAAGGATGAATCTCCAAAAGTCCCAGGTTGTTGTGGCTGAGTTCTTGATTCTTTTTTCTGTTATAGTGTGTGAGGAGGGTTAGAACAGGCAGGAAATGGTTGAATCAAAAACTTCTTTCCATGATCAGGGAGGTGAGGTGGGGTGGGAAGTCATGAGAAGTTGGTAGAAATCATCACTTCCTATGCATGAGTTTTAGTCTTCAGATAGGAGTTCACACCCCAGACACTGGAGCAAAATTTCTTCCACTGGGTTTGCTTTCTTCTCTTCGTCTGTCTTGTTCTTTCTACTGGCCACAAGCTCAGAAATCTGCTAAGAATCATTGATGTATTCTTGGTGTTTGGTCCCGGCCTAAGCAGAGAACAGTTTGCTCTTTGACTGATTCATTCAACTATTGTTGATTCAGCACAGACTGTGCCAGGCATCTTTTTGGTTGCTAAAGAGACAGCAGAAAACAAAACACAGGTGTTTTTTTTTTTTTTTTTTCCCCTCATGAAATTAGACTGAAGTAGAGACAGATAGAAGTAACCAAACAAATAAGCCAATCAATAACAAAATATTAAATAGTGATAAGTACTGTGATAAAACAAAGTAAATTCTTGCTGATTTAGGTTGGAGGGGGAGAGGAGGAAAAGAAACATTAAACTGACATGTAGGTGACAAAGTGTTAGCATGAGAAAGTGGCTTGGAAAAGGCCCAAAGACCCAAGTAAGCGTAGTCTGTTCTTGGAACAGGCTGAAGTTGTTGTGTTTGGAAGACAGAGGCCAAGGGGGAATAAGCTCTGAGGTCAAGTCAGAGAGGTGGTCAGTGTCAGGTGCTGTTCATGCTTTTGGATTTGGGTAACAAAATGTTGTTTTTTTCTTTTTCTATGTGTAATGGAAAATTACTGAAGAATTTCAGGCACAGAAAAATACCAATAGAAAAATACCAAATCCTCAATTTGGTTTACATTGTTAAGAAATCACCCCTTTTCTCATTTTTCTTTACAGTTTTGCTCCTACATGTACATTTCTGAACAATATAGGTTTATTTTTAACTCTTGCATGAGGAATTGTCTCATATGAATTTTTTAGTGTCTTATCACTTTGTTCAGCTTTGGGTTTTTGAGGAGGGAAGAGGTGGTATTATTCTACATGTTAGGATAATGGATAATTCATCAGGAAAAGAAAGGGTGACACAAGAGCTTTTGAGGTGTTGGAAGAGACATTTCTTAACCGGGTCATGATTCTATTGGTATTTTTCCTATTTAAGTATGAAACCAGATTTATATTTTGATATTTAAATATTAAACGTGTATATATTTTAAATAAAATTCTAAACAGCACCACATTTAGTTTTTCCAACAAAGCATAAATATGAAGTTAAAAACAATTTCTCAGGAGGTACTAATTATCTTTCCTCTGTAAAAGGGCTTATGGGCAAAACAGAGAAGACAGAGAAAGGAAGGATGTTTAGATTAGGTGGCAGAATGTACAGAAAGCTTAGGTATTTGATACCTGGTGACAATTATGCTAACGAGTAAGAAACATTTGGACTCAACCTTAGCTAGGTCACAAACTGGCTTAGGGACTAAGCCAGTCACATCTGAACTCTGAGCTTTGTTTCAGCATCAATGAGTGAAGAGATGATCTATCACCTTGCTTTGCACATGTGAGCTAATCAATATACATTTGTCTGCTTGGATCTTTAATTCTAATAGACCCTATCACTAATTCCCCCCAAACATCTCCAGTCTTTGCACTATTTCATTCATCAGCCTTGGCTGGCATAGCTCACTCATAGAGCACTGTCTTTCTATCTCAGGAATAAATGATCACAGTCTGACATAGACCACTATGTACACTTCAGTGAAATCCCACGAATGCTGGACAGTCACCTGCTCATGCTCTGCAAATGATTTCTAATGCAAGGCTCTCCCCTCCCCCCAAAGTAAAATATTCTACTAGTCAAGTTCAACTAAAAGAAGAGTAAATTTTATTGATACATTTTTGCTTTTTTAATTGTACAGGAAACTATTTTATTTTCAAGGGATTCATGACATGAGCTCAAGTGATTCAGTTTTGTTCCTCTAAAAGTTAACAGAAAGCTCCGTTTTCTACTATTTTCATCTGGAGAAAGTTCCAAATAGTGAGTTCCATATAGTGTTTTCCCCTAAACAATTTTAAATATCCTTCCTAATAATAGCCTGAGATGGGTGTATTTTATTTGCCTCCAGTTGTGTTCCTAAAATAAAAATTACATTTTCTTTTTTTTTCAGTTTTTTTATGGGTGCATTATAGTTGTACATAATGATGGAATTTGTTGTTACATATTCACACATGCATACAACATAACAATATCATTTGGCCAATATCACTCCCCAGTGCTTCTGCCCTCCATTAATTCAGTCTTATTCCTATATATAGATGCAACGTGATTTTGAGTCACTTAGAAGTAGGCTCAAATTTTGGCTCTGGCTGGAAGTAGAGTGACCTGGGGCCATTTTACCTCTGTGATTATATTTTCTCCACTAATAACCAGAGCATCAGTACCCTCTCATAGCAATAGGATAATCAATGAGTCCAGCACAGTGGGAGGCATGTGGGGAAAACAGACCACATTAGTGTCCTCCATCTACCTTTCCACAGGTCTCCTGAAATCAAATCAGGGGTTACTAGTTGATCAGGCCAAACAGCTCCACTGTCAGATTATTTTTATTGCCACTATCATGGTGACAAAGTAAAATGTTATTTGCTCTTGGGGGTAGGATGCATAGAGAGGGTCCGTGGGTAAAAAATAATATAATACTCCTTTCTTTTGGAAAAAAAATGTGTTGTTTTACTGAGTGACAATATCATGCTTCTTTTGTAGCACTGGGCTGAAAAGTAATGGTATTTTTTTTTTCCAAAATACATTTTCCTGACCAAGTGGGTGCATTCTGTCAGGCAGGGCAGCTGCTGACAGCTAGGCAAGGAGAAGAGAGGAATTATGCAGACATTTGGCAGTGTAAATGTTAGAACAACTCAACTGTATGTGTGTTCAGGAGAGTTCAGTAGCTTAGGTGAACGCAACTCCAAGAAATAAAATGACAGCTTCCCTTAACCATTATGCTAATGGGCAGAGTGGGAGGTGTCTCTGAGTTTGAGCTGGCACTTGGGAGACAAGACTTCTGGGCTAGGATCCCACTCCCAACAATATCTCCCACTGTGATCTTGGGCAAGTGGCTGAACTTCACTGTACTTTAGCTCTATTTCTCCATCTACAAACCCAAGCTAATAATAGTTACCTTCACTGCAGGGGTGGTACAAAGATTAATGAGTTAATGAGCAGAACATGCTGTGGAGAAAAGGCAGGCTATAGGAATGTGATCATTTCCACAAATCTCTGATTTGCACAGAGCCTGCCACAGATGCTTATCTAAATGTTATACTCTCTCCCTTCTTCTCTGATAACAAATTGTCCATTCCATTTCTCTCCTACAAGATATGGATGTTCTTCTCCAGGAAGTTCTGAGTTCTTCCATGGCTGAAAACCTGGGCACAGTGTTAAAATGAGAAGGAGAGAGACTGAGTCACAGATTCATGCGAAGTGGAGAGAGATGTCCGAGGACAGAGAATCTTAGCTTTGAAATAAATGAATATTAACTACCTTCAATGATTTTGCAGTTCTTTCTGATAGAAAGTAAATAGTGTTGAGTGGGAATATTTTCCCAAAACGAATCTCACAATACAAAGAATAGGTAATAACTTAAAATATTTTCAATTTTAATCATGATGTATTATGCCAAGAAGCAGATGTTGTTGTAGGTATTAGGGAATGTGAAACAACAGCCTTACTGTAGGGCTTTGTCTGGTTTCCTCTCCCCAGCAGAAGTCAGAGTTAAAAAGAAAAATTACCAGCTCAATAAATATCATGTGTAGATAAAAGCATCAGATATTCTAATACAATCTTAGGCCTGGGAAAACAAAAATAAAGCCAAATAACCAAGAAACAATAATCCTGTTTTAAGACCATGGTGTGGAAGAATTACATCAGTCGGGAAATGAAAAGAAACGGATTGTTGTATACATGATCTAATCATTGCTCTTAAATTTGGAAAGTAAATGTATAATTCTACTTTTTTGAAAATATAGAGTCTCAGGTTCACAGATAATTATTTCACTAAGGATCAACAGAGCCAGTAGTGGTGATCTATTATTAAACCCATATCTTAGCTACGTCAATATCTGTTCAAAGGCCTTACCCTTACTTTCATTTTCCCTTATTTTATTTGTTCCCATTAGTTATATATGCCAGTAGATTGAAATTTGATACATCATACATAGATGGAGTATAATTTTCATTGTTCTGGTTATACATGATATAGAATCCCACTGGTCATATAGTTATATCTGTACATAGGGTAATAATGTCTGATCCATTCTTCTATCCTTCTTACCCCCTTCCCTCCCTTCTCTTCCCTCTACCTAATCCAAAGTAACTCTATTCTCTAGCCTCTCCCTTACCTTACTGTGAATTAGCATCCACATATCAGATAAAACATTCAGCCTTTGGTTTTAGGAGGATTGGCTCATCTTGCTCAGTGCATAGTATTTTCCAGCTACATTCATTTACTGGAAAATTTTGTTCTTCTTTAAGGTTGAGTAATATTCATATATATATCACATTTTCTTTATATATTCATCTGATGAAGGGCACCTAGGTTGGTTCCCTAGTTTAGCTATTGTGAGTTGAGCTTCTATAAATATTGATTTGGCCACATCACTATAATATGCTGACTTTAAGTCCTTCAGATATAAACCAAGGAGTAGGATAGCCAGGTAAAATGGTGGTTCCATTTCAAGTTTTCTGAGGAATCTCATACCACTTTCCATAGGGGTTGAACCAATTTGCATTTCCACTAGTAATGTATGAGTGTGCTTTTTCCCAAAAATCCTCACCAACATTTATTATTGCTTATATTCTTGACAATTGCCATTCTCACTAGAGTGAGATGAAATCTTAGAGTAGTTTTGATTGATATTTCTCTAATGGCTAAAGATGTTGAACAGTTTTTCAGTGAATAGGCTTTGTAGCTTAGGGGACAATGTTTAAGAATCATTTAACAGATACTATATCTATCTACAGGCCATGTGGCAAGTGTATCCATCTACCCATGCATCCAATCATCCATCCATGCATCCTTCTAATCATTCTCCAAATATTTGATAAATATTATCAATAAACTGTGACTAATGCTAGTTAGAGGTGAATCATCTAAACTTTTCCCCTGGATTTAGCTGGTAGACTCAGATTTGCAAAGAAGAAAGTGTCAGCAGAAGCCTTCTAAGACAGTAAAATTGGGCTCTGATCCAGGAACTGTCGACACCTACCCTTTTCTGGGTACAGTGTCTCTGGGACCCAAGGTTTTGGTTTGCTATCAGGAGAAAATTCAGTGCAACTCATCCCCATCTGGGGAAGAAATGCTAAAATAAATTTGGATTAAAGGTATAAAACATCCACACTATTGGATCTCTGTAACCATTTCCTTATCAAGAATATGGGCGGTATAGAAATTTCAACCTGGTGGAATAAAGCTATATGGGGACTTAGTGTATTCCTATGATGGACAGGAAGTCATTCTGGTTATATTCTTTTTTTCACTTTAATTTTTTTTATTCTAATCTGTTAGGTATGACAGCAGAATGCATTACAATTTATATTACACATATAGAGCACAATATCTCTGGGTTGTATACAAAGTAGAGTCATACCATTTGTGTCTTCATACATGTACTGTATGAAGTACATGTCCATCTCATTCTACCTTTTTTCCTACCCCCATGCCCACTCCCTCCCCCTCCTTCCCCTATCTAGAATTTGTCTAATCCTCTCATGCTCCCCCCCCCCCACCAACCCCATTATGAATCAGCATCCTTATATGAGAGAAAACATTCAGCATTTTGTTTTTTTGGGATTGGCTAACTTCACTTAGCATTATATTCTCCAACTTAATCCATACACCTTCAAATGCCATGATTTTATGGTTACATTCTTTCTAAACCCTGTTCCCAATTGTGGCAATTGAGCATATCTGAACACCTTAGACCTGCTGTCATTTGCCAACAGGCCAGGAGATAGGAAACCCCAAGAGGTAATGTAAAAGCCATAAAAAACACAAATTTCCTGTGTCCCAGTTTTTCCACAAACAAGCTGCGTGCCCTGTGCCTACCTGACTTCATCTGCCATTTGGGATCATCACAGGATATATTTGTGCATGATAGAATAAAAGAAATGGAAATTTCCACCTTTATGTATTTGGGACTGCATAAGGATCAGGAAATCTCAACAGTCCAGACTGCCTGGACTCAATGACATTCCTCCTATATAAACCTCAACAGTGTGTACCCATTGGCAGCACCCTTTTCTGTCTTGCATTCTTTTTTTTAACTTTATAAAAAATTTATATATAACAGTGGAATGCATTATAATTCTTATTACGTATATAGAGCAGAATTTTTCTCTGACATAGTATATCACACCAATTTGTGTCTTCATACATGTACTTTGGATAATAATGATCATCACATTCAACCATCATACTTATTGGTTAGTTCATTTGCCCGACTCAGAATCAATTCTTCTTTTTTAATGATGTGTATATTTCCTTGTTGTTATTTAAATTTTGCATATTTATTCAAACTGCACTGTTGAACAATTTGCTAAACAATTTGTGAAACCTTATTTCACATATCATATGGTGATCTTTATACTAGAGACTGTGTCTTACATGCCTTTGTTCTTCTTCCCTTCCAGGTACACTATAAACCTAGAATATTAAAGGCCTTTAAGACATACTTACTACTTCATATAATTAAAAGGTCCACCTGCTGTTGAGCTCTGTTACACGTGGATACCAGGATTCTGAGACCAGCAAAGTTTGTGTTCAGTGTTGGCTACTATTTAAAAATGTTTAATTGATTATTTTTGGTTCTCTATAACATTAGGTTACATTTTGACATAATCACAAAAGCATGGGATATAATGTGCTCCAATTCAGGGCCCAGCACTTCCTGCTCCTCACCACACCCAGCTTCCCTCTCTCTACTCTACTGTTGCTTCTCCAGTTTATGTATAGTTTAATTTTTTAAAAACTAGTGTCTTGTGGATATATTTGCTGTGGGGGGTCACTGTGGTCTATTCATGTATGTACATACAAAAGTTCAGTCGGCTTCATTCCACGGTTCTTCCCTTTTTCTGTCTCTCCTCCCTGGACCTCAATCCCTTTTATCTATTCTTCTGATCTTTCCTCTATTTTGATAAAATTCTCCCCCCCCCACCAATTCTCTCACTCATTCTGCTCCCCATCTTATTTTGGATTAGCTTCTGTATATCAGAGGAAACCTTTGACCTTTGGCTTTTGGGGGGGCTGGCTTGTTTCACTTAACATGATAGTCTCCAGATGCATTCACTTACTAGCAAATGAATAATTTTGTTTTTCTTTATGGCTGAGTAAGATTCCATTATGTATATATCATATTTTATTTATCAATTTATCTGTTCAAGGGCACCTAAGTTGGCTCCATACCTTGGCTATTGTGAATTGTGCTGCTATAAACATTGGTGTGGCTGTGTCACTGTAGTATGCTGATTTTAGTTTCTTTGGATATATACTGAGGACAGGGATATAGCTTGGTCATGATAGTTCCTTTCCTGGAGTTTTTTTTTTTTTTTTTTTTTTTTTTTTTTTTGTGTGTGTGTGTGTGTGTGTGTGTTTGGGGGGATGGGGTAGTAGGGATTAAAACCAGGGCACTTAACCATTGAGATTCAACACCAGCCCATTTTTTTAATTTTTTATTTTGAGACAGGGTCTTGCTAAGTTGCTTAGAGCCTCCTGGCTAAGTTGCTGAGACTGGCTTTGAACTCATGATCCTTCTGCCTTAGCCATCAGAACCACTGGGATTACACGTGTGTGTCACTGAGCCTGGCCTTCCTGTTTGTTTTTTTTTTTTTTTTTTTTTTTTTTTTGTGTGTGTGTGTGTGTGTGAGGAATCTCCATACTTGTTTTCCAGAGTGTTTGCACTAATTTTCAGTCCCACCAATTGGCAAGGATGTAGGGAAATTGCCTATTAAATGTCAACTTTTCCCCCCATAATTCTTTTAATACATTACTTGTTGTCAAAGTATTAGAATTGCATTCATAACGGAGTGGATTCTGATCATCATCTTACCATCTTCTTCATCAAATTTGTAGTGGTTCACTCACACACCTACTTATTCATCCATTCTTTTGTTGGTCAGTAAATTACTGAATCCTCCTACTGTGTGCTGTGTTATTGCTGGCTAGATAGATATTGGAATTCAGTGATGTATAAGAAAAAGAATGATCGATGCACTAATGAAATTTATCTCCAGGAGTCAGAGGCTGGCATCAAGAAGATAAAATATCCATTAAAAAGAAAATTCTGTACAGCTTGGATACCAAGTGCAAAAGAGGGAGATGGGTATGACTGGGAAGGTCACAGATGTTCTCTCCAAATACACGGCACTTAAGCAGAGACATGAGTGACCAAAAATGTGCTAGGCTACAATCCCAGAGAAAATTGCCTCAGTCTCAGAATTCAAAGAAAAAGAAAATAAAAGCAGACGTAGCCAAAGCATAATTGATGTTTCATAAGAGATGAATTTTTCTAAGCCAGTAGGAAACATAGCATGCATGTCTTGTAGGAAATAGTGAGGAGTTTTTATAATAAGGGCCAGAGAGGGCCAATAGATAGGTTGAAGCAGGGGAATGAGATGATTGGATTTGTAGCTTTAAAAGATGTCTCTGGCTTCTGTTTCCACAGGATCATTTTTTTCTAAATTGAATTATAGCAATGAATGGGTAAATAGAAAATTCAGTTTACAGAAATTTTCTTTAAGGCCAGGTTTGTTAACCTAATCTTTTGCAGAAAAGTCAGAGAATCTTATCAAAGAAAACATTTAGCAAGCTCACAATGGCGTGTGTTCCAGATACATGTATCTATAATACATGTCTGTATTCCACGCATACTGTTGTTTAACTTGGAGCATGCCACAAATTCTCTGGGCCTTAAAAATGAGGAAGTTTGAATAAGAAGATTGCCAAAGTCTCTCACAGCTCTAATATTTTATGACCATGAAATTAATGCATTAGAAACTGATTAAAATCTAAAAAGCTATGAAATAACCCTTCCCTTCAATCTTGTGAGTGAAATGAATCAGAGATAGTACTACTATCCATGATGATCACCATGTAAGCTGCGTTTTACAATCTGCTGAAGATACCTCCATTGTAATATTTGAAATCACATAATACCCAGACATAAGCTTTATCATTGTTTCTATTTTACCAATGAGAAAATGGATATATAGAGGAATTGTTTGCTGTAGGGAGGAAAAATAACTAGCTAGTGAAACAACCAAGATTGGTATAGAAATTCAGTGCATAGACAAATCAAAAAAATTCTATTTTGCCGCTTTTGTTGTGGCTTTTGATAGCTATTTTGACTTATTCAGAAATTAACTTTGGACTTCCTTAGCAAATATACCTGCTTTATTTGTTTGCCTACTTAATAGCAAGAATTCAAAGGGAACTGATGGTTAGAATCTCTGTTCTTTCTTACAGTTCAAAATATAAGAAAGCTAGAAATATGAACAGCTTTTATTAGATCCACCCTGTTGGTCAAAGTCTAATGCAGATATTTTCTGTTGTTAATAATAAAATCATTAATGACATGTTTCAGACAGTAGCCAAGTTATGGTTGTATAGACAATATTATTCTACAGACATGTTGCATTTGAGTATAGGAAACACATACATATTTTTTAAAAGTTTTACATTGCTTGGGGGGACCTCCTGGCTCTACTGCTCATGTAAGTTGGTTTGTGCACAGGTAAACAGCCCCAACACCACCATCACAGATTTTGTGAGCATGAATGATGCTGGGGACCTGCCACTCTTTTCTCTGGGAAGGAGTTTGACGGTGGATATGGTACTCAATTGTACTTCCCTCTCATCCCTCCCCATTGTTTCCTTCCAGGTATATATTCTAAATTTTGACTTCCTTTCTTAGCTGCTCTTTGGATACTAATATGTCCTGTGATAGTTACTGCATAAATGCAGAATTGCTTTTATCATGCAGATCACATCCATCATTATGTATATGATGGATCCAGATTTTCAGAAATCAAGCAAACAATCATACAAGGATTGGGTCCAAATTATTTTAGAATCACCCAGAAGAGTTTGGCTGTAGAAACATTTCAAAGATAAACCTGTTGAAATGGCTTACTTTTGACAGCCCTTTCTGTAACTTCAACAGTCTCTTCCCCAGCCCCTCTCCCCTCCCCTCCTTCATGTCAGACTGTGCAATGTTTGAAATTCCTGAGCCAACCACGTGCTTGCTGTCTTTATATATACACTCATCCCTCCTGAGGAAAGATTTCAACTTCATGGCAAAACTGAAGAAAGCATGTCAGAATGCTGTCGGAGAGAGAACCTTCTTTTCTACAACTGTTTTTGGATGCCAGCCAAAATTTTTGCCTTTCTGCCTTTTACTCTTGACACTATCTCCCCATGGGGTAGAGGGGATATTTTAGCAACTGGCAGGTTTTAACAGCGGCCCTCAAGGCCAGCATGGGCCCTCCAGAATTCAGAGCACTGACTCCATCTTCTTGTCGATATTAAATAAGCATGCCATTTTAAGACAACGCCGGGCGACTTTTCTTTTGAGGCTATCCAGGGAGATTTTTTTTTTTTATTTTATAAAGGGTTTTATATAAGACATCAAATAGTTATGAGGAACGTGGCTGTGCTTTTTATAACACAAGAAAGGTTAAGAGCAGAAATTTTTATAGACACTGTAAGAACTTTCAAGGGACTAAAAAGCTCAGTGGACTCTGAAGACAGATCTCACCTGCAGGAGAGGATTCAAGTTCACCTGAGGAATCAACAAGTTACAAGGGCTGAGCAACCAGCTAGGTCCCCGGTGTTGGCTGAGCACTCCCTGTGAAATCCGCTTGGCAACTAACTGAAAGAGAATTGTTTCTTGTGCAAAAGTTTTGTAACAGTATAACCTACAGGAGGCTGGTGTCTGGGAATGGTCAAACAGTAAGGTTTAGATTCTAGACTTACGAAAAACAAAAATACAATTTTATTTTGGCTTTTTCAGTACCTCCAAACAAGGGAAATTATGCTGCATGTCTGCATAGAGATGATTCTTTGAAGAAGGTTATTTTTCCTCCAGGTAATTTTTTATGCTAACATGAGCTGGTTACTCTCTGCATTGCGGTGTAGGCTACATATAGGAGATAAATACTAGCTAGATGAAATTCTCTGAAGCAAGTGGAAGACTCCAGTACCAAGAGAAAACAATATTCAAGAGAAAGAATGGTTTAGGCATGAAAGTGAAGTGTGAGCGAAAGAGAGGGAATGGAAATCAAATTATGCCACATAAAAATAAAGCTTAAGCTAATTAAAATCAAATGGTATATAGGTAACTACAGTATCTATTTCAATGAGGACGTATTCTTGGAAACTGAGAGTTAAATAGTATAAGTGAGTTAAATAGTATAACTGAGAGTTAAATAGTATAACTTGAACTCAGTTTTAATCAGCAAGAATTCAATTGTAAGAAATATTTAGCCTGAGATTTTAGTAAATGAATAGTCTGTGACTTTGACCAAGACACACACACAAAAAAATGAGTTAGATTAACTGAACTGAAAGTATTCCTTTTTCTGCCCTTTGAATTTGTATTGTACAAGAGTATCCAATTTAGTGAGAGCTACCAGTGCCTCTAAACTACAGGTTCAAGAGGCTGATACTATTTCTCTGATCTGGACTGGAAACCAGATGGCTATGATTGCTTTCTGAAAGCAAAAGATCTTGTAGAGAAGATAAATTCTCTTCACATGTATGAAAGAAGCTCTGCACAGGAACAGCTTTACAATGTTACTAATGATGTTCTACAACTCCAAGACTTTAACCTTCTATGTTTTTCACAAACTTTCAAGGACTTGGATAAATTTAATTTCCAATATGTTGCAAACCCCCCAAATTCCAGCTTACATCAATCTCTCTCTCTATCCTCAAGGTCTGTAGAGTATATAGTAATTATATAAAATATGCCCCTGAATGTTTTACTGTAATAACTTTTCATTTGAGCCAAAAATTATTGTTCAGCTTGATATCTGCAGCAGTAGGGGCCGATTAGCCCTGTTCGTGGTCAAATCAATCCCTTGCCCCATATTAAACATGTTGCCTATGTTATTATAGCATCATGTGAATAACATTTAAGATGGCTTTGTCAGTAGTAGCTTAATGATAAAAATAATATGTGACCATTTTTAACATTTGAAAAATAATAAATAAATACAAGAAAAGTTAAAATAATTCTTAACTCAATTTTCCAAAGTGAATTCTCCTAATAATTTAAGAAATTTAGTCAAAAATTTTTCTGTATGTGTTTTCTAAAAGTACTTGACTATTTCTATATATGTGTATATATGCATACACTTAATTTATTTACATAGAAACATACATACAAACATTCTTAAAATCTAATGTATATATCTATTAAAAGAAAACAAATTTATAAGTTTGTACTTCAACTTATTATTTCAAAATTAAATAAAAAAACTATTTATAGACTTATTTTCCTCCTGTCCATACACATTGAAAACATGTCCATAAACATGCTAAAACATTGTATACATTTTTATTATAATTAGGGCATATTCGTTGTACAAAATAATGGATTTTATTGTAAAATTTTCATACATGCATATAATGTATTTGATTGTTTCCACTCTCCCTATTACCCTAAATTATTTATTTAATATAATTATTTCTTTAATTAGCACATAGGGTGCTCTCAAGCTTTCTTTCTTTTTCTTTTTCTTCCTTTCTTTCTTCTTCTTCTTTTTTTTTTTTTTTTGCTAGTTACATGTAATACTGTGATATCCATCCTATAGATGGATTGGATATGCACACCATTTTTTCCATTAAGTTTCATTTTATTAATGGTAAGACTGAATAAGCTAATATGGTTTTCAGTTTATTTTAATTCTGCCTGATTATTGTCTGTTCATGCCCATCATTTACTTTTTTATGGTTTTCTTTTGTGAAATGTCTGTACATGTCTTTTACTCATTTTAAATTTTTTACTATTGATTTGTAAAAATTACATATTTATATTAAACTTTTTTGTTTATTATTTGTTTCTAATTTAGCATATGATGTTTGTGGAATTTCAGAAATATTTTATTTTTGTTACTAACGTGTTGTTTCTCACACCCTCAAATCACATTTTTAAAAATAAATTTTGTGCTTTAGAAGTCTTTCTTATCTTGAAAAAAGTACAGATCACATTCTTTGGTGTTTTTTCTATCTCTCTGTTGTTATACTAATCACAAGGGTTAACACTTTGATACATGTAGACTTTTCCTGCTTCACAGTATCAATGATATTTATGACAATCCATTCTCTTGACATTGATTTATGCTAGCTTAAAAAAAGCTTGTACTTCTTCAGTTACTGCTATTATTGTTTCTGTTGAGTTTTTTTGTTTTGTTTTCTGGAAATAAACTTTTGTCAACAAATATGAAAGGTATGGCTGAAGCCATTGGTCACACTGTGTCAACTGGAACTGGCCAGATTGGTGGGAACAGTAGCTCAGCCTCAAGTGCATGTGTCTAGTTTCTGCTTCCTGGTTCTTGGAGACACATTTATACCCCCAGCTCTTGATTTTTCCCAGTATGGGATTCCCTGCTGCTTTCAGGAAAATTTCCTACTACATTACATGGAATTCTAGTCCCAAGACTTCTCACTTTCCTTCTTCAGATCATTCATTTATGTCAACATTTCACTTGTAAGTGAACTCTCTCTGTATCTTTGGATGCCAATTGCCCCTGCATTTACTTACCCTTGAAGTTCTCTTGAGGCCATTTTTGTCTTTCTCACTCTCTAACTTTCTGGTTAATCTGGATTCTTATTTATGAACCAAGAAAGTCAATAAGGCCAAGGATAAATGCTATTCTGGTGACTGTACACACACTCATTTTCATTCTTTTTTTGTGGGATATAGTATAGAGTTGTATTCTTTAACATGGTAGCCTAGCCATTAGCTTCATGTGGCAACTGAGAACTTGCCATCTGGCTAGTCTGAAGTAAGATGTGTTTCAAGTATGAAATATGTGTTGTACTTATTTAACTATGTAAAGTATCACATGAATTTTTTTTATGAATTATGGCTTTAAATGATCATATTTTGGATATATTAATAAAAGTATATTTAAAAAAACACTTTTACTCATTTCTTGTTACTTTTTTAGTTCGTATACTACAAAATTTAAAATTACACATGTGACTTACATTTTTGGATTGCATTATAATTTTATTCAATAGCACTGTATGGGAGTTTCACAGTGCTCATTTTCAATACCATGCCTATGTCTTATAATGAAGCGAGTATCTTTTCATGTTCTGTAAATAGGTTGGCTGACAATTTTTTATGTGGTATGGGTGTATGTTGTGAATCTTTCTAAAATAATGTGTACAACAAACTTTGTTTTCCTTCAATGTGTTCGTTTTAAGGTTGGTTTCTGTTGTATTGATTCAGCAAAATGTTTAGATGATGGTGCTTCTCTCTGTCTCTAACTGGTGCTCAGTATCTTTTGTGTGTGTGTGAGTGTGTGCATGTGTGCAGTCTTTCAACACAATTTGGCCGTGGAGAGAGGGATGTCTTTTACTCTTTTAAAACTGGTTTAAAATTACAGAAATAAACAATCTTATCCCATTCTGTTCTCTTTTCATGGTCTTTCCAAATTGGTTATCAATCCCAGTGACTTGGGAGTCTGAGGTAGGAGGATCACGAGTTCAAACCCAGCCTCAGCAACTTAGCAAGGTCCTAAGCAATTCAGTGAGATCTTGTCTCTAATAAAATATTAAAAAGTTCTGGGGATGTGGCTCAGTGGTTAAATGGCCTGAGTTCAATCCCTGGTACCTCCTCCACCCCCCACCCCCCAAAAAAAATTGGATATCAAGCAATTGTGTTACAGTATAGATTCCTTGATCTAAAATTTACTCTGAACGAAATACATAATCTCTCCTTCTGAATCCCTAAGGGAACCTGACATGAACTTTGAAGCTAGAGAGTCTTGTTATCATTGAGCTTTGTGTTCATTGCACAGATTATTCATTTCCTCTCAGCCTTTATTAACCCATTTTTAATATGGGGCAATCATAATTTTATTAAAATGCTCTATCAGTTCGTCACTACTAGCCTAAACCTTTGCCTTCTTCTTTGCTTCTTTACTTTTTCATGATGGAGATCCACTTGGCACAAGATGAGTTGTCAGTAAGCAGGTATTATATATATGATACTGATGGTGGGGTGGCAGTGGAGTACGTGCTGAGAAGTATCCTCGTGCCTGTTAAAACTAGGACATGAGTCCAAATGCAACTGTCAGAATTTTACATATTTTAATGCAATAGATTACAGAAAATAACAATTCAGCATGCCAACCTTGGCATCAGGAATGCCTTCAGCCCTGAGGGTGATGCCAATCCCTTTAGGAGACATGGGGAATGGATTTGCCTTAAGCTTCCTTCTTGAAAGAGGCCAAGAAATTTCAAAGCTTTTAATTTTTGCCAAATAGAGAAAAGATGCTATGAGTTTCTTATATATCCTCATAGAAAATACAATTTCAGCAAGACGTTTGATAAATTATCATAAATATGAGACCAATAACTGCCTTAAACAAGAATGCCAGTCTCCCTGCCAAAGGTGCAATGTGTATGGAAACGATTGCGGGGCAGCTTGTGGCAGGCTGTCATGGCAAGCGGCCATTTTGGAATGAGGAAATAAGTAATGACGGATGAATGGTAAAATGTTCTGACTGGGTGGATAACACCCCAGAAAGTCTAATGTTCTTCTTGCCCATCTGAAGCTCAGTACTTTGAGTCCTGCCAAATTCATCTGGAAAACTCTGAATTGACCATTTTGGGCTATTTATTAATGTCCATCAAATCATAGAATGTCAGCAAAATAAAAAAGAGGGTGTGGAAGAAGAGGAGACTATTCTTTATCTTGGATTGAGGGGGGGAAAAAACCCAAATCATTGAATTTGAGTTTGAAAACCTCCCTACTAGTTATTATTTTAAAAGAAGATAAATGTTCCAATCTTGGGTGATTGTTCCAATCCAAGCCAGTATCACTGCTTTCTTTTATTGGTTTATTTATTTTTTCTTTATTTAGTTACCAATGTTTATTTTTCTCTTTCTGTCTGCTCTAACTCTAGGTTTTTAGTATCAAACCCTATACAAAGGCCAAAGTTTGAGGGATTTACATAGGAAGATAACCAATCCAGGTAGACCAAGAGGTCTATACTTATACAAGTTCCACAGTGTGGAATTGAGAGTATTACAAAAAGGTAGAAAGAATTTTGGGATAGGGCTTAGATACTTAAAATGAGGTGAATTATAAAGTTCAATGCATGTAGTATATTCTTGGATTTGTAGTATTTACATACGTTCTCCTGTACATACGGGTTGGCACCCTCTTTACTAGAGCTAGTCTCATAGGTAAGGTAGTTTATATAGTTGTCAATTTGGTTTGAATTGAGAATCACTGAAGGTGACCTTCTTTTTCCAAATTATGTTCTCTGCTAGTTTTTCACTGAGGTCAGAAATCGTGTTTCATTCTGAGAAGCAGCTCAGTACCACAGAAGCAGCATGAGATTTTAAACAAAGCATAACTGGCTGTGAATCCTATATGTGCCATTTATTAGATGCGTGATACTGAGCCTCAGTTACCTCTCCTTTAAAATGGGAAAAATAACTGAACTGGCAATATTTGAGTTTAAACAATTCATTGAATGTGCTATGCCTACCATATGGTAGGAGCTCAAAAAAAATGGTAGTTTATAGTGCTGTTCACAGTGATAAATTGTAAACAGCTCTGCAAAGGGTCCATTGAGCCCTGCCAGTCATTCACCGTATGTGAATAGATGTATTCAATTCCTTTAGCCTTCTGTGTTGCTAAGCTTGAGTTTGGCCATGTGAAAAGGAGGATAGAGAAAGGGCATCAACACAGATGTCCTTGTGAAATCAGACCTTCAAAAGCTATAAAAAAAAAAAAAAAAACTGAACACAAGATACTGGGCCTCATATACTAGCATGACAAATGATAGACCAGTGACTTACTTTATGCATCTGCTTCTACCCTTGTTGAGTATCAAATTCCTTTTGATTGTGTCTAATATTTGACCAGAGTGGGAATGAGGTAGTGCTCAATCTCTTAAACCTCTTTTCTGCAGCCCTACCCCAATCAAAATCACTTGGTCCACTTTAATTACCTGGAATGATTACATCAATTTTCCCTCTTACCATTTGGATTCCTCTCGGGCAAATCTTAGATTTTTATTTTCCACTGAGTAGACATGAAAATCTACATTTTCATTACAATGATTATGTTTTTCTCCAAGTCCAAAGAAATATAGCCTTTCTACAATGTTGGACATGTAGACTTTGTTGGCTGGAAGGAGTGTTCATAACATTTTCCACCATGTTCTTGAAAGCTCCCCACTCAGGGCTGTAGAGATATGGTACTGCTATTTTTATGAATACACTTTTAGCTGGTAATAATTTTTATCCAGATTTCCCTTAGAACATTTGAAGGGCAGTTCTAAGCAGAAGAGAAAGAACTAAAGGCAGAAATAGGCCCCTTTTCATAGGAAGAGCAGAAAAATTTAAAGAGAACTCCAAAAAGAAAAAAAAATAGTACTTATTAGGGGATATTTTTATTGTACCAAAACAGGGGAAAGTATGAATTCAAATAATATGTGTGACAAAGGTATGTTTTAAGAATTACACAAACCCTCATGAATATTTGGAAAAAATTCCATATTGTGTTTTTCAGGCAGAAATAGAATACATTGAAACTACACAGATAGAATACACGTCTTAGATAATAAGATTCAAGGGTATTGTGAGTGCTGTAGTAAGGACAAAGGAAAAGAGCTTTTATAGTATTGGCATTCTTGTAAAATAAGAGCTTTTAGAAAAAAAAATAGGAGCTATTAGGATGTGTGGTGGAACTGGGGAGGAAGCTGAGACAAGGATTTTAGGTTTTGAATTGTGATAAAATGAAGTGTTTACCCATCTATGTTTTCTGGGGGGCTTGAGCCAGGCTCTTGCCTATGACTACTTGCATTTGCCTGGTCTCAGGCAGTAGTATCTCCAGAGTTCAAAGCTGCATACTCCTTCTGTCCCAGATCAACACTGTCCAGAATTGTTGGTAGTCTCTGAGGGCATGTGAACTGGCAAGGAACTTACCCTGGCCCATAAATCATCTTTTGGAAAGATCAAAAGAGCCCCAGGGAAGTCAAGCCAACATGAATTTTCAGTTTCTGTGTTTGGGGAGTAAAACTGCCCACATCACTCCAGATGTGATGCACACTTAGCTTTGTCCATACTGTCACTGGTTTGCTCCTGGGCTACAGGACACAATTTCACTTTATATGAATTGTCATTACCCAGAAAAAAATCCATTTCCTTAATATTTCATTTCAGCATTTTATTCACTCTTTTCAAAGAAATTGCCTTTTTAAAAAATAATTTTGATCAAAGGCATACATTTATCTAGTTTAAAAAATCAAAACGTTTTTCTTAAATAAGGTAAAAAGGATCTCTCCATCTCCAATTCCTGCTTCCTAAAGGCAATATTTTTAACTTTTTCAACTGTGTCTTTCACTGTCCTTTTTTCTGTTTAAATGTCTCAGTATATTCTTTTACTTCTAAAATTTGTAACTAATTTGGCAATAGTTTTGCTTAGGCATGATTTACTTTTCATAGCTTCAATTAAATTGTGATTTGTGACTATTAAATGGAAAATTACAGAAATAAACAATACATTTTAAATTCTAAGCTGAATAGTAATGAAATCTTATCCCATTCTGTTCCCTTTGTCCAGTCTTTCCACACAGTATACACTACCCTCCTTTTAGTTATAGGGTTGATGTCTCCGTTTCTGATTAATTGCTCATATTTAAATAATGCTTATTTTAATTAAAATGGCCTTAATATGCAAGAGTAACAATTCCAACAGTTTGGACATGCTAAAGTGAAGCCATATAAAGTAAACATTCTCAACAAAAATCATGCTGAGATTGGTAAGGCCTCTAGTAAAAACAACTTTTCTATTTGTGAAAATGTAAAGGAGGGGATTCAACATGGCCGCCGGCGAGGAAGCAGCGATTCCAATGTCTCCACATTAACAGGATCAGAAAGACCCATTGGAACAGCAGCAGTCTACCTACTGAGGAACTTCTAGCAAAATTCCGTTAAGAGGGGACCTGCCGGGAATTGGTAGGTTTATTAGAAGTGTCAGTTTGTTCCAGACAAGTGGATCTTGGCCGGCCACACGGGCGCGGAGGTCCAGTCCCACAGCCACCAGCCACTTCTGCAAGCGGCTGGCGGCCCAGAGCGGCGCGGCCCGCCCGAACCCGCAGACAGCACCCGCCATCCTGCGGTCTCGGGGAGGCCCTGCTCTCGCTCTGCGAATGGCCACCACACCTGCCAGGCTCGTAGCCACGCGGCCGCAGCTGCCCGGCTCTACAGGCGTCCCCGCGGCGGGTGCAGAGGTACAATCCCGCGGCCACCTGCCGCTTCAGAAAGCGGCCGGCGGCCCCTAGTGGAGCGGCCCACCCGAACCCGCAGACAGCACCTGCCATCCAGCCGTCCCGGGAGGCCCCGCTCTCGCTCAGCGAACGGCCACCCCGCCCGCCCAGATCTTAGCCATGCGGCCATAGCTGCCCGGCTCTACAGGCAGCCCCCGGCAGCCCGGCGCAGCGAGAAGTGTCCCCGCCTGGCCCAGCAGATAGCCCGTGCCCTCCCGGCTCTACTAACAGCCCCGCCCCCCCGCCCCCCCCAGACAGCGTGAAGGGAATCTAACCAACCCTTTATGAAATAGCGAACTGGGAACTAAAACCAGAGATTGTGTCAGACCAGAGACAAGCCAGTTCCACCCCTCCCTTCGGACACTCCGGCAAGGAGCCAGGGGCCCGCCATAGCAGAGAGGGGAAGTCACCAAAGTTCGGCCAAAGAGATTCCTTCCCAGCGGAATCTACTTTAGCAGGTGTGTGACTCCCACCCACACCAGATACAAACAACCGGGAAACTTCAAAATCTCTCCGTGGGCATGACCGTAAGGGCCAAAGGACTCTCGACCCCCAACTCCCCCTACTGCCAGTGACGAGGGCGTGACTGTAGGGGCAGAGGGAAGCAGAGAAGACTCCCCACCCCCAAATCCCCCAACCGCGAACTGAGAGGGTGTGATGGTAGGGGCAGAGGGAAACAGAGGACACTCCAGACCCCCAACTCCTCCTACCACCAGGAGTGTGGTTGTGACTGTAGGGGCTGAGGGAAGTAGAGGGGATCCTCGACCCCCAACTCCTATTACCACCAACAGCGACACCAATGATCTTAGCTGCCAGATTCCGAAGGTGTGCCCACCAAAGGGGTCTGGAAAAATTAAACAATTGACTCCCAGACCACAGCTCCACAGCACTGGGGCTTAGATGAATGACAGCGAGAGTGCTCAGTAGTTAGGGAAATAGAGCACTAGGTGGGGCTGAAAGTGTAACCAAATCCTTGGGGAACTGCCTCCGGAAGCTGGCTGGCAGGAGGAAGGGGAGGAGTGGCCGTAGAAGTGAAACGGCTCTGGACCAACAGGATTGAGAGACTCCCAGGAATCGCCTTACAGGGATTGCTGTTGACACATTGAGGGCAAAACTCAGCCTGGAGGGCACAGCTTTGCCTATGGGAAGAGAAGAAAATGGATCTCTAAGACCTAATTTTATTTCCTATTTCATTTTAATTTTTTCTCTCCCTTTTCCCTGTCTCTCTCCCCTTCCAAGTTTTACTGTTCTTTCCATTTTCCTCTATGCTATCTATCTCCCTCTCCTTCTTTCTTTTCAAGAGCACCTACCTAACCCTTCCCCCCAACTTTCATCCCAAGCATTATGTCCTCCATTTTGCATAACTGTCTAAATACAAATAGGTGTGCGCCCTCCCCCGCGCCTGCAAGGTAGCCAGACCTACAACCCACCAGCAGGTCAGGCCCACCAACCTGGGAGTGGCAGAGCCGCCCCACATGCCTGCAAGGTAGGCGCACCTGCTACCAACCAGCAGAACAGGCCCAGCGGCCTGCCGATGTGGTAGGCACAATGCCCCAATTGGAGGAGGAGCAGAGCCCCTGCCCGCGCCTGCGCGGGAGCCTTTGCAACTATACAAGAGTAATACAAATATATAGGGGGAAAATTCAATAATACAACAGTCTCAGTAAGCAGAAAGAAACACGAACAGTATGAAGAGACAAGGAAAGAAAGGACCACAAACAATGCAGGTCAACTCTACGTTAGAAGAGGTAATATCTGCAGCAGATGGAATGTCAGATAAAGAATTCAGGAGATACATGCTTCAGATGATCTGGAGTCTCAAGGAAGATATTAGACAGCAAAATCAGACAATGAAAGATCTCTTCAACAATGAAATACATAAACAAATCCAGGAAGCAAAAGATCAACTATACAGGGAGACACAGGTTATAAAAAACAAACAAACAGAAATCCTAGAAAGGCAGGAAGCAATAAACCAACTTAAAAACTCAATTGAGAATACTACCAGCAGAGTAGAACACTTAGAAGATAGAACATCAGACAATGAAGACAAAGTATTTCAACTTGAAAAGAACATAGACAGCTCAGCAAGACTGTTAAGAAACCATGAGCAGAACATCCAAGAAATATGGGATAACATTAAAAGACCAAACTTAAGAGTCATTGGAATACAGGAAGGCACAGAGCTCCAAACCAAAGGAATGAGCAATCTATTCAATGAAATAATTCGAGAAAACTTCCCAGACTTGAAGAACGAGACAGAATCCCAAATCCTAGAAGCCTACAGGATGCTGAATGTGCATAATCATAAGAGATCCACACCTAGACACATTATAATGAAGATGCCCAACATACAGAATAAGGAGAGAATTTTAAAAGCTACAAGAGAAAGGAAGCAGATTACATTTAGGGGTAAACCAATCAGGATAACAGCTGATCTCTCAGCACAGACTTTGAAAGCTAGAAGATCCTGGAATAACATATTTCAAACACTGAAAGAAAATGGGTTCCAACCAAGAATTGTGTATCCGGGGAAATTAAGCTTCAAGATGGAAGATGAAATTAAAACCTTCCATGATAAACAAAAGGTAAAGGAATTTGCAGCTAGAAAACCATCTCTCCAAAAAATCCTCAGCAAAACATTACAGGAAGAGGAAATGGAAAATAACAATGAAAACCAACAGTGGGAGGTAGGACAGTAAAGGGGGGAAAATAATCAAAGAAGAAAACAAACGATATTCAGTAACATAAATAAACAAATATGGCTGGAAGGATAACCCATATCTCAATAATAACCCTAAATGTTAATGGCTTAAACTCACCAATTAAGAGACACAGGCTAGTAGAATGGATCACAAAACATGACCCAACAATATGCTGCCTAGAGGAGACACATTTGATAGTAAAAGACATACATAGACTGAAGGTGAAAGGTTGGGAAAAATCATATCACTCATATGGACTTCGGAAACAAGCAGTGGTGTCCATACTCATATCAAATAAAATAGATTTCAAGCCAAAGTTAATCAAAAGGGATAAAGAGGGACACTACATACTGCTCAAGGGAACCATACACCAACAAGACATAACAATCATAAATATATATGCCCCAAACAATGGTGCAGCTATATTAATCAAACAAATTCTTCTTAAGTTCAAGAGTCTAATAGACCACCATACAATAATCATGGGAGACTTCAACACACCTCTCTCACCACTGGACAGATCTTCCAAACAAAAGTTGAATAAGGAAACTATAGAACTCAATAACACAATTAATAACCTAGACTTAATTGACATATATAGAATATACCACCCAACATCAAGCAGTTACACTTTTTTCTCAGCAGCACATGGATCCTTCTCAAAAACAGATCATCTATTATGTCACAGGGCAACTCTTAGACAATATAAAGGAGTAGAGATAATACCATGCATCTTATCTGACCATAATGGAATGAAACTGAAAATCAACGATAAAAGAAGGAAGGAAAAATCATGCATCACTTGGAGAATGAACAATAGGTTACTGAATGATCAATGGGTTATAGAAGACATTAAGGAGGAAATTAAAAAATTCTTAGAGATAAATGAAAACACAGACACAACATATCAGAATCTATGGGACACATTGAAAGCAGTTCTAAGAGGAAAATTCATTGCATGGAGTTCATTCCTTAAAAATAGAAAAAAACAACAAATAAATGATCTCATACTTCATCTCAAAATCCTAGAAAAAGAAGAGCAAAATAACAGCAAAAGAAGTAGAAGGCAAGAAATAATTAAAATCAGAGCTGAAATTAATGAAATCGAAACAAAAGAAACAATTGAAAAAATTGATAAAACTAAAAGTTGGTTCTTTGAAAAAATAAATAAGATCGACAGACCCTTAGCCATGCTAACGAAGAGAAGAAGAGAGAGAATTCAAATTACTAGTATACAGGATGAAAAAGGCAATATCACAACAGACACTTCAGAAATACAGAAGATAATCAGAAATTATTTTGAATCATTATACTCCAATAAAACAGAAGATAGTGAAGGCATCGATAAATTTCTTAAGTCATATGATCTGCCCAGATTGAGTCAGGAAGATATAGATGACCTAAACAGACCAATAACAATAGAGGAAATAGAAGAAACCATAAAAAGATTACCAACTAAGAAAAGCCCAGGACCAGATGGGTATACAGCAGGGTTTTACAAAACCTTTAAAGAGGGACTAATACCAATACTTTTCAAGCTATTTCAGGAAATAGAAAAAGAGGGAGAACTTCCAAATTCATTCTAGGAGACCAACATCACCGTGATTCCTAAACCAGACAAAGACACTTCAAAGAAAGAAAACTACAGACCTATATCTCTAATGAACCTAGACGCAAAAATCCTCAATAAAATTCTGGCGAATCGGATACAAAATCATGTCAAAAAAATTGTACACCATGATCAAGTAGGATTCATCCCTGGGATGCAAGGCTGGTTCAATATACGGAAATCAATAAATGTTATCCACCACATCAATAGACTTAAAAATAAGAACCATATGATCATCTCGATAGATGCGAAAAAAGCATTCGACAAAGTACAGCATCCCTTTTTGTTCAAAACTCTCAAAAAAATAGCAATAACAGGAACATACCTCAACATTGTAAAAGCAATCTACGCTAAGCCCCAGGCTAGCATCATTCTGAATGCAGAAAAATTGAAGGCATTCTCTCTAAAATCTAAGAACAAGACAGGGATGCCCTCTCTCACCACTTCTGTTCAACATAGTTCTCGAAACACTGGCCAGAGCAATTAGACAGACGAAAGAAATTAAAGGCATAAAAATAGAAAAAGAAGAACTTAAATTATCACTATTTGCAGATGACATGATTCTATATGTAGCAGACCCAAAAGGGTCTACAAAGAATCTATTAGAGCTAATAAATGAATTCAGCAAAATGGCAGGATATAAAATCAACACGCATAAATCAAAGGCATTCCTGTATATCAGCAACAAACCCTCTGAAATGGAAATGAGTACAACCACTCCATTCACAATATCCTCAAAAATAATAAAATACTTGGGAATCAACCTAACAAAAGAGGTAAAAGACTTATACAACGAAAACTACAGAACGCTAAAGAGAGAAATTGAAGAAGATCTTAGAAGATGGAAAAATATACCCTGTTCATGGATAGGCAGAACTAACATCATCAAAATTGCGATATTACCAAAAGTTCTATATAGGTTTAATGCAATGCCAGTCAAAATCCCAATGGCATTTCTTGTAGAAATAGAGAACACAATCATGAAAGTCATATGGAAAAATAAAAGACCCAGAATAGCAAAAACAATGCTAAGCAGGAAGTGTGAATCAGGTGGTATAGCGATACCAGACTTTAAACTATACTACAGAGCAATAGTAACAAAAACAGCATGGTATTGGTACCAAAACAGGCGGGTGGACCAATGGTACAGAATAGAGGACACAGAAACCAACCCACAAAACTACAACTATCTTATTTTGATAAAGGTGCTAAAAGCATGCAATGGAGGAAGGATAGCATCTTCAACAAATGGTGCTGGGAAAACTGGAAATCCATATGCTACAAAATGAAACTGAATCCCTTTCTCTCGCCATGCACAAAAGTTAACTCAAAATGGATCAAGGAGCTTGATATCAAACCAGAGACAAGGCATCTGATAAAAGAAAAAGTTGGCTACGACCTACATACTGTGGGGTCGGACTCCAAATTTCTCAATAGGACACCCATAGCACAAGAATTAATATCTAGAATCAACAAAGGGGACTTGCTCAAACTAAAAAGTTTTTTCTCAGCAAAAGAAACAATAAGAGAGGTAAATAGGGAGCCTACATCATGGGAACAAATCTTTACTCCTCACACTTCAGATAGAGCCCTAATATCCAGAGTATATAAAGAACTCAAAAAATTAGACAATAAGATAACAAATAACCCAATCAACAAATGGGCCAAGGACCTAAACAGACACTTCTCAGAGGAGGACATACAATCAATCAACAAGTAAATGAAAAAATGCTCACCATCGCTAGCAGTCAGAGAAATGCAAATCAAAACCACCCTAAGATATCATCTCACTCCAGTAAGATTGGCAGCCATTATGAAGTCAAACAACAACAAGTGCTGGCGAGGATGTGGGGAAAAGGGTACACTTGTACATTGTTGGTGGGACTGCAAATTGGTGCAACCAATTTGGAAAGCAGTATGGAGATTTCTTGGAAAGCTGGGAATGGAACCACCATTTGATCCAGCTATTCCCCTTCTGGGTCTATTCCCTAAAGACCTAAAAACAGCATGCTACAGGGACACTGCTACATCTACATCGATGTTCATAGCAGTACAATTCACAATAGCAAGACTGTGGAAGCAACCTAGATGCCCTTCAATAGACGAATGGATAAAAAAAATGTGGCATTTATACACAATGGAGTATTACTCTGCATTAAAAAATGACAAAATTATAGAATTTGGAGGGAAATGGATGGCATTAGAGCAGATTATGCTAAGTGAAGCTAGCCAATCCCTAAAAAACAAATGCCAAATGTCTTCTTTGATATAAGGAGAATAACTAAGAACAGAGTAGGGAACAAGAGCATGAGAAGATGACTAACATTAAACAGGGATGAGAGGTGGGAGGGACAGGGAGAGAGAAGGGAAATTGCTTGGAAATGGAAGGAGACCCTTAGGGTTATACAAAATTACATACAAGAGGAAGTGAGGGGAAAGGGAAAAATAATACAAGGGGGAGAAATGAATTACAGTAGAGGGGGTAGAGAGAGAAGAGGGGAGGGGAGGGGAGGGGAGGGGGATAGTAGAGGATAGGAAAGGCAGCAGAATACAACAGACATGAGTATGTCAATATGTAAATCAGTGGAAGTGTAACTGATGTGACTCTGCAACGTGTATACGGGGTAAAAATGGGAGTTCATAACCCACTTGAATCAAAGTGTGAAATATGATATATCAAGAACTATGTAATGTTTTGAACAACCAATAAAAAAAATGTAAGGGAGAAGAAATGTGCTTTAGCTTTATTCTTATAAGTCAAATTGAGAAAGCTTCTGCCACAACATGATTAGTACTTATTTAAAATGGAAAGGGATTAAATTTGTACATGTATGTCTAAGAAAAAACAAAGCATAGGTAGAGTTTAGTATTATGCCTGGTTTCAGACATAGATGGGGGTTGTGGAATATTTCCACCATTGATAAGGAAGGAATATTATGAAATCTTCTGATTTCTCCTTTAAAAATGGATTTAGCTCTGTTACACGCACCATCTTTTACATAAAACACCAGCTCAGACCATTCCTTTTTCTTAACTCGCTGAGTATAAGTATGTCATAATTTTGAGATAATTATGCAATATTTACTTTATTTTGAATCTAAATATTGCTCAGAGCTGACTTATGTGCATAAAAAATTTTTTCTCTTTCTTCAACATTTTCTTTTGATTTTATTTTGTTTGAATTTAATAATCACCTTTATCTCGCTAGTTTTTTTTTAAATCAATGAATATATCATCCCCAAATAATCTTGTAGAAATCTCTTTTCAGTGGATTCAAAGGAGTGGAGTAGTCTCTTTTTCTGCTTTCCCCATTCTTCCCCCTTGTTTTCTAGGAGGTTCTCCTTCTGTGGATCTTTAGTCCTACTCTACATTAGGGTTCAGTGTTCTTCATGCTGGCTATTATCCTGGGATCACCCTGCACGGAAATTCATATGTGAAAATATTCTTGTTTTTTTTCTTATACTTGATCAATGATTTATTCTAGATTGAGACTCATTTTTCTCAGAATCTAGCAAAGGAATGTTTCTGTTGGGAAGATAAATAGTATTGTTAACACCTGACCTTTTGTATGTAATTAGCGAATTTGTCTCTGAATAGAAACTTTTAAGATCATCATTTGTCCACAGTGTTGAAATGGTATGAAGATATGCCTTGATGTGTTTTATGTTTCCCCCATTCATCATGCTGGACATTCATACTGCCATCATGCTAGATTTTTTTAATTGCTTCCTAGAAATTTATATTCTTTATTTCTGGGACTATTTTTAACTTTTTGTATAATTATTTATCTTCAGGTATTTTTCTGTTTGTTTTAAGTATTTATGCTTCTGGATTGATATTCTGAGTTTTTCATTTTGTTGTGATATTTAAAATATTTAATATCTCTTTTTTTGGTGATACTATGTTCCTTTTTAGTAAGTTCCTCTTTGTGTTTCATATAGACGCTAGTCATTCATTCATTCAACATTAACTCACTTCTTTACAGTCTGTGCAGTTGAGGAACTATTCATGGAGAAGCTGCATTTTAAGCAAAGCTTCCCAGAATTAGGGACAAGAGTGAACAGGGGAAGTGCATGCAAATGAGTGGATTTAGCAAAGATCCTGAACGAAGGTTACCTACAACAACCCTCCCACTCAAGCAATCAAACTTTTGGATAAATAAAGTTTAATTTTTTTTCTTGAAAAGCAATAAAGAGCTAATATGAAGGAAAATAATTGTAGTCATGAAATACCATTTCCTACTAAAATTAAATAGAGTATTTTGGAGAACTGAAAGAATTTACAGGGCTAAGAATGGGAATAGAAATGATGAGCCTGGGACATCTTAACATATCAAAAAAACAAAAAAACAAAAACTACCAAAGACTTTCAGGTTATGTCAAAGGGATTTAGGAATCAACAAGAAGAGGGGTTGAGCATCAATAAAAATGGTAATTGTGATAGATTGCAACAAATCAATGATATGCATATATATGTTTATAGTGATATTAAAAAGCCTCATTGATTACCTTTGGAGGATACTAGAGAACCAACTCATTACTGTGAAAAGTGATTATAAAGGCAAAACTTAAGCACTTATCATGACTTTCTTATACAAATGTATTTTAGGGAGATCAAATATATGATGAGATGAACTTTCCTTTGTCAAAGTAGTACAGTAAACAACATAAAGGAGAAATTATAGAATAAGGATGTTTTATAGACCTTAAGAAAATTATCTAGTTCTAATGTGTAAGCAGTACTTATGAAGTGTCAAAATGTCACACCAATAGACAATCACTGTGGCCCTCCTGATGGAATTACACATCATCCATCCACTACAGAAAATTCCTTTTTAAAATATTAAACTCACAATTGATTAAAGCTCTAAATTTAATTTCCAATTAATAGGAATTATCAGGGATAGAGAAACATATTTAATAATACCACAGAGATGCAAAATACAGACTGTTAAATACTCTATGGAAAAATGAATCGTATCTTCAAACACAAATTCCAAGAGGCATAAAAAGACTACAGAGAGAGGGAAAAACAAAATGGCCTGTACAGATTAAAAGAGGTTAAAGCAAACTCATAACAAAATGTCACAGTTTAGATTCAGATTTAAATAAACTCTAAATAAAATAAAAGATTAGTACGGATATTTGAAATTTGAAGATTTTTAATCTAAAAATTTTTTTCTTTCGTTGTGCTGATGGCATTATAGTTATATTTTTGAAGAATGTCTTTTAGAAAGGTATCCTGAAATGTTTATAGGTAATAAGCTGTATGTCTAGGGCTTTCTTAAAAATAATCAGTGATGGAAAGTGAGTAAAAGCAAAAAAAATAAAAAAGACCATAAATTGACAATTTTAAAGCTAGGTTGTTGGTATACCAGGTTCATTATACTATTTTTTTCTACTTTGATAATGTGTCTCCAATTTTCATAATCATGGTTTTCTTTAATAAGGGGTTAGGCAATTTTTATTAATTTCTAAGAGTATTAATTATAATAATTTTGGAAAGCTTTTTCTCCTAGAAGATTTATGCATTTTTTTGCATTGCCATTTATTGCTTCTGTTTGAGTGTTTTCATCTTTATCTTTCCTGTTGATAACTGTCAGTCACTTCTTGCTAGTCTGTCCTCTGTCTGGCAGTGTAAGCCTACATGCACCTATGCTAGAGCTGCTGAGCTTCTGCATGTATAGATGGGAGCTATTAGAAGTGAGTCCCCTCCTCAGGTCCAGAGAAGGTGCAGAACTCCAACCACACAGAATCTCTCTCTTCCTCATATGGGTCCTAGAATGACACAAGCCTGTTTTCCATTGTTTCTGCGTCTCAGGCAGGTTTAACATATAGACTTACACTACTCTCTCTTGGTTTTCAATATGAGCTCACACTTTTAGCTGGGTCTGGTGTACCTGAATACAAAATAAACTATTTTCACCCATCCAGAGTTACTTTCTATTCTTTTACAAAGAGCAGGAAAATAGATGTCTCTGAATATTATCTCTAGCAAAAAAAAAAAAAAAAAAAAATGCTGTTAGAATGTCAGACCCTTAAATCCAGCAATGTTTTTTAGATAAAATGGAGCAAGCTTTCTCATTATCTTTCTTTTCTAATGAACTAAAATATTCATAGATGCCAGTGTTTTGTACATAAGCATCAGTTCACTGTTTCTGACATTTTCATCCTCTCTTGCCATTCTACAAGGGTACAGTCTCCCAAATTTCCCTTTTATTGTTATTGTTGTTTCCCCAGTAATCTATTCTAATGCATAAATCTGAATAAATAGTAAATAAACTAGGAATTTATTACTTGATTACCTTTGCTTGGCCCTGAAGCTAGCTATTTTCTGAATTTTTTTTCACTCCAGTAGCATGATGGACCTCAGCCAAAAGGCCTGGCTCCTGGGTGCCTATTGTCTCACAGCTCTCTGTCTTTGGGCAGGAGGAGCACTTGTTAATAATTGTTCTTTCAGCTCATCTTGTAACTTTGAATATGAATGGAACCTCTCTTTTGTCTCACCTCTTTGTAATGTTAAGTCTTTTGAATGCTTGTTAATTTGTGATGCTCATTATGTAAGTTACCAATTTTATTTTGTCAGTACATTTTTGCAATTTACCTAGGTACATGGTTCACCTGCTGTACGCTGTCATCCATTTCTCTCTCATCTCTGATCTGTGTTTTTGTGTGAGGATTGGCTGGTGTCTAGAAGACAGAATGCCAGCTTTTATAATATTTCTTGAAAGCAGCCCTCCCAATATACCTGTTATCTTTTCAAATATGTAATTTAATAATATGCTTCTTCCTTTTTATGTCTCTCATTGAACTGATACCTTTAGGACGTAATTAATATCTTGCATTTGTATGGTGCTTTGAGCTCCTCAAAGCACTAGATCATCTATTATCACTGTGTGTGTGTGTGTGTGTGTGTGTGTTTATAACATCTCAGTGAGTAGGTGGAATGGGCTCTTGTTCTTCTCATTCAGAGATGCAGAAGTGGAGGCAGAGAAAGGCCAGGGGATTTCCTGAAGTCATTAGTGATAAAATTGGGGTGAAAATTCCACTGCTCAGATTCCCAATGTCACTGTCTTTTCTTTATCTGTCTCTTCCATCCCATAAATAGTTGTTCACCCTCACATTTGGATTCCACCCTGAGGCCGAGTGGCGCAGCTGTCACCGCCCCAGTGCCCACTCCCTTGTTGCTTTACTGTTGAGCTATTTCTTCATTTATCATCCCACTGTGGCACCTACAGTGGCTCTGGACTCACATGTGGGAGAAGACCTTTTAAACCTGCCATAAATCAGACACATTTTACCTTGCTGTTGTCTGTGGTCTTTGAAAAATCTATTTTTTAGTTAAGACATTTTTCTTAGGCAAGTAAAAGTCTCTTCTTGCTTTAATGAAAACATTAAGCACTATTTGATGTCATCTGATTTTTTCCTATGTGACGAGGTCCATCCGCAGAGGACCGACTATGGATAAGGTGCATCAACTTCTGTTCCCCCCTGCCCCTCCCTCAATGCTGACCCCACCCTTTTTTTCTTCTAAAATGTTGCATTTCTAGAAATGTAGGAAATCTGTCTGCATCAGCAATAAAACACTGCATAGATTCATCAAAGCTCCCTCTATATTTGTCTTCATCTGTCTCTTTCCCACTTACCTGGAAGGAAAACAAGAGTCAACACACAGATTATGCCACCTCAATGGGAGAAAAATAACCATATTTCTCAAGAGAAGGTCAATCTGGCAGTAAGACAAATGCCCGGGATTTGGAGGGGTTGTAGTGCCATCAGATACTCATGTCATCCTTGGGCAGGTCACACCTCATTCCCTAATGGGATTGGTTTTGGACATTTGTGACATTTAAGTTTCCCAGTGAGTTGTGGCAGTTATGCCCAGGTTATGAAGAACCACCAAGGATGTGAACAAATGCTTTCAGACAGTTTAATTAGGTGATGGAGACAACGGAACAGGTAATTGAGGCACAAATATTGCTTCTTAAATTCTCATGTAATCAAAGCAGAAAAAATTCTGCTCGTAATTTTTTTTGTTATCTTAATTTCTTCTCTTTCCTTTTTAGCAGCTGTTCATGCCCATCCTTACAGGCAACAGGATTATTCAAATTCCTTTGCTTGTTGAGGAAAAGGGGATAAAGTAGAACAAGCGTTGCATATTAGAATACTTCTTACATGAACAACTTAGTGCTGTGCAAAGTGAGTGGTAGGATAAACTTGGGGTATTATCCAGAAGAGTTTACAAGCAAGTTGCAAGACAAGGGAAAAGAGTATCAAGTAATGTGGGCAAATGTTGGCTACACCAGCACTATCATAAACCAGAAGCAGTTATTGCAAGGATCAAGTACAATTGGGTTGCAGGGAGTGGAAAGATGATGTATAGCTGAGGGAGTCAAACTCCTTAATGGAAGAAGTGTCTTAATGTAGTCTCAGGAATAGTCACATTTGCATGAACAGAGATCAAGAGGCGGTGGGCGTTTGTGAGCAGGGGAATGGCACAAGGACATAAGGACAGAAAGGACCATGACTTTGCAGACCCTGAGGAAAATGACTTGTGTGGGGAAGCAGTCAGCTCATAGGGGACCTTAGAAACCTCTGGAAATGAAGCCTCCCAGGACCTTTTCAAAGATCTTTTCTTTAACTCCCAGCGGATGACAACCAATTTTCAGAGAGCTCTATTTGAGTGCCAAACTTGGAAAATGACATTCAGCTGACATTTAACAATTTGCACACATTTTGCAAGGGCTTTCTTTTTCATGTGTGAAACCAAACTGAGAGAAGACAAAATAAGAGTGTGTGACAACACCCGATATGAGATGATATCAGAGCATTGTTTCAGTAAAAACGTTCTTCCTGTTAAGCCTGTGGTCAAGAGTGATGGACTCTTATTAATTTTAGAGCTGGAGAGAACATCTTCTAAATACTGATCTGTATTAGATAACAAAGCTAATTATGGACATTCCCCATGCTGCTTTTCCAGGTTCCATGGGAAAGGGTCACAAATAGAACCTAAGGGTCCTACCAAAGATTTGAGTTGGTATAAATTTTTTTAAAAAATCTCTAAACTCAATGTTAAGTAATTATTAAATGGGTGTGCATAAAATCTGAGAACCAGAAAGGATTATAGACATCATGTTTTTCAGTTCCCCAATTATAACCATAAAGAAGTTCCCACCCACAAAGGCAATATGCTCTGCCATTGGGGGAGGTTATGATACAGATCTGGGGTTGGCATTCCTCCTTACCATGCAGTGTTCTTTCCAGAAATGTGTGTGGGAACACGTGAAGGTGTGTGCATGTGTGCATTTGTAGACACACACACAATAAATCAAAATGCATCAGGCTGGAAATGTAGCTCAGTGGTAGATCACTTACCTAGCATATTGGAGGTATGGGTTCAATTCCCAGCATCACAAAAATAAATAAATAAGGTTGGTATTTATTAAAAAATACATCAGAATAACTCAAAAAAGCAGAACTTTCAAAACTCATATTTATTATTATACTTGCAAAGACCCACAGGAATAGCTGCTGAGTTTGATGAAATGTTTCAAATAGTAAAGAGATAAACAATTTAAGTACATTCAGAATGAAAAGATTTCTTCTTGACTTTTAATTACATTATATTGATGTTACTTTGGAGACAGCATTTGTTGACTGTGATTATTTCTCTTCTACTATGTTTTATTTTCTTCTTCCTTTATTTAACCTGAAAAAAATCATTATATGCCTCCAAATCCATAATAAATGCTGATTTGACTGTGCTAAGGCAGCAGATAGTAACTTCTGGGCAGTCTGGCCTAGTTTACTAGTAATTGTTAAAGAGCAGTTCTCCAAAGTGTGCAACTGGCTTGAAGATAACATCAAGATTACATTTCTTTCATGTACTAATTTATTTCACTTTAATGGTGTTTACTTCATTTAGTAAAATGACTTTTTTTAAAATTTGTTTCTGAGATTACAGAATAGAGGTTAGGTCAGGTAAGGCCTGGTCATTCAAATAAGTAAATATTGTATACTAACATTATTTACTTACTTGCTGCAAGGCACTTACTAGATTTTTCATAATATTGAGATAAATTTGGCCACATCATTTTCTATAAGGAATTCAGAACCTGGTAGAGAAGGACATACTTAATCTCAAGGAGCTTTACTATAGTCATCTCAAGTCTCTTTTGAATGAGATGAAAAGAAGGTACATGGTAAATCTGTAATGCAGGGAAACAATATGGTTAGCCCCAGGGGAAGAAGAATTAGATTTGATCGGTTGTCTGGTTGTAGCTTCAAAAAAGAGATATTATTTAAGACATATTATTAATAATAATTGGAATGTGGCTGAAGAGTATTCCAAGAGAAGATGTCTGGGTCAATGGCATGAGAGTGTGGGGGTGAAATTCTGAGAATGGCAAGAATTTTAGTGAACTCAAAGGGGAGGCATTGTGTTAGTATTTGTGTCACTGGGGTCAGGCACAGTGGTGCATGCCTGTAATCCCAGCAGATCAGGAAGCTGAGGCAGGAGGATGGCAAATTCAAAGCCAGCCTCATTAACTTAGAGAGACCCTAACTCAAAATAAAAATTAAAAATGAGTTGAGGATGTGGCTCAGGAGGTAAGCACCCCTGTGTTCAATCCCAAGAGACTTTGTGTCACTGACAAAAGGAACTTAGAGGAGGGACGTTTATTTGGGAGAGATTATGGGTTCAGAGGTCTCAATTCATAAATGAGAATTTATGGGTCCATTGCTCTGGGACTAAGGTGAGGCAGCATGGCCAAGTGAGGAATGCTGCTCAGCTCATTGCATGTCAGGAAGCAGAGAGAAGTGGGCAAGGAGCCACAGAGAAAAGGTACATAGTGGCCCAGCCACAACCCTACTGCCTACAGTTACCACTCAGTTCATTCAAATTAGCATTGGACTGATTAGGGTACAATTCTCACAATGTGGTCATTTCACCTCAGAACACTTCTGCATTCACACAGTAGCTTTGGGGGGACATTTCATATCCAAGCCATTAGCAGGCACATAGTAGATATTTAGGCTGAAACATTAGTGTGTTAGAACCATGGACAACTTTGAATGGCAGCAAACTGATATTGGACTTCAGTGGCAGAAATAGGGAAGGAACTGAACCATCTGGGGAATTATAAAACACTGATTGACCAGTTTAGATATTCTCCGAGGGGCATTTTATAATTTCTTTTTCTTTATATCCTCAGTGCCTCTGCTTCAACCCAGCTTCTTATAAGACTGGCTTTTACTTCTGGTTACTTTTTTTTTTTTATACACAGTGATGTTGGACACTGAGTGAACTCAGAGGGAAAAGGAGAGGCATTGGGAGGGTCTATATGAGTGAGAAACAAGGGTTTGAAGGGCTGGTGTGAAAGCAAAGAAAATCATTAGGCAGATTCCCTGAGTGAGGGAGATACTGAGAGAAAGATGGAGACAGAGAAAGAGAGATGTCTACACTGAAGCCTTTTCCACCAATGGTACCCTTCCATGTCTTGAGATTTCTTTTTGATCCTGCTGATTTTCTATAATTTAATGTAGATTCTTTCAGTAGTTGGTCTGGCAATATCTCCTCATGCTGGGTGAGAGGGAGATCCTTTGGAATATTATAAACAAGCCAAATACAGGTTAATGCGATTATAGGGGGTGATTCCTCAAAACTAGAAGTAAGACAATCGAAGGATGAGCACGGTTTCCACAGAGCTTGGAGGGACAAAAATAACCACCAAATGGTGGTGGAAGTGGAGAATGAGGATGGGGCTGTAAATGGGTAGGAGTGAGGTGAATATGGGCAGCTGAACAAAGGAGCCACAAGGTGAGTGAGTTTGATATAATTGCTGTTCATTGGTCTGTGAGCAGGATACACCTTTCATTATTTTTGATATATTGGGAAGTTATGAGAATAGACGTTTTTTAAAAAGACAGATTTTGATTTTTTTCGGAGTGTTGCCAAACGGATACTGCTCTGGAATAAAAGCAAAGCATGAGAAAGTCGTATTTTTTTTTTTCCTTTCCTGATGTTTGGGCACAACTTCACCCTACCTGATTCCCCTCATCTACTACGTGCTGTGGAAGAAGTACATTATATCCAAATACTGCAAGTTTCCTTTTCTCTTCTGTAACTGGCATGGCTGGAAAGCTCCAGGTTATAATCTGTAACACTTAGCCCTTGTTTTGTATGCATGTTTGTGACACAATCTGAAAAAAAGAGCCACTTAAGACTGGGATGGGCGACCGCATTTTTTCAATCGACCTTCATGGATTCTGAGTTTAGAGCTAAACTGGAGCCTGTCTGTGTTCCAGTCCAATTATGTCAGTGAAACGTGATTTCATTGTTTAAAAGGAAATGGCTTCTTTTTTTTCTTAGACATTAGATAATTTCTCTAAAAAAAATAAATTGCAAATGAGTCAGACCAATACAGAATTAACTCTCTCTGAAATAAACTTGAGTTCCACAATTAAAGAGAAAAAAAATTCAACAAATTATGGGAAGAACTTAAGAAGTCAGTCAATAATCTTTATTGACTGTTTAGTGTACGCTGTGCCAGCTAATGGCATTGTCAGGGGATACAAGAATAGAAGACTGTATTCTCAAACCATCTAATGACCATCATGATTAGATAAAAATAACTTGGAGATGTCACTCTATTCACCCCAAGATTATGTATATTGAGGATTCTATAAACATAGCTCTGAACAGAAAGAACACAATTCTGACATGGTAGCCAGATCCCAAATGTGAGACAGTATTCTCATATTGCAATATTCTGAACCTTTTCTGGGATAATCATTGGTAGGATGCGTAAACAGGAGAACTGAATTTCAAGAGGGAGAGAAGCAGGTAGCTGAAGTGCAGTGAAGGAAAATGGTCCATGCATGTGAAGGTGAGGACTGAATTTATTCTCTGGTGAAATGAAGCATAAGATGTGGGAAAAACACAAAACAAAAACACCCAAATGGCCTAAGGTGGTAGCAGAACAGTCTGATCTACACATCTTGCTTGCAAAACTCTATGGAAGAGTAGGGAGATAAGCAGGGAAACAGGGGACTCAGAAAGCATCATCTTTCTCTTCCTTTTCATCTTCAGACATACAAGGTCTAAATCTCATGGACAATGTGCAACTTACCGTTTTCTATGTGAGCTAAGTGTGAACTCACAGGCAGAGTAAAATAGAAGGGAAGTGGGTAGGCTCTGGAGAGAGACGTCAGAACCTTAAACCCTGGTTTACATTATACTAATTGCATGATTTTGAGGGCTGGGGATGTACAGAGTACTTCCTAAGCAAGTGCAAGGCCCGGATTTGCTCCCCAGCACCAAACAAAACAACAAAAAAACTCAAAACATTTACTCAACTGAACTCTAAAAAGAAAAGAGGCAATTAATCTGTCCTAAAGGATAGTTGGTAGCATTGAACGGATGAATTCATGGGATATGTTCTGAAGAATGCCCGGCATGGAGCACTGAGTGATGTTATTAGGTATTGCCATTATGCGGTATCCACCAATTGGTGTAGTGTGAGACAATCCTAATTACTTGTTGAGTAGTCCATCTTATTGTGGAAATTGTATTCCAAGACCCCCACCAGATACCTAATACCATGGATATTATTAAACATATATCAAGTATGTTTTTTTCCATATATATGTATATATATACATATATATACCTATGATCCAGTCTAATATATAAATTAAGCCCAATAAGAGATTAACAACAGCAATAAAATAGGACAATTATAACAACATACTGTAGTAAAAAGTTATTTAAAACTTATGAACTGCTTATTTCTGAAGTATTCTACTTAAAAATTTGGGACCCTTGGTTGACTGTAGAAAACTGAACCTACAGAAAACAAAACCACAAAGGAGGGGCTTCTGAGTGTTATATGAAAGAAACTTCCATGATACTTCAGATCTATGAAGCACGATTCTACAACAACATTCAAGATTTCCTCTCTCTACCAGATCAGTAGTTGTGTAGGTTATTGAAATGGGGACAGGGCCTCCTCAAGTCATGATTGCAGGAAAGATTCAGAATGGAAACTCGTAGTCCATTGCTTGGACTACATAGATATTGCTTGCTTCCGTGTAGGGTTTTGATAAAGCAAGAGCAAAAGATACTTGGAGGAAGAAGGACTGGAAATGAGGGTGCAGATTGGAGAAAGCACTCCATGGAAACATTAAGATTTACTACTGCCCAGGCTGGAGTCAGGATCACAAACCTCACTGGTGGTTTTGCCATCTCTGACTCAGATATCTGAGTATTAATAACACAGTAACACATAAAAGGGAAGGGTTTTATGGAAATGAAGGCTGAAAGCGTTGAAAAATAAATTGTTTTCCCCCTTTTCATCCTTCCTTAAGTCTTCAGTTTCCAAATATGTTTGGTAATTTTTCTTTTTTTTTTTTTTTTTGAGGCTGTTGTTGTTTTACATTTTGCCAGTGGTTTGTGCATGTGCTGAATATTTATAGAGAAACTCAATACACCGTAGATCTTGTAAGTGCCTCGAGGGCAGGACCTAGGTTAATAAAGTCATAAAATTATTCATAACCATTCTGGGTGAGAGCCATATAATATTACAAGACTATATGAATGTTAATAAAAGACACAGAAAAAGACCTAAATCACAGATCACTGAAGCCAAAATGGTGGCCATAGGATATTTTAATGCTCAAATCAATCTGAAATCTTGTTTCAGTGGATAAGATAGTTTTATATACTTGTAAGGGTAGTTCTCCCCTCCCCCTGTGGGCAGCAAAAAATTCAGTGGCTTAAGACAAAGGTAACTCTTACTTCCACTCCAAAAGGGACTCTTCCAAGCCCACCTGAAAGTGCTACCTATTTCTTTCACTTGTATTTCCTTAAGCAAGTTTTATAGTCATGCTTAATGTAAATACAGTAAACGAGTACTATTCTACCATTGTGCTTGAATGATGGAGATAGAAAATTTTTGGAGACTACAAGTTGTGGACTACCACAGCTGAAATCATAAATAAATATTTCATTCCCCATTGATCCACAAAATAATTAAGCCTGCCTTGGTCAGATATTAACTGCTTCATTAAAGAATAAAATGTGACATAAGGAACATTGTCATTTATCTACTGAGGATCTGTATCATGCCAGAATAAAAAAAAATTCATCCATTATTAGTAAGCAAGACATAGAAATACTTCATGGGAAACAAAATCTTATTGCATATTTCCAGCTGGGTATACTCTCATTCAAGTGGCTGAAACCACTAAGGTGTGACTTTCTTCATGTAATAAGATGACTGAAGATCCTTATATGCTGATATAAGTTTGGCTGTCAGTCATGCCACCAAGAACTCATACACTTAATCTTTGTGCTCTGCCATGCTTAACATGTTGGCCACTTTTTCTCATACTTGGTTCTTCTGGGTCACCAAGATCACCATTGCAGGCATCTTTTTATCTGCTGAAAACTAGAAGAAAATAGAAGATGATATGCCAGGTGCATCTGTCCCTCTGTAAGAAAGCAAAAGCTTTCCTGCTTGTTTGCCCTTACACCTATTGGTCATAAAGAACATCAATCACTGCAAATTGAAAAGGAATGATGGAAAAGAGGCTGAATTTGCACAGTTAATTTCCTGGAACCAGGGAATTTTTTTTTTTTGAAATAAAAAATCAAATTGAGGATTTTTGTCAGCAGAGAGGAAAGGTTCTTGCACTGAACACAGAGTGAACAGTATCTGCCTCCCCAGCTGAATGTCACAATTGTGTTATTGCTGTTAGGCTCTATGAATTCAGAGATGAGAAGTCAGCATCAGCTTCTGGGTTCTGGAATGATTTCTGAGGGATGGCCACACTTCAAGTTAGACCATTCTTATTAACAGAGCTGGCACATGGAGAAGGGTGATTGTTCCAGAGGGGACCCACCCTCATGACTTCATTTTAACTCAATTACCTCTATAAAGAACCTATATCCAAATATGGTGACATTTGGATGCAGTAGGGTTTAGAATTTCAACATAAGAATTTGTGGAAGACAGGTATTAATTTGTAACAGGAGGGAACAACATAGTCAAAGTCCCTGAGGTAGGAAAAATACCTATTTCAAATAAAATGACCATGTACATAATATCAAACTATACAAGGAAAAGAAGAAAAGCAGGAATAAATATCCATGCATCTTGAAAACCAGGTAGAATGGTTTATTTATTGAACGCATCAGAAAATAAAACCTGCACAGAAGACTAACTTGGAGGATGAAGAATTAAAAGGAGAAGGATCTGAGTTCAAACAGATAGATGTTTAGGTTAATACACAGTGTTGAAGTTCTGAAGTAATGTTAGCAGAAGGGAAATTAAGTTATACCAACACACCTGAGAGGCACTAAGGATTAGTGATAAATTGTATATACTTGAATCATAAAAGATAAATAAAAATGACATTGAGGAAACATCAAACTCTAAACTTTTTAGCTATGGAAAATTGGGAACAGTGGGGGGGGTATTTTCATTTTTTAATTTCACAAATTCTTTACTGTTGCTGTAATAAAAATAAGCAAGGAGTATCCACATCTTCTTTACTTTCAGGAAATATGGGGATTAATTTTTAAATCTGATGGAGTTTAGTATTACATGGATTAAATTGAGATAATTATGAGACATTTGAGAAGTGCCTGATTGGAGACAAAAGACTTTTGAAGTCACATAGGAATCATTCCCATTGAAGTGATGGATACAGCAAAAAAAATTAATAGCTGCATAATGCTTATTATTTAGATGCTTGAATAATAATAGTAAATATTGAGTGCCCACCAGGTGCTAGAAACCTTATATATATTGTTTTATCTAATCCTCATAATTACTTTATAAGATAGGTGTATTATTTCTGCTTTGCAGATGAGAAACCAGAATCTTTGAGACATTAAGCAATTTTCCAGGGATCATATAGCTTGTAAGGGCTGGGGGAGCCGGCCTTCATACCCATCCCTGTCAGACTGAAAGTTTATGTGCTTCAACTCTACTTGCGGATAATTACTTCTATCTCTGGATAATGAATTCCTTTCATGGGGTAGTGTATTAGGATTCGTACAGGAAATAAAATTTAGCTGTTTTCTACAGGTGGGTAGAAAATTACATTCCCTTCTCTTTATGTGACACAGACCAGATGAGGGACATGCAGAATATGAAATGTCTGACAGGAGGAAATTATCACCCATTAAGCTACAAAAGCTCAGCTCAAACCAAAGATGAAATTACTCTTGAATGGTGAGAGGGACTTCCCTGGCAGACATAGTAAAGTTACTGGGCACAATCTCTAAATTCCCCACACTGGATGTGTTAATTCAGCAATTCCTAATTTTGGGAGAAATCTTGCATAATACTATGCCAAAGCTATTTTTGAGCAAGAATTAGCACTTTGAAATGGGCATGCAAATTTCTCATTTCAATAAAAATACCATTTCTCTATAAAGAGGAATGGAGAGCTAGGCTAAATTTGCTCAGCTTTTGGAATGGACATCGTTGAAAGAAACTAAAATCTTATTAGAGTCTCAATAGAATGAATAAAGTAGAAATTTGACATCATATCAACAAATGGATCAGTACAGATAGCAAAATTGGAAAAGAAATTGGGATCTAAAATTCTCTTCAATCATAAACTTGAATTTTGCTTAATTTTGTGGTCAAAATTCTTAAACAATAACTGTTTTGAAAAGGATGCATAGTTTAGTCTTGACTACATTTGCCAAATCACCTGAAGTTTCCTTGAGATGTACATCCACACCCATGGTGGAGACAAGCAGGTCCTCTTGTAATGTTTTCACAGCTGATAAATGATAGTAAAGGAGGACTTTACAGCTCATATCTAAACATCTAAATATCTAATATTTATAAATGAATAAAAGAAGTTGTTAAATGTGTTAAAACCTCAGATCATCATGTGTGAATGTGGAATTCACAAACTTCTTGAATCCACACAGAATAGGATAGCACAGGGGGAAAAGGTCACAGTCCCTGGTCATTGGCCTTTGATCTAGGCCCCTCTCTTCACATCTCTGGCTCTATTCAACACTGCAAAGGGTCTGGTACCTACAGTGTGGACACCTCATCCTATATATCAAAGTTCCATCCACAGCACCAGATTACCTTGTGACAGGAGGGAGGTGGCTTGGCCTCTGGAGTATGGTTGACCTAGGGGAGAATATTGAGGAAGATGTACTTATAGACCTTGGAATGATTTTGGAGCAGATTGGGTAAAAACTTCCTGGTTGATATTAGAAAAAAAAAGTTGCTTTGATAATAATTGAAAACCAGATCCCTAGTTCTCTTGATTCTACTGAGCTTTGGCTTGTTACTTTTAATCACTAAAGAAGAAAACCTATGTAGCATTACTGGCACCATCAAACCGTGGGTACAAAAAAATGTGAGAGGAGAAATTACACAAATTTACTTACAAATTCATAAAGAGCATGCTTTTAAACACTCATGAGAAAGTAAAGTTTGTTATAGGAACTTCATGAGAGAAAATTGTCTCAATTTTCAACCTTGAATATATGGACACAGTAGAAACAATTTTTCTCTAGTTAATATTTTATAAGAAAAAAATAATGATTGTAATGCAATTATTTTCAAACTATATATTTATTTATTTTCATCAAGATTTTGTAGAAAAGAATGTGGATAAAATAATTCATTTATACACAGTTATTTCTGATTTTCTGTCACAGTTTGAAGTGAAAAACACATTTCTCCTCTGCTTTATCAAACACATACTATGCCCCTCCTGGTATCTAGAAAAGTTCTTGGAAGACTGTTGTTTGATGATGAGTCAAATCTTCCTGTTTAACTTTTGTTCTGCCATTAATGTACTTTGGGAATATAATTTACTTTTCTTGTAGCTTCATTTTAAAATAAAACTACACATCTTATTTTCACTGAAGTGGTAGAATGCCAGGTATATATTAAATATCTGGGAGAAATTGGGGCAGAATATGTCTTACAAAGCTTCAGAGGCATTATACAGGAGAATTTGAAATGGGGAGGTCAAAATTACAATGGAATTTTATGTTTCTGTGTATGACATATTTTATGTTGATTCCATTTAATAGGTATGGACAGTAGCAGTAGATGTGAAATACAGAGTTAGAATGTGAGGCATGAAGGGAAGATATTATCAGAAATCTATTACATAAAACTGAAGGATTGAAGCAAGAAATAATGAGAAAAATTTGAAATGTCCAAGATGAGAAATACTCTTGGATCTGTACTTACAGATTAAATCAATAAATTTTAGTCACTTGTTATGGTGTATACCTGTAATTCCAGAGATGCAAGAGGCTAAGGCAGAAGGATTTTAAGTTCAAGGTCAGCCTCTACAATTTAGCTAGGACACCAATAACTTAGTGAGAGACCCTGTCTCAAAACATAAAATGAGAAGAACAGGGGATCTAGCTCAGTATTTTAATTACGATGAATATTAATAATATTATATTTATTGTCACAGTTAATGTTTCCAAACCAAATAAAAGTTAGTGCGGAGGTCTGGGGTTGTAGCTCAGTGGTAGAGTGCTAGCCTAGCATATGTGATGCACTGGGTTCTACCCTCAATACCACATAAAAATAAATAAGTAAAATGAAAACATTGTGTCCATCTACAACTAAAAAATATTTTTTTAAAAGTACAGGACTGGGTATGTAGCTCAGTGGTACAACACTTGCTGAGCATGTGCGAAACCCTGAATTAGATCCCCAGAACCAGAGAGAGAGAGAGAGAGAGAGAGAGAGAGAGAGAGAGAGAGAAAGGGAGAGAAGGTAGTACAGATGAATACTAGTCATGTATTTTAGAAATCTTAACATTTGGTGGAGGAACAGTGTTGAAAATTCTAATCTGAAAAGATTCAAAGTTATCTACAGGACAATAGACAACCCAGTTTATGATTCTAACAACTAAAAAAGAATACTTCATGCTTCCAAAAATAATGTGAAATTGCTTTTGAAGGTCCTGTGATTTTGTTCAGCATTGATTTGGGTCCTGTTGAATACAAGCCAGATGGGACAAACTGATAAAAACTAAACAGCAGATGTCGGTAGATATCTTGGCAGCTGTTTGATATCCAACCATATGAATTATCAAAATAAAACCTTATCTTCAGGGATTCTGACAAGGATGGAAATGTTTTGGAATAATGCTACAACAGTGGATTTTTCTCTGAAGAAGAATTGAAGTTAAAGTTTCCTAGTTCAGATCAGGAGTTTAGTTGGTGGGAAATTTAAAAAAAATACAAGAATCTTCAAGGTTGCAATATGGTATTGACTGTAAGAATTTAATCTGAATTGACTGAAGAGAGATTTAGACTTTGTTTTCCTGGATGGTGTGTTGTTGGTTTGTTTTTTTTTGTTTTTGTTTTTTGTTTTTTGTTTTTGCAGAACTTTCCTGTGATGTGTGGACTGCTGTTAAAAGTATTCTTCATAATCTCCACCTCAAAAAAATTTAGTAACATTATTTTGAACACCAAATTGATTTTTGGAGAAAAGTAATTTTAGTGTTTGTCACTATTCTTTTCATTTTTCTTCATAGACCAGGTATCATTTATACCCTTGGAAAGGCAAACCGAAATAGCATAAGGCAAAGCACTGCAGAGTTCTTTCCAACTCTATAAGATCATCCCCAACCAATGTTCTGCTTCAGTTTGGTGGGTCTCTGTTCACCAAGTCTATCTTGGTCGTTGGAACCCTGGACCATTGTTTGCATTATCCTGTTTTAAGAGGCTTGTGTCTCATCAACTCTTCCCTATTACTCCCATCATCCTTCCAAGATGGAAAATATTCCTCCATGGAACATGTTTGTCCACTTTGGCCCTGAAGATTTTGCTTGACTTTAACTCCTACAGGAGTGCTGGCCTTCTGGAATCAGCTGGAACTGGCTTACCTGGGCCTACTTGTTTTCATCTTTCCCCAATCCTGTGTTCTCTGATCTTATTATGCTCTTAGTATGGAATTAGTCTATGTCAGAGTATTTACTCCAGGAAATTTCGCAAAAAGCTACCAATCTGTTTATTTCCACCCCCTGAACAGATCCCAGTGTATTATTAGACAATAAACATACCAAGAATTTGTTATTTATTATGTATTACTTTTGGATTGTTAGATAATTCCTCATTTTTATATGCTTCACTTTCTCACAAGACTTTTAGGATCCTTTACTCACATTTTTGTATTTCCAGCATGCCTTTTATAGTGTTTCAAAGCACTGTATATTTGCTTAATCAATTTTAACTGACTAAGGCACTCTCAAACTTTTAGAAGGAATGGGGATGTTTTTTTCTTAGTAGCACTAGATTGAACTTGCAATATGTCTCCAGGAGACATATTTTGACTTCTTAAATAAATATAATAACCATCGAGCTTTTTAAATATTCATAAATCAATGTCAAGCAATTAAATTATAAGCCAGGTAAACAATGCAGGAACTGATAATAAATATTGCCACAATTCAAATATCTATTTAAATACAAGTCTCCCTTAACTTCCAACAGGTTACCTTCCAATAATGCCATCACAAGTTGCAAACATCAAATCCTGCTGAACAGCAGGGTTTAGCAACAAAGTACAGTCAATGTGTAGTGTAGGTTGTGGACTTTTCTGATCATGTGGCTCTCTGGGTGTTATAGCTCAGTGGCACTGCCTGGAATCTTCAGAGAATATCTTCCCATATATCACTAGCTCGAAAAAGATCAAAGAGCAAATGTTGAAGTGTGGTTTCTAGTTGTCTATTGCTTTTGCACTATTGTAAAGTTAAAAATCATTAGTCCAACTCTCATCAGTTAAAAACTATCTCACATAGTACCATGCTAAGTAAGGCCCAAATAATAGGGTAGACACAGTCCGTAGAGTTAAATGATAAAGATACTCTTAATAATCAATGCTAGAGAAAGGTTAGTCATAAAAATTACAGAGGAAGGGATGTTTAAAATCAACTCCTTCATTTCCCAGAGTTGAAATGTATAGCCCTGAGACTAATTGTCTTACTTCTACATCCTGAGCTTTTCTTCAGTAATTATACTTTTACCCTTATGTAAACCTTTGCTTTGCTACTTTACAAATGTTAAAGGAGCATTTTCTGTGGTCTACTAAACTCCTTGGAACATGTTATTTTCTGTTGCATTTTAGCAACACCGTCTTGATGCCATTAGCTGGCAGAACCTAAAGCTTTATTTTTCCTAAATTAATAGTAAATTACGCCAGTGTTGTCCAAAGTCAATAAAATTCATTCAGAATTTCGCATCTTAAGTTCCAGACTCTGCCTTTCACTCTTAGTATGAGTGTATATTCACACACCCGAACAGCAGTCATCTCCATCTGTGAGAATCATTATAACAACAGATGATGATAGAAAAAAAAATGTAAGTCAAAATATATGATTAAAATTAGAGAGACATTTCTCTGACTTCAGAAAGAGAAAGCAGGGCCTTGATAATATTTATGTATATTTTTTCCTCTATCTGCTTTTAAACCCAATATTTCAGTAAGTAATAAAACATGAAAATGAGTTTCTTTTTTTTTTAAACAAGAGAAAGAATATAAAGGATTTTTTTTAAAGAGAGAGTGAGAGAGGAGAGAGAGAGAGAGAGAGAGAGAGAGAGAGAGAATTTTTAATATTTATTTTTTAGTTCTCGGGGGACACAACATCTTTCGTTGGTATGTGGTGCTGAGGATCAACCCGGGCCGCACACACGCCAGGCGAGCGCGCTACCGCTTGAGCCACATCCCAAGCCCGAAAATGAGTTTTCAAGAGTACATACAGCCATGTCATATACTGAAAGTAAGGATATCTGATTCTTCATCTTAATTTAATTAATCTATAGTTGAGGAAGCAAACCCAATGAGAAAAACAAGAAAACATAATCAAATAACAAAATGTACAATTCAAATTTTTAAAATTTGAGGAGTTTAAAGAAAGAGGAGTAAGTGTAACAGGGGAGGTGGGGAAAGTCTCCATGGATTAGGGAGAGTGCAACCAAAACCTTAGAGATGACACCACATTGTTGACATGTGAGTGGATGTCCATTTTCAAAGGAAGAAGCAAAATTTTGACCTTCACAGATAAATCCTTTCATAGGAGATTTCCTTTTAAAATGAAATGGCTCTTTGAAAAGTTTACACTTTGCTTTGGTGAAGTCAATTCAGGCTTCAAATGATCCTAAATGAGCATCTGACCCATTTGTGGCTCCTGCCTTTCTCAATATGTCTTGACTCCCAGCTGTGTCAGAATGAAATAAATAAATAGTGGAAGAAGTAGTCTTCACCTTTAGTTAATTCCTTGGCTAAAATGATGCCATTGGAAACTTGGTAAAACAATCTCGCTCATCCTGAAATTACAGAGGCCGCCAAAGCAAACCAAGACAGAAAAAACAAAGGGCACATCAACATAATGTACATATTGTGGAGATTTTTGAAGGTCAGAGCATGATCTTTTACTTCTTAGTGACATATAATGCCAATATTTGTCAGATCTTACTGAAGACTAAAGCTCAGGCAAAGAAAAAAACGCATTGCATGACATTTGTTTTATGTCCTATAGCATTAAATATCCTATTGTTATAAACAAACCGTTTTGATGATTAAATGGTTGGGGCAAACATTTTTTTGCATGAAGCATTGTCCAGAATACATTTATAATGAATTACAAGGAGACAACCCAATATTGCAGACTATAATGAATCTTCTTTCAAATTCTACCATTAAAGAATTTGATAAACATCAATGATACAATTATTTCCTTTTTTAAAAAAAATATGCCACACAACAAATGATCTGAAAATAAACTATCTTACCTTTACTGTGGAAGATGTATTCTTAAGATCTCACAAAATATTAAAGCTATGAAATTTTAAGTTGTGCTGGACACTGATTCCAAGTGAAAATGGAGTGTGCCATGATTGTTTGTAAGAATGTGGTAACAGAACTGGGACATACATCATCCAAGTATCTATATTCAGAAAATTAATGATGCTTTGGGTTTTTGTGTGTGTGTGTGTATGGTGGTGTCAATATTCAAAACAATCCAAATGTATGGAAACAATTGAATCAGCAATCTTTAGACAGTAAGCCTATTTAGTCAGGAAATTTTGTGGTTTTGAGTATCCATCGATTAGTTGATAGAATCTTTACCAGCAATTAGAATTGCTGAGGTGAAGACCACATTTCTGGAAGGGGCTGACAGAATCTTGGAAATGTAGAGACTCAAAACCATGGATAGAGATAAGTTTCCTAATACTCCGCCTTTTATGCAGCCTCCAGGAAATGGTGACTTCAGCGAACACCAGTAACTAAATATCACTTGCAGATTGTGACCAGGAGCAGGACCAGTGCTCTCAGTCTCATCTATTTCCCTAGCAGAACAGACTGCATTCACAGAGCCCCAACTGTGTTGATAACCTGGTGAAGAAGATGGGGCTAAAGGACACATGGCACACATAAAATATATTCAAGTCATCTACTTGAACACAAATGCATATTGCTGTCTGATCTTAAATAAAAATAAGAGATGAGCCTAAATAATTTGGACTAACAAATCAGCATTAAGTAGGCAACACAGGAAGATATTTCCTGGTTTTCCTTTGACTTCTTATGCTCTAACTCTATGGCTGCTCCCCATGCCCCAGATGTCTGCATACTCCAGTTGGGAAAAAAAAAAAAAAAAAAAAAAAACATGCCTGAAACATTTGGACTTCATTTTGGCACAAAGTGTGAGATACTAACCTAACTTTATATTTCATCTATATGCTCAACTTCTTTTCATAGAATCCCAATTTTGATAAGCTACCCTTATTGGGCAATGATAAAACTGTCTATATGTGGGAAACTGCACACTCTTTATTCTAAGACAATGCTTCAGGTCCGTATTCAAGGTAATCGGATTAGAAAATGTGTGATTGCAAATATTTCCTTCAATTTCTTTGCTTAAGATCTCTAATGATTACATGTCATCCATATAGTCTTCCAAGGACAGAAGGGCCTCTTTTAAATAAGATGCAGTTTCTAATAAGTCTTAAAATACAGCTTGGGAGAGAAGTGGGAAAGTGGGAAAGACAAATCAAAAAAGGTCTTCAAGAAGAAAATGAGCCACAAAGAAAAGCGTGTTTTATTTCTCCATTTGTTCTAGCAAGAATTGTGTCAATGATATTGGCCTAATATTGTACACTTCACCAGCATCAAAGTTTTTTCCAACAGGATGGTAGATGGGAGTTGAGGAAAGTGACCATGACACTTCTTAGAAAGAAGAAAGCTGGAAGCTTTTTAATCTTTTAGCCCAGAAACTAGTTGAGAATTATTCAAGTGCACATTGCAGTCTTGGCTATAATATAATAGCTGGCTCACAGTATTTTTTTATGTGGAACTTGGATTCTACTTCCTCAGCACATTCTCCTTCGCTCCTGAGTATGGGCTGCTGGGGTGTCACTTCTAAATTCTATGCATGAGTAATCTCACCATATTCAGTAATATATTCCTCTTATGAGAAAGTAATCAAGTACAATATAACTGATGACTTTCTTGATTCAGTAATCAGTAATTTGTGATCAATTTTACCTGATGGTGACAGCCTGGTGTATAAGTTAGTGCTAATGTATATTACTGCATTTGATTTCTGTGGAGCCTGCCAGCTGAGGAAAGGAGGGGGAGGAGGGATGGAGAACTCCTCCCCCTCCATCCATAAGTGGCACACCACTGGCCTCCTGGTGTTATTAAAGGAAAATTGGAAAAGTTTCCAGAAGATTAAGCAGAAAGCTTACAACTTGCACAAGACTCTCAATTTTCCAGTGGCTCTGACAGAAGGATAAATCTTCAGCTGTTTTAACTAAAATGTAAGCAAACCCAATGTCTAACTACAGTAAACAAAATTTATTATGATTCGGACGTGGCAGTGGTGTTTACATCTAGGTTGACAAAATTGCCAATGTGTGAGACCCTTAGTTAAGAAAAATGTATCAGGCTGTTTCTTATCCATCAGGCAAAGGAAAGGGGGATTTTTCAAGTGTTGTGAACATACAAAGTGACTTTGAACTGTATGCTTTGATTATTTGTGCATAGGCAACTTAGCCCAGCTTCAAGAATAAGTCAAGTAAAATTCTGAATAAATATTATGATCTGCATCTCCCTCTGTCCTAAAATAATCATCTAGCCCACAGCAAGTGTATTACTTCCTTCTTTGTTTTCCATTTTATTGGTTCTGCATTTGTTATCAAGGTGTGGTTTATTAATCCATTAGTTCCCATAATGCCCAACCTGAAAATAGTTACTCTTACCTTCTTCTGTCATCAGAAGGACCTTGAGGAGGTGGACCAAAGGATAGGTTAAGGGGGGATGGGATTAGAAAAGATGGTAGAATGAATCAGACATAACTTTCTATGTTCATATATGAATACACAACCAGTGAAACTCCACGTTATGTACATCCTCAAGAATGGGATCCTAATTAGGATAAGTCATACTCAATGTATGTATAATATGTTAAAATACAATCTACTCTCATGCATATCTAAAAAGAACAAAAAAATAGTAGTTTAAGAATGAAGATATGACATAAAATCACCCAGAATACCAGGCTATCTGGGTCATGCAACCTTACAGTTGAACACCCCTAGAGATTCAGGGAGATCCCCATTTGAGGCACTGCAGTTAATAGGTACTTCTTCTATGTCTTTCACATTAGGACCAACCATACCTACACTATTTGATTAAATGTACTGAGCACATTCAAGCTTAGGGTTAGATAATGTTCATTGCACATTGTGCTTTCACCATGTCAGCAAGAACCTTCCAGCCATGTGGCCATTTTTTTGTACGACTGTGATTGATAGCTCTTTAATGTAGCTCAAATGTGGCTCATATAGACCTGTTACACATATATTCATATTCACACAGAAGAGTATATTTTATTTATACAAATAGTTCATTTTCATTATCCCAATCAAAGTCTAAACCTTTCTCACATTCTGGTTCTAAATATTTTTCAGATACATTTTTGCTCAATGGCAGTTATACCATCAATATGACTTGCTAATTTTCAAAGACTTGAAGTCTTAACCTTATTATCACCTTTTAAGACATATCAAATGCTTTAATACACATTTACTATTTACCATATTTAAATGTTCACTTTTAATTTTCTCTAATTAAGATAATATTGCTTGAAGTTAAATTGCTCCTCTTAAATATCAACTGGGAGTTTTTGATTGATAGATGGTTGGTGTCTTGGGGAGAGGTCTTAAAAGTACTTTTTCAGTGACAGTAAACTTTCCTAAGTATGAAAAGAATCTCTGATGTAAACCAAGTAATAGCAATTTCCTTTGCTTAGAGTTGAATTGACTATTGCTGGGATAATGGAGTTAATTTTTCAATTTAGTATTACATCATTATACAATTTAATAACAATGTATTGCAAAAAACTTCATATAGTATAATTTTTATACATTCCAATTCAGGTAATTAAGTATACAACAAAGTTAGTTCAGTTTTTTAATGTGTTCTATATGTTATCAAGACATGTTTAGGCACTCTGGGTGTACAGTAAGGTAGGGCAGTCTATAAACTCTGAGGTAGTTACCTAAGTTCTAACATTCTCTCATATGTGTATCAGGGACAACAAAGCCTACTCTCCAGGGACTAAATTAGAGAATGGTGTGTGTGCTCTGCATGGTGATGTTGTAAAATAACAAAGTGTTTATCTTCACTTCTTAACAAGTTATAGATTTGAAAGAATAATAATAATTCTCAAAGTAATAGCTCACTTTTTCAAATTCTTGAGAGTTATGTATTTTTTACAATAGCAACATAAGATAAACAAGGGAAGAACTGATATCATCTATTTAAAAAAGCATAAATCGACATTTACAGAATGACTGATGTACTCATGCCCCCAGGAGTGGTATGTTGAGAACTAGGACTAGATTCCATGTCTCTGGCTGAGCTTTTACCACCCTGTCATCCCTCTCCTTGGAAAGATGTTATAGTTTGGATATGATGTATCCCCTCTAAGCTTACATTAAGCAATGCAGGGATATTCAGAGGCAAAATGACTAGATTAAGAGAGTTGTAAACTGACTGGTGGATTAATCCACTTGATATATTGATAATTTAAAAGGACCATGTCCTAAGTGGTAACTGTAGGTAGGTAGGACATGGCTGGAGGGGGTAGGTCACTGGGAACATTCCTTGAAAGTGTTTATCTTCTCTTCAGTTTCTGCTATCCTCTTTCTCTGCTTCCCAACTGCCAGAAACTGAGCGGCTTTCCTCCACCATACCCTTCTGCCATGATTTTCTGCCTCACCTGAGGCGCAGAACAATGGAGTTTGCTGACCACAGAACAAATCTCTGAAACTGTAAGACAAATTAAACTTTTCTTCCTCTAAGCTTTCTGGTCAGGTATCTTTGTTACAGTGACAAAAAGCTGACTAACTCAAGAAGTGTTATGTGGATAAAGAACCCTAAACATACTAACATATTCATAAGAATCAAAGAAATTTCCATATGTTCTCCATAGTAGAGGGAAAAATGTGGGCTATTTAGAAAAAAAATATGCAATTTGAGATAAAACCCACAAGGATGAATTGATTCATGTCAGTTTTTTCATGCCCTTAACTTTACTGAAGAGGGTCAAGTTGGTGGCCTTTGTCATGAATCTAAACACACACATCTACCTGGTCAGGAGTCAGAAACTTAATGAGGATGCAAGAGGAAGATGTAGTGGCTACAAGTCTGTTCAGTACCCAACATCAAAAAAGGAAAAAAAAATAAACAAACAAACAAACAACAAAAAATTCCTTTTCCTTTCTTTACATCTTGCAAAAAAAAAAAATTCCTTTGGCCCACTCCATACTGGTAGAAAATAATGGTAAACATAGTTCTGTCTGACCACATTGACATATTGCAAAGCCATCACGTGGGATTGTGGAAAAATCAAATATTAATAAATGCTCATTTGTATGGGCACAAAGGCAATAGTAAGATAAGAAAATTATCTATGCACATATGAAAATATTATTATTCATGCTGAGCTTAGAAAATGTTTCTCTGATCCATGATTTTATTTATTCAATAATACTTTGTCAGGCAGCTCTTCCATGTAAGGTGTTGTGCTCAGTAAAAATTATAAAGATATGATTAATTAAGTCATCATTAGCTCACTCAATAAATATTTGAGTGATGACTGTATTTTGGCATTACTTGGTGCCAGGAGTAGTAAGACAAGATGCAATTTCTTTGCATACATTGCATCAAATAATATTCATATGAGATGGATGACATTTTTATCTTCATTTTCCAGGTTGAAAGGCTAAAGCCTTAGAGAGATAATAAAAGAAATTGGCTTAGATCATCAAGTTAGTAGGGAGCAATGTCAAAATTTGAATTCAGATCTATCTGAGAACAAAGCTAGTGCTCTCAATATTTATGGGTCTCCCTTTTGTCACTTATGAACATGTCTGCCTCATCCACTAAACTATAAGCTCCTTAGAGGCCAATGCATATGTCACATTTATTGTTTTATACCCTTTCCCTAGTGCCTGCCGCAGTACAATATATATATCTGTCAAATCAGCTTTTTCTGTAGAACAACCATTAGACATTATTACAATGGGAATTTTATTCCACAGTGTTCTTACAAGTATTTCTTGAGCCCCTATTACATGGCTAGCCTTGTTCTAGATGCTATGATGGACATTACACAACAGAGAATTTCTTGTATTAAAGAAGCTGTAGGTGCTGAAGAGAACAAAATTGAACACTTTTCTTTACCATAGGATTTCTTAAGGTCTTTAACATGTCAGTAAGCATTTGGGCTAAAAGGGAAATAGTGTGTAAGGTTTTCTCAATTTCTTCAATCAAAGATCATTTTCCTTTCTTTGTATGTACCTTGAAATTTCAATGCTGCTGTAAAGATATGATTCCAGAACTTTGTACCGAATCTATGTCTCATGAATCTGGCAGGGAAAATATGGTAGAACTTCTAACAGTGGAATAGATGCTTAGATAGTTTCCATTCACCTTTCCAACTTTGGTCCTGAGGCCTGAGTCCACCAACAGCTTTTGTTCATAAAATGACACATGTTCTGACAGGTCTCAATACCCCAACAACACAACAAAATACTTAGTTTCACAGGTTCTTAAATAATTTGTTTAACCAGTAGAGGTATAATACTCCCTAATCATATCCCCCAAATAAAATATGTTCTAAAATTCAATTTATAGGCAAGTTCCACTGTAATATCACACAGGTAGCTATTTGTATGCAAGGAAACTTCCTGCAACATTACATATTGGATCATAGAACATGAGACAGCCATATTTAAGCGATCCATCATGATCCCAGTGTAACTACTGAAAAAACACGAGAAAAAATATTCTCTGTTGTAGATGCACAGACCATCATCACCACAGGGAGCTTCAGAGCTTATGGATTTGGGGTCACACCAATAAAACCCTAACTAATACTGGGTGTATGACTGTGGCAAGATTAATAATTTTAAAAAAATCCACATTAACTAAGATTAATGTGTATGAGTTACAAAATTGCAAGGGATGGCCCTTCCCTGAGATAAAATGCTAGGGATCACCAAGCTAAAATAAATAGAAAAAAATTCAGCTTGAGTCTCAATGATAGACATTTTTGAGTATTTGTAGTGTACTATATATAAATTAAGCAAAGCAGTGTAGTATTTCTCTTGGCAAATACTGAAGGGCTATTCTAGCTGTCTTGATTTTTGAGAAGAAACAGAGTTCCTTTTTCACTAAATTGTAGTCATTTTATTGATAAGCCTGCTCCCTTAATCCTCCCATATTTATGATATATGTGATAAGTAATCTTTCTGTGATATGATGTATGCATTATATGTGACAAATATGTATCTACAGATATTGATATTGTGATGTATGTAGTACAATTATTCTTATTTGGCAGATGAAGAGTCAGGTTGAGGACTTGCCCATGATGTTTTAGTAAGAAAAACCAAGATACAAAAACCAAGTGTCTTTCCCTCCAAAAAACATGATTCTATTGTATTCACCATCTCTCCACATTCACTAACATCAGCGACCCACTTTCCTCTCTACCTCAGTTTCTTTGTTTGTTAAAGATCAAGCTAGATGATGCCTACAGTGTTGCTTTTGGTTTTAATTCCCTTTGAAGAGAAGCGTAGTTCCCTTTAGTCATAGCATCTCCTGTGAAGCAGAAAAAAATATATTTATATCATCTATCAATTCACTCCCCACTTTTATTTTATTTATTTTTTTCTGTATGCCTAGGCCTCCTGGGTCCAGCATCCCTGTCTTTCTGTCAACTTTTCAAGTAAAGTAATGTGTTTCATTACATTTTGGATGCCACACCAGTTTAATCCCATTGATAGAGGGCTATGCAATCAAGCTGACAGTTGGATGATGATTTGAATCGTCCCTGACTCATTACTTTGTGAAGGATTTGGCATGCCAATCAATGGGGAATGATGTGCCGTGCCTTGAAGAATGACAGTAATCCATTTTCCACCAATTGACGTGATGAGTCCTTGACAGACTCACAAGTTATGGGGCCAAAGCCAAACATGATTTGGCACATGCCTCCTAGCACTGCCATTTTGCAGACCCTTAGGGTATTTATCAAAGCAGTAGCCTTCTTGTCTTCTGCTGTCACCAGCCCCACACTCTCAGGAGGCAATCCAGCATTAATAGGCTTTTGCAGGTGAGTAATGGTGTGGCTATCTTGACCTCACCTGGTATACTTATCCAAAGTGTGTCTGTAAAGAAATAAATTGGATCTCCTAATTACTCCCACCCATGCTGACACACCTAAATTTATACATCCCGGTGAGAGCTGTCTTTCAAAGTAGTCATTTTAGGAGCAGATACATTTATTCTAATGAGGCTGTCAGCATTCAAAATGCATTTGGAATTTCTCCTTTGAAATTTTCTTCAGAACTCATGTTCAAGTTCCACTACTTTTGGAGGAGGCCTATTTTGATGTAACAATTGTCTCCTCAGCTTGACCATGTTCCATGTTAATCTAATTTTCCCTTTGCCTTTGTCTCAAAACAATTCATTCTTTGATCATTGAAAATATTCATGAGAAGTACTTCTGGGTTCAATGAAAGTCCAACAGAAGCTTCAGAAAATTTTCTAACAATATCTGACCATTAGATTGAGAGTCTCCATTCCTAAATTGATTGGCTTGAAAATACTGATACAACCAATAATAATGTACAATGTCCCTTATTTAAAATGTTCAAAACAAATTTCTGATATAGAATATTAAGTACCATCAAAAAACTTAAAAAAAAAATTAAAAGCCACACCCTTCCTCCATTCCATGGTCTCATTTGCAAAGTATTTCTGGAACATCTTACCCTGTCATGAACAATAAAAATCCATGTTTTTAGTCCTTCATTTTCTAAAATATTTGGCAGCTTTTTCTCCACTCTACAGTTGTAAGATTGGAGTTTTGCCTTCTGCATATGTTGTCCAGCCAGGGAGAAAGCCATTCCCCATAAAAGAAAGCTGAGATTCATTACAAAAAACAAACAAAAAATCAAACTGGACCCTGACCAAGTAGCCTAAAGGAAAACTCACTGTTTCTCAAACTGTCCATATTTTCTAGACTTTCAATCAGTATTTTAGTGACTTCCTCTTAAATATAAGCAGTCAGGGACCATTGACATTTGAAGAAAAATTTAAAAGTCAAAGACCAAATCAGAATAAAAACATAGGAATTTTGATAATAATAATATGATTGTATTGTTTCTAGAGAGAAGAACATTGGTAGAAAATAAAGGTGAATGAATAACATTTTACTCACGTACGCACTAACATATTTTTGTTAAATTTTGGTTCCTATAGAAACTCTTGTGAATTCCTTTTTTTTCACATCTGATATTTACCATATTTTGTCTTCTTTATTTTTTCTGATAATTCTGGCCAGAGGAAAAAAAAATGTTCTTATTTATTACAAAAGAAACAAAGTAAGTTTTTGCCATTTATTTCCATATACTTTCCTATTTAAATTATTTTCTCTAAATATCTTTGTTATTCTCTTTAACCTGTTTAATTTCCATCTCATTTGCTCTTTTTTTGTTGTTTTCTTAGGGTGATAAATGAGCAGCTTGATATAAGAACTTTTCCTCATATAGGCATTCAGTGCTATAAATTTCCCCCTGAGTATTGCATTAGTGGCATTCAACATTTTCACATAAATATTCACTTTTATTCTATTCAAAATACTTATTAATTTCCCTTTTAATGTCTTTTCTATGGTACCTGGGTTATTTACAATCTCATTAATCACATTTAAAATATTTTTAAAGAAATTTGTCAAGACAACATTCTATTGTTCAATTTTAATTTAATTCCCTTGTAATCTGGAGCATATTTTCTGTGACTTGAATTCTTTTGTTATTTAATAAGATTTATTTTATGACCCCAATTATTTTGTGACTTCATGTATGTTTCACATGCACTTGAAAGAAATGCTTACTCTTCTGTTCAGGAGAGTGTCTGTCCTTCAAATGTGGCCTGACCGAGTAGATGGATCATGTCATTTGGGTCTTTTGTATACTTGCTGATTTTATGTCCACTTGTTCTGCCAATTAAAAAAGAAAGAAGAATACTGAAACTTTAGACAACATGCCCACTATTATATCTCTCCTTGTAATTATACCTGTTTTTTGTATTTTATGTTTTGAAGCTCTGTTCTTAAATAAATATATAACCATTTAGAATTGCTATATCTTTCTGATGACTTAGTACCTTTATCATTATAAAATCATTGTCTATAACTCTAGTAAAAGTTAATTGCTCTGATATGTACTTTGATATTAAAACCTTTCCTGATTTCTTTTGATGAGTATTAGAGTGATATGACTTTTTCCATTATTTTACTTTTAGACTATCTATATCATTTATTTAGAACAAACTTAATGAAGGTGGCATATAAACAGGTCTTTCGATTTTTTATTCAATCTCACAATCTGATTTCAATCACAGTGTTTAGAAAACTCATATGTAATATGATTATTGACTTAAATTTTGATTTTTGTTTTCCTTTGTCTCATCTATATTTTTGTTGTCTTTTTTCCTCTTTATCTGCCTTCATATCATTAATTATTATTTTATTATGATTTTTTCTATTATCTTTATAGGCTTACTATCAGCTATTCTTTGGTCTGTAATTTTGGTTGCTGTGTTAGTGTTCAGAGTATCCATTTTTAATTTATTACAGATTTTCTGCCAATTCTATTTAATTAATTCAACGATAGTACTAGATAGAATGTTATGATGATGTACTTCTCTCTCTTCCCAGGTTTTGTGCAAGGTCATGTATTTTACTTTACATTGTAAACCTTTCAGTTTTTATACTTTGATTGTATATTTTACCTTATTTTACATTGTTGTTATTTTTATTTAAGCAGTAAATTATTTCATAGGGAGATTAAAAAATAATCAAAATATCTTCCATATTTTCCCATGCAGTTCTCATTTCTGATGCTATCCATTCCTATCTGTAGATTTGTACTTCAGTCTGCTGGACAAAGTCCTTCAACATCTATAATGAAGATCTGGTGCTCATGCATTCTTTCAGCTTTTGTGTGTCTGAAAAAGACCAACTTCATCTAAGATATATATAAAAGGACCAATTGGAATTTATAAAATAGAGAAAAGATAAAATGGAAGAGACAAAATTATCAAAGATATTGTTTGAGTTTAGATTAAATGGGTGCATTGAGTGCTCATCAAATTGGATGAAACAGTGCCTGTGTCAAGTCAAAAGAAGAAATTCCTAAACCTTTCAAGTGTGAGAAAAGTACTTTTTGTGTAAAAGATCAGAAATCAGAATATTGCAGGACAACTGAACATTCACTCTGTAAGAAGACAAAGTTTGCTGATTGTTAGAAGAAAGACATTTTCAGATGAGCAAGTTCACAGGAAAAAACTTCTTGTTTTGTATCATTTTTCAAAAAGTCATTCTGTAAATGTGTCCATAAAAATTAAGATTAGCACCATGTTTTAAGAGAAAAATCATAAGAAATAGAGGATCCAAAACACGAGAGAACCAAACAGAACTCCTAGACTGGTAGTTAATGAGAATACAAAAGTAATGGTTTTGTCACAGGCCTAAAGAAGGTTCCTATAGAGCGGCAGAAGGGCAAACCTATGAGGGTTTATATATATACATATATGAAATGAAACCCATAGAACAGTTGACGTGTCTAAGCACAGAGACAGGAGAATTCAATTTGTCCTGGGGGTGCATTAGTAAGAGGTACATAGAACTAAGCAACTGAAAATAATCAATTAAATATTGGCTCCTGGATAAACATAAAATTCTACTCATACACTAAATGGCTTCACCGGTAAGTACTATGTGATCATTCATAATTACATGAGCACTAAATATTGTCTTAACTAAAAATTGTGATGAAAATGAAAGAGTAAAAAGTGTAGAAAGTGTGTGGTTTCTAAGCTTGAGGGGAAATGATACAGATAGCCAGTTTACAACTTCCATAGCAGGAATTCAACAGAAATTAACAAAACTGAAAAAAAGGAAAAAAGCACATTCTTCAGATATATACAGAGAGAACTCAGAAAAATATAAAAGTAGGAGTCTGATACATAGTGGGATAGGGAGATGGAGCATGGGAGGAATTAGACAAACTCTAGATAGAACAGAGGGGTTGGAGGGGAAGGGAGGATTAGAAATGATGGTGGAATGTGATGGTCATTATTATCCAAGGTACACGTATGAAGACACAAATTGGTGTGAATATACTTTGTATATAACCAGAGATATGAAAAATTGTGCTATATATGTGTAATAAGAATTGTAATGTATTCCACTGTCATAGATAAATAAAAAAAAGAAAAATATTAAAGTAGAAAATGAAAGTAATTACTTCTGGGAAATGGGAATTTAATCTAGATAGGTTAGGCTAAACACTTTTTTTCCTCATAAATTTTGAGAAACCCTCACTTATTAAACATTGAACATATACACTTTGATACAAATAAATATTAAATTAAAATAAGAATCAGCTAAACTTTTATGGAAGAAAAGAGCCTAGAAACTAAGTGTATAATTGCCTTTAAGAGAGTGAATAGTTAATCTAGAAATTGCTATTCCTGTAGTAGATAAAAATTTTTTAAAAATTCTAATTTTGATGATAATAACTAACATTTTTGAGCATGTGTTACTGTTAGAAACTCTTCTAAGCAACTTTACATCTTACTTACATTATCTTGTTCAGGTGCCATACTATGATTATTTTTTTTTCTTCTGTCGATGTGTAAATTGAGTGTTAGGAAGGATCATAAGTAGCTTCAGGATCCAGGGCCAGATATAGCAGAGGCTGCTTTTAAGCCAGGTCTCTCTGATCCAATAGTGGGCACCTCAGGCTGTCTTTTTTAGAAACAGTTGGTTTCAGCATTGGTTAAAATTTTGCCAGTTGCTTAACATCAGCTTCCTGCCAGTTGCTGAAAATCTGTTTCTCCATCCCATTGCAACACTAAGGAGAGTTATTTAAAATAATTCCACTAACTTGACCAATTTTTACTTATCCCTGTTCTAGATTATTGCATTTTGCAACTTGTCCCTTAAGTTTGCTTGAATGTCTTTTTTTACTTGGATTTTTCTGAGTGTTGATTAGAAAAAAATGAATTCTGGTTTAGCAAAGTCATTAGTTGTGAATAGTTAACAAGAGCCAAGGGAGGAGTGTCTGTTGATGTAGGAATGTGCAGAAGGAGATAAAAGACATGCAGAAAGAAAGACTAAAGTAGCAGAGACAAAGGCAAAGAGAAAGGGGACCTAGAGAGAGGCAGGGTTCCAGAAAAAAAAAGAGATAGAAAGGAGGCTATGGCAATTCGTAGACTGATGGATGCACTGTAGATATTTTAGCTGAAAACAACTCTAAGTGTATACCTGGTTGTTTTTATCAGTGTCACTCTATTCTGCAACAATGAAAAGCTTTCTGTATGCCCTCGCCCTGATTTAGAATTGATTATACAACTCTGTCTTTGCAGAGTCGTGGAAACAGGAACACACCATACACTCTGCACATCTGAAAATGTTCTGCAAAGCAAATATAGGATTGCCCTCCTTTGTGTCATTTAAATATGATAAAATTCTTATGAATAAGAAGAATTGGGAATGACAGAGGAATCTACTAAAAATCTTTGCATAGGCAGTTAACCAGGCAAAGATCTGTCACTTGTCAAATTTTAGAGATTTATTAGTCCTTTTTCCCCCACATCCCTCCCTTTCTTACCCAAGGTCTGAATTGTAAAGACTCATCTGCTGCTAGAATCTTCAAGGACAGGAGCTACAAACTTCCATCCCTTTATTAAAAAATCCTGGTGTTATATTTTTAACTGAATTTCATATACTAGGAATGGGACATTCAAACCCTTTTATTGCTTTGCTGATCTCTTGCATTATATTCTCTCTCCAAAAAGGCTCCTGTGGCCTAAACTCCTCTATTTTCAACTCCTTAGATCCAGCATCAGAGATAGCTTGGTATGTCTGATTTTATATAACAGATAATAAATGGGTACAAATAAATTGCAAGGTTATAAACCAATCAAGATTTTAATATATGCTAGCCATGGGTAGAAAGTTTCATGTAATCAGCATGAGGATGGAATCATGAAACTTTTAGCCCATTGATGATTCAAATTTTATGCTTTTTTGTTACCACTGAGGTTTCATGAGATCAAGAAACAATTTTATAGAAATACTAGCTTCATACTATATAAATATGCCACATGTCATCACGCACATATACATAATCTGTCCACATCCTAGTTCTGCTTCTGTGAACCCATTTGATCATGATTCCTTTGCTAATTTTTTTTTTAAATACCCTTTCTTTAAAGAAATAACTAAAACTCCCAGATGTCTGTCGTCTCATCTGCCTGTCACCCATTTTATTCTTCTCTTCCATTAACTTTCTCCTTCAAGGAGACTAGAAATCTTTCCACTCACTCCAAATCTAAAATTTAAGATACTATAAAAAGTAACCACCACTAAAGAGAAACAAAGCCCCTTGATGCTTCTTTATATTTAACGTGTACTCAAATCACCATGTCTTTTCTCCTGGCCCCATGCATTATCCACAGCTTGAACCAGGTGTCAACAAACCCACAAGTGGATTCATGAAAAATGAGATGATCTGATCAATTTTTTTATATCATCAAACGGCTTGTATTTGAAACCTGAAAGAGTGAGAAAAGAATTGAAGATATGGGGAACTGAATATTATTGAAGATATTGAAGATATTGGTTATTGAATCACCCTGGGAACCTGTGTACCTCTTTCTTGATCTTGGTAGAAGGTTCCATCTCACATCAATGCTCACAATTCACAATAAGACTATCCTTTTTTGACCTCTTAGATCAGCTATTACCATATTCTCTTATTTTCTGTTAGACAAGTATCAGCTTTTGACAACTTTGCAGCTGCATTTCTTGTTAAACATTTACTGTAATTTAGAGTTACAATGGACTTAATTTCACAATTATATTATAAACAACTTGAGGGCCTAGGCTATATTGATTACGAGGTACTTGGAAGGTTTTGTTTTGACTTCAAGTACAATTTGATATTTCTTAAAAGCAAATATTCAGTATTGAGGAAGCATGTTGTAATAGAGAGTAGTCTAGGATTGTCATAAAAAATGATCTATTTCGGGATGGGCTGAGGTTCAATAGTATGAGGAGGACAGCAGGGCTTAGAAGCAGGATGCTATTCCTGATGAAGCAAACATCAGATGCACAAGTCATTTGAAAGGTGAAGGAGGTAATTAAAATGTTTTATTTCATTACCTGACTATTTTGAGCGAAATGCATAAAAATTGGATGAATAACAATATCCCTCTTTGAATCACGCCCTAACCTCTTTCAAGTGCCCTAAACAAAATCTAGTTCATCTGCAAATATAAATCACATGAAATATTAACTGATTGACTACATGGCCTTAGGTGATTCTTCTGTCAAATCCATAGTTAAGGACTCATTACCTTGAATTACAATTGTATTCTGATTGAACAGTCTCAGCTTTAGCAAATGTATTTCAGAATTACTCATATACTATTTTTAAACTACATGGAGGCTGGGTGTAAAGGTAACACTCAATGTAGGAATAATTTTTAAAATCATAATGAAATAATCCCCTAGATCATTAAGACATCTTTTGAGAAGGGGGTAGCCATGTTTACATAGTAAGAACATTGTGGCTCTCCGTTGCACTGCAAGTTGGTGGGTACATGCCTGGCTCCCTCTTGATCTCCTAACTCATGGATTCATAAATTTCTTAACATTTCCCTGTGGGACTGTTCCAATCTGCATCCTTACTTTAGATAAATCCAAGCAAAAATTTCTTCCTGGAGGATGGAGGCATAGCATTTTCTCCCGTGGTGGCAGGTGGGTATAGGATCCAGGGAACCTGTTTTTAGGAGATGCAGAATTTCTCAGATTGTAGCTGCTATTGGTATATAGAAACTGGTTGAATTAAAGATCACTTTAGATTTAGCATTTAGGGGACTCTTAGTGGATTTAAAAAATAATTTCCCTGGTGTGTTTATGGCCCCTTTGGTTGAATTGAAAAAAAAAAAAAATGTCTTTTCTCTCTGGGTGTGTGGCTGGGTGAGTGAATAATTTCTTTCTGCTGGTGACTTCCCTTTAATAGCAGGGGCACAGCTTGGTGAGTCCCCATTTACCATCCTGGCTACAACTTTCTGTAATACTCACTACCATATATGGAAGTCTGTCTGGTTAGTACAAAATTATAGTTGTTAGTCACAGGACCTTGGTAATTTGTTACTGTGTACAACATATATTTATACAACATGTATAAATTGATTTATATAAACATTTATATATTATTTAACCACATGAATATATGTTATTTTGTTACTATGCACCCACAAGCTTCTAGGAATACTAGTAACAAGGTTAGAATTACAACCTCCAACCAATAGGTCCAACATCATGAAACAAATCAGCTATCAGTCATTTTGTGATGAAATAACACAACCTAAATGGAAGTAAACAAGTATGCAAATTTTTTAGATGGGTTTGTGTTGATAGTCAAATGGGAACAGAAATTGGAGATATAGTTATAAACAAATGTCTGCCTAGCAAGTAATGTACATTCCCTGTTTTCAAAGATGGCATTTCTGGGCGGGGCTGTCACTCAGTGGTAAGAGAACATGCCCAGTTTGTGTAAGGCCCTGATTTGACTCTCCAACATCATATTTTAAAAAAAAGAAATAAAGAAAGAAAAAGAAAAGAGGAAGGAAAAGAAGAGAAACGGGAAGGAGAAGGAGAAAAACAGCATTTTCTCATTTTCCCTGTCAAACATATTTCTTGAGGCATTCCATCATGTGGTGTTTGATTCTTGTATTCTACTAACCACTTAACTTTAATCATAAAATTCCAAGGTAAATTTTGAGTGACTGCTTAGTGTAGAGCAATAAGCGTATGCAAAAGAATCGAAAATAGATCCTTTCCCTTGAGGGATTTCTATCTAGTTAGATAAGAGACCAAACAAGTTCTATTGTAACAGAGTCAAATTACACCATGTTCTTGACATAGTTGTTAAAAAAAAAGAAAGAAAGTAAGAAAGAAAAAAAAAAAGAAAGAAAGAAAGAAAAAAGAAAGAAACAAAGAAACAAAGAAAGAAAAAAAGAAAGAGCAAACCGCATTTGAATTACTTTTTTGCCAGTTTGAATGAGTATTTAAATGGTTATTTGTATTGTTGCTAGTTGCTAATCACAGAGAATTACACTGTCCTGGGGTTTTCTGCCCCAAACAGAGCAATGACAAAATGTCAGACCACTCAGCCCATCCATATTCTTTATTTCTAATAACAAGACATCAGTTCAGGTAAAGAGTGGTTAATAGGGTCATAGGTAAGACAGTCGAGAAGTCATTTCTCCAAGGATATATGTGTATGTGTGTATGTGGACTGGAGTTCACCTACTTTACTTTTAAGGACGAGAGACTGTACCATCTTGCACCATCATTTCAGAAGTAAGGACACAGAGATCTGAAGGTGATTAACTGATTTGTCCAAAGTCACACATATTAGCCTCCCACTTGTGGAAATCATGGCTACTTCTGGTAAGGCACAACTCGGTACCATTCCAAAGGGCCAGGACTCTGCACCAGACTTTCCTTTTCCTTTTCCAGTATCACCGTAATCTGCCACTTTTGCTATGGTGCCTCAGGAAGAAGCAAGGGAGTCTTAAAAATCACCCAGCTCTCCAAATTCAATTGGCAGGTTAATCGAAAACAATTTTTTTATAGCACAATAAAGGGCCTGAGAACAGTGGAACATTAATATTTGTTTCCCAAAGAGTGGACCCTGAGAGAATAAAGCTGCATGCAATTGAATTATGGTCCCCATAGTGTAGGGGATGCATTTTGCATTGCTTCATTTTATGCCACCATTAATCAGGTGGTGAAGAGCAAAGGCTGCCTCACAATCCACTGCCAGGGCACCCCTAGAGGAATGTCACCCCCATATCCTGGGTAAGGCAGCCAGCTTTCCTGAGTATCTCATGTGATTACAATATAGTTTTCATGATGCATTCTTAATAAAACAAAAGGTGGCCCTCTGACAAAAATATCATCTGGTTTTTATAATGTAAAATACAGCAATTTTATCAGCATTAACACTGATTGGCTGCCATTAGCCCCTTGCCTTCTAATAAAATTTATGATACCTTTCAGGAGCCCAATTTGATAGAAAGTGAAGTGATTGCACCCTGCTTAGATATCTCTCTGGCATCTATTCCAACAATAATGCGGTAATTTTATGCATGAAATAGCACAATTGGCATAAATAGTTATAATACTGAGTGCTGTCTAAGGAAACTGGCTGGTGGAAAATTAGAAGGCGCTTCACACTTTTGAAACAGGTAATTAGGATTTTTCTTCGTGCTCATACAAGGCAGACTGGAGTTTCATTTTATATTTCATGTTTCATTAAAATATAGGTGTTAAAAATAAATGTTGAATTTAAAACTGCATATATTATGAAATTAAAGATATGGTACACAGTAGGGGGTGCAAAGTGCGTGATGGGACCTTGGAGTGTTATATTTAGTAGCAGTGGGAGTAGTTTTTTAAAATAGTTTGAGCAGGTAATATGCCCTTGTTTCAAGTGTGTTACTTTGAAAAGGATTGATTTAGAAGTAAGTTGTATTCAATCGCCAGGTCTTTAGTCCAAGGAGCAGTAGGCTGCCTTAATTTAAACTCTAACTGAGGAAGATCTCCTTCTTTTAATTGGCAGGCGAAGGTAGGCTTTGGGTCGTGTGGGATTCACTGAGCAGTTTTGAACTTTGCATTGGGCTCAACAGTTCCCTGTCCATTTCACATTTCCATTCTGACCTTGGCTGCTCATTCAGACCTGAGTCAACCCCCAGTGGAACCTTTTTGATTCTCTTGAACTGTGCTGTGGTTTTGGGAGGCGGGCAAAAGGCTGTAATGACACCATTGTATTAACCTCCACTTATGACCCAGCCAAGGGCAGGCTTTTAAGTTTTCCCAGCTGTGTCATTAAATTTGTTGATCTGGCCCCACTGACATGACACCATCATAATCCCAGCCACAGACTAATGACCACAGTTGGGAAGGCAGCATGTGTGGAAGAGAGTGCAGAGGGCTGAGTCCAAAAGACAGGACTCCCTCTTCTTGCTTACCCATAACTCCCCATTAGGCAGGGCATTGTGCCTCTGCACCTCAGTTTCCTCATTTGCAAAATGAGAATTGTACACTCATTTCCTTTCTTAGAAGTCTGTTGTGAAACAGAGTGTAAAAGCAAGGGGGAAAAAAAGATAAAGAAAATACACACTCTGCAGATGCACAATGTAATGCAATGTTCAGCTGAAACTGCATTTTGCCCAAAGCAGTTTCTGGCTACTCAGGAACAAATGGGTTCCATGGAAAGAAAGGTTAATTTGGGGATAAAATCAGGATAAACTTTATATGCTGGTGGAAAAATTTTTCCTGGATCTATCATTTCCTATTCCTTGAATGCTATTGCTGCTGCAACTTTTTGTGCTTCAAAACCTAGCTCTCTCCCTCCATTCCTCTAAACCTCAGCTCCCGTGTATTACAGGAAAGCAATCCAACCAGCTGGGTTTTTCCAAATGCTGAAGGAGATATTTCATATTCACCACCCCAAATCATACATAATGATTATTTAACTAGGGTTAGGCAAAACGATCAAAAAAACCCAGCCCAGTAAACTTACCTGCTTTTTATCTATTTCCCCAAAATGTTTCTGGAAAAAGTAAAGGAAAAAAGAAAAAATTTCAGGGGAAAAAAAAAAAAAAACTAAACCAGAAACTGGTAAGAAGAATATAGTCAAGATGGTGTGAAAGATAAATGGATAGGCAAAAGACAAGATAGGGACCTTGGGTATACAGGAAGATATGGGTAAATGGAGGAGATGATGAGCAGGTAAAGACTATTATAGCCATGAATATACTGCACTTAATGAAGGCAAGTGATTAATGCCAGGTTCAAGGCACAGCACACATAGAAATGATGTCCAATCAATTGAAATAATGATGAGAAACTTTTCAAAAATTTAATTCTTTACTTTTGAGCTTTGAAACATGCATGCATTTACCCAAATGAGTTGAAAACAAGTCCAGACAAAAACCTGCACACAGATACCTATAAAAAACTTTATTCATAATGTCTAAAACTTGGAAACATCTAAGATGTATTTGTGTATGTAAGTGAATAAGCAAATTGTGGTCATTTATTTCCTTGAATATTAGTTGATGTAAAAAGAAATGAACTATCAAATCATTGAAAGACATGGAGGAAACTTAAATGGATGTATCTAAGTAAAAAAAAAACAATAACAGAAAGAAAAAAATAACTAAATAAAAGAAAAAAGACTACATATGGCATGATTCCAACTCTGACATTCAGAATAAACTAAACCACAGATACAGTAAACAAACAAACAACAACAATAGATGGTTGCCAGGTTTGTCAGTGTTTTGGAGAAAGGGAGGGAGGGATAAACAAGTGTATGGAAAGGGACATTTAGAGACTTAAAATTACTCTATGGGATACTACCACGGTAGATACGTGCTGTTGTGGTTTAGATATGAAGTGTCCTACAGAAACTTATGTATGAGATAATTCGAGAAGGTTTTAAGGTTAAATGATTGGGTTATGAGAGTCTTAACCTAATCACTGCATTAATCCTCTGATAGGAATTAACTGGTTGGTAACTGTAGGCAGGTAAAGTGTAGCTGGAGGAGATAAGTTATTGGAGACATGCTTTGGGGGTATTTATTTTGTGAGATAATCTTAATCTCTCTTTACTTCCTGGGTCTATGTTCTGAGCTGCTTTCCTCCTTCAAACCTTTCCACCATAATGTTCTACCATCTTGGGCCCATACCAGTGGAGTTAGCCACATATGGACCTCTGAGACAGTGATTCCAAAACAAAATTTTCCTCCCCTAAAATTATTCTTGTTAGGTCTTTCAGTCATAGAAATGAAAAATCTGACTAAAACACATGTCATTATACGTTTGTCAAAACCCATAGAAGGTACAAAGTAAAAAAAAAAAAAAAACCCTTGTGGTAACTATGGAGTAAAATTAATAATAATGTTTTGATATAGATTGTGACAAATTGTACCATATTAGTACCTGATGTTAATAATAGGAGTAGAGGAAGTGAAGAAGACAAATGCAGAATTTCTATTTTCTCCTCGCTTTTTCTCCAAATTTTAAACTTTACTTCAAAAAGGTAAGTCGACTATTTTTTAAAGCAAATGAAAAATAAAGAGAAAGGTGTTTTTGCATAATAAAATATTTTCTTATGATTTTTGGAGATATGAAAGCAAATTGTGTTAATGACTTAGAAAGAGATTACAAATACTCTCATAATTTAAGATATGTATGAACCATACCATCTAAAGAGCAGTGGCATTCATTGTGACTAAGTGAAATTTCAAGGTGCCTGCTGTTATTCTAGTTTTCAATAAAAAAATTATAAAGCAGGGAAGACATTCAGCATCACTAATAACCTCACTGTAAATTCTGCTCATTATTCCTATCATAGTTTCTAGTGATTGCAATGTAAAGATGTAGCCTGTTAATGTAGTAATATATTCACATTCTTCAACAATCCTAGAAAAAAATTTTTAGTCTATCAGAGAGGTGATCATGCAAAGGAACTTGGGGACAAATACTATTTTCATTAATCTTTATCATGAAACTAGGTTTTAGGCAGAAGTCACTTCATGTTACAGTTGTTACAGTTGTTGTGCATCCTTAATTAAGGCAACTCACCTAAAGATTTTTTTAAAAAGACATTGATGCTAACACATCCTTCATTCTGCCAATAGGATGATTTTTTTTTCTAAATCACAAACATAATTATTTTTTTTCTGCATGTTGTGGGAGCAACTTATGCTCCCCAGAATAGACTGTCAAGGGAAAATCACGTCCACTTCCTTTCTCTATATCCTGTCACTCACACCTCCTTGAAAGAGAACAGGGAATGGTTCAGTGATTGATAAAACTGGGAAAAAAGCTATTTTCTCAGCTCTTCCTCTTCCCTATTTTCTGATCAGTTTGGCTAAGGATGGGAATAGTTTTGTCAGGTTTATTTTTTTCTTTTTCTTTTTTGTCATGCATGGAGAAATTTAAAATGGGATCATTTTGCTCAATTAACTACAGCATTTGAATCTTGCACCTAGTAAATGCTCAATATTTGTTAGGTAAATCAACAAAGAAACACATCAGTGTGAGGGCCAGTGATTCTAGGTAAATGTATCACATCTACAGACATCAGTCTTCCATGGAGTGAGTCTTCCTTGAGCTCTAGACTAGAAGGGGCAGTATCAGGAAGACTGATTATGCTCAACCATCTGAGCCACATTCTCTGACCCAATTATATCAGATGCAAAGTAGATATTGGATCATCTACATGGTTCCTGCACATTTTTTTCTAATTTCTTGATTTAAAACTTATAGAAAACTTTCATTCCCAAATAACATTCATTCCCTGCTTAATAAGTAAACAATTGCAATTTGTAGAATAAACTTCAAATTTGTTAGAATTAATGTCAATGACTTTCATAATCTTTGGGCAATGATTGTAAAGGAGTCAAAGTACAACTAAGTTGGCTAGCACAAATATTTAATGAAAATTTAATGAACTGAGGAAAAATAAAAGAAATAGAGTTGACAGATGTTTCAGTAAAAGACATGTGATAAAACTTTGATTGAAAATATGCATATAGAAAAATATTGATATGGTATGTCAATTATAAGTGCACTACTTACAAATCTTGAATAGCTTTTTCACCCTTTATAAGTTTTAAACATCATTATGTCTGATTTTTTTTTCTATTTTAAAATATTAGTTTAAGTGCAGATATCCAGTGCCATGTTCACTTTTTTTAACTAATATGAATTTTTGTTCTTGTAAAAAAGAAACTCTTAAATACTCTTAAAATTCCAATAAATTAGTGTAATCGTTTTGAAGGAAAAAACTCATGTCATTGGCAATTGCTTTTTTAGATATCTCAAATCCAAGAAGTGGAAATTCTCTAAGGTATAAGATAAAGAACACAGAAATTTACAAGAAGAAGCCTCTTTTATTTCATCCAGATATAGTCATCACACTGATTCTCTTTGAAAATTAACAATATGCCTTGTGCTCTGAAGGAAGAGAAATTGATCAAGATGAAAGAATTCCTAAGGTCATGAATCAGATATTCTTGCTATAAAATTTCACAGAGTATGTGCTTTGAGTCACCTTTTCCACAAGAGCATATTTCCTATATTTAACACTGATGAAAGAAGGGAAACTACCCTTCTGATTTTAGCCCCCCAAATGTTCATTTATTCATTAGTTCATTTATTAATGAATGTTTGTTGGGAGAAACAGTGGGTTCATGAAAGATAGGATATAAAGAATCAAGTACAGTATACATGGGAAACCATTCCTTTTCAACCTTTCCTCAACCCTTAACTATGTTCCTATTATAAGTATTAGGGAACTGAAGGTGATCTGAATATTCAATGTCCCTGAGAGGTTGACAGTTTAATGTAAGAGCCAGGTAATTCAAAAGCAGAAAGCAAACATTAATGTGGTGGGTTCTATGTATATGACTGTGTATTAAAATCTTAAATTGCCTGGAGTTTCCAGTGAAGATTTCATTCAGAAGATGTTATGTAGTGAAAGTGAACACCCCTCATGTATATAACAAAATGGTGTAGAAGTACAACTTGCAAAACAAAGTTTTTCAAAGAGGAGAGGAAATTATTCATTAACTCCATCATAAGGAAAAATAATATTTAGTAACAGGTGATAATTCTGTGCACTAGAATATAGAATGAACTAGAAAAAAAATTCTGACCTAATGATGTTAATGGACCAGAAAGAAGAAAAAAAATAATATCTCTTGAGACAGTTATGTGAATTAAGAAGGCAAATCAAGAATGGCTCTTAGGTTTGGAACTGACTGAATTTTGGGACCATTTATAAAAATGGGGAAGAACGACATTTAGATATGAGTATTAAGTAAAAGTAGCCCTCAAGATTTCTGTATTCGACCATATTTACCTTGATGTCAAGGAAAAGGCCTGGGCTGGGGTCACAGAGTGAAAGTTCTAGTGGACAAATGATGCTTAAAGCTGTGGGCTGGATAAACGATGCAAGGCAGAGAGTGATTACAGAGAAAAGGAGGTAGGGAAGAGAGGGAAGGAAAATGGAGGACAGGAAGCAGTTTAAGAAAGGAAAGTCTAATCCCAGGTTGATAAGATGAACACAAATCAGCCAAGGGGACTGGGAAAGCAGGCAGTGGGGGACGAGGTAAACCAGGAAGACAAGGGGGTGTGAAAACCAAGTAAATAAGCTGTTTCAAGTACAAGAAGCAAGTAACTCTACAAAATTCTTCTGTACAATAGAGAAAGATGAGAACCATGAATTGACAAATAAATTTAACAATATGGAGGCTTTGGTGACTTCACCAAAACAATGTCATTGAAGTGATGTGATAAAATCTTGATTGAAATGACTTCAAAATAGAACGGGAGCCCATGGCGTCAGCGCATGCCTGTAATCCCTGTGACTTGGGAGACTGAGGCAGGATGATCGCAAGTTTGAGACCAGCCTCAATGCTTTAGCAAGGCCCTAAGCAACTTAGTGAAACTCTGTTTCCAAATAAAAAGTAAAAAGGGCTGGGGATGTGGTTTCATGGTTCAGCGCCCCTAGGTATGATCCCCAGTACAAAAACCAAACAACAACAACAACAACATGAACAATAAAACAAAAACAGAATTGAAGAAATGGAAAGAATGAATATAAAAAACTCTTTCTAGGGGTTTTATGACAGTGGGGGAAGAGAGTCCTGTGTGAATGAACTGTGGGACAAGGGAATTGTTAAAATAAGAGGTCCTTCATATAAATATATCTATTAGGAAAATGTGTGTGTGTGTGTGTGTGTGTGTGTGTGTGTGTGTAATATGAAATATATAGAGATAAAAATAAGGAGTACAGAGTGAGTGATAATGTGATAAGAGATGAGTAATGTTGCAGGAACAAAGCTTTTTGAATGTTTTAGAAATGATGGGATCCACTCTGGAAGTGGAGTTTTGGGTTTCAACCTGGGTAGGAAATTTCATTCAGTGTGACAGAAGAAAAGCATTGTCAGATGAAGTACAGGTACACTGGCGACTCCAGTGGTGGGTTGTGAGGATTGCTATACTCATCTGCTTTCTCATTGAAATGAAAAATGAAGTCAATGGCAGAGTAAGGAGAACTTGTGAAAGTGTTGTAGAGGAAATTTGGAAAGTTAAGGGACATAAAGGGACATGGATGGTCATAAACTTAAAGTGAAACCAAAGCATTTTTGTGTTTTTGCCAAATTCACATTCCATAGCTTTAGTGTACATATGGGAGATAATGAAATAGTTCTCACCAAGTGGAGGGAGGCAAGGGAAATGAGAGTATATGCAAGGAAATGAGTGAGCAATAGGCCCTGGGGTCTAAGCTGGGGCAGGAGGAAAGAGAAAACAATGGGCTTTTGATAATGAAAAATCGATGGACTGAGAATTAGAGGGCAGTGACAATGGGTTATTGGCCAGGAAGACAGAGACATAAATGTGCTGGAGATTCATGAGACAGACAGACAGGTAACATTTTGGAGGAAATGATACCGGTAGGTCAAATCTAAAGTGTGATAAGAAAGTGGGAAGCTTTGTTGAGGTAGGAAAATCATGCAGTTGGTTTAGTTACATGCAGTTTTGGAATGGTTATAATTTGGAAAAGTAGATATAGATAAACGTGGAAACTGAGCACAAATATTCATTTGAGGAAGAAGAAAAATATAATAATGGGGACAGATCTTACATGAGTAATAACACTGGCATGAAAAAGATGCACATTGACTTCCGGGCAAGATGGCGGCTTGAATGCAGCGGGCAGCGGTGGAAAGCTTAGATCAGCCTTTCCACAGCTCCTGTAGCAGCATCTGCACCAATTTCAGCTGAAGACTGAGGGTCCCCAGGGACTGGAAGAAATCACAGTGCCGGCTTGGAAAGAAGAAGAGGAGCCACAGCCGCCGCCGCCGGCCGTGCCGCCGCGCTCCCCTGAGCACCGCCGGTCCCTCCCCGCCGCCCGGTAACTGGCCGCCCCGCGCCTCCGCGCTCCCACCACCGCCGCCACAGGCCCGCCGGAGCCGGAGCCTGAGGGAGCGGAACGGCCCCGCACCCCGACCGCCGCTGCCGGCGCCTCGGACCGGGCCGCGCCAAAGCCACCTCGCGCGAGGAGGAGGGCGCGTCGCAGACGTAGGACCTGGACCTGCCGGGACGCGGCGCCGAGTCTGCGGCGCCCGCGCCGAGTCAGCGGCGCCCGCTCCGAGCGGCCCCCGCCGCTGGAGCGCCCCCGAGGTCCCTGGGCGGCTGAGTGTGGTTTCGCCGCCGCCAGGCCCGCACTGCCGGAGCCCCGCGGAGCCGCTGCCTGGGACAGAGCCCAGGCCTGTGATTGAAAACATCAAGTCATGAGCCAAGGTGGAGGGAATCCATCACGACTTCAGTGCGAGCAGTAAGGCTGCAGCCCCAGGTGCACGGCTCTATCGGCCCCATCTCCTTCTCCTCTCCGCCTCTCCGCCTTGCTTCTCCCCAGCTGTCTCTCCTCCCAAGCTCAGTCTCTAAATCTAGATTTCAATTTCTTTCCCCCACCCCACCCGCTCTCCCGCGTGTCCGGTACCCGGCCACCGCGGCCCCGAGGCGCCGCCTCCCCTCCCCCAACCCGCACCCCCTCTCTGGGGGTCCCGAAGGCCGCTGCCGCCACCGCTGCTGCAGCCGCCTCCCACAGAGCACCATAGAGCAGACTCTTCACCGCGCGAATGAGCTGCCGAATTAAATGAAACAGCTGATAAGATGAGAGACAATTTAAAATCCAAGTGAACCGAGAACACGCACTGAGCCCTGATCCGCTGAATTCAAACTCCCGGTCACCTGCTTCCCGCAGACAAACAGCTATGACTCGGCATTAATCCATCCGGCTGAAACAACTGGTCAGCCCTTCTCATCATACAAAGGTAAATGCCTACCGAGTCTTCATAAGTAGTGGCCACAGGTTTGAAACGGGGCTTGAGAGAGAAGGACCCACCCGTTGCATTGGTAGCCCAGCAAAGGGAAACAACGTCATCAGACTGCTGTGGAGGAGATAACTTCATTGAAACCGACAGCTACAGGTGTGTGATCCCACAGCTTTCCCTCTCCACACATCGGGAAAACCTTAAGGGCCACTCCCAGCTCTCCCGTAAGGGCCCCTCCCAGCTCTCCCACGAGTGCTACAGCCAGCCCGAGGGAATCAGAGGTGGTGTGGGTCCTGGGGCGCGGATCTACCGCTCCCACCAGGGCTGACTGCTGAGGTCTCTTGCACCAGCTACGGGGAAGTGGATACAGGAGGGCAAGTAAAATCCGCTGAGGATTCTCAGCCCCAAGCTCTACAAACTTAGGGTCTGAGGGAATGGTAAACTGGAAGAGTGTGCCCAGTCGTTCATGAAAACAGGGCTCCCGGGAGCAGCAGACCTGGCTTGTAGCCAGTATTGTGGTGAGAGGGGCCTGGCTAGAGAAAAAGTGGGAAGTGACTAGACACAAGAGGAGGCCCTAGACACTCAGGATTGGAGTCTCGCCCAGTCTGGGAGGAGCTGCTGCACAGTGATTGGTTCCCGCGTATTGACAGGAGAAACTTGGCCTGGTGGACAAAGTGCCACCTACTGGAAGAGAAGTTAATCAAACTCTAAGACGGCATTTATTAGGTTTTTTTTTTTTTTTTTTTTTGATTTGGGTTTTTCTTTCAGTTTCATTTTTTCTTTCTTGTTGTTTAATTAATTTTTTTTTACAAAATATTTTTTTAAATTTTTTTTCTACTAATTTTAATTTAGATTTTTTTTTAATTATTATTATTTTTAATTATTATTATTTTTTTAATCTTTTTTAGTTCCTATTTTTTTCTTCTTTAGTCTTTTCATTTCTCTTATCCCCCCTTTCCTTGAATTCTACCTGCCTACTCTCATTCTCTTTAGTGACTTCACCCCTTCCCTTCTAATACCTTTCCTCCCAAACATCAAATTAATTTATAGGAGTAAACAGTAACCCAGCAGTCAAACAGAACAAGAAGTAACATGAGCAGCTTCAAAAAACAAGGAAGAAAAGGACTACAAACAATGCAGGACAGCCTAAATATTCAGGAGGACGCAGAGTCATCAGAAAAATGGTCATATAAAGAACTCAAGGAACACCTTAGACAGATGGAATGGAACCTTAAGGAGGATACAAGACAGCAAATTCAAGCAGCGAAAGAACACATTGAGAATGAATTTCATAAACAGATAAAAGAAGAAGTTAAGCATCTCTATCAGGAGATAGAGATTATAAAAAAATAATCAAACAATAATTCTAGAAATGAAGGAAACGATAAACCAAATTAAAAACTCAATTGAGAGTATCACTAACAGAGTGGAGCAAGTAGAAACCAGAACATCAGATAATGAAGACAAAATATACCATCTTGAAAAGAGTCTAGCCAACTCAGAAAGGCTGGTAAAAAATCACGAGACAAACATCCAAGAGTTATGGGATAACATGAAGAAACCAAACTTACGAGTCATCGGGATAGAAGAAGGTACAGAGATTCAAACCAAGGGAATGAGTAACCTGCTGGATGAAATAATTACAGAAAACTTTCCAGAAATAAAAAAGGAAACAGATATACAAATTGAAGATGCATACAGGACACCAAGCACACAAAATCACAGTAGACCAACGCCAAGACACATTGTTATGAAGATATCCAATATACAGAACAAAGAGAAAATATTAAAAGCTACAAGAGAAAGGAGACAGATTACATTTAGGGGTAAACCAATACGGTTAACAACGGATTTTTCATCACAGACACTGAAAGCAAGAAGGTCATGGAACAATGTATTTCAAACACTGAAAGACAATGGATGCCAACCAAGAATCCTGTATCCAGCAAAATTAAGCTTCAGGTATGACAATGAAATAAAAATCTTTCATGATAAACAAAAGTTAAAAGAATTTGCAGCCAGAAAACCAGCATTGCAAAGCATTTTGAGCAAAACACTACATGAAGAAGAAATGAAAAACAATAACCAAAACCATCAGTGGGAAGTGCCTCAGTAAAGACAGAGGGCGAGGGGAAAGACAACCATGGTGAAACAAACTAAAATTTTTTTTTTTTTAAAAAAAAAAAGGATAAACAATCAATCATGGATGGAAGTTCAAACCATATATCAATAGTAACTCTGAATGTTAATGGCTTAAACTCTCCAATAAAGCGACATAGGCTGGTATCATGGATTAAAAAAACAAATCCAACAATATGCTGCCTCCAGGAGACACATCTGATTGGAAAAGACATACACAGGCTAAAGGTGAAAGGATGGGAAAAAATATACCACGCACACGGTCCTCGCAAGCAAGCAGGGGTGGCCATCCTCATATCGAATAAAATCGACTTCAAGACTAAGTTAATCAAAAGGGATAAAGAAGGTCATTATATACTGTTAAAAGGAACCATTCACCAAAAAGACATAACAATTATCAATATTTACGCACCAAATAATGGTGCTGCGACATTCATAAAAAAAATTCTTCTCAAATTCAAGAATCAAATAGACCACAACACAATAATTATGGGAGACTTCAACACACCACTCTCACCATTGGACAGATCCTCCAAACAAAAGTTGAATAAAGAAACTATCGATCTCAATACCACAATCAATAACCTAGACTTAACTGACTTATATAGAATATATCAACCATCATCAAATGGCTATACTTTTTTCTCAGCAGCACATGGATCCTTCTCAAAAATAGACCATATATTATGCCATAGGGCAACCCTCAGTAAATATAAAGGGGTGGAGATAATACCATGCATTTTATCTGATCATAATGGAATGAAACTGGAAATCAATGATAAAAGAAGGAAGGAAAAATCCTACATCACATGGAAAATGAACAATATATTACTGAATGATCAATGGGTTACAGAAGACATAAAGGAGGAAATCAAAAAATTCTTAGAGATAAACGAAAATACAGACACAACATATCGGAATCTATGGGACACAATGAAAGCAGTTTTAAGAGGAAAATTCATCGCCTGGTGGTCATTCCTCAAAAAAAGAAGAAACCAACAAATAAATGAGCTCACACTCCAACTCAAAGCCCTAGAAAAGGAAGAGCAAAACAATAGCAAATGTAGCAGAAGGCAAGAAATAATTAAAATCAGAGCAGAAATCAATGAAATTGAAACAAAAGAAACTATTGAAAAAATTAACAAAACTAAAAGTTGGTTCTTCGAAAAAATAAATAAGATCAAGAGACCTTTAGCCATGCTAACGAAGAGAAGAAGAGAGAGAACTCAAATTACTAACATACGGGATGAAAAAGCCAATATCACAACAGATGCTACAGAAATACAGAAAACAATTAGAAATTATTTTGAAAACCTATATTCCAATAAAATAGAGGATAGTGAAGACATCAATAAATTTCTTAAGTCATATGATTTGCCCAGACTGAGTCAGGAGGATACACACAATCTGAACAGACCAATATCAATGGATGAAATTGAAGAAACCATCAAAAGACTACCAACCAAGAAAAGTCCAGGACCGGATGGGTATACAGCGGAGTTTTACAAAACCTTTAAAGAAGAATTAATACCAATACTTTTCAAGTTATTTCAGGAAATAGAAAAAGAGGGAGCTCTTCCAAATTCATTCTATGAGGCCAACATCACCCTGATTCCGAAACCAGACAAAGACACCTCAAAGAAAGAAAACTACAGACCAATATCTCTAATGAACCTAGATGCAAAAATCCTCAATAAAATTCTGGCGAATCGAATACAAAAACACATCAAAAAAATTGTGCACCATGATCAAGTAGGATTCATCCCTGGGATGCAAGGATGGTTCAACATACGGAAATCAATAAATGTTATTCACCACATCAATAGACTTAAAGATAAGAACCATATGATCATCTCGATAGATGCAGAGAAAGCATTCGACAAAGTACAGCATCCCTTTATGTTCAAAACATTAGAAAAACTAGGGATAACAGGAACTTACCTTGACATTGTAAAAGCTATCTATGCTAAGCCTCAGGCTAGCATTATTCTGAATGGACAAAAGTTGAAGGCATTCCCTCTAAAATCCGGAACAAGACAGGGATGCCCTTTATCTCCACTTCTATTCAATATAGTTCTCGAAACACTGGCCAGACCAATTAGACAGTCGAAAGAAATTAAAGGCATAAAAATTGAAAAAGAAGAACTTAAATTATCACTATTTGCAGATGACATGATTCTATACCTAGCAGACCCAAAAGGGTCTACAAAGAAACTACTAGAACTAATAAATGAATTCAGCAAAGTGGCAGGATATAAAATTAACACGCATAAATCAAAGGCATTTCTGTATATCAGCGACAAAACTTCTGAAATGGAAATGAGGAAAAACACTCCATTCACAATATCCTCAAAAAAAATAAAATACTTGGGAATCAACCTAACAAAAGAGGTGAAAGATTTATACAATGAAAACTACAGAACCCTAAAGAGAGAAGTAGAAGAAGATCTTAGAAGATGGAAAAATATACCCTGTTCATGGATAGGCAGAACTAACATCATCAAAATGGCGATATTACCAAAAGTTCTCTATAGATTTAATGCAATGCCAATCAAAATCCCAACGGCATTTCTTGTAGAAATAGATAAAGCAATCATGAAATTCATATGGAAAAATAAAAGACCCAGAATAGCAAAAGCAATTCTAAGCAGAAAGTGTGAATCAGGCGGTATAGCAATACCAGATTTCAAACTATATTACAGAGCAATAGTGACAAAAACAGCATGGTACTGGTACCAAAACAGACGGGTGGACCAATGGTATAAAATAGAGGACACAGAGACTAATCCACAAAGTTACAACTATCTTATATTTGATAAAGGGGCTATAAGCATGCAATGGAGGAAGGATAGCATCTTCAACAAATGGTGTTGGGAAAACTGGAAATCCATATGCAACAAAATGAAACTGAATCCCTTTCTCTCGCCATGCACAAAAGTTAACTCAAAATGGATCAAGGAGCTTGATATCAAATCAGAAACTCTGCGTCTGATAGAAGAAAAAGTTGGCTCCGATCTACAGATTGTGGGGTCGGGCTCCAAATTCCTTAATAGGACACCCATAGCACAAGAGTTAACAACTAGAATCAACAAATGGGACTTAATTAAACTTAAAAGTTTTTTCTCAGCAAAAGAAACAATAAGAGAGGTAAATAGGGAGCCTACATCCTGGGAACAAATTTTTACTCCTCACACCTCAGATAGAGCCCTAATATCCAGAGTATACAAAGAACTCAAAAAATTAGACAATAAGATAACAAATAACCCAATCAACAAATGGTCCAAGGACCTGAACAGACACTTCTCAGAGGAGGATATACAATCAATCAACAAGTACATGAAAAAATGCTCTCCATCTCTAGCAGTCAGAGAAATGCAAATCAAAACCACACTAAGATACCATCTCACCCCAGTAAGATTGGCAGCCACTATGAAGTCAAACAACAACAAGTGCTGGCGAGGATGTGGAGAAAAGGGTACACTTGTACATTGCTGGTGGGACTGCAAATTGGTGCGGCCAATTTGGAAAGCAGTTTGGAGATTCCTGGGAAAGCTGGGAATGGAACCACCATTTGACCCAGCTATTGCCCTTCTCGGACTATTCCCTGAAGACCTTAAAAAAGCATGCTACAGGGATACTGCCACATCGATGTTCATAGCAGCACAATTCACAATAGCTAGACTGTGGAACCAACCCAGATGCCCTTCAATAGATGAATGGATAAAAAAAAATGTGGCATCTATACACAATGGAGTACTATGCAGCAATAAAAAATGACAAAATCATAGAATTTTCAGGGAAATGGATGGCACTAGAGCAGATTATGCTTAGTGAAGCTAGCCAATCCCTAAAAAACAAATACCAAATGTCTTCTTTGATATAATGAGAGCAACTATGAACAGAGTAGGGAGGAAGAGCAGGAAGAAAAGAATAACTTTAAACAGAGACATGAGGTGGGAGGGAAAGGGAGAGAAAAGGGAAATTGCATGGAAATGGAGGGAGACCCTCATTGCTATACAAAATTACATATAAGAGGTTGTGAGGGGAATGGGAAAATAAACAAGGAGAGAAATGAACTACAGTAGATGGGGCAGAGAGAGAAGTTGGGAGGGGAGGGGAGGGGGGATAGTAGGGGATAGGAAAGGTAGCAGAATACAACAATTACTAATAGGGCATTATGTAAAATTGTGGATGTGTAACCGACATGATTCTGCAATCTGCATTTGGGGTAAAATTGGGGGTTCATAACCCACTTCAATCTAATGTATGAAATATGATATGTCAAGAGCTTTGTAATGTTGTGAACAACCAATAAAAAATTAAAAAAAAAAAAAGAAAAAGATGCACATTTCTCTTCCCAATCTCTCAGGAAAACAAATTTAAAAAAGCACCTGAAATCAGTAAGAAATATAAGCTCTGTGAAATATATTCCTAATAATTGGTTTGTGTTCTCAAGGTATTTGCTAGTCTTATATCATCTTTAATAACAGTAAAAGACCTGATTTGCCACTTACTTTCATAAGTGAGTACATACCAGTTTCGAACAATGTAGTCATCTCATGGAATACTTGCGTGGTTGGTCTAGGACCTCTTGTGGGTACCAAATCTATAACTCCCATTCATGAAATGATGAAGTCTTTGCTTATAACCTATGAATATCTAGCTCTATACTTTAAATCATCCTGAGATTACTTTTAACAACCAACACAATGTAAATATTATGTAAATAATTCTTATACTATCCTACTTAGGGAATTATGACAAGAAAAACATCTATACATATTTACTATAGATACAATTTTTCCAGATATTTTTCATACCCAGTTGTTAAATCCAAGAATGGATAGGGAAGGCTGATCATGCTCTATTATTTTTGAAGTCCTATCATCACTGAAAAACCATGAATTAAATAAAGTTATATGGTATTTAGAAATACATTCATAGCCCTCTTCTTAATTTAAAATAAAATGTATACAAATATATAGTGATGGAAAGTAGTTAAAGAATTAGTAAGATTTAAAACTGTGTATTTATTTTATAAAATATACTTTAAAATCTTGACATATATTATTGAATAGTTCTTACATGAGAAAGAATTTTCATATTGAATAGATTTAAAAACTTATCTCTACCTCTTCCATCTATTTCTGTTTTGAAATCGTGGTCTTTGTGCAATAAGATTCCAGCTATGGTTCTCCCATCCATAACTGGCACCATAGTGAATGAATTCCAGAGCATCAGACTTGTGTTCACAAACTATAAAATGAGAACAGGTAAAACTACCAGATGTGGAATCTCTACTTGCCAGAGGCTACTGATAATTGTTTTACCCCGGAACATTCATGAGCACATTTCCATATGAACAAGAACATATGTTTGAGATAAAATGATATGCATTAATAAAAGAAAAAATGGCTGATACAATTATGCTAATTCAAATCTTATACTCACATAAGGTTATTTGTTTTATGTAGTTTTTTTTTCCATTTACTTAAAGAAATTAATTATAGTGAATTGAGAAACCATAATCAATCTGAAAGAGCTAGTTTAGCCATTAGAATAAATGCTTTTATACTGTCCGGCTATGTACCTTCTGAAACGTCTTCCTTTGGTAAATTGCAATGAAACAAATTCCACCGATATCAAAGTGATGGTGGCCCACATGAGAACAGTTGTTATCTTGGTTTATGTTCCTCAAACTTCTTGACTTTGCATGATTAGACTGGCCTATTGATGGAATTAAACCCTTAGGAGCTTTGTTGCTTCAGGGAAAGGACAACTTATTTCAAGGAAAGAGGTCATGTCTGAGACAGTCCCTTTACCATCTGTTTGGTTTCTGGTTATAAGCAGGACTGTAAGAATAACACAATTCTTATTTGCATTAAACATATACATTTTAATATAACTGTCAAAACAATGAGATTTTTGTTATTTACTAGAAGTGTTTTTTAAGGTAAAGGACAGATTATGTATTTTAAGTGTGAGTACAAGTGTGTGTGTGTGTATGTGTGTGTGTGTATGTGTGTTAAACACATTATATGTGTCAGCAACTCATAGGAAGTATTTTATGAACTATCAGGAATAATTTCTTTTATATTTAACTTGTACTGAAAGTAAACATAAATATTGATTGCAATCTGCTTCAATCCTATTTCCTAATAAACTTGAGAGTTTTGACAGAAAATACGCCATAAACTCAGCAACCAGAGAGCAACATATTAGAATTAACTAAACATAAAGTTCTGTTAGAATCCATAGGTTAGATATGTCTGGCAAATTCAAAGAAACCATGCACTAATGGGCTGAAATTGATGGGGATTTACATGAAGGAAAGCATGAGTCAGAATAGTAGATAATCTTAAATAAATTAAAAGACGATGGTGGGTATGTGGACTAAAGGCATATAAATGTAAGTACTATTTAATTAAGATTTGAAAGAGGGGACAGAAAACATGAATTCAATTTCCTGAGTTTTTGAGCATCTAGGTAAAGTACATTCACGTCCAGTTCTGTGATCAATAGAGATGAAAATTGTTCTAGAATAAGTTACAAACTGATTAAGAAGACTTTTCTTACTCACCGGAAAAGTCTAACCTACCAGGGTGATGATATTTCATTAGACAAACATGTAGTGTTTTCATCCTGAGATGTTCTTTTAAATACAAACAATCCTTGAAAGGGTATTAGCTCTGCCTTAATCTCAGAGAAAATTAGTTCCCCCTCAATTTTCCTTGTTGGAAAAATAGCTGCATGAGTGAATTGGGCATATGCCATATGTGGCTGCCGAAGCCCAGGACTCAGGTGGACCTGGCTGGCTTCATTCCCATTTCTGCCACTTATCTAGCACAGTGTCTCTGGGTAAATTTGTCAACAACTTTAAGCATGGTTTCCTTAACTTTCTGGAATCATGATAAAAATACTAACCAGTATCAAGGTGTAGTTTTGAGGAACAAAATAGTAACCAATGAAAAGTATTTACTGTACTTTCTGGTACCTAATAAACAATCTGTGAATATTTACTATTATTATTTTATTATGTGATGTGATACAGAGTTACAGAAAGAAACATAAGAGACATAGGGACTTAGGCATTAGAAATGCCTCAATGATACTAGAATAAAAGGAAAAAATAAAAGGAATAGTTTTTAAAAATCCCCTTGACTAACTTACTAGTTTTTCACTATAAACCTTGCTGGGTAACTCAGAGAAGGGTTTTGCAATTAGGTCACAAGATTTCAACCAGTATAATCTTGCAAATTAATGACCATGATACCCTGCATCTGTGGCATTCTTGAATGTCTCCTGTCTCTCTCTCTTTTTGTTTTGTTTTGTTTTGTTTTTTCTCCTCATGGCTCTCCGAGAATGTTTAGAAAGCAGCATGCCCACTGTCTGTTCCACCAGGTTCAAAGTCATCACCTCTACAAATGTATTAGTCAGATTTCATTGTTGTGATAAAGTACATGAAAAAGCAACTTAGAAAAGGAAAATTTTATTTTGATTTATTGTTTCAGAAGCTTGAGTCCTTGGTCTGCTGGTCCCAATCTTATAAGCCTGTGCTGAGCTAGAGCATCATGGTGGAAAGGGCATGGTTAGAGCAGAGCTGTTCACCTCATGGTGACTGGGAAGCAACAAGACAAAGAGAGAAAAAGGAAAGGACCAGGAGCCATATATAGTATTCAAAGGCAAATCCCCAAGAACCTACTCCTTCAACTAGTTTCCACCTCTAACAGTTTCCAACACCTCCCAATAATGTCCTCAATTTATTTATCCAGTAATGAGGTCAAAGCCCTCATGGTTCATTCACTTCCCCAAAGCCCCAACTGTGAACATTGCTGAATTGGGGACCAAGACTTCAACCCATGAGCTTTTGGGGGACATTCCAGATCTAAATAATAACTCCAAGGTTCACACACTATTCAGGTCTTAGACACAGGAAGCAAGTTTCTGACCAACTGAGCAGTACTTGCTGAATTTCTTTTTCCCCACATAGAATTAATCATGTCACAAGTTGACAGATGACTCCAAGGCTATAAAGAAACTCACACAAATTTATCAGTAAAAAAGACTAAACCAGAGAAAACTCAATGATATGGGCATCATTCAGCTTCCTAGAGAATTTCAATGCACCATGGGTGGGGTAATTCAGCCAAAGCAGCTTTTTGAGGCCAGCTTCCGGCTCTATCTCTCCAATCCAGCTTAGTGAACTAGGTACAAGAAGAAATCTGCTGTTCTTCTTAGTTTCTCTGGTCCAGGCAGGAGAATAATGTGTTTTTCCCATTGCAGGTATGAGGGATGTTGGAGGTTACTTTTCTTTTCCATGGGATGAGACCACTATAAATGGTTGGACATTTTTTATTTATTTAAAAGGCAACAGTAGGAAGGTATGGAGGTAAACTCCTTTTACCCAGCTACTCAGGAGACTGAGGCAGGAGGATAAAAAGTTTGAGGTCAAACTGAGCGATTTAGCAAGACCCTATCTCAAGATAAAAAATAAAGAAGAGTGGTAAAGCACCCCTGGGTTCAATTTCGAGTACTGCAAACAAAACAAACAAACAGCAATGAAAACAATAGCTTTCATTTAAATATCTTTGTATCATGTTTCACTATATTTCCATTCATTTAAACTAATAATCTTGTTTCAAATTATCTTAATAATGCTACTAAAAATATCCCATTTTTGAGCAGAAAATAATATTAAATTAGAATCCTTTTGAGGCAATCATTTTGGGTATGAAACTGTGGATGTTAATTGATCTCCTGTTAATCTAGTTTGCTCAAAAAAAAAAAAAGCTCAAGTCATATTAATCTGGCCAAATTTTAGGTTGAATTATGTTTAGAAGCTCCCTACCTTTCCTTGGTGGGTTTGCCTATGAGTTGGGAGAGAAGATAATAAACATAAAACAATTAGAGAATTGAAAAGGAAAATTTATAATCTAGTGCCAATTTGTGCATTATATAAGGATAATTAGGTTAGGCGGATACAGGTGGGAGGGATGAATGTCAATTGAGTATCCAGCTATGGTTTCACAGAGGGTGTGAAATTAAACTGGGCTTTGCCAGATGGATTGACTATGGATGGACATGGAGAGCATAGGTAGGCAATAAATTTAGAGATAATACTCTAAGTAATGAAGCAGCATCAAGAGAAAAAAGGATGCTATTAAAATGGCATTCACACATGATGGTAAGCATGTCGCTGAGCAACACTCAGAATAGCAGAACATTTCATAGGTCATAATTCTGAATATTCCTCATGTGTTTGACAAAGTACTTTAAAAATATTAGGTGGTGTTCTTAGGCAAAACCATGGTAAAACTAGAGTCAATACTGGGATTAAATTTTTGTCCTGCTACTTAATAGCTAAGTAAACTTGGCCATGTAATTAAGCCACTTTGTGTCAGTTTACCCATTTCTGAAATGACTGTAATATGCACTGATCTCATAGGAATGTTGTATAGAGTGAAACAGTTAACGACAGCAAGACATGGTGCTCACTATACATAAGAGGAGCCATGAGAAGTTGCCTTATCTGCCATTGCTGATGTTATTTTTAACAGCAGCTATAAGTGTTCTGACCTTTAAACTAAGATTCGATTGATAAAAGCCTTGGTATATGGTCACATGCATGAAATCTCAAGGAGAAGTTCCGGAGCTAATATCCAAGGTGATCATATAGTCCTGTTTACCTGACACATTTCCCATTCACAACAGCAGTCTTGACATAAATATTGAAAGTGCCTTTTTTTGCTTTTAAATATGTCCTGATTTGGACAATAAATTCTATGATCATGTCTCTTACAAGTGATACAGAGAAATAAGGAGCAGTGTAGCTTTCTGAGTAGGAGAAATGATGGGAGGGAAGCCAAGTCTTAGGAAGATTTCTGTGGCCCTAGCATCCAAGAAGCTTACAGAGAAGAACAGGCAAAAATACAGCAAGGATATTGCTCTTCTTGATGGCACTGTAGACTGATACCTCAAGGACAGTGACGGAGGAGAGGAGAGTTTGAGATAAGTACTACTGATATCAGCAGGGCCCAGGAAGAAAGGACCACAGACCTCGGTTATCTTCTTTAACCTGACCCCTGACCTTTGACTCTCACATGACTCATGTAGGCCTCCAGCCCTTCTTAGCACAATTTCTGAGTAAACCACAATGCTCCTTTGATGGGAACCCCCTGAGATCAGGGAGCCAACTCTTGTCCATCTGGATATGAGGAGATAGAGCTCCTAATCTGACGTAAGCTAAGCCAAATGGCATAAATAACTCGAAAAAACACAAGAAATGATTCTTTGGCCACGATTCTCTGATTTTCTTGGGCATATTATAATTGTCCCCCATCCAAACTGCTCTGAGGATTTATGTTGAGTGATCCAATGTCATGCTTCAAATTTAGGCCATGCCTATTTGATGTTTCTATTTGGGGGGAAGAGGGATACTGGGGTTTGAACCTAGGGCTGCTTTACCATTGAGCTACATCCCTGCCCTACTTTGTGTGTGTGTGTGTGTGTGTGTGATAGGGGGTCTCACTAAGTTGTTAAGGGAGCTGTCCAACTTGTCATCCTTTGCCTGATCCTCCTGGGTAGCCTATTTGATATTTCAGAGAGTGTCAGTCTCCAATGGATTAAACTTCCATTTACTCCCTGTAAAGGCAGGGCAGTTTAATTAAAATTTAAAGATCTACCTATCATATAAAAGAAGGCAGGCAGTTGCGGTAGAAGAGGGGATTCTGGTAGTCAGAGGGTTCTTTCCAAGAGAAATACAGTAATGAAACAGTGTAGGTAGTGGGCAGGTAGAAGCTGGACTGAGCAGGGCATAACTCTCTGAACAATTTAATTGGAAACAGAAGGACAGACTCCAGGAGGATGGAGACCAGTGATGGGAGTCTAGGCACTGGGTTGGAGACAGTAGACAGAAAAGGACCTGTGAAGCTCAGAGAAGGAATTTAGGGAAGATAAAACTATGCCTGAGTATGTTTGTGGTTGTGTGCTATGGGGTTGCACTGCTAAAACCTTCCTCTGTCTCCCACATAGAATCACTAAAACAGAACATTCTACATTGCTATCTGGAATTTTGGACACTTTTTCTGACACTGTGGAGGGGAACGAGGCTTCCTGAAAAGGTCAGTGTCAGCTCAAATCAGGTGCAACCGACTCTTGAGTTGTGCTTGGATGTATGAGACTGAGATGAAATCTGGACAAGGAGAAAATCTGAAGCAAAAATTCTGTGTTTTGGATGTCACGGCTTTCAGTATTTTGTGCACAAACTTTTGACCAATCCAATCTCAAAGGTAGCCATCATTTCTACCCAAAGAGAGTCTTGTCTGAGTTTGTTACCCTGTTAAGTCCCAAATGAAGTAAGCCTATAAACTATTCAATACTGAGAAGGAGTTTGAAGTTAACGAATATCCAAAGTGAACCCTCTGGTAAAGCAAGGAATCCTTTTTAATGCAAATCACCCTTCCCCTGTGCCATTATCTTATCCAGTAATTTTCTGAATTGGGAAAATGTTGGGCCCACCTGTACTCCATTCACTGTGCACTGAGAAAGCAGAGCATAATAGATGGTGAGCCCTAGGAACATTTCAACCCGAGCAGCATGGTTCACTGTTGTCTATGACATGTTGTTAAATTATTGATACCCAGCCAGGCTTTGGGACACAGGCTTTGTTGTTCTGAGCTAACAAAGCCACCTGAGAGAAAGCCATAATGAGAGAGCAGGGACTTAGCGGGGATGGGGTGAGTCTTCTGGGCAGCAAATCCTACCCATAACAGGAGAAGGCTACAAATTACTTGGACTGACCACTCTTGCAAAAAGGAAGAGAAAATAGGTGCATTAATGAAATTCTTACAACAGATGGCAAACTGTCCTTGGATTCTCTGGTGGGGGAAGAGGGGGAAAAAAAACTTTCAAAGAATATATTATATGAGTGTATCACACAGAATCCACTTACTCTAAGGACTCACAGAGAGCTATCTAAGAGACATTCAGTTAAATTATTTAACAGAAGATGACAGAAAAGAATTAGAGAAAGAAATTTTCCCATCTCAAGTTAAAACAACAATCCACTCTCTATCCACGGGTAAATCTCTGGGTCCAGATGGTTGCCCAACAGAATTTTAGCAAACATTTGGAGAGATAATAAGGCCTGTAACAGTAGATAATTACTCACTTATATATGGCTCAGTGCCCCCTCATCTACATTAGTTTCTATAGCAGGTTTTTTGCCAAAAGAAAGGAAGCAGACCCCTGTTCTATTTTCTCATTCGTAATATTTTCTTGCTTCTCTCTATGCAGATGCCAGGAGCCATTCTTTTTATTTCAGCGTCCTTACAAAGACCTTTGAACACAATAGGAAGGTGAGGGAACATTGGACATTACTGAAACAGGATATGAAAACAGCCACTAGGAAGTCCTCCAGGAAAAATAGGTAAAGGCTCAATTTGATTGCTGAGAAACACCTTCTAATTAATATGTTTAGGGGCAGGGGATCCCCTTGTCCTTCCTCACTTCCACCACTCACTTTCCCAGGAGGAGCATAAAAAGTGGTATTTGGCAAATGTGTAGGACTGAACATTCACCCAGAGCAAAAAGAGCAAAGGTCATAGACATTTTTGACAGCAATTAGTTTATAGTCATTTTACTAGGGGCTTAATGGAAGCCAATGAGTTTAGCAACAATCTGTGCTCTAAGGCTTGAAAGCAAGGGTGAGGCTCCCAACTCCAAGCTTCACTGACCAGACTGGCTATAAATGTCTCTACAAATTATAGATGCTTCAGGGAGACCATAATCCTCAGCTCTTGTAGAATTTTTCCCCCCTCTGCAGAGCATTTTACAAAGATGAACTAATTAATCTCACCAACCCAGTGATTTCAGACAAAACAGTTTTTCCCATTTTATAGATGGAGAAACTGAGTGCCAAGAGTCTTGTGTTTCAGTTGTCAACATGTTAAAGATGAAACAGATTTGGAGCAGCCAATAATTACTGTCATTTCAACCTCAGCCAGCCAAGTCTGTCTACCAGCTCTCTCCTAACTAGACTGTGACATCTATGCATAGAAAACACACTTGATTAATGCAATTAATTGATTGATGAAATTATAATGGCTATCACTTATTCAGTGCTTAATATGTCCTGCTGTGTACATAGAACTCTTACTATTCTTTAATACAGTGTCTCTCATCATTGGCAATATTAGAATATATTTGGAGTGAGCTAAAAAATTCTTGATGCCCACTGTCTCAGATCTATTAAATCAAAACCTCTGTGGAAGTGGGGATCAGAAATCAATAGTTTTTAAAGCTCCCCCCAGTGATTTCAGTATGCAATTAATTTTAATATTTTTTGGTTAAAAATGCTAAAAGAGAAATTGAGAAATGGAAGAACATCCAGAAATAGTAATAGGTTCTGTTTTATTATTAGTTATATTATTATTTTTGGTAAAAGCGAGTTATAGTGTAGGTAGAAAGGGTCAGTAAAGAAGAAACCAAAAAGAAATAAAAGGGAGGAAGTTCCCAAAGAAAATAATAGTATTGGGATTAGTGACTTTCTCCTTTGTGTCTTGTATACTCAGATTTCTATTCTAGCACTATTACCATAAATGTTTGTTCATATGTCATTCATCTTTCCAGAGTACAAATTAATTGAGGTGGGGGACACTGGCCTGGCTTTTTTTATGTTCACCACCTTGAGTAATGTCTGGAATATAGCAGGCTCACAGATACTGTATAAATGAAATAATGAATTAAGAAATTTAAAAATTCTCCCTTCCTTTTCAGACAGAAGCTCTGATAACCTAAGTTAAGAATTGGTTGCAAGGATGTTACAATGCACTGTGCTACTTTTGACCATTTTTAACTCTGGCATAGATTGTTTTGACCAATCATTCACCAAGACCCAAAGAGAATCAGCATCTAAATGTTGTCACCATGTGGTGAGTTTAAGCACAGGAGAGGGTGCAGCCTAGAGCAGTGGGGTCTATTTTTAAGATTCTGGAAGGCAACAGGGGAAGCTCTGACAAGGCAAGATCAAGATAACCAAAGCCAGTAGGTGCATGTGCAGAAGGTGGAGTAAAAGAGGGTTAGGGAATATAATTTTGCTGGAACTCCCAGTATTCCAAAGTTTAGCTCTTAATCCAGACTTAGAACCTCATCTCACATCATATCATCATGCTCATTATTTGTGCTCCCTGGTTTTCCATGTGTAGGCTGCTCAGGAAATTGACAAACAGAAGATGCCAGTTTTCAATGAGATGGACCAAGTCATCCCAGAGGCAACATTATTTGGTGAGTTGTAAAACATTGTGCCATATAGTAAAACATCCCATGCAGTGCTCCAGTTCATGACTGTAGCCAGCAAGGGCTCTCATTTCTTGGCATTGCCTCAATGCTCAATCCCATTAACCAAGGGATACTTCCATCTAGTTCTCACACCAAATGTAAACTGCACCATCTTGCTCAAATTCTCCTCTACTGCCTTGTTTTCAATCCCAACGCATTCTTTTCCTCTCTGGAATACCTACTATATATTCAGCCTATTTCTTCATTGTTCTCAAATTCTTTCCTAAATAGTCTTTTGGGCTCCTTGCCTTAATTGTGAAAGGTTTTACTTTAAAAACCACTAGATAAAATTACTGCTCTCTGGATTCAATTTCCCACCTTTCCAGCTTTTTGGTCAAGAAGATTCACCAGGAATCCTGAGGTCTGACCCTCTGAGCCCCATTCATTTTTCTATCCATTACTTTTATCCTGCTTTCATTCTCCTTCCTGTTCAAGTTAGACTGCTTGATCTATTATTACAATTAAACCTTACAATTAAACCTTACAAAAATGTTAAATCTTTTTGCTCCTTTGATCTTTATTGCTCTTAACTGGGACAAACCCAAACCTGAATGAAACTATCGCCAGAAAACATCAGGTTTTCCTGGGAAAATATATAACAGTGTGATTCCACTGCAAATATATGATTGCAAACCTCAGCAGAATCCCAATAATGGTACCATTCAATACTTCTACTATGTTTATCTGGCCAGTTTCTCTCCAAAGGCTATTTTAGACCTATTCCATTTCATTAATTTTCTGACTCTCCCCATCTTTCCTACCAGTTCTCAGCAGATGATTTTATTCTTCACTTCATAGGGAAAATGTAGGTTATCATATGGGAGCTCCTTTGTCTTTCCATTGTTCTACCTATGTACATTGTTTTCTCTCTGTAACTCCTTAAAAAAGGAAATTAATCCATCTTCTTATAATGGCAATTCCTACATATTTAGGAGCAGTACAATCTTGATCAACATTACATTTGTGGAAACTCGCAATGCAAACTTTTATAGGATAATCTTGATTATCATTTCACAAACTTTAGTCTCTCATATATAAAATTTACTCTCAGCCCTATTCCTCCCCCACCCCCATACTATTCTACATCACTCCTTACCTTAAAATTAAAATTTTCAAGAGATTTTCATGATGTTTCAATTTATTTATTTTCCTTGAACTTTTATTTTACATTATTTTGGTAAGAACACGAGACCTACATTCTTAGGAAATTTTTTTTTTCTTAGGAAAATTTTAAGTGTTCGTTGTTGTTAATTATAGCTATAGTGCTATACACTGGATCTCTCCAGATTTTTTCATCTTGCTTGACTGAAACTTTATGTCCATTCTTTGGTAACACTTCATTTCTCTCACTTACCCCTGCCAGCTTCTGGTAACCACCATTCACCCATTTGATTCTATGTAATGACAATTCTAGATACTCATTTAAATGGAATCTTACAGTATGTGTCTTCCTGTAACTTACTTCACATAGCATAATCTACTCTGGGTTCATCCAAGTGTAGGATTTTCTCCTTTTACAAGACAGAATAGTATTTAAGTGTGTATTCCACATCTTTATTTATCTGTCTGTGGATTGTTTCCTTATCTTGACTATAGTGATTCTGCAAAATCTTGAGGTTACCTTGATCAGGCTCAGATCAAAAGACCTGCTATTTAAATCATTATATTTCTTGGAGACCAAAGTCCATATATCTAAACATTTTTTCCTCTTTTTTCTTGATTACTCAGAGCAAATCAAACACTTCTACCTTCTTTCCCCTGGAAACTCTCTGTTGTTGACATGGCCATCATAATTGTCGGTATTTACTTGTATTTTTCTAGACATTCCTTTTCCATTTTGCCTTTATTTATCCTAATTCTTCAAAAAGTAGTCCTGAATCCCCCTCCACCTTTTTAACTTCACTCTCTTCTTTATTCCTGGGCAATTATCATCAACCATAGATAGTTCTCATTTGTTCACCAATGACTCAAATTTCCTTCCCTATCCTCAGTTTTCCTTTGAAATTTATATCTATACATTCAAATTGGATATTTCATAAATATTTCAAAATCTTTGTAAAACTAAGTGTAAGATGTCCTACTGCTGACATGTTCTCTTCTACAGTGTCCTTTTACTTTTTTACCTTTACCTATTATTTGATTTTCTTGTTATCAAATTGACTAGAACCTCCAAATAAAATAAGTGGGAGCCATGATAGCAAATTCTCTAACTGAGCTTTGATTCGAATTATAATTAGCTTTTATAATATCACCATTAAATACGATGATAGTTTTCCAGTAGCTGAAGACATTGTCAGTTATCTATGTAGCATTCATTACCCTCTTCCTTCTAGTAACAATAAATCTTGAAATAAATCTTACAGAATATTCAATTAATTAAAGATAATTAAGCTCCAAATATTTAAGGATACAATTGGTTACATGACTTTTATTATTTTAGAAGAATAAATAAGTTCTGAAATGTAAAGGAATGAATCAAACCATTTGGTTAGGAAATCTTGCTCTGTGTGTGTGTGTGTGTGTGTGTGTGTGTGAGAGAGAGAGAGAGAGAGAGAGAGAGAGAGAGAGAGAGAGAGAGAGAGAAAATATATATATATATATATATATATATATATATATATATATGTATTCTATTCCATGGTGAATGAACCATAATTAATTTATACATTTCTTAGTTGAGAATAATTTGGATTCTTTATACTTTTTGTCAATTAGCTATATAATTGTTAAAAACATTCTATGTAGGTGAGCACATTTCTTATGCCTCTTGATAGAAATCAAGTTTTACTAGTGAATCTTTTGTTTCCACATCTTATGTATACCAATGGAAGGAAATCTTCCTCTGCTTTCGAAGATCCTGTATCTTTGAAATCACTTTCTGAAATGCAGGGCATTTTGTCTCCTTTTTCCAGAAAAATCAGAATTCCCACCTACCACCATCTGTTTTTAGATCTGTGGTGAGAGAACCTGCAGTTTTTGCCCCTTTCTTCATTTTGTGTATCTGTTCTCTTTTTGGCTCATGAAAATATTGTATTTTGGATTTTCTTATTATGTGCTTTGTTCATAATTAACATGTGGCAAAGCAGAAGGGATGACTGTAGTACAAATATGCACAGCCATCTTGAACAGGAGGCACCTGAAATTCCCAGACAGTCCTGACTTGATATCCTCATCCATCTTGCTGAACAAACCAGAAGACCAAATGTTATTCCTGACGTCTCCTTGATGCTTGGCTTTTACATAACATCAAATACAACATCTTATGTGTTCTTTCAAATGCCTCCCCTCCCCTCTGCCTACTGCCTCCACCATGGTCCAAGCCACGAGGAACTATAGCTTCTCATGTGGTTTCTCCTCATTTACTCTCCTATTCCTACCAAAGCTATTTCTCAAGATAAAGCGAGAAGCCTCTCTTGAAAGCACACTCATAATCAGACCACTCTCTTGCTTTAAATATTCTTATTCAATTTTTCCCTGGGGACTCTGTCTGTTACCTGCCCTATTAACTTATTACCAAAATGCCCTCCCACACCCTGTGTGTCCTATTCATTCTCACCTCCTCTAAAAGCTTTGCACATAGCATATTTGTCTCATCTCAGGTATTCACAGGTGTCAGTCTCTCTTCTTAAAGTGCATTTTCTTCTTTTGTCAAACTCCCTCTCATGTATAATTTCTACCACAGCTTAGTAGGAGGCCTTCCAGAAAGCCTTCATGACTCCTCAAGCTCTTTCAGGTCCTGATTATACAATGTCATTGTGCTTTGTGCTTATAGCTGCTCTTTATTAATGAATATCTAGGAGCATGATTGCTTGTTTAGTGCTCTAGCACACCTAACTTGTGAACAGTAAGTTCTCACCAAAGACTCTTTCATGAATGACTAAGTGGCTACAGAAACACTTGGATATACATCAGAGGAGTCATTTAAGTGGTGTAACTTGATGGATGCCAAGTGCCTTCTTACCTTCAAATACTTCACCTACTGAAGTCTGGAAGTTTATCAATCTTCACTGTTTTGATTAACCACTGACCTGTCCAGACTGTTCATTTAAAAGGCAATTTCTTCTAGTAACACTAATACATGATGCTGTTACATTTTAGTATAATATTATCAGATTGCTTTCATTCCCAAGGGACAGATGTGTCAGATAACATATATAACATTGGAGTGAATTTTCCAGGTTAAGATCTTAACTGCAACTATATTGCCTAGTTTTTTCCCCAAAGGCATACAAGGTAAATGCATGAAGTAGCTTGTATTATAATGGCTTCATTCATATCCTAAAGTAGTCAGCACACTTTAGTTGAGATGACTGTGATTGGTGTCTCTCAGGCTTAGACAATAAGCTGTTGGTGCAGAGTTAGCTTGATTGTTGGAAGTGCCCTTCTAGAGCTTAGAATTGCTTTCTTTGACTTATTTTTAGGGTTGGCCAGATATGTGGCATTTGTGACTATCAATCATTTGCTTGCAACTTAGTATTCCATTCTACTAGCTGAAATCTGAATCTTCTGAATCGCTGGTGGGATTGTCCCACAGTATGCATATTATAAAACAAATAGAAGACAGCCAGTTTATAACTTTAAAATTTTTATTTATTTATTCACTTATTTTTCAGTATGTAGATATCAGGACAAGGGACTTTTGACAATGTTTTCAATGCTCTAAAAGAAGGAGACTTCCTTTCTTTTGGGGAGTCAGTGAAACTTGTGATAAGGAAGAAAGATAGGTGAAGAAGTATAGATTATATTAATAACTTATAATAAATAAACATATAAAAAGTACTAGGTATTAGTAAAAAGATTCTTATGTTGCATTGTCACACTTAACTCTTAACCTTATGAGTTTAATGCTATTATTGCCTCTATTTTATAAATGAAGGAATCGTTTCCCAGAAACCACAAGTAATTTATTCAAGGCCAACTTGTTAAGACAGCATGGAAAGCCCCAGAATGATTTTCTCCCTAGGTGCAGACCAAAGTTCCAAGGGGCTTGAAATGCTACCAGTCACAGATAATTTTAATGTGACTGGCTACTAAAATCAAACGTGTTGTGAAAGAAATTATTGACAAAAAGAAAAAAGTTCACATATCTATGGATATGGGTCATGTGTGTGAACTAGTATGCAAGAAAGAAAACAGCATAAAAGATATTGGGATTAGGGGCTGGAGTTGTGGCTCAGTGGTAGAGCACTTGCCTGGCATGTGTGAGGCACTGGGTTTGATTCTCAGCACCACATATAAATAAACAATAATGTTATTCTCTGAGACATAGATATGTTTTAATAAGAGGCATCAAATTTAGAATTGAAGTTTTTTTGTCTCCATCTCCATGATTTGACACCAGGATGCAGATTTGGCTCAGATTTTAGGACACTTAGGCAGAAATTGTAAATACAGAAGAGGGTTGAGTGTGGAGTGCTTGACTCTTAAACGTTTAGAAGTGAGGAAATGGAGAAGTGGCTTAAGAAAGAAGATCTAGCAAGGATGAAAGAAAACCAGGATATAGGTCTACCTGGTTGCTCTATTACCTGCTCAGGCATAAACTCCCCTAAGGCCTGCAAAGTGAACATGCTCAAAGCTGCTTGTATGTTCTTTTTCTTTTTTTTTTTTCATCACAACAAAAGAGATTTCTTTTTTTTTTTTAATTGCAAATCACCTTCTTAATCTTTCTTAACAGCATTTGGGCTAATATTAGGATATTTTCAATTATTTGACTTAAGAGTCAAATATATTGCTTGCATACTTTTGAATTTATTTCAATGTTTCATAGTTTAATGGTTAAATAGTTTAGAATTTTGATGGTTACAGCTTGGATGTTACAATTAGACCAAAACCAGGTTCAATCCCTGTTTCATCACTGTGCAGCTCTGGAGCATCTGTACAAGATGAGCCTCCAGCCCTTCATCTCTATTTGGGCTAAAAATATTCACATTGCTGTAACAATTAAATACCTAACAAGAAAAAGGCTGTAAACATCAGCAGTATTGCGCTCTCATGTAGGCTCACAGGGTCTGCAAAATGCTTCTGGGGTACAAGAAATCTTGGGGCCCAGGAGGTCAGAGACTAGAGCACATAGTGACTGATGTCACTTTTCTGTGCTTTTAAAGTAATCTGCTAATAGGGCATTATGTAAAATTGTGGATGTGTAACCGACATGATTCTGCAATCTGCATTTGGGGTAAAATTGGGAGTTCATAACCCACTTCAATCTAATGTATGAAATATGATATGTCAAGAGCTTTGTAATGTTGTGAACAACCAATAAAAAAAAAGAAAAGTTAAAAAAAATAAAGTAATCTGATCTTCTAGAAGGAAGACTAATGTCACGAAAGGTGGAAGGCAGTCCACAGGTTTTATTCATGCTGCCTGTAAAGAGCACCCAGCCACAAAAGCCATAGTGCATTTCAATGGATGTATCAAAGCCATTCAAAGTGTTCACACATCACATCAGGACCAAGCCACTGACACTGCTGAGGAAATCAATTAGCCATGAGGTGGCTTTGGGGAAAATGGAAGTTGCCCTGAACCCATGTGGTGCTGCTATGTGGAGAAAGGGGAAGGGGAAGGGAACTGTAGAGTCGGTGTAGATCAGTAAAAGGCATGTGAACTTTAGCTCAATGGACAAAATAACTTTCTTTTATATTTTTCTCTACCTTAGAAGGTCAGATTGTGAAATTTTATGGCTGGAAGCAAATTCTGAAATCATGTTAGCTCCTCTTCTCAACTTGTGAAATGACTGAAGCCAGGTTGGGTTCAGTGACTTTCACAGAGTTGCTTAGAAGGGATATAGAATCAGAAAATGCAGTCCAAGTCTCAGCTATGAAAACTTATCTCCTGTGTTCTCTCCTTTTGTTACTCCAGAGAGAGGCTGAGGTTTTGGAGGAGTTGAAGGGTTAGAAAGATGAGATTTGAGCCTGCCTCCCTTTGTTAAAAATTTGAGTACAAATGTTTGAAGAGCAGGAGGGCATTAATGTATTTACATCATAATATTAGCATTTCTCTTTCACTTGTAATAAGAGCAAAGCATGTAAATGTTAAATAATATTAATCTCCATGCATATCACTTCTCAAGTAACTCCTCTACCATAATGAGAATCAAACCTTACCCCCCCTGGTAGAAACCAGGTAAAGAATTTGGCTATATCAGAAAGAGGAGAGTAAGAAAATTGCCAGATGCAGTAACAGATTTAGGTCTTTAACATTTGTGTGTAGTGCTTTGGGAAAGAGGCAGGGATGAAGATGGTAGAGGCAGAAGGGAGAGAGCAGCTGAATGTAAAGTGAGGAGGTAAGAAGGCAAGGGCCGGAAATGGAGGGAGAAAGCATTAGGCTAAACCCAGAGGTTTGAGAAACATTCCCTTGGACCCTCCAGAGGTCAGTGAAGAGACTTTCCTTATTTTTTTTCCCCTAGTTTTCTCATTTTTATTTGGGTGGCTTTGGGCAAGTCTCTCTTACACTCAAATGATGATAACACTTTCATCCAACTTAGAGACAGAAAAGAAGATGGAGTTGGAAGGGTTTTGCTAACTACGAAGTAATATGCTAAAGTCATTTAGAGCAAGGAAGATAACTTAGAGAGTATCTAAGAACTTAAAATGTTATTATTTTACAATGTTTGCCCACAGGATGTACAAAGATAGGCAAATAAATAACTTGTTGATGATCTCAATCTAGACAGATCCCTTCAGGGATTAGCCAATATTGGTTTTCTATCTTAGCTGTACAGGAGTATTTTTCTACCTTCCTTCCTTCCTATAAATGTGGGGCTCAAAACTGAACACTTGTTTCAACAACCGTGACCCCAAAAGTTTGCTATGCGAAGAATCTAGGAGAAAAGTTTCAAATGTGCTTTAGCTTGGTTATGAAATTTCGAAGGAAAAGCTATGCTGGTGAGGTGCCATTTCAGATACTTCAGATTTCCAGAACAGCCCTGTGATCCCTTGCTCTTGATTCTGTGCACAGCTATTTGTGGCACTGGCCATATCAGCTGCTCTTAGTCATGAACCAGTGCATCGTGGAGAGGAGCCGCTAAGTGCCTATGTGTCTGTAGCATGGAAAACATGTCTACAAAGTTAATAGAGAGCTTTGGTTTCTAGGGGCTAAGGAGATTTCAATCAGTGGTGTTGTCAGTGAGTGAGGATTGCTGGGACCATGGTGTATCTTTGTTTGGAAAAATGAGCAGCAGTTTAAAAAAATAAAAAATAAAAAAACCACTCAGACCCCTAAACAACCTTGCTTAGAAGGTGCCAGTTTCGATTTCGAGCATTGCAGGTGTGTGAACCGACTGAAACTGCTCCGATTTCCTCCCATGCAAGGGGAGGCCTCCTGCAGGGCCATGCAGCTCACCACAGCTCCAATGCTCAGAAACAGGAGGTTAATTAGCCCAGCATTTAATGAGAGTGTCTGGAGGAAGTGTTGAGAAAATACTAAAAAATAAATGAGATGGAGGAACGATGGAGGAAAGGCATAGATGTGCTCTGAAATGGCTGGTAGGAGAAATAATACAGCTGAGACAAATTGAGAATGACTGAACAGCTAAGGCTGAGTCTAGTTCTGCAGAAGGGACACCCTATTAATGAACAAGCAGTGCAAAGATGTCGGAACCTGTGAAGCGTGCCAGCGATGGTGGTGTGGGTGGAGTCTGGAGAGACTTGGTTTTCATTTGAAGGACTTGGGAATCACAAATTTTCAAAGAAACAGTTGGCTTCTATCTTTAGGATCATTTTAGTTGACTTCCTATCAACATTAACACTTGATCTTTGAAAGTAAGTGTTTGGAGAATAAATCTGTGGCTAGAGGGGGAAAAAAAGAATTGGATTAAGTCAAGTCCATGGCAGCTGTTTTCAAACTATGCTCTGAAAAGTCCTAAAGTTCCATGGAGATACATTATGAAACTATGAATTTGTTGGCCAACTTGCTTGGATGAGTGTGGAGCTCTTTGGAGAAGAATTTAAAAGTCCAGCTTCTCAGTAGGGACTGAATTAGAACTGAAGGTCTAAAAGAGCCCAACTTCAGCCTGCTGGTTGTAGACCAAGGTCATAGGGAGAGTGGAGAGCTGAGTCAAGGATGAAATCAAAGCTTCCAACTCAATTCCAGTACTATTTCCAATTCATCATGCTTCAGGCTGCATAAATATCAAAAGATGGAGCCAAATAATACAGTGGAAATTTATATAAAATTGTCAGTGCCTTGAAAAATGTAGCAAAACATGGGAAGGCAAAGTGAGAATTTAGCCAAACATTCAAAGAAATGATTGTCTAGCAGTGAACTTAAACAAAAATCAAAGGAGTGAGGACTGAAAACTCAGAATAAAGGCATCTACACAGCGCTGGCAACAGAGAGAAGAGCTCCACACTATGAGTTATGGTTTGGACATGTTAATGCAGGAATATTCAGAGGTACAATGATTAGATTATGAGAGATGTAAATAAATCAGTCCATTCTATTTTGAATGACAAGCTGGGTGGCATCTCTAAGCAGGTGGGGTGTAGCTGAAGAAGGTAGGTCACTGGGGATATGCCCTGGAAGGGTTTACTTTTCCTTGCAGTCACTTCCCTTTCCCACTCTACTTCCTGACTACCCCAAATGGAGCAGCACTCCTGCATCATGCTGTTCTGCCATGATGTTCTGCCTTCCCCTGGGCTTGGAGCAATGGACTCCATGGACCATGGACTAAATCTCTGAAACTTTGAACCAAAATAAACTTTCTGTCCTTTAACTTGTTCTTATCAGGTATTTTAGACACAGTGATGCTAAGCTAAGACATTGTGAAAACTTGATATCTTAATTTGGGCTACTATTCTTCAAAAAGTAAAATTATCCCATTGCTATGATCTGAACGTGTTCTGCCAGATTCAGAGGTAGAAGCCTAATGAGTAAGATGATGATATTAAGAGGTGAGGCCTTTGGGAAGTAGGTCATCAGGGCTCTATGCGGTTAGCATGCTTGAGAATTTCAAGCAAGCCCCTTTGCCCCCTCTGCATGTGAGATGGAGCAAGAAGTCACCATCTTTCAAGTAGAGAACAAACCCTCACCACATAGTGATTCTGCTGGCACTGTAACCTTGGACTTCCCAGACTCCAGAATGTGAATAATAAATTTCTCTTGTTTGTAAATTAGCCAATCCAAGCTAGATTTTTAAGGCCTCAAGAACAGAATAAATCAAGTGCAAAGGTGAGGAAACTAAAGCTTGGGAAGATGAAGTAAATTGACCAAGGACACAGTACTCAGAAATGGCAGAACCAAAGTCGAAACTCAAAGTTGTTGAAGGTCCACATCAGTAATGTCACTAAGTATGATAAGCGAGCACACTTTGGAGATAATAAATACAATTACAAAATAAACTGGCAAAATAACCAGAAAATATTCTCAGATACTGTGGTTATAATAATAACCAAAACTACCAATCTTCACTTCTACTTGAGAACTCAGAATAGAAACCATAACTGTCTCATTTTTCTCTCTTTGTTAGATTGTTTTTGCTATTGCCCTGTCTCTGCTAGCATGACCTTATTCTTTCCAAAGTCTCCTGCTTTAGAAAATGCTTTGATTTTTCACTACAGCAACCTCCTGAAAAATCTTAGCTCTTCAATGGAAATTATTAACACTTTATGCCCCACCAAATTATTTGAATTCTTCATCTCAAAATACTCACCTTTCTGTTTCTATCAATACTGAACTATTTTAGCCTGATCTTCACCCAATCACAATCAAACCCCAACTTTGAAAGACCTGCCTGAAATCAGTAACTTTTTACTTTATTTCCTCTCCTAAGGACACTGACAAGTTCTATTAGATGGTGTCCTGCCTTACAATGACAAGTGATCAATTCAGGATTGTTTCATCAGTTATGTTAGTTGTATTTGGAGATCTGGCTTTTGACACAGAATTTGCTTTGAAAAACATTCAAATACCAGAAGTACCTTACTCTCACTGCTTTAAAAAAGAATGCAGTAGTATGGACCTAGACCACCAACAAATGGAAGATACAAAGGAAGCAAAGATCCAATTTTTACCCTTTTTCATTAAATGCAATTGGTCCTTCTGCATTTAGAGTTGAAGTCAATACTCTCTGAGAGGAAGAGTGATATTGCTTCATCTGGAGAATCCAGGGGCAAGAGGCAGAAGGAAGATATCAGAAGAACTTTTGGTGCCAGAGCTGGAAAGATAGGTCTGATAGTATTGCAAGGGCTGGTGTGCTGCTCCCGTAGGCTTAGAATGCTGTTGTGGTGGGGTGGGAGGAACAGCTTCTAAGCAAGAGTCAAAAACCACAAGATATCTTTCATTCAATCCTTTCTCTTTTAAATTCTATCCTAACTTTATTTGTGTAAGTAAAATTCAATCCCAATGGATGTTTCCATTTGTCTATAATCAGAGAGAGGTAGGAAATAGTTTAGGGATATAAGGACATGGCCCTAGTTGGTGTGACTGTATGGGGGAGTTCTACAAGGACACTACCAACACACCACTACCTCCACCTAGTGCCCACGTTCCTGACTCAAATGAAATCATGTGTCTCACATAACCTGGTAGCTTAGCAACTAAACTTTGGATGGAATTATAGGTGAAGTTGCCAGAATTCTTTCCTTTTTTTGTGGTCTTTTTTTATTGGTTTTATTTTTTAAACACATGACAGTGGAATGCATCACAATTCTTATTACACATATAGAACGATTTTTCATACCTTTGTTTGTATATAAAGTATGTTCACACCAATTCATGTCTTCATACATATACTTTGGATAATGATGTCGATCACATTCCACCATCATTGCTAACCCCCTGTCTCCTCCTTTTCCCTCCCACCCCTTTGCCCTATCTAGAATTTATCTATTCGTCCCATGTTCCCTGTCCCTACCCCACTATGAGTCAGCCTCCTTATAGTGGAGAAAACATTCAGCATTTGTTTTTTGGAATTGGCTAATTTCACTTAGCATTATCTTCTTCAATGCCATCCATTTACCTACAAATGCCATGATTTTATTCTCTTTTATTGATGAGTAAAATTCCATTGTGTATATATGCCACATTTTTTAATCCATTCATCCTCTGAAGGGCATCTAGGTTGGCTCCACAGTTAGCTATTGTGAATTGTGCTGCTATAAACATTGATGTGGCTGTGTCCCTGTAGTTTGCTACTTTTTAAGTTCTTTGGGTATAGTCCAAGGAAAGGGATAACTGGGTCAAATGGTGGTTCCATTCCCAGCTTTCCAAGGCATCTCCATACTGCTTTCCATATTGACTGCATCAATTTGCAATCCCACCAGCAAGGAATGAGTTTGCCTTTTTCCCCACATCCTTGTCAACACTTATTGTTCTTTGTCTTCATAATAGCTATCATTCTGACTGTAGTTAGTTGGTATCTTAGAGTAGTTTTGACTTGCATTTCTCTAATTGCTAGAGATGATGAACATTTTTTTCATATATTTGTTGACTGATTGAATATCATCTTATGAAAAGTGTCTGTTCATGTCCTTGGCCCATTTATTGATTGGGTTATTTGTTGGTTTTTTTTTTTTTTTGGTGTTTAGCTTTTTGAGTTCTTTATATACCCTAAAGATTAGTGCTCTATCTGATGTGTAAGTGGTAAAAATTTGCGCCCAGATGGAGGCTCTCTATTCACCTCACAGATTCTTCTTTTTTTTTTTTTTTTTTTGCTAAGAAAAAACTTTTAAGTTTGAGTTCATCCCATTTTTTGATTCTTGGTTTTAATTCTTGAACTTAGGAGTCCTATTAAGGAAGTTGGGGCCTAATCCCATATGATGGAGATTAAGGCCTACTTTTTCTTCTTTTAGTCGAAGGGTCTCTAGTTTTATTCCTAAGTCCTTGATCCATTTAAGTTTTGTTTTGTGCATGGTGAAAGAGAGGGGTTTAATTTCATTTTGTTGCATTTGGATTTCCAGTTTTACCAGCACCATTTGTTGAAGAGGCTTGTTTTTGGCCTCCTTTATCTAGTTGCATGTTTTTGGCATCTTTGTCTAATATAAGATAATTATAATTTTGTGGGTTACTCTCTGTGTCTTCTATTCTGTACTATTGTTCTACTAGTCTGTTTTGGTGCCAATACCATGCTATGTTTGTTGCTATTGCTCTGAAGTATAGTTTGAGGTCTGGTAGTGATGCCACCTGCTTCACTCTTCCCGCTAAGGATTACTTTAGCTATTCTGGGTCTCTTATTTTTCCAGATGAATTTCATGATTGCTTTTTCTATTTCTATGAGGAATGCCATTGGGATTTTGATCAGAATTGCATTAAATCTGTATAGTGCTTTTGGAAATATGTTCATTTTGATAATATTAATTCTGCCTATCCAAGAGCAAGATAGATCTTTCCATCTTCTAAGGTCCTCTTTGATTTCTTTCTTGAGGGTTCTGTAGTTTTCATTGTATAGATTTTTCACCTTTCTTATTAAGTTGATTCTCAAGTATTATATTTTTTTGAGGCTATTTGGTATGGGGTAGTTTTACTCATTTCCATCTCAGAGGATTTGTAACTAATATACAGAAAAGCCTTTGATTGATTAGTATTATAACCTGATACTTTGCTAAGTTCGTTTACTAGTTCTAGAAGTTTCTTGTGGACTTTTTTGGGGTCTTCTAGGTATGGAATCATATCATCAGCAAGTAGTGCTAATTTAAGTTCTTCTTTTCCTATACATATCCCTTTAATTTCTTTCCTGTCTAATTGCTCTGGCCAGTGTTTTAAGGACTATGTTAAATAGAAGTGGTGAAAGATGGCATGCTTGTCTTGTTCCAGTTTTTAGAGGGAATGGCTTCAATTTTTCTCCATTTAGATGGTGTTGGCCTGGGGCTTAGCGTAGATAGTCTTTATGATGTTGAGATATGTTCCTGTTATCCCTAGTTTTTCTAGTGTTTTGAACATGAAGGGGTGCTGTATTTTATCAAATGCTTTTTCTGTATCTATTGAGATGATCATATGATTCTTATCTTTGAGTCTATCGATGCAGTGAATTACATTTATTGATTTTCTTATGTTGAACCAACCTTATATACCTGGGATGAATCCCATTTGATCATGGTGCATGATCTTTTTGATATGTTTTTGTATTCGATTTACCAGAATTTTATTGAGAATTTTTACATCTATGTTCATAAGAGATATTGGTCTAAAGTTTTCTTTCTTTAATGTTTCTTTGCCTGGTTTTGGAATCAGGGTGATATTTCTTCATAGAATGAATTTAGAAGTGCTGCTTCTTCTTCTATTTCCTGAAATAAATTGAAGAGTATGGTATTAGTTTTTCTCTTAAAGTCTTGTAGAACTCGGCTGTGTAACCATCCAGTCCTGGGCTTTTCTTGGTTGGTAGACTTCTGATGGTGTCTTCTATTTCATCACTTGACATTGGTCTGTTTAAATTGTGTATGTCTCTCTGATTCAGACTGGGCAAGTTGTATGACTTAAGAAATTCGTCAATGCCTTCACTATCTTCTACTTTATTGGAGTATAATAAGTTTTCAAAATAATTTCTAATTATCCTCTGTATTTCTGTAGTGTCTGTTGTGATATTGCCTTTTTTATCATGTATGCTGGTACTTTGAGTTCTCTCTCTTCTTCTCTTCATTAGCATGGCTAAGGGTCTGTCAATTTTATTTATTTTTTCAAAGAACCAACTTTTTGTTTTGTCAATTTTTTCAATTGTTTCTTTTGTTTCAATTTCATTGATTTCAGCTCTAATTTTAATTATTTCTTGCCTTTTGCTGCTGATGATTTGTTCCTCTTTTTCTAGGGCTTTGAGGTATAAAGTGAGATCATTTATTTATTGAATTTTTCTGCTTTTAAGGAATGAACTCCATGCAATGAACTTTCCTCTTAGAACCGCTTTCATATTGTCCCAGAGATTTTGATATGTTGTGTCTATATTCTCATTTATCTCTAATAATTTTTTAATCTCCTCTTTGATGTCTTCTGCAACCCATTGTTCATTCAGTAGCATATTGTTTAGTCTCCAGGTGTTGGAGTAATTTTTATTTTGTCATTGATTTCCAATTTCATTTCATTATGATCTGATAAAATACATGGTAGTATCTCTACATTTTTTTTATTTGCTAAGAGTTGCTTTGTGGCATAGTATATGGTCTATTTTAGAAAAGGATCCATGTGCTGCTGAGAAGAAAGTGTATCCACTTGATGCAGGTTGAAATATTCCATATATGTCAGTTAAGTCTAAGTTATTGATTGCATTATTGAGTTCTATAGATTCTTTATTCAACTTTTGTTTTGAAGATCTATCCAGTGGTGAGAGAGGTGTATTAAAGTCACCCAAGCTTATTGTGTTGTGATCAAGTTGACTCTTGAACTTGAGAAGAATTTTTTTGATAAACATAGCTGCAACATTGTTTGGGGCATATATATTTATGATTGTTGCATCTTGTTGGTGTATGGTTCCCTTGAGCAGTATGTAATGTCCATTTTATCCATTTTGATTAACTTTGGCTTAAAGTCTACTTTATTTGATAGGAGGATGGAAACCCCTGCTTGCTTCCCCAGTCCATTTGAGTGGTATGATTTGTCCCAACCTTTCACCTTCAGTCTGTGTATCTTTTCCTATCAGATGAATCTCCTGGAGGCAGCATTATGTTGGTTCTTTTTTAAAATCCAATCTGCTAGCCTTGATTGGTGAGTTTAAGCCATTAACATTCAGGATTACAACTGAGACTTGGTTTGTATTCCCAGCCATATTTGTTTATTTTTGTTATTAACTTGACTTGATTTTCTTTTTTGATTACTTTTTCCTTAAGGGTACTACCTCCCTCTGCTGATTTTCATTGTTTTTTTTTTTTTTTTTTGTTGTTGTTGTTGTTGTTTGTTGGTTTTCTAGCTATAAATTATTTTAACTTTTGTTTATCATGGAAGGTTTTTATTTCTTCTTCAAATCTAAAGCTTAATTTTGTTGGATACAAGATTCTTGGTTGGCACCCATTTTCTTTCAAAGCTTGATATATGTTGTTCCAGGATCTTCTAGCTTTCAGAGTCTATGTTGAAAAATATGCTGTTATCCTAATTGAATGTTTTCCCTTATATGTAATCTGATTCCTTTTTCTTATGGCTTTTAAAATTCTCTCTTTATTCTGTATGTTGGGCCTGACATTCGCACCCGGTACTATCTCCCTCTCTTGCCTGGAGATTTCCCAGTTCCTGGTCTCTCCCTGTCCCCCAGCAGTTCCCAACTGAGGAAACTCTTACCCTGGGGCTCCCTTGGGAGGCTCCCTGGTTTCACTGCACACCTGTGTTGGGCAACTACTGTGTTCGGTTACCACTACTGGGGAGGGGAAAAGGTTGGTTACCTAGTACCTGGCCACTGGAGATCAGATCTGGGAACTGCCCCCAGCTGAATGGCCAGAATGTTGAGTCAAGATGGCGGCAGTCTGCTCTCAGTACCGGGTTTCTGGTGAGGTGGAGGGAGCCTGGTGAGGTGGGGGGAGCCTGGCGATGGCATTGTGCTATGGGTAGGTAGCAGCTGAGTGACTTGCTTGGGAGAGGGAAGTCTTGGCGACAGGCTGCTAAGGCGCTCACAGAGTCTTGAGTGGACTGAACTTTGGGCTTTGTGTTCTGTTCCAATGCTGGGCATCCTACTTGAATGCTGAGGCCTGGAGCCCTGTTAGGGGTCACAACACTGGTGATTTCTGCAGAGTGCAGCTGGATAGGGGTTCTCTAACACTCTTAGAGATATAGTATTCCAACTAGGTGAGATCTGCAGGTCTGGCAGCGTGGGCACCAGGCAGCTCACTCCCTTTCTGCAGCCATGTTGGATCTACTGGGTTGTGGTCTTTAAAAGCCTGACTTCAGTAGCAAGTAATTGAGATGCTTTAAGCAGGAATCAATTCTTTCCATTTTAATTAGCTTATGTGAATTATTTTAATCAACTGAGCTGAGTATCTAGCACAAAGCAGCATTTCTGTATATCAGACCCGTGATCTGATCATTCTTAAGGTGGCTACAAATACTATGAGAAGAATCATTTACAGGGGCTCTGCAGAGAACATTTTCTTCTGTTTACAACCTAGCACACATTTGTTCTTTCTTCTGCCTCTTATCACATTAATCACTGCCTGGCATATGAATCCTCACTGTAAATATTGGTTCCAACCTCACCACAATTTCTGGTGTTTACTCCACATAGGGATCTAACTGCTCATTCATCTCAATGCACTGCTCTACTTTTTCCAACCTGCTGCTCTCTTGCCTGCTTACTAAGAGAAGATGCTTTGAAAAGGCAAGTACTGGACCCAGCAAGATCTTAGGTGAGTTATGTTTGTCTCTGTTAACAGTTGTGTGACCTGGCAATACACTTAACTTTCTTCATTTGTTAAACAAAGACATTACCTGTCTTGAAAAGTTGCTTAAAGAATAAACTATAAAATATCAAAAAAAAAGAAAGAAAGAAAAAGAAAGCAATTAGTAAAATTTGTGTGTATCTCAACTGTTCAATAAGTATTTGCCTTTTCCTGTTTGTCAAATACTGAATTGTACTGAGTCAACAATAGGACTGATTGCCATACAAAGGCAAGCCTGTTTTGTTTATCATGATGTCTGTCTGTCTCTTTCGTAAAGAAACTGTGATAAACTTGCTGAGGGCCATTGCCAAGTAGGAATGACGCATCGAAATTTCCTTGCCAGCGTACCCCATGTTAAATGGACTTGCCTTGGAATTTCGCTGTTGACATTGCATGTAAGGTGACCTTGCTCAAGGACCAGGGCGGATCCAGGTTTAGAGCTGATCAGGTTTGAGGAAGTATCCCGGTCCTTGGGTTTAGGGCGTTGCTGGTTTAAGACAAGCTTAAGGCGTTTAAGACAATAGGGGTTTTAGGGAAGTTGGAGGTTAAAGATTATTGCTGCTGGAAATAGGGCTTTCCTGCTGCCTGAGCTCCTGTTGAGTTCTTGTGAGATTCAGAAAGTATTTTGGGAAAAAAGCCTCGTGGAGTAGGTGAATTGGGCGGCAGCAGAACTGGGATTGCCCCAGAACGTATTTTTTGAAGGCCGGTGTGAGTTCAGGAATAAAGAATAGCTGTTTGAATCTACAAGTGTGTGGTGGCTCGTGGTCTTGTGCCCAGCCAAGACATTGGCATAAACTAACATAAGCTCTTTAAAAAAATATCACTATTTGCTGAGTTCCAGAGTTTTAGATCAGCTTATTCCAACTTTAATCTATTATGTCTTGTTAACTGGGAATTTTAAGATTGACTATAATAACTTAGATCTAAAACATGTTTATTGACCTATTCCCATGTGTACATTCTGGTGTTTGTATTCTGACATTTATAAGGGTAAAAATAGAACAAATCCGACTCTCTTGAAGCCCTTACTCCAACTACGTTTTAAAATTTTCATTTGTCTTGTAAATTCAGTCCTTTTGTGTGTACTGCTGAGTTTTGACAAATAAGTAGTACTGTACCTGCCACACCAATCAATAAACAGAATAGTTTGGCAGCTCCTTCCCACCCAAATTCCTCCAACTGCCCCTTTAATGACTAACCTTCTCTCTACCCCCCAAATCCTGTCTACTACTGATATATATTTATTTTTAAATTTTTTTAGATATATATGACATTAGAATGTATTTTGATATAGTACACATTCCTGGAATATAACTTATTTTAATTAGGATCCCACTCTTGTGGTTGTACATGATGTGGAGCTGCCCTGGTGGTGCATTCACATATAAACATAGGAAAGTTAAGTCTCATTCATTCATTCATTCTGTCTTTCCTATTCCCAACCCATCTCCTCTCCCTTTATTGCCCTGTGTCTAATCCAGTGAACTTCTATTCTTCCCTCCTCCCCATCATATTGTGTGTTAGCATCCTTATATCAGAGAGAACATTCGGTATATATATTGTGTATATGTACTACATTTTCTTTATCCATTCATTTGTCAGAAGGCACCTAGGTTGGTTCCATAGGTTAGCCATTGTGAATTTAGCTGCTATAAACATTGATATGGCTGTGTCCCTGTAATTTGCTGATTTTAATTCCTTTGACTATATATAACAAGATATGTAACTGAGTCAAATGGTGGTTCCATTTCAAGTTTTCTGAGGAATATTCATACAGCTTTCCATAACGATTGCACCAATTTGCAGTCCCACCAGCAGTGTATGAGTGTACCTTTTCCCCTGCATCCTTGTCAACATTTATCATTACCTATATAATTGATAATTGCCATTCTTACTGGAGTGAGATGGAATCTTGGTTTAGTTTTAATTTGCATTTCTCTAATTGCTAGTGATGTTGAACATTTTTTTCATATATTTGTTGACCATTCATATTTCTTCTTCTGTAAGTGCCTGTAAAGTTCTTTGGCCATTTATTGATTGGGTTATTTTTTTGGGGGGGGTGTTAAGATTAATGCTCTGAGGTGCAGGTAGTAAAGATTTTCTCCCACTCTGTATATTCTCTCTTTACATTCTTGATTGTTTCCTTTGCTGTGAAGAGCTTTTTAGTTTGATACAATTCCGTTTATTAATTCTTGGTTTTCTTCTTGGTCTTGAGAAGCTGGTTCCTAAAATGACATGATGGAAAGTTGGGCCTACATTTTCTTCTAGTAGGTGAAGGGTCTCTGGTCTATAATGCCTAGGTCCTTGACCCACTTTGAGATGAGTTTTGTGCAGGGTGAGAGATAGGAGTTCAATTTCATTCTACTACATATGGATTTCCAGTTTCCCCCGCACCATTGTTTGAAGAGGCTATCTTTTCTCCAATGTATGTTTAAGGCAACTTTGTCTGATATGAGATAAACTGTATTTATGTGGGTTTGTTTATGTGTCTTCTATTATATACCATTGGTCTTCGTGTCTGTTTTGGTGCCAATACCATGCCATTTTTTGTTACTAATCTCTGTGATATAACTTAAGGCATGGTATTGTGATGCCTCTTGCTTCACCTTTCTTACTAGGATTGCTTTGGCTATTCTTGACCTCTTATTTTTCCGAATGAATTTTATGACTATTTATGTGAAGAACATTAGTGGCATTTTAATAGGAATTGCGTTAAATTTGTATAGCATTTTTGGTAGTATGGTCATTTTGACATGTTAACTCTGTCGATCTAGAAGCATGAGAGATCTTTTCATCTTCTAAGGTCTTCTTCAATTTCTTTCTTCAGTGTTTTGCAGTTTTAATTGTATAGGTCTTTCCCATCTTTTGTTAGATTGATTCCCAAATATTTCATTTTATTTTTTGAGGCTGTTGTAAATGGGATAGTTTTCCTGATTTCTCTCTCAGCTGATTCATCATTGTTGTATAGGAATAAAACTGATTTATGGGTGTTAATTTTATATCCTACTTCGCTGATTTTCTTAAATGAGTTCTAGAAGCTTTCTGGTATCTTCTAAATATATAATCATGTCATCAACAAATAGGGATAGTTTGAGCTCTTCTTTTCCATTTTTTCCCTTTAATTTCTTTTACCTACTTACTCTGGCTAGAGTTTCCAGGACTATGTTGAATAGAAGTAATAAAAGGTGGCATTCCTGTTTTATTCCAGTTTTTAGAGGGAATTCTTTCAGTTTTTCTTCATTTACTGTGATATTGGCATTAGATTTAATGTATACCCCTTTTACAATGTTGAAGTATGTTCCTGCTGTCCCTAGATTTTCTCATACTTTGAACATGAATGAACACTGTATTTTGTCAAATGCTTTTTCTGCATCTATTGAGATTATCACGTGATTCTTGTCTTTAAGTCCATTGATGTAATGAATTTACATTTATTGATTTCCATATGTTGAATCAACCTTATATCCCTGGAATGAACCCCATTTGATCCCAGTGCACTATCTTTTTAATATTTTTATGTTATTTTCCAGTGTTTTATTAAGAATTTTTGTAGCTATGTTCATGAGAAATACTGGTTTGAAATTTTATTTGCTTGATGATATATTTTTCTATTCCTGTAGTTTCATATTTTCCAAAATTTTATAGAAATGAAATCATGCTGTATGTAGCTTCTGTGCCTATTGTTTTCACTTAATATAATGCACCTGAGATTCATCTGCATGACTGCATGTATTAACAGTTTAACCATCTTTATTAATAAGTGGCATTCCATTGGATGGACGTACCCCACGTTATTCTTTCATTAAAGTTTATTTAGGCTGTTTCAAGTTTGGGGAAATGAAAAATGAAACTACTATGGAAATTCACATTCAGGTTTCTATGTGAACATTAGTTTTCAATATTCTTTCATAAAACTATGAGAAGAATTACTTGGTCACATGAAACATATAGTTTGGATTTTATAAGAAAGTTTGCAAATTGTTTTTCAAAGTGGTTGTGTCATTTCACATTTTCACTAGCAATGCATGAGAATTCTAGATGCTCTACACACTTATTTTGCAGGTCAGATTTCAAATGTTATCTGTTCTAATGGGTTTGAAGTATCTCTTTTTGATTCTGACTTACATTTTCCAAATGATTAGTGAGGATGAGCATCTCTGTGTGCTTACGACTCATTTATTTCTTCATTGGTGAAGTGTGTTGAAAGAGCTTTTTGCCCACTTTAATTGATTGTTTTCTTATTTTTGAGTTTTCAGAATTATTTATATACTTTAGATGCAACTTCTGTGCTCATATGTAATTGGCAAATATTTTCTATCAATGTTTGTCTGTGGTATTTTATTTTCCAAACATTGTGTGCATGTGTTTAACAAAGCAAGCATTTTTAATTTTATGAAGTTTAATTTATCAAAGTTTTTCTTATGGCTCCTGTTTTTGGTGTTGCCTCAAGGAGCTTTTAATGCAGCATCATGCTTACACCTTTTGTCTGAATATACACAGGATATGCTAAGTGGTATGTAAGTAATATAAAGTGCTTTAAAAGTCCAAGGGGGAGAGATAAAACTTAAAAGTAGGTAGTTTTGCAAAGTTGCTTAACAGTTTTCAAATAAACTGCTGCTGACTCCTGAACTTTGTAAGTATTGAGATATATTGTTAATGTTTCAAGATTTGGCTGGAACACATAAAGTTTAAGAAATGTTTCTATCTATGGCCAGTGAGCCCTAAACCAAACCATTATTGATATAAAGAGTAACATTCCTCAACTCTCCAACTTGGTGAACCACCTCCTCCCTTTTCCTGAGAACTAGCCACATAGCTACTGTATTCCACATGAGTTTCTTTAAAAATCTGGGCATAAAACTCTTGGGGATTTTATATGTTCTCTGTGATTTATGAGGAAAAATATTATCTGTTTATTTTACTTATTGCTGTGATTCTCTGTGCCACACTAAGATCTTTGGTTCTGCTTACCTTGAACCTCCTTCTGGGCACTGATGGCTTGTCTGATTAATATATATTTATAATATATCTTTCTCTATATATTATACATATATATTATGCACACACACATTTACACGCCTTTATCACAGAACTATGAACGTCTTAAGGTATCATTTCTTGAAGGGTCAAGATCCACCAATTAATAGATACTCAAGAATTATTTGTTGAGAGAATGAATACATGATTAAACTTCTTATCAAATCAAAAGAGAGTTGAGAAGAACTTTTAATCCTACACATAAACAATATAACCAAGGGTCTTACAGATAATGTTGATATTGAAGGAAACATTTTTCTCTCGGATGCTACAAAGGGAAAAAAAAAGTTTCTCCTGATAAAATGAAGGACAATTTTTTTTCCTCTTAGCTATAAAACAATGCCATTAGCTTTCTTGTAAATGCCATCCTGTTCAATAATCACTCTTATTAGCCCAATAAGAAACCCAAGTATGATGAAAGAAGGAAAACTCTGGCTCACGGCCTCAGTGAACCTCTTCAGTCAGGGGGATGATACCAGTGTGGTGCCTCATTCACAGAGATGTGTGCAGCCCAGCCCCATCCTTCCCAATGATGGCTGCCGTCTGCACTCCTATTTTGGCCCTGGAACCCCAGCCTGCTCCTTTATGCCAGCCTCCTGGTAGTGCTCATAACCACCATATGCTCTGGCTGAATGACCTGGCTTCATTCACAACTAAGTCACTACTAAAGCAGTCTGAATGATAGATAGCAGCTTATCAATAATTGAAAAGAAAGGCTCAGAGATGTCCCATTATCTGAATAATTAATGCTCCACTTGGGTTTTGTAATTCCTTAATAAAACTGACTGATTGATTTGCTTAATTAATTCCTCCTTTGACAGGCTTATTGCTTTCTTTGGAGACAGGGATGGGCAAAAAGGAAAAAAAAGATAATTCAAGCTAAAGGAAAGATTTAAAATCTTCATAAACTTTAACCCCCTCAGCGTATTATGGGAACAAATTCTCCAGCAAATCTTCTCCCCCAATCTCTTCCTTGCCATAAAGACCCCCATGCCCTTGTCAACAAACACCACATGTCACTTGGGTGTATTTGGCATTACGACTGATACAACATTATGCTACACTATAAGGGCCTCAACCACATCTGTAGTAATAAACTCAGCTCTACCTTAAACACTTTTGAATAAATTGATGTGAATGAATGTTTAAAGCAAGTTTCCATTTGCAACAATGAGCTCTGCGTAAGGCAGGAAATGCCACCTCAATTTTGAGAGAGCTGATGGCTTTCCCTGCATGAAACCTCCCTCTGGCTTTACATGCACCTGCTCTGACTAAGAACTGTGCCTGTCACTAGAATTTGGTACACTCCAAACTCAGCTGCCATCCTTCCTGCGATGATTAGGGTTGACTAGAGAGATCAAACTGCCACAGAAGAATAAACAACAACAAAAGTGGACAAAAATGGGGCATATGGGGTGAGGGCTGGAGGGAAAAGGTGGAAATACTAAAGAAAGAGGAAAAAACTGAGCTAAAAAAGAGAATGCAATAGTACTTGGCAGACAGATTAGACATAAAGTCATTTTTTTTTAAATTTTGAAACACACAGTTTTATGTCTGAAAACTAATGTAATCATTATAGGAAAAGTTATAAAAATTAGAAATAGAAGATACATTATTCAACTGTAAAAAAAAAAAAAGAACAAGCTTTAGTTGTGCACACTTCTATGACATGTCAATAATTTTCAGACATACACATTATTTCCAGAAGATACAAGAGATGTTTCAGCCCTGGACCCTGTCTCAGTCATCTGTGTCCATGGCATTGACTTCTGGAGATTTCTCAAGATCGAAGTTAAGGAGACTCAATAGGGAAGGTAGGTGGCTTGTGGTGAATGGCAACTTACTTCTGACTAGAGGTTTCCTACAAGAACTCTGGTTAATGGCATTGTCCATGGAGTAATGACTATAGATTTCTTTCCCTCAAATTTTTATAAAAAAAAAAAGGTAAACACATTGCAAACTGAAATAATTTTTCAGATAAGGCAGCTTTCCGTGCTATTTTGAATATTGAGTACCTAGATGATGCTGAAATGATCAGAGATGAACTTAAGATGACTTAAAACACACATCTCACAATTTTGACTTTATTCAGGATGAAAGCTGTAAGTTTTCTCATGTCGAGAATCAGCAGATGAATAGTTGAGAATATCTGAATAAACATTGTGAGCACCGTTCCAGTAGCTGTGGCACATATAATCTCAGTAAATCTCCATAGCGGTCCTGTTAAATAAGCACCATTAGTCACATTTTTACCGATCAGAAATCTGAGACTAAAAGGTTCAATTGCAAAGAAGTAAAAGCCAAAATTGGGACCATAACTTTGACCTCATTTAACTCCATTTGTTTATTGCAATCGTGTTGATTTGCACCAACTCTTTTACTCCTTCACCCAGGTTCTCTACTTCCAGGCTCCTCTTCTCCATGAATACTTCCTGATTTCAGCAGTCTGTATCAATCACTCTTCTCTGAAGCAGTTTTCATCTCTGTCATGAGGTATCTCCAGGTTAGCAATGGTTCTATTTTTCTTGTTTTTTTAAGGTTCACTTTTGTCTTCCATCTAGTAAATACTCCAATATGATGTTTTGCCTGAAGATAATACAGTATTACATAGCTATCTCAATGTATTTTGGCAGTGAATCAATTTGATATGCAACTTCACTTAGGCCTTTATTTTGCAAAAGTTAAAATTAAAAGTTGCAATAAAAAGTTAAAATTATACTTACCAAAATACAGTTGAGCAGGTTTTGAACTGAAGTTCACTGGATGTCTGGTTCTATGCTAAGCATTGTAAGACTTAAAGACTTTTGGAAGAATAAGTTTCTGAATTTCCACATATACTCTTGTATTCTGTAATCATGTTATGAATTATTTCCACATGGTGCAATACTATTGGGTGTTCATATTCCCCCTTGTGAATATCTGAGAAGACACTGCACTTTCTTAGAGTATCACTCCATTCTCAGCTAGATGGTGAACTTAATATTGGCTCCACCCCATTCCCAGCTAAGGATGCATCTAATTAGAATAAGCCAAGGAGCATTTTTCATTACTTGGGTTCCATTACCGAAGGCCTGAATAGAGATGAGCCTACCACATTTCGCTAGGTCTCTTCTCTCCTGAGTTTTCCTTACTTTTGATGATTCTATTACTTACAGTGCCCTAGACAGAGCACTCCAAAATGAGAACAAAGATATAACTCCTTAGCATACTGCTGCAATTTCAATTACAATTACACCATGTGGTCTCTCTGTTTCCTCTTTCTGCCTGTGGTGGTTCAGTTTCCTTATGAAGTTAAAGCAATCGAGTCTTCTTCCATGCTCAAACACATTTGATGGCTCCATTGCTTTCTAAAGGATCATTTCCTGCTTGTTCAGCTTGAGTTATCATTTTCTGTAACTCTACCTAATTCCCACAATGTCCTGGTCACTCTTTTTCAAGCAAGGAGTGCTACTAGTGCTTAAGACAACATAGTTCTTGCCACTGTGGAACTGCCTCACAGATGACAGAATATTGAACATTCCTGGGTGGTCAGTAGTTAATGTCACTACTGTGCCTCATCAGTGTGAAAATGAAAATCATTACCCGCATTCCTAAATGTCTCCCAGTGTTTGATACAAATTTCAGACAAGAAACTTCAACCTTACTCTTCAATTCCCAATATGTTGAAGCTTCCGTAGACTCTTTACCTAAACCTCAGAGAATAGTTCTGAACACACACTAACCATTATGTCAACTTTTATATAAATGAATTAATTGATGCAGTAAGAATTGTCTCAAAGTTGGATCTCGACTACTTATTATATTTTGAATGGGGCTAGACAAATCCCAATATAAAACAAATGGTTTTTTAAATATATTTTATTCCTAATTTCAAATCACTTACTCTCTTATTGGAGGGGAAAAATCACCCATATGCAAAGTAAATTAATTGAACAGGGAATAATAATTCAAGACATATTAAAAGATGTCACACTTTAGGATAAGATTAAGTATTTATTAAGTTAAAAAGATTGGTTTCCAACAATATATGTATAAATTCAATATAGCTGAATTATAAAAAGGTTTTAAGCCTAGTGTGTTTTGGATTTTCTATAAATAAGAAGATGAGTCATTTTTCCAGAGCTTTAAAACTAGGTATAAAATTTATAATAATAATATTTTATCATGTATACTTCCCTAAAATATGCCAGTTCTATTAATTCTGGAAACAGAGGTGCAAATATCTTTCCTTGGAAACATTGGGAGTGTAATAGGGGATTCTTTATCTTTTTTTTACCTTTCTAAAAATGTGACATACACAACATATAATTTTCCACCTTGGGCATTTTAAAATATCTAGTTCAGTATCACTAAATATATTCATAGGGTCATGCAACCGTCATCATGTTATCCATCTCTCTACAGTAATTCTTTTCATCTTTAAAATTGAAGAAAATTCAGGGAAAAACCTTCTGATATTGTATTTTGCAATGATGTCTCAACTTTGACCCAAAAGTCATAGGCAACAAAGGAAAAAACAAAATAGATGAGTTAGACTCAGCAAAAGAAAATATGTACACTTAAAAAGATACTGTCAACATAAAAAATAAGCAACCACCCACAGAATAAGAACACATATTTGTAAACCAACTATCTGACAAAGAGTTAAAATCCAGAGTATGTAGAAAAGTTCTAAAATTGAACAACAAAGAAACAATATAATCCAACAGTAGTATCTTGCTAGACCTTCTAGTACTATGTTGAATAGGAGGAATGTGATTATTCATGTTTGTGCTTGGTTTTAGGAGGAAAAGATTACAAACTTCCAGCATTTAATGTTTGATGTGAATTTTTTACATATGGCTTTTCTTTTGTTGAGGTATTTCTCTACTCCTTTGTTGAATGTTTTTAATGTGAAAGGATGTTGTCTTTAATCAAATGCTTTTCTGTATCAATTGGATTAATCATATATTCCCCACCCCACCCCCTTCATTCTCTTAATGCAGTAATGCACTGGTTAATTTTTATGTTGAATTATCCTTGCACTCCAAGAATAAATTTCACTTGGCCATGGCTTTGAATCCTTTTAGTATGGCTACTCAATTTAGTTTGCTAGCATTTTGCTAGAGATTTTTGCATCAAATATTCATAAATCATAGTAGTTTCTTTGTTTGAATTTGGGATTAGGACAAAGGCTGGCCTCATACAGTGAGTTGAGCAGCATTCCCTTTTCAATTTGGGGGAAAAGTTTAAGAAGAGTTTGTAGTAGTTTCTTTTAATGCTTGGCAGAATTCACCAGTGAAGCCATCAGGTCCAGGGCTTTTGTTTGTTAAGAAAATCTTGATAACTGACTCAATTAATTTGCTAGTTATATGTATGTTCATATTTTCTCTTTCCTCTTGATTTAGTTTGGGTACAGATTTTGTATTTCTAGGAATTTCTTCACTTCATCTAGGTAATCCAATTTGTTGGCATGTAAGTATTCATCATACTCTTATAATCTTTTTATTTCTGTCGAATTGGCAGTAATGTCTTTGCCTTTTATTTTGATTTTAATAATTTAATTCTTCTTTCTTTTTGTTTTGAGTTCATCTAATTAAATTTATGTTCCTTATATTGATGTTTTCAGTGAATTGGTTTTGGTTTTGTTGATTTAAACTACTTTTTTTTTTAATTCTCTTTTTCATTTACCTGTGCTCTGCTGCATTTTATTTCATTGTCCTCCTTCTAGTTCCTTGACTTCTAATGTTAGGTAATTGATTGGGCATCTTTGTGAGCACCCTTGATCAAGCAGAAGGACTGCACTCTTGATCTAACTAATCACTCGTTGCTGGTTCCCAGCCATGTGGAACCATCACAAGGATTTTATTAACAACCTAACGATAAATTTTTGTTTTTTTCCTGATTGAATATTATGTTAATTGAAATTCAATCTTCATTCATTAAATATTTATTGAGCTTGTATTATATATGTCAGGAAATCTTTTAGGACTAAAATATGTTATGTAGAAGGAGCCATAACTATAGATTAGCTTATGAGTGGAAGGAGGAGAAAAAGAGAGAAAGAGATGGAGGGTGGAAATGAATATGGTAGGAGACAGACACACAGAGAGAGAATGTCTGGTATCGTCTTGGAGGTAAAATTTCCTGGCAGCAAAATTATATCTGTCCTGAAGTGAAAGAGTGCCCGGCAAGCTCCAAGGCAGAAGGCCAGTATAGTTAGAGTGACAGTGTGTGGAGCATAGGGGGCAGCAGATGAGATGATGGCAGAGGGTGACCAGAGGCCAGTTAATACAGGGACATGAAGTCATAATTCCTAGCAAGGTTTTACTCTGAGGAAAATGATTAGCTTTGGGACAGTTTCACATGGTGTCCTGTATTACATATTAACAATCCATATTCTCTTTCTCAGTGATCATCCTGGACTATGTCTTGAGCATATAAAGCTACTCATTGATACCACAATCTGACCTTTGGAGACTGGATTCAGCAAGAGTTCTGTAGAAAGCTTTGAATTGACTTTAAGCTACATAATCCTGGACAACACTGCTTAGCATTTTTTTTTCTTAAAGGATGCCTATTTAAAAGTTTATATCAGAAGATGATTTGATTTGGTAATACCAAAAATACAGCTGGAGAGACTATCAGAGCACCAGCTATACAGCAGATGTCCAAACAGCAACTGGTATTGGTTGGGTTGATTTTCCATGTAGCAAGATACTTTAAAATAAAGTTTCATGGAAGAGCTTGAATCCTCATTGTTCTATAGTTTAATGACTCATTCCGTCCTAAGTCTCTCTTGAGAAGCCAGGAACTATGTTTCTCAGTCTCTTTTTTCATATAGCTCCAAATTCTCAAGGTGGAAAGGAAGAGAGGGCATTGCTTTTGGGAGGTTATGGAAATCAAATGGAGTGACTTCCCAGATTTATCCAAGATAGCTCCCACTACAAAAGGTAGAGTGGGACGATGAGAGGTCATTATGTAAACTAGAGAATGAACAGTTTTTCATTCAATTCCTCAGGTCAGTGCTTCAAGCTAAAGGCATAAGTGACAACTTCTCCAACCTTGTGTCTAGAATCATCCCGACCTTCTTTTTCACTGTGTGAGCCCTAATTCTCATATTCTAACTTTTAATATCTATATCTCTTAGGGAAGCTCTGATTTCATGGAACTTGGACTAATTCATAGGCAATAGCCCATACGGAAATCTCAGATGCCTTTTCAGGACTCAAGTGAAGTCAGCATGGAATTCAACTCCATCCTGACAAGCAGGTGTACATCAACCAGGTGTGCAACTTTCTTTTATAAAACCTCTCTTTGGAAATCTTAGGAAAATGTGATATACAGATATCCCTTAAAGAGGCCTTTCATTAGTGTGGATAAGGACTAAGAAAATCTTTAGAAAGCCCAGTCAAGTCAGGTTGGCTGTGAAACACCTGTTTCACAGAAAACTTACAATGTTCCAAATCTCATTTTTTTTCACCACTTCTAAAAGAACTAAATTGCATAAGGCAGAACTTTTTCCAGAATTAAAAATTAACTTAGATGTCAAAATAAAACCCCAGAATTTAATTTATCATACAAGCTATATTCTCGAATAGAATCTAATGGACCAAAACAGATAAAGCAATTAAAAGGGAAATGCTAGGAATTAATCTTATTTAAAGAGGCAGTCAAGATAGAATTCATATTTTTAAAGATACAACAACCAGGAAAAAAATTTTAAAAAGTTTCTCAGCTCAGCTAGCAGTGCTATAATTTAAAATAATAAAGCATTATAAGTACCTAATTTATTCATTTTCTGCAGGTGCTATTTGTTAATTTTGACATTCCTCTCACTTTTGATTGCATGTAACTTTTTTTTCCTCTTTGGGGATATTTTACATTTTTTCCCTGTTACTTGCTAAATTTTTATGGTAATTGTGGGTATGCTAAGTATGGTGGATGAGTATGGAAACTTTGAAAAAAAAATAAGCTTAAGCCCTATGCTTCTAGAATATTCTGTCAAATAATCTGACTGTGCCTCAGTTTCTCTTGTACATGGTGAGAACCTCATGCAGTAATGAGATGGTGAAAACATTTCTTAAAAGACTGGGGATGCAGTTCAGTGTGAGAGGGCTTACCTAGCATGTGTGTGAACCTGGGTTCAATTACCCACACTGCAAAAGAAACAAACAACCAACCCACAAAAAAATATTAAAACATTCTAATCTTTATTGTTATTGTCACTGATTGATAGAGTGCCTGTGTTGTAAGGCCTGGTCTTGGATTTACCTTACTATTGCTTCCAGAGCCAGTTTGCCCTGGTTCCCACCCTGGGTTATAGGCAGAATGTTCAGTTTCTTCTCTTAATCCTATCCCCTCTTAGCTGTGACAGCTTTGGCAAACCTATTCTCTTTGTGCCTTGGTTTCTTCATCTATGGGGATAGTAATAGGACCTACCTCACAGAGATTTTTGTGCTGATAAAATAAGATTTTGTAAGGAAAATGCTTCAAATATTAGCTGGTACATAGGAAACATTAATACAGATTAGCTATTATATACTTGTTGCTGTTATATAATTTTTATTTGGCTTAATTTTAAATATGTCTTCAATTTTCAAAGGTTTATTTGTACTTTTAAAATTCCCTTTATACTTGTAAATTGTAAAATAGACCAACAAAAAGTAAAACTCAAAACATTATTTAGTGGATATTGACCCCTAAAAAATTCTCCACTGGAAAATAAAATGTTTATGAGGTCTCAAGGTAAACTGTATGATTAAAAGAAATCAGATGGTGGGGGAAAATGCTTTGCCCTCCCATCCACACAAGCGGGACCCTGATGTCTCCCTTCTAGTTACTTCAGAATCCCTGTGGGAAAGTCATAATCATAATCTCTGCCTACTGTTAACTCTGCTCCTAGTTCCTTTTTTTTTTTGTTTGTTTGTTTGATTTTTTGCTAAAGTGTCTCCTTCTAAAACGTTTTCATATTGTCAGCAGATTTGTCTCCCTAAAATGCCTCTTGAGAAGTGGGGCCTCCAATGTTCAAATGCAGTTGGCTTTTCTGGCCTTCAAAGTCATCCACAGGCTGCTTGCCTCTTCCAGTGGTCTATATGAGAGTTCTGGATACTCTCTTCAAAATCAGTTCACTTCCTCCTATTAGCTGCTGATCACTTTCTGTCATGTTGACTTCAGGCTCCTGTGCTGTGGATTTCCCTGCTCTTTACTCTCTCTGCCCTCTTCCACATTCATCCAATCCTGTCCACTGTTCAAGATGGTGCCCAAGTACTGCACAACTTAACAAAGGCTTCTCTGTGCTTTGCTCCTCTAAATGGTATTTTTTGGTAGATACCCCTAGCAATTGGAAAGGGTGATCCTCTTGTGCACACTATTTTATCTCCCCGCTATGTTTTAAGAGCCCCTAAGGTGGATTCGATGTATTATATACCCAACAACACAAAGTTGCTGACTTATTTTTTGCTGTATTGCTTAATTTGTTAAGACTTTTTTTTGGTCTTAATTGAAATCTTTCCCTTTCTTCCTTCTTCATAACCCCTCTCACTTTATGTATCTGAGGCTGATGATAATGTTACCTCTTTTCACAACAAAGTTTTTTATTTATTGAAATGAGCTCTTACAAGTTTTTACTATCAACATATATTGTCTTAATAGTTACTCCTTGGAGTCATATTAAGTTAATGGAATTTCAAAATTAACACTATGGATAAATAGCTGGTTAGCTAAAGTCAAATTAGTTTATATAGCAAGTTTGGTTTTATAATCAGTTTTGCTCCTGCTATAAGATTTAGAATAGTATTTAACAATGGTGAATAAAATAAGTACACTAATTATAAGAGAGAACAATTGACCTAATTCTCTTTCCAGAAAATGGGTGGAAATCCAGAACATTCTACTGAAGAGTAAAGAACAATTAAGCAGTCACTATAGAGATATTTCTGAGGTACCTAAGCCAAAACCATAATTACTTTAGCTACTGCTTATGAAATTAAATACTGGAACTGACTAGAATGATAAATGCTACCTAAGAATGAATGATTGTTGTTTACCTGAAAAATAAAGAAAGAAGTCATATAAAGTTGGCCAGATTGCAGGCAAAGTAATGTGAATAGACTCGTCTGGTTGAGTCATAGAAGACCTAACTCTACATTAATTCAACTCATGGAAATTAATGCTTGTTGGAATTTACTTAACAAAATAAACTCAGAGAATGCATACTGTTTGGTATAAAATTAAAATACAGAAGTATAGTAAAACGTAAGAAACCTTGATCAGATTAGGTGGAAACATTATGTTTTGTGAGGTAGCAGCATTACAGAATGTCATTTCAAATGCAATATAAGATTCCTAATTATAATAAAAATTGTGTTTTGCATGTGTCTGAAGTGGCTGATCTTAAACTGGACACCTGAAATGTGGTTAGGACTGAGGGAGTGTTGTAGCAGACCTGTAGAAAAGTGAGACAATGGTATGATTGACATTACCAAGTGAACACATTCAATGAGGGAGATGGGCAGGTACCAAAGAACCATGTGTTCCATATATGGGAAGTTATAAGATACAAGTATAGATGAGTGTTTCTAAGCAAGCATTCTAGGCAGGCATAGCTTGAATTAATGAACAAAAAAAGAATGAAAAATAAACATAGAGGAAATGTCCAAATTGGACTTGTAGAATCTACAGAGCAATTTTTTTAAATGACATATTTATTTTATATTGTGTTAAAACAAACTTAACATAAAATTAACCACTTTAATCATCTTGACTGTACTATTCGTGAGACTCTACAATAATTTTTGGTTCATGTATGTTTTACTTATCTTAGCATGTTTTTAAAATTGATCAATTTTGTATCATGCATTGAGATTTCATTCATTTTAAGGTAGAATAATAATCTGTTATTTGTATATCCACTCTTCTATTGATGGAACACTTGGTTTGCTTCCATGTTTTGCCTAACATGAGTAAAGGTGCAATGAATGTGGGTATACAAATATTTTAACATCCCTCCCTCCTTTCCATTTTTCTGGGTATGAACTTAGAAATACAGTTTCTGGATACTATAGTAATTCTGTTTTTAACTTTTAGAGAAATCACCAAAATTCAGGTTTTCCACCATGCATGTACTATTTTACATTTGAACCAACAGTATTCATGGGTTTCAATGTCTCCTCCTTTTAGGTAACACTTATTATTTCCAATATTTTTGATAATAAAATATAATAGGTGTGAAGTATACAATGACATCATTCTTAAATATTAACATGAAAAGAAGTTCAAAATTACATTCTTTGGTGAAAGAAAGCCTAGGTCTAAAGGCAGATGTATTTTGTAAAAAATGCAGGGAGAATACTCATATGGTATCCAAGACCTCACATAATATGGCCTATCTCTGTATCTAATTAGCCATAGGTAAGCTCTTCTCATTAAGGATTCAGATACAATGTGTTTTTCATATATTTATACTTTTATAGTGCCTTGCACGTTCTGTGATACAGCCCAGAGGTCAAGGACTTTTTCAGACTCTGCCACATAGAAGGTTGTAACACATTTCCATCAGTGCCCTTTTCTCTCTGTGATGATGGTTCTCATAGACAGACATATGTCCCCTCTGGTGGAAACATCAGGCTGACACAGAGGAGGCATAGAGAAAGAATGATGGAATACAGAGGTCATGTAGGATTTTAAAAATTCCTAGGTAGTTCTGCATTAATGTACATAATTTTTAATATGTTAAAAATAAAATAGAAAGTTCCTAGGTTTGTGTATTTTATACACCAGGGTAGTCTCTGCTAAATCTGTGTTTGAAGAAACATTATTTCTTATAATCAATTATGTAATCAGTTAATCTCCTTGACATTTATTAATAAATTCACAACATGTGTGTCTTTTTTTTTGAAGAAAATGTGGAAGAAATGTATTACTGATGTTTGGTAGAACTCACAGTCTGTGAAAGGAAGAAATTTTGAACATCGTAACGTGACAGCATATAATTAGATGTTGGAGTAGTATGGTATAAACTATTAGTGCTGCAGAAATAATTAGGATGAAAGGAAGAGTAAAAAAATGTGAGTGAGGCTTCAAAATAGAGAAAAGAATAGAGGGGATCTTGAAAAATGAGAAGGATTTATTGAAGCAGAGGAGGAAAATTTGAGCATTCTGGTACCACTGGAAATGATGAACAAAGATGTAGAAAGAGTGACATGTGAAGGGATATTTGCGGGACTGTTAGAAGATGAGGTTAGCAGATCTGAAATAGATACTATGAAATACATCTATTTTATTATATTTCAAATATAAGAAACAATGCCTCTTAAAATGTAGATTATAGCATGGACTACTCTGGTGTATAGAATACACCAACCTAGGAACTTTCTATTTTATTTTTAACAAATAGATATACTAGCAAGCTAGGAAAACATAACAGAAAGTTGATGTGTGATGGTCCTTGAGTATTTTAAAAGATAGAGCAGCAAGCAAGATGGTTGAGGTGGTTAGTATCCTCCCATTTGCCGAAGGCACTACTATATCAAGGGGAGATAGCTGTCTACCTTGTTTCTATGCATTTAGTCAATAAAACCAATCACTATTTACATGGAAGTGAGGATTATCTGATACAAATAATGGATGTGATATTTACTGCACTACACTTTGGTTTGTTCAAACAGAGGGAAATGGTCCTTGAATGCGGACAAGTATGGTCCATCTGAGAAGGTGTTAGTCTGTGTTCTGAATACAATGTTTTGTTTCTTTCTACTCACTTAAGAATATTTTGAATGTGCACTGCCAATAAGTAATAAATAAAATATTATCTTGGAATTAGAAAGGTAATCCAAAAGGCATAAAATTATATTCTGATGTTTTAACTTCACAAAAATACAATCACTTTGAGTTACAGATTTAAAGAAAACACTTTGTGGGTATTTTATAGTGACTTTATTCCCTAAAGAAAGGAACAGCGAAACCTTATTCTGGAACTAGAGATGGAGCAATGATAGTTGTAAGATGTGAGCTACTTTGCTTTCTCCAAAAAGTATTATTATTTGACAATCATACTATAATTTGATGGCTGCTGCAATGAAATCCAGTTACGTCTTTGTGTGTGTGTGTACGTACATTTTGCTGGAAGAAGAAATAGCGCAATGAAAACTTTCCAAAACACAGATGTGCCCTTCATCCACCGTGCTAACGATTTTGGAATGTGAACTGATCATCCATTTGCCTTAGTACCTGGGAAGAGAATCTTGATAGTGGGCAATATATAGTCACAGAGATAGATGACATGATTCCCTTCAAATATGGGTACACATCATGATTCATGTGCTTGAGGATTACAAGGTATCTCTGTAACATAGAAGTCATGGAAATAACACTCTAGATCTGAAAGAGAAAAACATGTCAATGTGTTTATCACAGTACAGATTGATGTTAGATGCCCAGGAGCCTCATCCCAAAAATTTATGTCTAAATATATGGGACTGCATATACATTTGTATAGAACATAAAATAAATTATATTTTCAATAACAATTGATCATACTATGTAATACCTACAATAGTTTTCCCACTTAAAAATATACTGTGAAGCCAGACATGGTGGCACACATCTATAATCCTAGCAGCTCAGAAGGCTGAGGCAGGAGAATCATGAGTTCAAAGCCACCTCAGCAACTTAGTGAGGCCATAATCAACTTATGGAGACACTCTCTCTAAATATAAATAAAATATTAAAAAGGGCTGGGGATGTTGCTTAGTGGTTAGGTGCCCCTGGGTTCACTCTCTGGTACAAAAAATAAAAATAAACAAAAAACAAACAAAAAAACCCCACGAAATCTATGAAAGTCAATTTTAAATCAAATGGCAACAAAAAACGTATTGGGGAAAATTACATCTCAATTTATACAGGTAGAAATCTCTGATTATTCTAATGACTGCCTTTTATTCTACTGCATGGTTTATACCATAACATGTTTTCCCCTTTTTCTCTTATAAATGCTACAATAGAGGTGCTTTTTCTTATTTTGCGGAGATTTTCTCAGATAAATGTTAAGAAAATGGAATATTCAAATAAAGAAACATTTTTACATTTTGGTGGATGCAGCCAATTACTCTTCAAATACGAATTCGTAACACTGATCATTTTTCTATATACTTGCCAAACTCTGTATTAGCTATTGAATAAATTTTGCCATAAAGGGATGCATTTTGTTTTAATTTGTTTTTAACTTTCTGTGTCTTTAGGGTTGCCATGAGCTGCAGAAATACAGGGCTTCACACAAGCCTCCTATGGCTGTTTCTACCCCAGGACTTTTATACATACAATACCAAGTCCTATAATGAACTTCTCTAAATGAAATGTGCCTGACTCTTGCTAAATATTCTGTTTCCTCAGTATTGATCCTCAGGAAAGGTTTCAACAGCGTCCTATTGAAATTTTTCACCGCTCCTACCTTTCTCTCTGCCTTCTACCATTTCAATTTTCTACATTTTCTTAAAAGTGCCTGGATTCATCTTTTTAATCTGTTTCTTTCCCCATTAGAATATATGCTTCTGGGATAGGACACAGGCTTTACTTTTTCCAAATACATAATTATCTTATTCAATATCATTTATTGAGTATTTCATCATTTCTTCTTCTAATAGGAATCTTTTTCACACAATGAATTCTCTTGAGTTCCCGAGGCCATTTCTTAATTCATTTCTCTTTCCCACCAGTCAGATTATATTATGCAATAAACCCCCATTTTTTTTTCAAATTATTGCTCTTTTTTTACTCTCATTTGGAATCAGAGAAAACTTTTCTTCATGATTCTTGTACAGATTTTTTGATAAAACTCATGTCCATAATTTTGAAATAAATTTTAAATAAAATTAATAAGATAAACTGAGGGCATAGAAAACACAGGTTAAAATATGCATTGATATTTAACCACTTAATGATAGACACAAGTATAACGTGAAATTAAATCCGGAGTTTCCAAGTTATTGAAAGAAGACAAAGAGTGGGAGATAAAATGTGAAAGATAGAAAATAAAAAATATCAGAGGAATGCATATCAAAAGTTTTTTTTATATAAAAAAGACAGACATAAGCTACAAATGTTCATTTGCCCAATGCAGCTGATAAGAAATTGAAAAGTTTTGACCCTACCTAAACAAAAAAAGATCTAGAATTCATAGAGAGGGAAAGGATACAGGGAGGAAAGAAGGAGGAGAGGAGGGGAAAGAAAGAGGAGAAAGGGAAGATGGAGGGGAAGAGAGAAGAAAAGAGAGAGAGAGAGAGAGAGAACAAGAAGCAATGATCCCCATGAAAGTATCAAATGTGTGTAAATCTGGAATAATCACCTTGTATGACTAAGAACATTATGTTTATAAAATAAAGGATATACAAATTATCATGAGATTATCTTTCCATATAAGGCAAAAGTTGTTGTTGAAGTAGGATATTTGAATTTCACACCATTGGTGTTTCACAGATTCAGGAGGCAAACTTACAAATTGGTTTAATAGGTAAAGGCCAAACTCTCTGCTTTAGGGAAGAATATAAAAGCACAAAATAATCTAGATTTTATTACAAGATTTCAACAAGCAGCTTAAAGTAAATACCAAAAGTTACAAGAGAGAAAAGAAAGTACAACCAAAATCACGACCCATTTTTCTAAATAGTTGCTGGAGTTTGAAACTTAAACATCCCCCAAGGGCCCCTCTGGAGCTAATGGGAGGTGGGGACTTGAGGAGGTGGAACCTAGGGGTAGTGCATTGAAAGGGATTGAGGGACTCAGCCCTCTCCTCCTCTTTTTCTTGGCTATGTGCTATCACCAGGATGTGCTGCCTCATCACAAGCCCAAACCAATGAGGTCAACTGATCATGGATTAAAACTTCCAAAACTGTGAACCAAAATAAACCTTTTTTCTTTGTAAGTTTATTCCTCAGTTTTTATGTTATAGTCATAGAAGGCTATTTAACACAACCATCTGTAGATTACACACTTTGAAGCAATGAGGAAGAAGAGGATGAAGTTAAAAAAAATTAAGAACTAAGGATGAAATAAGTAAAATTAGCATATTATCTTAACTTATTTGAAAAACAAATAATACAGAGAGGGAAAAAATGATGACTAACATGCAATAGAAATGTAAAAGCAGAAATATTAAGAATTAGTAAAAGAGAGACTATATACACAAGTGAAATAGAAATAATATTAAGGGAAAATTATCTACAGTTATATATGCATACATGAACAGAATAAAATTTTCAAAAAAACTGTGACTATAATAGACCCAGGAAGAAATATAAATCTTAGTAGTTGGAATTTATAAAAGAAATTGAAAAAAACCTATCAAATATTATTATTTTCTCAATCCTGGGATTGAACCAAGGGCACTAATAACATATGCTAGGCAAGTACTCAACCATTGAGCTATGTCTGCTATTAAATAATTACTTTTAAAATGCTACTTGATCTACTTGTTTCAATGGGTGAGTTATGTCTAACTTCCACAGACAAGAAAACTTCCCTATAATATCAGGAGGTGAAAGGTCTCCAAATTCATTTTAAGATACTAGAAAAAATATGCTGACTTTAAGTCAGATAAATGCAAGATTAGAAATGAAACTATAAATGAAAGTCACCTCTAAATACTGATTTAAGTTATAAATAACCTAAATTTAATATTAGTCAAAATGCTTACTGAAATGAAAATAAATTATTTCCCAAATATGATATTTGTTTCACATCAAGAATCAAGTTTTTATATATAAGGTGGGTGCTCCTGCACCACTTGAAAATATTGTTTGGAATGAGAAGACAATAGAAATTGAAAGTTTAAAACAATAAGAATAAGTAATGAAAAATTTGAGAAGAGTTATCAATAATGGAAGATGATGTGACTCCACTTGGAAAACCCAATAAAACCAATTTCAAAAATATTACAAACAACATGAAAAGCTGTACATTTCTTTTCTACCACATTATATCATTAGAAAGTATAAAAAGAAAATATACACATGAAAATTGCATAAAATACAAAATATCTGTAAGGCAAATAAAGAAATTTTTTATCTAGCATGTATATAAAAAACTACCAGACATTATGGAGGGACCTGTTTAAAAAATTAATAAGCTGAAATACGTTTCTCTGTTGATCAAGAAGGCTCATTTTAATATTAGATATTTGCACATTTTCTACAAAGTGATTTAAAAATGTAATTCTGCTCGAAATCTCAGAGGATATCAGAGAATGTGAACTGTAACAGTAATTATAAAATTTATCTCAACAAATAAAATAGCTGAAAATGCACAAGATATTTTTGAAAAAGAACAGTGAGAGATTTCGACATCAGGCATTAAAGTCTTAATATAATAGTGGAACAATTAAAACAACATGATGTAGATATGAGAATATAATTGTTACTCATGCCACTGTCGTCTCTCCCCTAGAAATCCCCACTTTGGGTCTTTGTCTTCCTGCAATCTCTCCCCATCTAACAGCTGGAAGCATCATTAGAAGATGACTACACATCCTGCAGCCCTTCCATTTAAAAATATTTGGTCATTTAGATTATGATCTAAACTTCTCTCCATGTCTCAAGGTCTTAGCCAGACAGCTTGCTGCGCTCACCTCTCCTTCTCTCAAAGGCTGAGCTGCCTCTGACTTCCTGAGAGTCTTTGGTGGGTCTTAACTAGAAGGCAATTCCCACCTGATTCCTTTCTGCCTATCCCTGGGACTTCAGCCTAAATATCTCCTCCATGACTCAACTTTCCAAAGTAGCTGTCTGTGTTTCTTTTATTGATGCTGCTTTTTCATTTACTTCAGATCACATTCTGTGTTTGTTTACTTGTATTTATGTCTGTTTCACTAGATGTTTGGAAAGAACCAGCAAAGGGGGGTGGTGGAAGATGGCGGCGAAGGGAGTGCATCACCCCAGTGCGCCGCGTCACTGTGCGGGAGAAAGACGAGGTGAAACAGCTGAAGGCTATCTTGTTGGGGATTTCCAGTGAAATTGAGGTGCTCCAGAATCTAGTGGACGGATTTCCATCGCGCGAGGTTCGGCTGCAGGGGCTCAGACGAGAGCTATTTCTCTGCACGTAGGGTCGCATTGCCTGATCGGCGGATCGCCCCGCAGCTGGAGTCTGCGGCGCGCGCTGGGAAGCGGCGAGGTGCCGGAGCGGGGGTGCAGCGATGCAGTTTCTGGGGGCTCCTGCCAGTGGTGCAATGGCCGTGCTTAGTGCTGAGTTCCGGCTTTGAGACAGAGGAGAGAAGCGGTCCAGTTCGGTTCTCCACACCAGTGGACCACGGAGGAGGACAGCAGCCGCCATCTTGGAGAGCTGATGTAATCATCCCTGTTTTCTACTGATCTCAGCTCATTCAGCTACGGAACAGGTGATTTCAGGCTGGTATTTGCCTGCGTCTCGCAGACAGATCGCTCAGGCTCGGGGCTGGAGAACCAGTGGAGAATACTCCTAGGAGCTCGCTCCTGGCAAGGCGTGCGCCAGGCTCTGAGCGGCCGGATTCTGGTTCCCGGGCTGCTTTGGCCCAGGGCTGGGGAACCTGCAGAGACTGCATGTTGAGGCCAGCTCCAAGTGGAGCGTGCGCTGAGCTCGGGGCGGCTGTGTTCTGACTCCCGGAACAGTTTTGGCCCGGGGCTGGGGAGCCCGCAGGGACTGCGTCTTTGAGCCTGCTCCCAGCGGAGCGTGCACCGAGCTCGGAGAGCTTGGAGCGGCTGGGCTCTGGCTCCCGGAGCTGCTTTGGCCTGGGGCAGGGGAACCCGCGGGGGTCGCTCCTTAGAGCCTGCTCCTAGCAGAGCGTGAGCCGGGATCAGAGAGGCCGGGTTCTGGCTCCCGAAGCTGCTTTGGACCAGGGTTGGGGAACCTGCGGTGACTGCTTCTCGGTCCAGGTCCTGCTGGGTGCTGTGGGGGCCAGAGGGGCAGAGTGGAGCTGCCGCCTGCACAGAGAGCAGGCCAAGTGACTTGCCAGCGTGGTATCACGACACCCCAACTGCAGCTGGGGCTGAAGAGAGTAGCCGCCCACACCTAGAACAGGACCAGCGACCCCACGACGGTGCGGTAGCCAAGTCACCCCATTTGGAGTAGGAGCTGTGCAGAGCCGCCGTCTGAGCCTGCAAGGTAGACAGACCTGCGACCCACTGGCAGGACAGGCCTGGTAGCCTGCCAGCATGGTGGACACGTAGCACCGAGGCAGTCACGTCACACAGGTTGGAGTGGGGGTGGAGCAGAGCTGCCGCCCGTGTCCAGAAAAGGCCCAGCGACCCGTTGGAGAGGCAGTCAGGTACCCCCCATTGGGAGTGGGGGCTGAGCAGAACTGCTGCCCGAGCCCGCAAGGTAGGCAGACCTGAGACCCACCGGAGGAACAGGCCTAGAGGCCTGCCAGTGTGGTAGACACGTCACACCAATTGGAGTAGGGGCCGAGCAGAGCCACCGCCCACAAGAGAAAGAAAGCAGATTACATTTAGGGGTAAACAAATCAGGATAACAGCTGATCTCTCAACACAGACTCTGAAAGCTAGAAGATCCTGGAATAACATATTTCAAACACTCAAAGAAAATGGGTTCCAACCAAGAATCGTGTATCCGGCGAAATTAAGCTTCAGGATGGAAGATGAAATTAAAACCTTCCACGATAAACAAAAGTTAAAAAGAATTTGCAGCTAGAAAACCGTCTCTTCAAAAAATCCTTGGCAAAACATTACAGGAAGAGGAAATGGAAAATAACAATGAAAACCAACAGTGGGAGGTAGGACAGTAAAGGGGGGAAAGTAATCAAAGAGGAAAACAAATCAGGTTTAGTAACATTAATAAACAAATATGGCTGGAAGAACAAACCATATCTCAATAATAACCCTAAATGTTAATGGCTTAAACTCACCAATTAAGAGACACAGGCTAGTTGAATGGATCACAAAACAAGACCCAACAATATGCTGCCTACAGGAGACGCATTTGATAGGAAAAGATATACATAGACTGAAGGTGAAAGGTTGGGAAAAATCATACCACTCATATGGACTGCGGAAACAAGCAGGAGTGTCCATACTCATATCTAATAAAATAGATTTCAAGCCAAAGTTAATCAAAAGGGATAAAGAGGGACACTACATACTGCTCAAAGGAACCATACACCAACAAGACATAACAATCATAAATATATATGCCCCAAACAATGGTGCAGCTATGTTCGTCAAGCAAACTCTTCTCAAGTTCAAGAGTCTAATAGACCACCATACAATAATCATGGGAGACTTCAACACACCTCTCTCACCACTGGACAGATCTTCCAAACAAAAGTTAAATAAGGAAACTATAGAACTCAATAACACAATTAACAACCTAGACTTAATTGACATATATAGAATATACCACCCAACATCAAGCAGTTACACTTTTTTCTCAGCAGCACATGGATCCTTCTCAAAATAGATCATATATTATGTCACAGGGCAACTCTTAGACAATATAAAGGAGTAGAGATAATACCATGCATCTTATCTGGTCATAATGGAATGAAACTGAAAATCAACGATAAAAGAAGGAAGGAAAAATCATGCATCACTTGGAGAATGAACAATAGGTTACTGAATGATCAATGGGTTTTAGAAGACATCAAGGAGGAAATTAAAAACTTCTTAGAGTTAAACGAAAACACAGACACAACATATCGGAATCTCTGGGACACATTGAAAGCAGTTCTAAGAGGAAAATTCATTACTTGGAGTTCATTCCTTAAAAAAAGGAAAAACCAACAAATAAATGATCTCATACTTCATCTCAAAATCCTAGAAAAAGAAGAGCAAAACAACAGCAAAAGAAGTAGAAGGCACGAAATAATTAAAATCAGAGCTGAAATTAATGAAATCAAAACAAAAGAAACAATTGAAAAAATTGACAAAACTAAAAGTTGGTTCTTTGAAAAAATAAATAAAATCGACAGACCCTTAGCCATGCTAACGAAGAGAAGAAGAGAGAGAACTCAAATTACTAGCATACAGGATGAAAAAGGCAATATCACAACAGACACTTCAGAAATACAGAAGATAATCAGAAATTATTTTGAATCCTTATACTCCAATAAAATAGAAGATAGTGAAGGCATGGATAAATTTCTTATGCCATATGATCTGCCCAGATTGAGTCAGGAGGATATAGACAACCTAACAGACCAATAACAATAGAGGAAATAGAAGAACCATCAAAAGACTACCAACTAAGAAAAGCCCAGGACTGGATGGGTATACAGCAGAGTTTTACAAAACCTTTAAAGAGGAACTAACACCAATACTTTTCAAGCTATTTCAGGAAATAGAAAAAGAGGGAGAACTTCCAAATACATTCTACGAGGCCAACATCACCCTGATGCCTAAACCAGACAAAGACACTTCAAAGAAAGAAAACTACAGACCAATATCTCTAATGAACCTAGATGCAAAAATCCTCAATAAAATTCTGGCAAATCGGATTCAAAAACATATCAAAAAAATTATACACCATGATCAAGTAGGATTCATCCCTGGGATGCAAGGCTGGTTCAGTATACGGAAATCAATAAATGTTATTCACCACATCAATAGACTTAAAAATAAGAACCATATGATCATCTCGATAGATGCAGAAAAAGCATTCGACAAAGTACAGCATCCCTTTATGTTCAAAACTCTAGAAAAATTAGGGATAACAGGATCATACCTCAACATTGTAAAAGCAATCTATGATAAGCCACAGGCCAGCATCATTCTGAATGGAGAAAAATTGAAGGCATTCCCTCTAAGATCTGGTACAAGACAGGGATGCCCTCTCTCACCACTTCTGTTCAACATAGTCCTCGAAACACTGGCCAGAGCAATTAGACAGACGAAAGAAATTAAAGGCATAAAAATAGGAAAAGAAGAACTTAAATTATCACTATTTGCAGATGACATGATTCTAAACCTAGCAGACCCAAAAGGGTCTACAAAGAAACTATTAGAGCTAATAAATGAATTCAGCAAAGTGGCAGGATATAAAATCAACACACATAAATCAAATGCATTCCTGTATATCAGCGACAAATCCTCTGAAACGGAAATGAGGACAACTACTCCATTCACAATATCCCCCCAAAAAATAAAATACTTGGGAATCAACCTAACAAAAGAGGTGAAAGACTTATACAATGAAAACTACAGAACCCTAAAGAGAGATATAGAAGAAGACCTTAGAAGATGGAAAAATATACCTTGTTCATGGATAGGCAGAACTAACATCATCAAAATGGCGATATTACCAAAAGTTCTCTATAAGTTCAATGCAATGCCAATCAAAATCCCAACAGCATTTCTTGTAGAAATAGATAAAACAATCATGAAATTCATACGGAATAATAAAAGACCCAGAATAGCAAAAACAATGCTAAGCAGGAAGTGTGAGTCAGGCGGTATAGTGATCCCAGACTTCAAACTATACTACAGAACAATAGTAACAAAAATAGCATTGTACTGGTACCAAAACAGGCGGGTGGACCAATGGAACAGAATAGAGGACACAGTAACCAATCCACAAAACTACAACTATCTTATTTTGATAAAGGGGCTAAAAGCATGCAATGGAGGAAGGATAGCATCTTCAACAAATGGTGCTGGGAAAACTGGAAATCCATTTGCATCAAAATGAAACTGAATCCCTTTCTCTCGCCATGCACAAAAGTTAACTCAAAATGGATCAAGGAGCTTGATATTAAATCAGAGACACGGTGTCTGATAGAAGAAAAAGTTGGCTATGATCTACATACTGTGGGGTCCGGCTCCAAATTCCTCAATAGGACACCCATAGCGCAAGAGTTAACAACTAGAATCAACAAATGGGACTTACTCAAACTAAAAAGTTTTTTTCTCAGCAAAAGAAACAACAAGAGAGGTAAATAGGGAGCCTACATCCTGGGAACAAATCTTTACTCCACACACTTCAGATAGAGCCCTAATATCCAGAGTATACAAAGAACTCAAAAAATTAGACAATAAGATAACAAATAACCCAATCAACAAATGGGCCAAGGACCTAAACAGACACTTCTCAGAGGAGGACATACAATCAATCAACAAGTACATGAAAAAATGCTCACCATCGCTAGCAGTCAGAGAAATGCAAATCAAAACCACCCTAAGATACCATCTCACTCCAGTAAGATTGGCAGCCATTATGAAGTCCAACAACAACAAGTGCTGGAGAGGATGCGGGGAAAAGGGTACACTTGTTCATTGTTGGTGGGACTGCAAATTGGTGCAGCCAATTTGGAAAGCAGTATGGAGATTTCTTGGAAAGCTGGGAATGGAACCACCATTTGACCCAGCTATTCCCCTTCTCGGTCTATTCCCTAAAGACCTAATAAGAGCATGCTACAGGGACACTGCTACATCGATGTTCATAGCAGCACAATTCATGATAGCAAGATTGTGGAACCAACCTAGATGCCCTTCAATAGATGAATGGATAAAAAAAATGTGGCATTTATACACAATAGAGTATTACTCTGCATTAAAAAATGACAAAATCATAGAATTTGGAGAGAAATGGATGGCATTAGAGCAGATTATGCTAAGTGAAGCTAGCCAATCCTTAAAAAACAAATGCCAAATGACTGCTTTGATATAAGGGGAGTAACCAAGGACAGGCTAGGGACGAAGAGCTTGAGAAGAAGATTAACATTAAACAGGGATGAGAGGTGGAAGGGAAAGGGAGTGAGAAGGGAAATCGCATGGAAATGGAAGGTGATCCTCAGGGTTTTACAAAATTACATATAAGAGGAAATGAGGGGTAAGAGAAGAATAATACAAGTGGAAGAAATGATTTACAGTAGTGGGGGTAGAGAGAGAAAAGGGGAGGGGTGGGGAGGGGAGGGGAGGGGAGATAGTAGAGAATAGGATAGACAGCAGAATACATCAGACACTAGAATGGCAATATGTAAATCAATGGAAGTGTAACTGATGTGATACAGCAATCTGTATACGGGGTAAAAATGGGAGTTCATAACCCACTTGAATCAAACTGTGAAATATGATATATTAAGAACTATGTAATGTTTTGAACGACCAACAAAAAAAAAAAAAAAAAAAAAAAAAAAAAAAGAACCAGCAAAGTCTAGTGGCAAAGCCATCTTCACTCTGGATCACTTCTGCTGTGGGTGAGATGTGTGGAGGCATCCCCCACCTCTAGCTGGACAGTCTGCCAGAGAAACCCAAGTGCCTTCTTTGTTTCAAGGGGCTATTTCTGTAGCTCCCATGGGCTTTCCCTCAAATAAAGAGTTCTGGAGGTCAGCATATATTCTTTTGGTCCAATTTATTGGGGGAAATTGTTCTCCAATTCCCTGCTTTCACCACTCTCTGACCATTTTGTTTTAAGGCTGTCTGTTTTCCTGACGATGTTTCAATGAGCCCTGTTTTCCTAAGAAAAGAGCAAAGATTAAGCAATTCCCCTTATCCCTTTGTATTCTCCAAACAGCTTACTACAAAGAACTGCCTTGCTCCATATGGCATGGATACAACTCTTGTGCATCTGCTGTGATAGGTTTCCATTATTGTAAACAGAACGACTTAACTATCTATTTTGAGCTCACAGTTTCAGAGGTTCAGTCCACCATCAGAGGACTCCATGGGTTTGGGCCAGAGGTAAGGTAGAGCACTATGACAGAAGGTCATGACAGCAGAAAGCAGCTCACGTCTAGGTACCCAGGAGGGAGAGAGAGAAAGTGGAAGGAGCCAGGAAGACAAGATATAATCCCCAGGGCATGTCCCATCATCCTAGAGTTACCAACCAGTACCATAGTGCTTTCAAATTATTAATCCATTAAATAGATGAATGCACTGATTAGCTCATAGCTTTTATAATCTGATCATTTCACCTCCTGCATCAACAGAGGAGCTTTTGGGGGACAGATTTATATTCAAACCATAACACCTGCCTTGTTTACCTATGACAAAGCCAGACATAGGCCCTCCACATTTCCATCACACAGGGATCAGCCCTCATTATCCCTCCTGAGAATGGCCTTAGAGAAAACCTTCTCTGATCTGATCTACTGTCCTATTATCCCACCACCATTCATTTTTACTTCCTCACACTCCATTTTATTTAGTCTTGTTTTCTCCTCATAATGAAAGAAAACCTCTTCGGCTGAACACTAGAGACCCCAGCAAATCTAACAAGGGGAAATTTCACCCTCACGCAACATGTCTATCTCTTAATTGCTGTGGTTTCTTACTCTGCCTCAAGATGCCCCTTTCAAAGACAGCCTTCCTTTATCAGGTTTGGGTTTGTTTTCTGTCTGACATTTCCCCTCTCCTTCATCAGAAACAGGTCCACCCTTTGCCCTTCTCTTTGAATTCTTTTTCTTTTTTTTTTTTCCTTATTCTTTCATATATATATATATATATAAATTTTTAGTTGTAGTTGGACACAATATATTTATTTATTTATTTTTATGTGGTGCTGAGGATCAAACCCAGTGCCTCACACTGGTCCAGTGCTCCACCACTGAGCCCCAACCCCAGACCTTTTGTTATTCTCTGACAAGAGGTTTCACTGCTCTTTGGGAACCAGGTTACTAGTCATTAGCAATTCACCTAGTAAAGTAAGGAAACTCTGCAATTTAAAAGAAAATATGTTGAATCTATCTTCTGTAGCAACCCTCACATAGGAGAGAAGTGTGAGCATTCACCTTATCTTGTATGTGGCAAAGCTGTTCAACATGTGCATTCCATTTAATCCAATCATTCCATTTACAGAAGCTGTTCTAAGGAAATACTAGGATATAGCTCAAATTTCTTTGAAGTCTTCATATACTTAACAATATTATTTACAAAAAAAAAAAGAAAAAAATGAGGAAGGGAAAAATAAAACCTAATCAAAAAGAGAATTGGTACACAGAAGACCATCTTTAATAATTTATTTGCAAAACCAATATTTTACGACATGGAAAATACCTATAATATATACTAATGATATAAAAATATAAATACATAGAATAAAATTTTAATTTAAAAAAGTGCATAAATTTTATTTTTATATTTACACATATTTTCACAAATGCACTTGACTTTTTCTACATTTAAAAGTAGAAAAAAACACATTTTTGTTTTTGGTAAATTTCAGGTAAAAATGTATAAATTGATCTACTGTGTATCAGTCTTTTACCACAAACATAACATTGCTTAATTGACACACAGCTTTTTCCTTGCCTTATACATATGAATGATAATTTTTTGTATTTCTATCCTGAATTATCTCCAAATTCCTAACAGTAGTGGGGGTACAGTTGAGAAACCAAGTGATAGCAATTAGGGACTCATTACTATTCATATTCTTAAAATTACGCTGAAGGAGGAGAAAGTTGCTTGTGGTATAGAGAGAAGAGGCAGAAACAAACAAAATCCTATTTGGCTTTGTACAAACCTGAACTCTATTGAGTAGATTCTAGAGTAGTTCAATTGTATGCCCAGAATGGAAGGTGAGTCTCTAATACTTTTATATTTTAGAAAGAGTCAACTAAAGAGTTCTACCTTGCCCTCATAGTAATTCCAAGGTAGTTAAAATCTACTCTTAGTTGGGCTGGGGATGTGGCTCAAGTGGTAGCGCGCTCACCTGGCATGCTTGCGGCCCAGGTTTGGGTTTGATCCTCAGTATCACATACAAACAAAGATGTTGTGTCCACCGACAAAACCAAAAACATAAATATTAAAATTCTCTCTCTCTCTCTCTCTCTCTCTCAAAAAAAAAAACTACTCTTAGCTACTAGAAATGTAACACTAAATTTAATATGTTATATTTAATTGTGATACTGTATTACTGAATTTTTAAAAACTCAGTTCCTCATGAATCAAGAAATTAATCTCAAAATTTAAACTTTAAACATTTTAGAGGAAATACAGACAACTATTGTTATAGCTAACTCAAAATAATTATATACTATAAAGGTATAGTTTAATACATTCAATTTCATAAAATTAAATTTTTTGTTCATCAAGAGCTGTCTTTTCACACAGGAATGAAAAGATAGCCCATATACAAGGAAATCAAATTCATATCCAGAATATATAAAGAATTCTTGCAAATCAACAACAAAAAGACCCAACAAATTCAATAAGAAGAAACAAACAGAAAATAAATCATGAATAGCAGCCAAATTTATGAAAGACCACAATGTTGAAGAAAGAAAAAGACCCCCAACTCCACCTTGAATTTTATTTAAGTAAACACTACTGAGTTTCTGGAATAGCTCAGCTACTATGGTTGAAATAGAATGACTTGCTTCCTCCCCTCCTGAGCTTACCAATCTTCTGGGAGGAAGGCTGATATACATTAAAAGTAAGAAAACACAGTATGATATGTCAAACATTCTCTAGCAGCTGTAATGGAAATATAATGTAAGCCACATAGGTCATTTTAAATTTTCTAGTAATCACATTAAAAGAGTCAAAAGAAACAAGTTAGATTTATTCTCATGATAAATTGTCGCTAGCCAAATATATTCAAACTATCATCATTTTGATATATAATCGATATAAAATTATTAATGAGATATTTTAATTTTTAATACCAACTCTTGAAAATCCAGTGTACATTTTAGTCTTTGGTACATTAGCTTTCTTCGGATTTCTGCCTCAACAGATTTAGAAGCAAACTTTCCATTCCCTTTCCCAACCCTGTTTCTCTACTTGTGTTTTCTCTCCTTGGAATATATCGGGAAGAAAAATCGTCCAACCTTTTACAGGAGATGAGGATTTTATTTAAATTGTTTATACATTTTTCCCCACATTTTTATTGGTGCATTATCGTTGCACATAATGGTGCAATTTGTTGTTACGTATTAGTACATGTACAAAATAGGACAATGTAGTTTGGCCAATTTGGCTTCCAGGCACTACCCCCCTCCACTACTTCTCATCCCTTGGTCCCTTTCCTCTATCTAGTCATCTCCTTTTGATTCATTCAAACCAATGCATCAATTTAGCAGCTCAGAGAAAGAACTAAATTCATAGTAAGAAAACCTATGTTCAAGTTTATGTCCAGGGTGAACCTGAATCAGAGGAGATGTCACATGAAATGTTTCTTTATAAAATTACATATCTCAATTCTTGCTCAATCAGGCCCTAACGTGAGTATTAGATCCTAACATATCAAGGGGCCCAAGTCTCTGTGCTTTTTCTGAGAAGCAGGCAGAAGCAGAAATTTATTGAATTTCCTTTCTTTTCTTTCTTAAAGCTTTGTCCCCCTTTCCAGTTTCTTCCAATCCTTCCTCCTTGAATAAAGAATAAACTTTTTCTTCTAAAGACAGCTAGTCCCTAGCAGACTCACTCTCTCCCGTGTTTTCATCAGTGACCTAGTTAACCACTGATTTCCCACTGAGGCAAGTTTAGTGAAAGTCCCGCAGGTCCTCTCAGAGGGAAGCCTCTGTTCAGTTTGTGGTGTCTGAAGAGCTGCAAGCAGGTGCCCAGGGTCTCGGCGTCTTCCTCAGCATGGGTAATTTATGAGTCCCCAGCAAGACAGCCGGAAGAGAAGAGATCCCGGATAGGGGACCCTGCTAATTGGCCCTTTCAGTTCCTGGCAGGCACTACCAGTGGGAAGCTCCTGTGCTGACTTCTTATGTCCTTTGCACAAGGCAGAGATACATCATAGGTCGACAAATTTTAAAAAAAGAAAGAAAGAAAAGAAAACAAGTGGGAAAAGCCCCCAGCTCTAGGGAGAGGCTGTCATTGGCTTTGCCCAGCTGCATGGCCATCTCCTGAGAACGCAAGGGCCACACCATGGGTATCAGCTTTTGTTGTGTGCCAGTTGAACAGAGAGAACGCACTCCCTGCTACAGATAGAAGAGTCAGGCTGATTGATTTAGGCCCCTGAGTATCTGATTCATGAGGAATGCAGCAGCTGTTGGAGCTCAGGTACAGCGTAGGGTGATCCAGTGAAGGCTGCCAGGTCACAATTCAACCCAGGCTTCCAGTTGGGGGATCCACACCAGGAGCCCGAGATAAGAATACCCAACTCACAATAAGAAAGGTCATGAGGAGGTGGCAAGACCTTAAAATAGACAAATGGCACATTATAGCTGTGCCCCCTGCCAACAGTAGCATCTTACACTAAGATAATGAGAACAATCCTTACCTAATTGCAGACCTAAGTCCTGTTTTCTTGCCCATCCTCTACCACCCACCCCATTGCCTAAGGGTGTTATTTATTTGACCCAGTTTCAGCTGCACAAAAATGAGGCTCACTGGGGCAGGTGAATTGTGAATGAATGCTCTATGAAGTGATGTGTTCAAATCCCCTTTGGAAATGGCCTTTGGTTCAAGGTACCAATGAAACAGCAGCTAGTTTTGGTGGGAATAGAAGGTCTATGGGAGGAGTCCCTCTGCCAGAGTTCAGAGAGATGACCAAGAGATGTGATCACAGTTTTGAGCACATGGGTGAAAGTATTTAAATTTCCTTCAAACACTTTTAAATCTATACTGGATTGTGAGGCGAGAGAAAGATATTGTGTGTCTTTAATGATTTGGGTTATGAAACATACTCAATTAAAAATTAGGTTGGAATAGAAGGTAAGTCTCTTTACCAAAAGGATCAATTGTTTGCTTTTTGATGGCATTCTGACTGAAAATGGTTGAACTCACTGTACTTAAGAGCTGTTAAATTTGAATACTGGAGATAATTTTCTAGCTTTGCCCAACATTACTATTATAGCACATTATTTTTGAGAAATCTATTTATATTTCTCATCTAATTTCTTCTGCAGAACAATGCTGAGATAAAGTAATATTCATAATTATAATATCTAACATTTATTGGTTAACTATAGCATACCAAGCACAGTGCTAAAATATTAATGTTTACATTTTACCTCTAAAAACTCCAAGACTAACAGGAATTGATTCAATTTTGTTTTAACCCACTTGTTGAGGGAAAGTTTATAATTGTGTGTCAAGAGACTTGGGTCCTTAGCTTAGGCTTTAAGCAGCTAACCAGCTTCTGGGCATTTCTGGGCCTCAGTTTCCTCATAGACAACCCATAAAAGCATATTATAAGCTGTCACATTTGCTGTTCAACTATTTCCTGCCAAATGTGTAACATAAATGCCCATATTATAGATGAGAAAATGAGGGTCAGAGAGAACAAGAAACATATTCAAAATCACTGGGTCAGTAAATGTGTACCCCTGGAATTGAAGCCCAGAGCTCTGATGCCAGGTGCTGTGGAATCTCCCCTTCCTTTCCCCTCCATTTAGAATTATCTCAAAGGTTAGCATTTTAGGTCTGTTATCTGTGAGATATTTGATGATCTGAGGAACTACATGCAATTTCGGCAGGATCACAAATAGTGAGCCTGTTTGCTTTTGAGAGAGTGAACTTAGGAATGCTCCACAGGGTGGACCACTCCATCTCTTCTGTTTTTTTTTTTTTTTTTTTTTTCTGAGACCAGTGTCCTAAGCCTTCCACACCACTGTGTCTTCTGTATGTGGTAAAGCAGGGTGTATTCTGTGGTGGATCATGGGGAGGATTAAATCTGAGGTTTTAGCTCGAACCTGTGAGATCACTTGATTAATATTAGTCATTCTTCTTATGATACATAAACAGATTCTGGCTGCCTAACCTTGTAGATCCCCCTTCCTTTGGAGTGTGTGACTCAACACTCATCTCTGGCCAAGAAAAACAGCTTCCACAGGAGGAAAACTCATACTTTTCCTCTGACTTCTTGAGACCACCATTGTGTTAAATTAATCTACTGCAATATCGAAAGAAGCAAAAACTCCCATCACATCGCTTCACACCTTTAGAGAAACAGCCAAAATTTCCATAACCTAGGTTGACTGTGGGCTTATGTCATGTCCATATATTGATTGTTTTCTCCTAAATTATTGACTGCATGTCATCAGCATAGTGACATGATGAGAGTCATTCTTTAAATCTTCTTAAGCTTTGGGTTCATTTTTTTTTTTTCCTGTCTGTGTATCCAGAGCTGCAATCTTAACAACAGCAAGAAAGCAAAAGGAAAAAACAGAAACAAAGAAAGCATGCGAGACACGGCCCAGGATCAAGAGTCTCTTCTCTTGCAATCGCCTTTGGAATTTCTCAAAGTCCAAAATGCAATTAATCACTCCTGTGAGGAAATTTGCAATCGATCAATACATTTCATCATTGCTTTAATTATCCTTAAAGCTGTTTGAGGACCAATGTTTCCTGCTTTTTGAAAATAAATGAATAAACAGAACCTTCATTAAGACTCCACTCACTCTCTCTTTCTCTCAAGGTAGAGCTGTGGACAAAAACACAATGTAAATAGGGAATTACTGTTTCCTCTTTTCCCCTCTCTTCTCTAACTCCTTCCTCCATTTTTCCTCCTTTTTTCTCTTCCCCCTCTTTTCTCTCTACCCCTCCATTTGTCCCTTCCTCCCTCCATTTCTTTTTTCCTCCTTCCTTGTAGGGAAATTAGAAGGTCTCTCTTAAATCTCCCTAAGTAGCAAGCAACAGACCACTGAGCACACAGACTGATTCTTGAATTCAGTGGGAAAATAGAAAGCCAAGGTCAGAGGAGGACGGGAGGAGGTGTTGAGGCATTGGCCCTGATTTCCCCAGTTCACCAAATTCATCCTCCAGACCTCTCATGGGTGATTCGAAGGAAGAGACATCACACAGACCACACACTGCAGATGCTGCAACAGTGTGAATGCGAATTTTAAAGTATAGAGTCTCTATTTTGGAGCCAAACCTTTTTTATCCTCACTTGATTATATATATATTTCTATTTCTATTTTAATGTAAGATTACACACACATGGCTTAGTTACTCACTATATGACAAATATTCCTGACTCATCACCCAGATCAAGAATAGAACTGTGCTAACATGTCCCTTCTACCTTTCCATGGACAATGTCCCAATCCAGTCCTTCTCCCGCCCAAATGGCTTTTCTGATTTTCATAGATATTACTTACTTGCGTAGCTCTATGGTTCTTATGACCCAAGTGATCATCTCCAGATTAGTTTAGCTTCATCTTACACATTATTTTTTTTAATTAACTCAACATGACTCTTTTAGTCTACAAGTGTTTCCCTCTATCCCTTTCTTATCTAAACAATTTACCTTGTTGGAGCTGTAGAACATTTCCCATAGCCTGTGTACTGCTGAATTCACATTCCTGACTCAGTTCAACATGTTCTTCTGCACTTAGAATATTCTATGAACTGGCAGTTGGATCTAGAGAATGGATCAGACTTCACCTTGATATCATTGGGCCAAGGTTCTCTATTCATTTCTTCTAACACTTATAGAAACACACATCTAAACAGTACTATGTGGCATTGATTTATGTTCTTTTTTGAAATTTTAAATTACCTTGATTTAGGGATAGAGATGATTTCTTTGCTCTCTTCAATTCATATTCTGCTAAAAACAAAACAAAAATAATGACCAAATAATTCATTCTTTTACTCACTAAACAGATATTATTGGGCTCTTACTAGCTACTGGTTATATTCCCAGAGTAACACATTGCTCTATATTAGGGATTATAAAAGAATAATGTATAAAATCACTCAGAACTGAGATTGACAAAGCAAGCATTCAGCAAATGTTAGCTGATAATATTTTGTAATATAAGTACTAATTTTAAGTCACCCTTTATCAAAATCCTACTGTGCTTCATATCAGTGGGTTTTTCTATCAATTAGGGAGAGTCAGATCAAAAACCGAAAAATTAATTAATAAATTTCAAGTAATGAGAAAAGTATTTGGAAAATAAAAAAGGGTCAGATAAATTGTAGGAACAGTGGTGAGGGACTGATATCTATATCAGGCTGTCACTAGGACTTTATAATCAGGTGATATCTGAGCTGAGCCCTGCTTCCACTGAAGGTATGAGTCAGGAGATCTTTGTGGGAAGAGCAGTCCACCAGAAAAAAGTCATGACGGAGGCTATCCTGGAAGTTTTGAGGAACAAAATAGGGGGCCATGGAACCTAGTTATGTGTATAAGAGAGACCAGGAGAAGATGAGGTCAGAGAGCTAGCAAGTGTACAGACACATCATGAAACACTGATCATCTTTTTACTTTACAGAGCTTCATTTAGAACTTTTATTTATTTGAAACCTAATTCTGAGCAGTTCTGCAACAGGGTTGAAATGGGAAGCTGTGATTTAGGCTCAAGAAGAATATATCCAGCAATGAAGGGGGTTGAAAGACAGACATGGATTGAGTCACTACTGAATGTTCTTAATTTATATAAAAATAACAATCATTCAAGGCTACCTGTAATTGGGTGCTGTATCATTCACCAGAAAGCAGTTTTCTGATTGTGACAATAAAAAAAGCTCCTAGAAGAGGATGGTTCAACTCAGGCAAAAGAGAGGTTACTCTAAGTGGAGGACATAACAGTTGCCAAGGTTCAGAAACAGGAGGAAGAAACAAGTTCTGAGGTGGCCAATGGCTCCTCCTGATTAGACTTATTAAAGCGGTGCAGAGATTACAGATGGATGATGGGGACACTTCAGGGTCCATACTTTTAGAAGGCAGGATGTTAAAGAAGATATTTGTTATGGAACCAACCTAGATGCCCTTCAGCAGATGAATTGATAGGGAAACTTTGGTATACAGACACAATGGAACATTACTCAACATTAAAAGAGAATAAAATCATGGCATTTGCAGGTAAATGGATGAAGTTGGAGAATATAATGCTAAGTGAAGCAAGCCAATCCCCCCAAAAACCAAAGGCTGAATGTTTTCTTTGATATGAGGATGGTGACTCATAATGGCAATGGGGGGGCAGAGGAGCGTGGGAAGAAGGGAGGAATTTTAGATAAGGCTAAGGGAGGGAGGGGAAAGGAGGGGGCAAAGGGATAGAAATGATGGTAGAATGAGTATGAGTTAGACATCATTACTCTAAGTACATGGTTGAAGACACAAATGGTGTGAAAATACTTTGTGTACAATCAGTGACTTGAAAAAATGTGCTAGTGTAATATGAAATGAATTGCATTCTGCCATCATGCATAACAAAATAGAATAAATAAATAATTTAATTTAAAAAAACACACAAAAAAAAAAGAAGAAAAAGAAAATGACTTGGAAGGTTTGGAGAAAAAAAGAGTCATTTTTCAAAAGAGGAATTTATATAGTAATATCAAAACTAATGCACCAATTCCGAGATGAGGTGCTAATGACCTGAATTATAGTAAAAAAAAAATTAAAGAAAAGAGTGAGGGGACATCATATTTAAACTGTGACCTTAGTTAGTAAAGGATAGAAAGAATGAGCATGCACTGTAACCTCAGCTCTAATAGTTAAATGGCTGTGTATGGGAGCACACATTGTGACAGACCTTGTACACACATGCTTATTAATAGGTGAAATACAAACACATGCAATAGACTTATATGCATTGTATATATTTATCAATTCCTTGCTTTTATCTCATTTTTCTTGCTTTCTTTCCCTCCAGAATTCCAGGAATTTCTCTTTGCTCTAGATTCCTTAAGCTTTCTACTAGGATAATTTTTGTTTTGTCTTGTTTTGGTACTAGAGATTGAACCCAGGGACACTTTACTACTGACTCACATCCCCAGCCCTTTTGAGACAGAGTTTCTATAAGTTGTCCACACTGGCCCTGAACTTGCAGTCTTCCTGTCTTAGCATTCCAAGTCACTGGGACTACAGCGACCAAGCCTAGCTAGCATAACCTTCTTACTCTAAGCCTTTTATATAAATCTTTGTAGGATCTGGAATTTTCTAGTGCTGCCATGTCAGAAAAGCAACTTGTTCCAAGTGCCTTTCTCTTAGAGTTATATGTTTTCCAAAGTGGCAATGAACCAATCTGGGACTGTTTTCTCTTTTTGAATCACACATCACAGGGAACCATCGGTGATACACTCATTCGTAGGGAGACAACATAACTTAGTGGTTCAGAAAGCAGCTCCTCAAGGGGTATTGCTGAGACTGCAACTCTGTTCCTGCCATTACTAACTGTAGCACCGGGCACATTTCCTGCATTTCAGTTTCCTCGTTTTGTAAAGAGGAATATTTATGATAATTACATCATTGCTCTAAATTAAGGATTATATAAGAATAATATATGAAATCACTCAGAACTGAGACTGACAAAGCAAGCATTCAGCAAATGTTAGCCTTTTTTTGTCATATAAATACTACTTTTAGGTCTAACCCTTTATCAAAAACTTGCTGTGCTTCATGTCAGTAGTATACTAGGATATCTATGAAAAATATCTTTCTAGGTGTGACTCTCAATGTCCTCAAACCCATAATTCCCTATAGTAGACATATAAGATCAGGTTCAATTGCAATTCTTTATTAAACCACCATTGTATTCAAGCTACTGAAAACCCATCAGTGGTTTGCCTAAGAGATGTGGTGAAGGGAAGAAAAAAGGACTGCTGCCCAGTCCTGGTTAGGCCATGAACAAGCTGTGCAACTGTGGACAAGACAGTCCACCCACCTTCACCTCCTTGGCTTCAAGCTTCCTATCAGTGAAATAAGGGAGTTGGGTTGAAGACTCTCTGGGATTCCTTTCCTGCTGACCTCTCTGTGTTTTTATTGTTTTTCTTTTCTTTTTTTTTTTTTTTTTAGACAAAGTTTAGAAGATCAAAGGAGTCTAGCAAAACAGGGTGCTCAACAAAAGACTGAGCATGGCCACATACACGCGGATGCTTGGTTGAAAACCTTCTCTTTCTTTATCACACTGTTCACTGCAGGAAGCTGAAGTTGCTTCCTGTTCTGTCCCTGTGAGTGTCAAGAGACTTATTGTACAAATCTTGGTACAGGAGAATTTCTGATCTCTTTGGCTTTTCGCTTTAAATTAATGCATGTTGACACGAGAGAAGATTATATTTGTCATATTTCTTCTTGTGTATGTATATTCCTGGTCTGGAGGAACAACTGAAGGGCAAGAAAACTGCAGAACACATTTCTATCCCTCAGAATCTATGCTAAGAGAGCCATGAGCTAGGTCATACACAATCCTTTTATAAATAGGATAAGCATACATGAAACCCAAAACTAATAATAGATAAAACCAAGCTGAGAACTTATCCAAAACATTATCTAAATAACTGCAAGAGGAAACAAATACCACCCTGCTGTTTCTGATATCACTAACACTTATGTGTTGCAGGTAATCAAATCCTCCTAATGTTTGTTCCCACCTTTGACATTCATCCAGACCTAGGGGTTGGCAAATGCCATCACTACCTAACTGTAGGATGAGTTACATCAGGGTGGAGACTCCTGCTTTGGAGCTATTTCATTAAGAATTTTAGCATGAAACTGAAAACAGGATAGAGTAATTGACTTTCAGATAAAAACAGTGATTACCCTATAAGCAACTTTACAAACCACTCCAGTCCTCATTTGTGAATATCCTATGTCCTTGCTGTGCTTGCTAGACACACAGCATAGGGAACTGTTGCTGCTCCTAAAGAATCACATTCCATTGTAATCCAAAGCTAATCGTTTGAAAATTCTTCTTTCTGGGCTGGGCTTTATCCTCATGTCACTTTCATTTGTCATAATATCAACCACCAGAAATGCAGAGGAAGTAAAATTTCTCTCCCTTGTGGGAGGATCTCATGTGTTTGAAGTAGACTGACCAGGAAATATCTTGACTGGACTTGATATGGGCTTCAAGGAATTCCAGCAGGCAGGGCCAAAGAGGGCAGGTGGAAGCAGATTAGAAATTAGAGAGGGGACCAAACCTAAATCAGGATGAACACAAAGATAAATAATCTGTATCTAGAAAAGCAGGCAAATTGCTTTATAAAATATGCATTTATTTGCTATTGTTGTTGCAGATACTTTTAAAATGTGTTAAATAGTCAGGCCCTGTGTCAGTTTCATTACAGAATACTAAAAGAAGGTGATGTGTCATTTTAGGAGACAGAGCAGTACAAGGAGAACAAGTAGATTCCATTGATTTTGCTATAATTCACCCAGATTGAAGGTGGGGCTGGTCCTATGCCTCTCTTGATCTTTCCAATGCAAATATCCTAGATTATGACATTTCATCTGTACATTTACAGAATGTTTGTTTTTAAAAGGTAGTATGGTGGAGGAGTATAATATTTAGAGTTAAAATCTTCACCTGCTCAATGAATTAGTCAATATAAAAACATCTGGACCTTCACTATGACAAGAGCATCAGGCAGGGATGTACAAGATGTACCTACACACACATACGAAAGAAAAATGAGATACTTCTTTACATCATTCAGCAGCCAACCTACTCACTGAAAGGCAAAGTTCACATGCACCATCTTTCCTTTTTCAGTGAAAATCTCTTCCATGATCTGTTATCTAATCCTATGCCCATAAGCAGGGATACCACAAGAAGCTTGGGCACACAAGTGTGAGGGGAGTGTGGCAAGGTAAATACTGAGCCTTATTTCCATTTATTGCCTCTTGTAAGGTCCAGAGCCAATCCTATTTATTGCAAAGAAGAAGCTGCCTCCTAGGCTTTGGATTCATCAGTCTGTCCCCAGATTTTTGCTCTTATTACATTGTAGTCTTCACTTCTCAGAGATTGATTTAGAACATTAAGATCTTATATGCAAGTGGAGAAAACTCTGGGAAATGTAAGCTGGCAGAGTTTAACCCTGCCTGCTTCTGTCATCTCATTGAAAGAATAGGAATCGAGGCTAAAGAGAAAAATGGTTTGCTTCCTGGATGAAATGCTGCAATGCCAAAGCTAGGTTAAGTTACAAGCTGGCAGATGGGCAGACATGGGAGTGTGGGCAACAGGGCAGATCAAAGGCAAGGTCAAAGGGCCCCAGTTCCTTGGCCATGATCAACCTACTTCTCTGTGATACTTAGGTGTGACCCACCCAGAGCTCCATATAGTAAAAGAAATAGACAGAACAAGGCTCCAGTTCTGCTTCCTTGTGTGCTTCTAGGCATCAGCCAGAGAGCACAGAGGACCCGGAGCTCCTGCAGGTGATTGAAAAGAGGAGCGGATTTTTAAGCATTTCACTTTAAAATGTACATTTCCTTCTGTTTACATCTGCATATATCTTGCCACTGATGTGGCAGCTTAAATGCTTTATTTACTTTTTAAAGCCCTGCAATTGGCGTTTAAGTTGTGGTTACAGTTCCTGTCCTTTCCAGATGCCATCCAATTGTACACAAACACATAAACAATTAAAATGGCGAGATGAGGTGGGAAAAAAGGGCAATAAAAATGGTCAGAGTCAATTAAACCAGTGAAATAAAAAAAAATTAAACCGTGGAATGGTGTACACAGTAACCCATATTTTATTATTTTCCCCTTACAACATTGTAAAAAATACATAAGCCCTTGATGTATGTATGTTTCCTTGAGAAAGGTGCTCTATGGCTCAGAGGCGGATTGGCGGCGTGTGATGTGGGCAGCTGTAAGGTAACAACATGTTTTCCCATAAAAAGCAGAGGAAATAGGCACATAAATTCCATATAAACTGTCAGTGTGTCAGCTATGCTAACACTAGGGAAGCTGGCGCCCTGGAGCTACACTAACTTATGCACCTTCATTTTTCAAATACACACTTCTTGAATTCACAAAACTAAGCTGCAATCAGGCTACTTTTTCTCCTCCTCCTCCTCCTCCTTTCTCTCTCTTCCTCCACCCCTCCTCCTCCTCTTCTTTTTCATCTTTTTCTTCCATCTAGCAGATGCCCCCCTCTCTGTTCCCAGTTCTTTTAGATAGCTCTTGCTTTAAGAAAGCAGAACACAGGCCAGGAATAAAAGAGGAAAGACTATCAAGTATTGATCCCTATATATAGTTGCCATCTTAAGTTGGCATGGCTCTTTCTGGGTTCTTTGTGCTAATAGTCAATCCCTATTGAACTGACTCTGAAAAGCATCATGATGCTGGGTCTGTGGCTGAAAAATTCAGGGACACCAAGGGAAATGAGAATTTCCCTCTTCCTACTTTTCCTTCTTTTCTACTATTGATTGGTCCTTTGGGGATATCGTGTAAGATAGAAAATAAACTTCAGCTGATTTGAAAATACAACTCAGAAGGTAAAAACACTTTTCCCTTTCCCTTTTTTACACTTGATGTACAAAAGAACTGAGAGTGAATATTACAAATCTGAATTCAGGGTCATTTGTTAAAATGAAGCAGAGAACCCTTCCTGCATCCTCCCTTGGATAAGGTGGTAGCCTCTGCATATTTCTTTTTAACTTTTTTCCTGGTTTCTTTGGAAGAATTTTATGGCTATTTTGTGAAATTCTAACATGGACTACTCACCTTAGATCAAAATTGCCCTTGTATCATGATAATTTGACTCTGTTTAATTGAAACATGTGAGAACTCGATGTCCAAGGACTTGACTTTCTATGTGAACAAGTTTCTTGAGTCCCTGAGCTTAAGTTTCTTCATCATTCCAAGGGGGCTCAACATCTTTATCACATAGGACCTGGCTTTTGTGGTTTGCAAGTGAAAAACTAAATGTGAATGATATATATTGAAAAGTTTCATGGGATCCTCATGTGTAAGGAACTAGTGAGTATTTTAAAAATTTTGAACTCAGTATTTTGAATACCTATTTAGGCAAGCTAGAATCAAAAGTGCTTGTCTCTTCTCTTTAAATTTGGAGCTCAGAGATCACAAATGTAAAATATGTAGCACACAATGTTTCTCATCTAGGATGCTGCTAAAGTTAGAATGATAGAAAGCAAAAAAGCAATACAGAAAGCCTGTGAGTTAAAAACCTTCATAACACCAAATAGAATAAAATACATACGATGATTCCATGGTTTTAATTTCTGCATAGCTAAGGTGTGATAGCTTTCAAGCATGTCTTTTACATTGATGTCTAAATATCTGTGATCATATTCTGTGCAATGACTTAGCCCAAATCCACTCCTATTATTGTTTAGCTATTAATAAAATATTATAATTCTTTTATTTTCTTTCATACTCATTGTCAGAATCAATCTCAGACAGCAGTGGCTCTCTAAGAAACACATATCTAAGACTCCCAACAAAAATCATTTAGCTATAACAAGAACTAATCACTTAATAATCACTGAATCACAAGATCAGGATTAACATTTGCTTCATTATCATTCTTATTGAGACACTGAGATACAGAGATACTACTAGCCTATTCATGAATTTGTGTAAGAAGTAACTTCATGAGGATTTTATCTTTAATATCAAGTCATGGATAATTCTATCCATACTTCATTTTGATATGGGTTTCAGAGATCTTTGGTACATTTAAGTTGTTTATTTGTGATTTTGGAACAGATTAAGCAAAGAGGGAGGTATCATATTTACCAACATAATTCAAGATTTGAATGATAATAAGAATCTTTGGCATTAAAGAAATGATGATCAATGAATTCTGATGATCTGCCTACCCTTCCCTGCATTCCTCAACATTCATTTTCAATCTACTTGTGTAACCAGGAAGCCAACTTCCTACTCTTAGCTGTGCATATGGGATCTCTTACTTTCTCAGCAGCATATCTTACACTGCTATAGGACTAAAATGGTTTCAGTTTAATTATCTAGATACATTGCTCTCTGCAGTAACCTCACTATTGTCCTCACTGTAATCTACACTATTATTAATGCCAGATTTTTCCTATTAGCTTTTAAACTGTTCTTTTACACTGCATAGTTTGCCACCAAATTGTTACCAATAAAAATCCCCAAATGCCTAAAGGTTATTTTAAACACAGGGTGAGCAATGCTGGCTTTATTTCGCCATTTATTTTGTTGAGTCATTATCCGTATGCATTGTGGGAACTTATTGTATGCATTTTTTATACTGCTGGAATGGCAGTATATTTTAACGATCCCATTTTAATGCAAACGTCCTAAAAATCATTAAACTCAGGGTTTAACAAGGACTATGCAAACTTCATCTATTGCCACCCCTTGTGTCAAATATTGTTGAGTGATAACTTTTGGAGCCTAATATATTTGGAAGTCTTGGCTTCCATTTCTTTTAGGGCTATAATGCATACTAAAGAATGCTGTAAAAGAGCATTTCCCTTTCAGTAAGTGTTCTCTGCATCATATTCTCCAGTAGTCAGATAACCAAAGAGCTTGGATATAGAATAGCCTTCTTTATAAATGTTAAAAATGTAGGCATATGGTACACATTTTAAGAAAACTTTTCAATCACTCAAAATTGGATTCAAACTATATCATAAAAACTAAAAGCATCTTCTTAATAATACTGTTGCTTAAAGATATGCACTTTGACTATGACCATGCCACTTCCGTGTAAAATTTCATCAGAATTTATTTACTAAGCTAAACCAAAGTGCCTCCACATGGATGAGGTTTATAGTGGAGAAAAGAAATCAGACAAACACACAAACGAACAAAAGCAATTAGAATTGAGATGAGAAAATGTGTGATGTGGATGTTTGTCCTCTTTATAAATATTTTTGGTAATTAAACAAATTAATTTTTCCAGGAAAGAAAGGGGAGTGATGGGAGGACATGATACTTCACCCAGGTAATCTAATACACTCCTAGGCCATCGTATCTCCCATAGACACTTTGTTCAGGTATCCTGGGAAATAGAGTGATATTATGTGATGTAACAAAGCCTTAATTGCAAGAATCAGAAGCAGTTTAGAGTTATCATAATCATGAGGAAAAGGTATAATATATATGGTGGCGGGGAGAGAGCAGGTATGTTAGCCAGTGGGCATGTCGTCATCCTTTCTTCCATGCACTCTATCATTCCTCTATTGATTCAAATTTAAAAAAAAATTGACCTCTTATTAAGGGCTATGCTTTACAGTGCCTTTCAGCTTGCATCAGTAAATAAGATAGGTAGGGTCTCTGTGCACAGGAAACTTACAGTTTTGCAAAGTGAATTTTTCCACTTGATGGGTAATGTAATCAGACATAAACATGTTAGGGTTACAAGAATTCTTCCAGTCATGGCATTATTACACTTTATAGCTAGAGGTGTGAAGACTAGAATCTCTTAGGATTTAGTTCTCAAATTTTGTTGTTATAGAAAGCTGCAACCAAACTCAGGCTTACCAATCCAAGCAGGAAGGGTAGGAGATTGTAGAGAGGAAGGCAACTGATACTGTGGGAGGAGTGGTGCCCTGCATGGGTGGGCTAGTGAGAACTAGGCTGATAAACCTATCCAAGCTACACACAGGCTAAGATTCCTGCAGGGACTCAGTAAGAGGGAAAGGGAGGTGAACTGGGAATGTGATAAAATGGAATTCAAAGCAGAGAAGCCATAGGTACTAGTTTAACCTGGATATGGTATTGGGGAACAGAGTTGGGCCATAGAAGAGGAATACTATAGCTGGTAGTTCCTCTCAAGACATCTAGATGATCTGTTTATTTTTTACTCAGAAGTTATTAAATTCACCTCTTGATACTTTTGCATTTTCAACATATCAGAGATGGCTCCTAGTTCTGCTCAGAGAGGATATTGGACTATGTCAATAGAAGAGGACTATTTAGAAAATAATACAGTAGGATTGGGGTTGTAGCTCAGTGATAGAATGCTTGCCTAGCACAGGTGAGCCTCAGTACCACATAAAAATAAATAAAATAAAATTGTAAAAAAAAAAAATTTTAAATGTAAGAAAACAATACAATAAAGTATCAAGTGCTGACTCAAAGACACAGATTGGCTTGCATTCCATCTCTAACTCTCGTTATACATGAGGCCTTGGTCAAAGTACTAAGCTTCAGGCTCCTCATCTTGATAACAACAACTTGAAAAATTTCTATTGCACATGATCCTGATATTCTTAAGAGAATTCTTATGAAGTCCTTAGAATAAATTAAATGGTAACTATCATTAAGTTTCCTTCACTTCCATTAACAGTATAGTGCATTCTCTTTAGATCATTGTTATACACAATTTAGTTACATACATGATTGGTGAATTGAATAATTAAGCTAAATTTCTTACTTATTATACTTTTTCCAGCATATACTGATATGATTCCACTTCTTTTTTGGCTGACAGGTAATAGGGAAATATAATTCAACCACTTGAATGCAGCTCTATTTGTTGTTAGTTGGAGAAAACTGTCCTCAGGCAGAATAGATAACAACAGTTTGTAAATCATCAAAGAATCAAGCAGGAAAAGTGTTTGATGGAATTTCATGGCATTATCATATAGATAACAACATAAATAAAATGTGAATATATCTAAAAAAGTTTTTCAGAATTTACATAATGAATTAAAATGAAGAGGCAAACTTAACTCTGAATTCTTTTATCAACATTCATTCATACTAGAGTCCTGGTCTTCACTGAGCTTCACCAGCATTGAAGGGACACAGCGTCTCTTAATGGTGTTAATGGTGGGAGAATATCTAACGTTTAGGAAAAAACTAAACATTCCTAGCCTTTAGAAGGGAAGGCAAAATTGGAGGAGCTCAGTTTCTCCATTACATCTAAATTCTGTAAAATATCAGATATTTTGGACAAACTTTATAGTCTGACCATTGGCCAGATTTTGGAACAGAATAAATAAGTTTGATCTTTGAAGTACTAAACACTTCTTTTCAAAAATACTTCCATTCCCATTACAGTCATAGAATGATCCTGTGAATCCTTCCTCATTTTCTTTGTGGACCTCCCAAATAAGCTTTTCCTTCTCCACAAATGTTGTCAGTAACATATTTCCTGACCCTTCAACCCTGTTAGACTTCATGTCAACCAGTACTTGAAGTCGCTAATGCACTGCTAGAGAGCATTTGCATTTAAATGTGTGTCTTCCACAGGGGTAACTAATGCAAAGACTTCTGACTACAGGAAAGTACACTTGTAAATCATTTACGATGTGGGTATATCATGAATCTTCCTTATAATATACAGCCATCTTTTTCTCACCCAATATGTAGAACTAAACTTGAATTTGAAACTGAATACAACTTGGATGATCGCCTTCTTCCTCCTCCTCTTCTTTTCCTTCTTATTCTTTAATATGGAAGAGGTGGTCAACAGTGGTTTCTTCATAATGAGATGCTTTCTTCTTTGATAAAGTGATTTCTCCCCATGAGTTCAGGGTGGACCTTAATGCCTAGAAGGAGGATGAGCTAACTAATATAGTCACCCTAACAGATAAACCTGAGATCCAGGAAGGGTGATTTCAATTATAATGGTTACACTGAAATTGAAGAGGATGTCAGAGACAGAAAGTAGCACCATTCAGAGTATATTTTTAACTGGTCCAAATATCATAACAAATTTGCCCCCATAGATGTACAAAAAACAAAAAACAAAAAACGAGAGCCTTAAAATAATATGAAGCTAAGGAGGGAATGGAAGAACAAGAAACCTCTCAGAACAGACCATGAGGTTGGCTTCATTAATAACTTTGGCTCTTAATTTACAGTGTAGTTTCAAGTCACAAAAGATGTGAGCCATTTCCTTATGTCTTTACCAGTGAACTGCTATTGTTTATTAGTGGCAAGGGTTTCAAATGACTAAGTCTACTCCATGCAGCAAGATTTTAAGTATTTTGAAAGAGAGTCATTATTTTAAACTTCATGAAATCTGCAAAGAATCAAAGTGGGTCTTTTAATAGCTTGTGTATATTGTTTTTAATAGCAGTGCTCAATATATATTTGTTACAAAAAGCTGGTATTTAATATACAATTGTTCAATGAGTACCTAGAAATGAGAAAAACTTGGGTTCAAATTCTGCCACTGGTATCACAATTGATCAATGAAATCTAATCTATAATAGAACTGATTTTGATTCCTAGTATAAATTTTGATTAGTCTCCTTATGCAAATTTATAACAGAAGTTTATTTGTTATTTCATAAAAGTTTTACTGACCAGTTATTATTGTATCCCTGGTTCAATGTATTTACCTGCCTACAAAATAATGAAAATTATAGTGAACTATTTTTATTTCTTATTATCTAAGTAGCTCTCACACTCTCACACTGTGTTCTATTTGAGTGGCCTTCTGTAGTTTCCAGAATAGAGCTCAGTCTTAACTTTTGATGTTTAAAGACCTCCTTTAACTATCCCAGTCATTCTATTCAAAGTTAACTTGCCTACACCCCAACATGTATGCTCATCCTGGTCACCACAGAGTTTTTAGCATTCTTTAAACACCAATGTTTCTTCCCTTAGCCAATTCATTGATCATGTAGAAGTGGCATATTATACTGGAATAGTACTGACTTTGAAAAAAGATGAATGAGTTCTTCTAAGCTCTGTCAAAAGTTTGCCATCTAAGTTGGTGAATAATAATTTTAGGATTACAATGAAGATCAGAAATAAAAAATACTATGTATAAGCATAAGAACTAGACCAAACCTGATACATACAAATCCATTCATGAGGATAGACATAAGTCACATCCAGAAAATTGTGTTGTGTGGCAACTTAGTGAAGGGGAAGGTCTATGCCTGTAGCTCTTCTTCCTTTTTTTCACACCAATTTATTCCCAGCTTCAATCAAATCCCAAATCTAAACCCAATGCCTTTTATGGTACATGTTTATATTATTGGTTTACCTTGGTTTAGCTTATAAAATTAAACAAGAGTTCTAAAATCTTAATGAATTCATCATATTTTTTTTTTAATTTGAATATTGACACATATGATCCAAAAGACACATTCTGGCTCTTCCAAGTTCCTAATGTATAAACTTTGTATAAAAATAAAGGAATCATTAGCTAGGCGTGGTGGTGCATGCCTGTAATTCTAGTGGCTAGGGAGGCTGAGGCGGGAGGTTCGTGAGTTCAAAGCCAGCCTCAGCAAGAGCAAGGTGCTAAGCAACTCAGTGAGACGCTGTCTCTAAATAAAATACAAAATAGAGCTGGGGATGTGGCTCAGTGGTCAAGTGGCCCTGAGTTCAATCCCCAGTACCAAAAAAAAAAAAAAATCAATAAAATTGTGTATATCTAAAACATAAAAGGAAAATATTCATGCTGAGATCTTGAGCACTTCAATTGCATTTATTTAGCATCTAGTGTTTGTCAAGATATTCCTACAGCTTCTGCTGCATAATTTCAGATCCTAAGATTCTTAAATAATATAAGAAGACTGGTTTGATAAATTATAGCAAAGCAGTGTGGAGTCCAAATGTCATTTTCAGAAAAGTCGAAGTAAGAAATAAAAAGCAAGCTCTCTAAATTAAGCTATATATCTCCAAATAAAGCATCTTTAGGGTTGTAAGTCTGTGGGTGATGGCCCCAATTCCCAAGTAGACCATGTGCAGAGACTTGTCCTGAACACAGGAATCTAAAGAAGAAAATCAGACTGTGTAACTGCTGACCTTCACCTCCTCCCTCTCCTTGTAAAGATGGCACTGAGTCTCCTCAAATAGATTCTGGCCCAGATGAGAAAGAACAATCAATGTCCCAGCTACAAGAGGTTTCTCTGGGGTTAATCTTGCTAGTTATTGAAAGGCACATGGGACAATTGTTATTCACTTCTTTTTAAGGAAGAGAAGTCCCTGTGTTTTACCACTATCTTAGGAAAAAAAAAAAACTGTGGTCAGTCACAGAACCATTCCATTACCTTCTAACTTCAGGGAAATGCTCAAGTACAAACAGAATCAAGCAAGCAAACAAACCAGAAAGGTAAGATAATCTTGGAACAGTTTGTAGCAAAATAATTACAGGACTTATTGCCTAGATATCCTACTTTCTGTCACTATTCTCTCCATTTTCTAATTCATTTTCAATATTTTAATTAATAACTGAGAAATTAAAAGTTCATGAAATGCTTAAATTATTCATCTGAAATCCATATTTTTGGTAAGGATATGCTCTGATTAAAGCTGAGATAAGAACTACAAGTGTCAATGAATTACACATTATGCATAGTATTTTTTTTAATAGTTTCTTACATTTGGTGAGTGGAATAAATTTTGTAACGAGAATGGGAGAGAACCCAGGCAAACACATATCTGAGATCAGAGGCACTCAGAATAAACACAATTCCAACCCTGTCCTTTGAATGTGGATAGTATTGTCCTGCCCATCAGCCAGGGCATTTGGCTGTGAAGTCCAAGACAGGAATATTTAATTACTGTGAGCAAACAGAAACCTAGCAAAGAGTATTTGTGTCAGTTAGACGCCAATGAAACTAAGCCTCTCTGAGTATGAGAGGATTGATTTAATTTTTTCCCCTTCTCCAGGTTTTTGCTATGACAGAATGACATACTCTTCATTCAGCTACTCAAGCAAAAGAATGACTGATGCTCCAGTGAAGGTCAAATCATTTTCCAGCTAGCTGATGCTGTTGCAGACTGACTCAACACACTTTGTCCAAAATGACTCGACCAAAAGTTTGGCTGCACAGACCTCTTCAGAGAGGACCTCCTCCTACCATCTGTATCCCCCAAACCCACATTTATAAAGGACTTTCCAGTACATGGCTGCAGTTTCTCCAAACGTTCTGCACATTTCTTGTGAGCAATTGAATCATCTTGTGAGTTTCATTCGGAGTTGCTGGTGTTTGCCTTGTCTCTCGAACTATTGTAGGGATCTAACTTTATTTCTCACCAATGTCAGTGTGCCCCAGGGAATTAGTTTTGTCTTTCTCTGAATGATTGAATGCTGTCCCTGAAGGAAATCTGGAAATATATGGTCTTTTCTAACGAAGCCTTAAGAGAGGACTCTCTAGAAGGTGGGAGCATTTAAATAAAATGAAATCTCAAAGGGATTGAGAGTCCTGCAGTTTGGAGCTTTGGTAGTAGGCCAGAAGAGATTCTTGCTTGTGACCTTGGAGTCATTGCAATACAGCTTGACATTCCTGAGGGCTTCATTAAAGGGAGAAAGTCAGGGAAGGTTTTACCAAATACAAAGGTCAATAGACAGGTGAGGATGGTAGATCTTGGCAATTTGGAGCTTAAAAATTCCAGATGTTACTAGTTAAAGTTAGTGGGTTCTTAAAGTTTTATTTTTATTGTCTTGAAAAATCAGCACCTGCCATAGCTAACCTGCTTTAGAGTAAATCCCACCTGGCTATTTAGCCCTTAGAACCCTCTCCATTCTTTCAATTCCTATACTGGACTCTTGGAAAATGTATTTTCTATTTTTAACTTAATGCTTCCCAATTTTTCCACTTTGAAAAACTGTGAAGAATTAGTGAATTCTTTTACAATGTCTGTCACAGGAAAGCACGGGAATATGTAACAGTAGATTTTGTATTTGGTTAAGGCAGTTGCTTAGACATTAACTCATTTATGCCTTTTCTCAGTGTTTTAAGGAATAGACCTAGTGTTTTGATTGACAGGTGAGGGGGGGTGGGGAGAAGAAGCTCTGAGTGGTTACATTAGTTGTATAGCATATCTTATGAGACACTGATAAACCAACAATGAGGGTACAACCTCCCACCTACTTGGATGGTATTTATTGTACTAAATATTAGGGGTCTCTATTTTCAAGTCTACTGGTAGAAAAAAGAAGCCATTTTTTTCATGAGTTGTTATTAAGAATAGATAAAACCAATAGTAAGAGGAGGAATATGGCCCTTCTGTAAGGAGAAAGAGACTTGTGGGAGATAACAGGAAACCTGGAAAGAAGCTATCAAGGATGAATTCTATAATTAGTAAGTGGTAATTCTGTTTAACAAAAGCAATGCAGCATTTGGTAACTAAGTTTACCAAATGAACACCTTAATTTCTCTATGACATTGGAATTGACTAAATGTATCATACTGGGCCCTTGAAGAACAAGAAGTATGGATTTGAAGAGAGGTAATCATGAAAGTTAATTAGGATCTTGGTAAATCTCCCAATCATGTCAACAACCAGGGTTGTTCCAGTGTCCACCAGGGAGCCTGGAAAATTTCTCTGTGTCTTTTCAGGCGGACCTGACATGGAAAACATAAGCAGAGATATAGAGTTTTATTTACCTGTTCCATCTTCTAGCAGTAAAACTTTAAATAAATTATTTGTTTGAAGTCAGCTTGTTTTCACATTTTTAAAATAAAAGGAAGAAATTTGTGTGTCAATTGAAAGATTCAATAAAATAATGCACACATAGGTGTAGTCTTTAATAATTACATGGAAATAAAATACTATTATTTATTTTCTCTGTACTTTCTCCCTTTTCCCACAAAGACAAAGCAGACAAGACAGCTAGAACAATCAACATTATTATTGCAGGCACACAGTCTTATTTTAGACTTGCCTTTGGATACAGAACTCTGATCTTGAATCTTCTAATAACTCAAATTGAGAACTACTTAGTTTATTAGTTACCCAGTCCCATCACACCCTGATGCTAAACAGTTCAGAATGTAAAGGTTAGTACTATTTCGAAGAAATGTATTGAGTCGGAAAGAAAATGTCCTGTATTTTAATCCAGGTAAAATCAATCTAGAATAATTTTGAGGGAAACAGAAAAGAAATTACAAGAAATGGGATCTTGATTGTTGGAAACTATTCAGTGCATTGAATACAAGCAGGAACTAGGAAGAAAAGAATGGGCTAATATAAAATATCTGACACTCATTCATACTTGAGGATTCTCCCGTTCATGAGGCAGATACCTATTGTGTAGTTTTGCTTTTTTTATATTTAAATCTGTACTCACCCCACCTGCCACTTGGCTACCATCAAACTTCACATGAGTTTCCATATCACGCAACTCTAGTTGATATATTTTACAATATCTGTCAATAGTTTGTCATAAAAATGCTGTCCCATGTAAATTAAACAGTAGTCCTGGTTCAATAGGGCTTTTCCCCAATCCAAAATTGATTGATCCAGGAATTTATACCTGATTGAAGAATTAAATCATATCAAGAGAGAAGACCCATTATCTCTGCCTGCTAAGATCTGTTACTCTGATGTGGTTCCTGCTCTTCCTGGAGTTTGAATATCAATACCTGCTTGGAAACTCTGATAAATGCTGTTACCTCTCTGAGTAGCAAGATTCAGCAATTTGTTCTAAGTGAAACAGTAAAAACATTGACTGATGGAAACCTTTATAACTGCACATGAACATCCTCATATATACCTTACAAAGGAAACCCACTCACTTTTCAAGACCTAGATTATTGCGATTAAAAATGTACACTTTGGGTTCGAATATTCCCTACCCAAATCCTTAATCCACTATGGATAGCTCCAGTGCCTTAGGCAAAATACTTAATTTCAGGGTCTCCATTTCTTCATCTGAGGATAGGAATAACAATAATACATCCTACGGTTGTTGAAAGAATTAGAGGACTTGAGCAGGGTTTGGGAAACTCTTGGTGGATTAGTTGTTACTATGAGCCCAAAAAGTTATGTGCAATTTCCCCATATATTTCTCTAAACTTGCATTTAATATGTTTAGTTTTTTTCATTGTGCTGTCAGTCTCCCGTGAACTCTTCTCCCGTAGGCCACTTGTTACACTAAAATTATCATTTAGGGTTATTTATTTACATATCCCTCTCCCCAATCCTATCTGTGATCTTTTTAAATGGCAAGGTCCCTGACTAATTCAAGTACTACCCATAATAAATAACTAGAAAAATATCAGTGCTCAATAAATTTCTTTGAAAAAAAATTAATAAAATTACAATAAAACCTGTTAAATAGAATCACATTGTTCTCTTGTACTTCTACATTTTTCCTCTCTCATCATCCATCCAAACATTTCTCCATTTTCTATTTATTCATGATCATTTTTGGCATATACGTGAATAGAAAACTACAGTGTAGTATGTTCTGTGGAAATATAAAATGAATAACAAGCTCTCTCTTCTAAAGCAGTTTGCAATCCAAGAGGGGATAAAACAGGTACCCAAATTGCTGTAATATAAAGTGGAAGGTGATGGGTTTTATAATAGAAGCACTAGGAAATTGCCATAAGATCTAGAAGATGTAGAGATCATTTCAGGCTGCAATGCTTGAAAAAGACTTCAAGGAGGAAGTGCATGTGAGGTTGTTCTTAGAGAAATGAGTATGCTTTCAATAGACTGAGAAAATATTTCCCCAAATGGGAAAGGTCTGCAGGTTAATGAATCTCTGCTAAGTATCACTGTTGCTGACAGTTCCTGTCGGTCAAATGGACTTTGTGAGATGCAACCACAATCTTTGGCTTGGGTTTGATAAAGGTAGAGGTCAGGCAGAGGGATCTATGCTGCTTCTGTTTCTACTCTGCCGATGAGCCACTTTAACACTACCTAAATCTCTCTACAGATTGAACAAATCGGTCTGTTTTAGTTTCACTTGGAACAAAAATCAATATTGAAAAAATAATTTTCACATCCATTATGAGCAAAGATGATGCAACTCACATTCTCTTTGACTTGTTTCTTCAATATTGGCTGTAGTTCTTTGCAAATAAAAATATTATGTATGATTCTTCTTACGAATATCAGGCAATGTGTATTTATTGAGTGCCTACTATGTACCAGGGCATTGTAGCCTCCATTGAATTATTTTGGGGGGGTTAAGAATATTAGCTTGAGATATTATTGATGGACAATGAAATGCACAGATCTAAAGAACATAGTTTCATATGTTTTGAAAAATACCTGCACCTGTGTATTTTCATGCTTCTATCAAGAAAGAATATTTCTCTCATCTCATAAAGTTTTCTTTCCCTGTCAATCTTCATCCTGCCCCAGATTTGACTACTTATCCAATTTCTTTTACCATATATTCATTTTGCTTATTCTAATACTTCTTATAAGTGCAATCATACGGTACCAGTTAATGTCTGATCTTTTGCATTATATACTGCTGAGATTCCTCTATGTGGTTTCATGTATCAGTAGTTCCTTTTAACTGCTGCATGTTTTTTTCTGTGTGAATAAAATGCAATATATTTTTGATACATTGGTCCACTTATATATTTAAAGTTGCTATGTGTATTCTGTACAAGATTTTCAGTGGACATTTATTATCATTTCTTTTGTATAATTTCCTATGTGTGCAATTACTGGATCATAAGAGTGTATGCACTTTTTACTTTGAAAGAAACTGCCAAATCTATTTCCAGAGGAGCTGAATGCTGAATGCTCTTACATATCTACCAGCAATGTGGTGGTTCAACATTCTTACTAACCAATAATTGGCATGGCCAATATTTTTAATATTAGCCATTGTTGGTGGATATGAACTAGCAGTTGAGATTTCATTTGATACTTCCTTCATAACAAATAAGTTAAGTGCTTTTTAATGTTTTTATTAGAAGTTTATTATGTATTCATTAGTATAGTGCTTACTAAGGTCTTTTATACATTTTTAAATTATACTCTTTTAAAAAGCCTTTTTATTTTGGCTTTTCTGAGTTACTTATATATTATGAACCCGTCCTTTAAGAAATATGTGTATTTACAAATATCTTTTCTTAATATGTGGCTAGAGGACTTAGATTTTCTTAACAATGTTTCTTAATGAGCCCAAAATTTTAAGTTAGATAAATTTATCCATTTTTAATTATAACACTTTCTATGTATCATCTAAGAAATCTTTACCTACCTTATTGTCCTTTGTTTTCTTCTAAAGCTTTCTAGATTTATCTTTGTATGGAATTGTGAGCCATCTAGAATTATTTATTTATTATTTTATGGTGTGTGGTAAAGGTTGTGGCTCTCATTCATTTGTTTTCTCTTTTTCTTATAGCTATGTAGTCGTTCCAGAATGTTTTTGTTTTTCCTTCATTGCATTACTTAGACACCTTGCATACAAATGCTAAAACATAGTTGGTCTTGGGCTGGGGATGTGGCTCAAGCGGTAGCGCGCTCACCTGGCATGTGCGGGGCGCTGGGTTCGATCCTGAGCACCACATAAAAATAAAGATGTTGTGTCCACCGAAAACTAAAAAATAAATATTAAAAAATTCTCTCTCTCTCTTAAAAAAATAGTTGGTCTATTTCTGGAGTTAGCATTCTGTTCCATTAATATATATATTTTTAAATAAAATACCATGTAGCCTAAATGAATGTAGGTTTATAATAGATCCACAAATAAGTTATCCTCCAAGTTTGTTCTTTCTCTAGCTTCCTTTGCCTACATTAGGTCACTGAATTTTTGTATTAGTTTTAAATAGAGCTTATGATTTTCTGCAGAATTCTTCTGTGATTTTTGTTTGAGATTACACTGAATCCATAGAACAAATTATGCAGAAGAGATATCTCAACAATATTGCCACCATTCCAAAAATATTTATTTAGAGTTTAATTTATTTTATCAATGGTGTGTGTTTTTCAGTGTGTAGGTATTTGCACATTGTTTTATTCAACTTTTTTGCTGCTATGACTAAATAACACAACCAGAAAAATTGTAGAAGAGGAAAAGTTTGTTTGGAGGTTCATGGTCTCAGTCCCTGTAAAGCAGGCTGCATTTCTTGTGGCTCAAGGTGAGGCAGGACATCATAATGAAAGAGCATGACAGAAGCAGCTCACATGATTATCAGAAAGCAGAGAGAGAGATCCACTCACCAGATACAAAATATATACACCAAAGCCATGCCCCCCAATGCCCCACCTCAACCATACTTTACCTTCCTTCAGTTACCACTCAGTTACTCCTTATCAGGGGATTAATTCACTGATTATGTTAAGACTCTCACAACCCAATTTTTTCCCCTCTGTACCTTCTTGCATTGTTTCACACATGAGCATTTGGGAGATACTTCATGTTCAAACCTTAATATTCTGCCCCTGGATCCAAAAAGCTCACAACATCTCTCAATGCAAAATGAATTTTCTCCATTTCCAAGAGTCCCCATATTGTCAGCAGTTCCAGGACTTCCCAAAAGTTCAAGTCCAGAATCTCCTCTGATATTCAGGGCAAGCTACCATTGTGAGCTCCTGTAAAAATCAAAAGTGATTTACAAATATCTAACATATAAAGGTACAGAGTAAACTTTTCCATTCACAAAAACAGGAGCATAGAAAGAAGAGCTTGGACCAAAGTAAGACTGAAATGTAGCTAGGCCAACAAGTTCTGTAGTTCTGTGTCTGGCATCTGGAACACATGGCATCCAGATGTTTTCTCCAAAGGGCTTCAGTAACTCCGCCCCTGTGGCCTTGTTGGTTGCAGCCCAAATGGTCTTTCTGTTGGCTTGTCTCAGCTCAATTCCTGCTGCTTTCCTGAGAATATATTTCACAGGACTGGCATTTCTACACTGAAGCTTTGGCTTCCTTCTCACATCTGCACACGTTTCCCTTTCAGGGTCAACCCTCAGGGACTCTAACCCTGGGGCACTTTGCCTGGCTCCTCAGATTTCCTTTGAAATCTTTGTGGAAGCCTGCATGACCCCCAACTCCAGCATCCTGCATTTCTTCAGAACCAGCACCACCAAGGTCTTCTGCCACCTCAAGGAGTAGCCAAGCCTCCAGGCACTCTGGCTGGAGCAGCCTGTAGCTGAGTATGTTGAAAAAACTTCCCAGGCCCTCTTTTGCAAGAAGGGTGCCCTTCTGGTCTCTTCTGAAGAAAATTTTACTCTTACTCCCTTGAGACTGAGATGGATATGATCATCCCAATTTCTGAGATGCCCTCAACCTCAAGTCATCTTCCTTATTGTCTCTGGACAAAGTCTTTAGCATTTCTTTAGTGGCAGTGATATCTTTAACAACTGCGACTTCTTTAGTCCCAGTTTTACTCCTACCTTTCCATTACATGAGTTTTAGTACTACTGTCATTCGTTTCCTTTACTCAACTTTTATTCCCACATTTTAAAAAAATCTCCTAAAATGACAACTGAATTTTAATATATTAAAATTAACTTTTTTATGTATTAAAATTAACTTCCTTAGTCCTAGTTTTACTCCTACCAAGTCCAAGTTTTTCCAATCTTTCTGCTCCTGAATATTACAATAAACTTGTCTAAAAGCTGCCAGCAATATCCATGCTACTGCCTCAATGCTATGCTGCCTAGAAATAATCTTCTATTAGATTAAGAAGTCCATGGCTTTTAAAATCAGCCTCACAGAAAGTCTCTAGGCACCGGCAAAATGCAGACAACTTCTCAGCCAGAACATAACATGAATGGCCACTAATCTTATTACCAGTAGTGTCCTCCTTTCCTCAAAACCCTCCTAAGCCCTGTCTTCATTGTCTAGAGTCCTGTTGACATTCTCGTCTTCTGAACTCCCACCAGAAAAAAACAGCTATTAAGCTCCACTTTCAACAATATAAAGCGTTTTTGATGTGCATGGCTACACATCTCAAAATTCCTCCCACCAATTCCAAAATGCTCCAAATACTTCTTAACCACATGGTCAGGTTGGTCACAGAAACAATCCCACTTCTGAGACAAATTTCTGTTTTAATCAGCTTTTGTGTTGTTCTGACTAAAAGACGCAACCAGAACTACTGTAGAGAAGGGAAAGTTTATTTGGGGGGGCTCGGGATTTCAGAGATCTCAGTCCATACACAGCAGGCTTCTTTACTCGAGAGGCAGAACTTTATGGCAGAAGATTATGGCAGAGGGAAACAGTTCACATGATAATCAAGAAGCAGAGAGAGTCCACTCGCCAGATACAAACTATGTACCCCAAAGCCACACCCCCAATGCCCACCTCCTCCAGCCATACCCTACCCACTTTGGATCACCACTCAGTTAATCCCTATTGGGTGAGTCATTCACTGATTGGGTTATCGATCTCGTAACCCAATCATTTCTTCTCTGAGTCTTCTTGCATTGTTTCTTCACACATCAGCCTTTGGGGGGACACATCACATCTAAACGACAACACAATTTTGTTAAACTTACTGTTTTTCATTTAGTACTATTGTTTTAGTACTACCGCCGTTTGTTTCCTTTATTCATTTTTATTCCCACATTTTAAAAAAATCCCCTAAAATTACAACTGAATTTTACATAATAAATTTTGTGCTTCAATTTTGTTAAATTCACTTATTAGTTTTAGCATTGTTGTCTGTATATTTCTTAAGATTTTCTACATACAATCAGTTTGCTGTAAATAAAATATTATTTCATCTTTTATTCAAATCTGTTTGCTTTCTGTTTATGTTTGTATTTTAATAAACATTCTGAGACTTTTACCATAATGTTGAAGGGAACTAGTGAGACTGAACTTTTTTTTATTCTTGATTTTAAATGAAAATGATTCGGTCTTTGTCATTAAATTTGAAGTTAGCTCCAGGTGTTACACAGATTCCCTTTATCAGGTTGAGGAAGTTCTCATCTTTTCCCAGTTTGCTCATAATTCCTTTTTTTAAAAAAAATAATCATAAATGAATATTGAATTTTGCCAAGCAATTTTCTGCATCTATTGAGCTGACCATGTGAATTTTCTCTTACTTCTGTTAATGTGATGCATTAAATTAGTATGATTTTGAATGTTAATCAAACCTTGAATTAGTATTGGGATCAACCTCACTTGGTCATTATGTATTACTCTTTTAAATATTGGATGGATTAAATTTTATAATAAATGTTAGTGATGTTTATAGAGATTTAGCAGTGACACAGGTCTGTAATTTTCTTTTCTTGTAATATTCTTACCTGTATTAAATATTACGTACAATTCATTAAAATGTCTTTCTTTTCCCTCAAATTTCTGAAGGAATTTGAATCATTTGCATTGCCTTATCATCAAATTGATTTGTTTTCCTTCTATAGTTTCTATTTAGTTTTGAATTAAATGTGATGGATATATGTCTATCAACATATTTAAATTTTGTTTGTCTTTTCTTTTTTTTTTTTTTTTTTTTCTGGTGCTAGGGATTGAACCCAAGGCCTTGTGCATGTAAGGCAAGCACTCTGCCAACTGAGCTATATCCCTGGTCCCAGATGTTATATTTTTATTTCTAGAATTTCTGCTTGGTTTTGTTTGTTTGTTTGTTTTACTTGGGATTGAACACAAGGCACTTAACGACTGAGCCACATCCCCTGCACTTTTAATTTATGTATTTTTAATTTTGAGACAAGGTTCAATTAAGTTGTTTGGGCCTTGCTACATTGCTGAAGCTGGCCTTGAACTTGCAATTTTTCTGCCTAAGTCTCCTAGCCACTGGGATTATAGGCATGCACCCCTGCTGCCAGCTGCTTGATTCTTTATGTGTGGTTTTTATTCTTATATTGAGATATTCTCTTTTCTCTACCATTATCCATTTTTTTCCCCTTAAAATCTTGGGCAAATTTGAAATAGTTATTTAAAATAATTAGTTCATACATTGCTAGTGGGACTGCAAATTGGTGCAGCCAATGTGGAAAGCAGTATGCAGATTCCTTGAAAAACTGGGAATGGAACTACCTTTTGACCCAGCTATCTCACTGCTTGGTATATACCCAAACAGCTTAAAAACAGCATACTAAAGGGACACTGTCATTGTTTATAGCAGCAGCTAACCTGTGGAACCAACCTAGATGCCCTTCAGTAGATGAATGGATAAAGAAAATGTGGTGTATATACATAATGGAATATTATTCAGCAATAAGAGAGAATAAAATCATGTCATTTGCCAGTAAATGGATGGAGCTAGAGAATACAGTGCTAAGTGAAGTTAGCCAATCCCAAAAAATCAAATGCCAAATGTTTTCTCTGATATAAGGATGCTGATTCATAATGGGGTTGGGGGTATGGAGCATGCAAGAATTAAATGAACTCTAAATAGGCAAAGGGTGGGAGGGGATGTGAGGGGCATGGGAGTACAAAAGACGGTGGAATGAGATGGACATCATTATTCTAAGTACATGTATGAAGACATAAATGGTGTGACTATGCTTTGCGTACAACAAAAGATATGCAAAATTGTGTTCTATATGTGTAATATAAATTAATGCATTCTGCTGTCATATATAACAAATTAGAATAATAAATAAATAAAGCAAACAAGCAAGCATTAGTTTGCCAGTTCCATCGTTCCATGATCTGTCCCTCCTGGCTTTCCCTCCCCACCTCCACTTCTGTTTTAGGTTACATCCTTCTTTCTTTGCATGTCTAGTAAGTTTTGATTGTGTGTTCAGAATTATGATTTCTATGTTGCTGCTTATTTAGATTTTGTTGTTTTTCTTTGAAGAGTATGAAGTTTCATTCAGGCAGAAAATTAGTTTTCTTGTAGATCAGCTTGATTTTTTATAGAGTTGCTTAAAGTTTAATAGGTAGAGTCTAGAATAGACTTTACTGTAGAATCAGCTAAGCAATGCCCCCCAGGTTTGTTCTTCTGGGGTGTCTACTGAATGCTTTAGCTGTCTAGTTATTTCCTTTCATTCTGGCTATCACAGCTCAAAATCACCCAGACTGTGTGAGCACCAGGAATTGCTTTGGTTGTAGCTACTCCACAGTCCTTCTTCCCATGATGGGTGTTTTTGCCTAGTGGTATAGAGTCATCTTTTCAACTGCACGTGCCCTGATTAGCATCTGTTCAAAATCTCAAAGTGTTCCTATGCAGATTCCTGGCTCTCTTTCCTTCTTGATTCCATGTTCTGCAAATTTCAGCCTCTTTCATAATTTTAAATTCTGAGTTTTGTTCTTCACTCTGTAAGAGCATCATGAAATGTTTTAATGGCCTGCAGGCTATGGTCTGGGAGATATTTCTAGAGTGAAATATTGAGCAATTATAGGATTCCTTTTCTTGGTTTACCTTGTTTTGAGCTTTTTAGTTATGTACTGTCTCTTGTCCTATACTTACAAACAGTGTGTTTCATAATTTTTGCCAAATTATATTGTTAGGAAGGTGAGTCTAGTCCAGTTGTTCCATTATTTCTTGTAAGCAAAAGTCTCTCTCAGATTTTATAAGATGCTTTTTTCAGGGTTGTGATGTGATTAGAGTTAGTCAGTCATGGTAAATACATGAAATACCCAGACATAACCTGGTCAACTTAAAAGTGGATTTATAACAAATAGTTTAAAGGAAAATTAGTGCAATCTGGAATGATCACACTAATAAGAGACATGTATTATTGTATTGTTTTTTTCTTTTTTGGTTCTATCATGGAAGAATAATATTAAAGTCCTAAAGTCAAAAAACAAAAAACAAAACATAGGTGCACTTTTTACATAGCTATTCCTTAAAATTTGAAAGGTAGCTAGCACAAAGGTTGCTATATAAACAATTTAAATATCAATAATTATATCATTAACTATATGTTTAATTGTTACCACAGGAAGGCTATAATTAGACCTGACTCAAAAATCCTTCAAAGAAATGAGAGTTGAACTCTCTGGTTTTAGGGATATTTATATCTACCAGAGAAAAGCAGTGGTCTAGTGTTCAAGAGTTTAATTCAGTTACCTGAATTCCAGTATTTATACCTCAGGAACACCTCCTTTTCCTTGCTATTTTTCTACATGTACAAAGGATTAAGTATTTCTTTTTCTAATTGTATTTTCTTGCAAGTTAGCTTTTATGGCAGAAATATTATTCCTCAAAACAGGATTATGATGTTTAAAACTTCAGATTCTGCATACAATGCAGATTTTAAGTGTATTATGATTTTCAAGTCTGTTTTGCAAAACAGAACAAAGAATGAAGAGTTTTAGTATCAAACAGATTTGCATTCTAATCTCGGATTACGAATTATAAATTTTGTGACTTGGGGTAATTTGCTTTACCTGTCTTAGAGTTAGTTTGTACATATGTAAAGTTTTAATAATGTGAATTCTGTAAGAAATATACTTGCTCTGAGAAAGAAATGAGGCCAGATATACAAAATTCTTCAGAGAAAGCAAGGTATTTGCAAAACATTAAATGTATGTTTGCTGCTATTCAGTACAAAAATGCATTCAAAGTATAAATGTATACAGTAACATAACAGGTGGTTAAGTTGAGAAATTGCATATATACATTTGTACATATATATTCAAGTGTCAACATGGTCTTAAAGCCATTGGTAGTTTGATGGCTGATTTTATGTGACAACTTGACTGGGCCGTTTAAGATTTAAGCAAATATTATTCTGGGTGTGTCTGTGAGGTTGTTTCTAGATGAAATTGTATTTTAATCCAAAGACTGCGAAGGTCACCTCTTTTATTAAGGGTGGCTTTTCCCAAGCAGTTGAAGACCTGATAGAACAAAAATGCTGAGGAAAAGTGAACTCCTCTTGCCTGACTGCTTGAGCTGGTGCATCATTCTTTATGTACGTTTGAGTTCAAAATGAAAAATCAGCTGTTGGGTCTTGAGCCTGCCACCTTTACAGGTGAACTTACATCATTGGTTCCCCTTGGTATCCAGCTTGCCAAGTACACATTGAGGGACCTCAGCCTACTTAGTCAATGTGTGCCAATTCCTTATAATAAATATGAGTGTGAGCGTGTGCACGCATATGCATGCCGGTTCTGTATCTCTGGAGAACACTAGTACACCAACAATCACACCCATGCATCCCACTTCTTACAAATTACAGCATAGGGCAAGAGGCTGTCTCTGCATTTCCAAGAACCAAAGACTCACAACATGTAAGCCTATGTCCTGATGTTTGCATCAATTTTTATCTTACTTCAGTTACTCCGAAACTAAAAAGAATAATGACATATTTATTTACATGTGCTGAACAGTCACATGTAAATAGTCTATATGGGGTGGGGATAGAACTGCACAAAGAAACAATCTTTTTTTTTTTTTTTAATTCCAGTAGGGAACCAGCCTATTAACAGTAGGGAACCAGCCTATCTCTGACTTGAAATGTATTTGTCTTAGATACTTTCTCAGCCTTTTATGATATTAAATTGCCTTTGTCCCTTTTAAAAATAAGGCAGAGGGTATTTTTAAAAGGATTAAAGTGAAAGTATAGGTACAATTATTCCTCAGACACATATAAACTGCCCCTTCAACAGGCAGTTAACACTTGCTACAGGTACACATGGTACCAGGGAAATGGTGCAGGACTGAATCTGATGCCAAGAAATGGAACTTGAAATCAAACATGAGATGCCACAATAACAAATGACAGCTCCTTTCTTTAAAAGAAAATTTTTGAGAAACACTATTCTGATGAAGAAAAGATAAATGTCTAATGTCTGATATATTTCTCATATCAACTAATGGCTCAGTTTCTGCATCTGAGCCCCAAACTTGGGAAGTAGGTGTGTTCTGTCTTAACAAAGCATTCATCTTGTAGAAATTACCTCATGCGGGGCTGGGGATGTGGCTCAAGCGGTAGCGCGCCCGCCTGGCATGCGTGCGGCCCGGGTTCGATCCTCAGCACCACATACAAACAAGGATGTTGTGTCCACCGAGAACTAAAAAATAAATATTAAAAAAAAAATTCTCTCTCTCTCTCTCTCTCTCTCTCTCTCTCTCTCTCTCTTTCTCCTCTCTCACTCTCTCTTTAAAAAAAAAAAAAGAAATTACCTCATGCATTCCCTTCTAAAGCCACAATCATCAAGTTTCATCTATTTACAAAGCATTACTTTAAAGATTTTAAAGATGAAAGTGTGGTAAAGATATAATTCTCTCCTGATCATCTGACAATTGACTGGAACATGATAACAAGCATTTATTGACCACAAGCATGTGCCTGATGGCATTCTAGGTAACACAAAGTGACTAGATGGATATGCCACATATTTTGTTTTGCATAAATACCCACTGAGGGAGACAAAAAATGATTTCTATAAAATAGAGGAATAAGTCACACATTCTAGAAGAAAATAGACTTGTTTACAAATCAAATACTAGGATGAGAGAGTGAGGAGATATTTTTTCCTAGGTCTAGCACCTTTCCAGAATTTACATTTTTTAAGAAGCATACAATATGTGGGAAAAGAGCCTCATAGCTTAAATTGAATCCTAACTAAAAGATTTTGGCAGTTCTTCATGGGCTTTGCATGCCCTTTCTAATTCCAGTTCTGGAATACCTCCCTCTCTGAGCAAATTCAGCGTGGGTGATCTTTTGCAATTCACTTCTTAAAAACCACTGTTGCTAAGCCTTAAGACTCTGATGACCTTACTCACAATTTCAATGCAAGAAACTATGACCCAGACTCCCTCTGTAATCACCACAATATTTGTATAAGATGAACATATTGATTCATACAGTTGTTCTTTCCTCCATGAAACATGTATTCCAAGCCCACCTTCTTCAAAAGTCATGAAAAAATTCTTTGTATTAATGAGGAGCCTCCCCTACCTGACGATTTATGCTATAGAATGTGCTTGGTAGTATACTCTGCCCTGATTCAGGGGTTCCTGCAGTCTATTTTGAACAGCTGTGCGACCAATTGAAATGTAAAGGCCCTGCCTGAGAAATAATTCAGTGTTCCGTAACTAAGGAAGGAATATTTCCTTAGAATATAAAGGAAAGCATGGTATGCCTCTAAGTGGAGAATATATAAAATGATGATTTCTGAGCACCTATTATTCTTTAGCCAAATTCAAAAATAATAAAATGTGGATATGCATAATAGAGAGAGATATGGATATATTGGATACATTCCTGGCCTAAGTGATTGTTAGGAGTTACAGGAATTCTCGGAGCTTAGTTTGCTTCCAATAAAATAGGGTATATGAAAAATTATGCATCAAAATAAGCAAACTTCTTTTTCTGGTTTCAGCTTATATAAGATTTATAGATACTTAAAATAAGTATAAAAACATGCAAACGTAGCTTGGAGCTGCAAGAAAGAAGGTAATATAAAGAGCCCGCTTATTTCTGCAATAGGGATTGGCTGAATATTAAATAGTAAAGATTTAAATGTAAAAGCTCCTGCTTTTCTGCATGTCAGAATCATTCAATTACTGGATTCTCAAGCTATCCAAAAAGATGCCAGTCAGAAGTATTTAACTCCTTATTTGGGTGCACAAAATGGGACATATTTTTCTATCTATTCAATCAATCAACCTTTTTTTTTTTCAATTCAATGCTTCCTCTACACAGAGCATTACCCTAATTGTCACACAGAGATTCAAATTGTGTGAGCTGTGCCCACAAAAAGCTTATAATCCGCCAGGAGAGATAGTTCATACCTGTAATCCCAGCAGCTCAGGAGGCTGAGACAGGAAAATCAGAAGTTCAAAGTCAGCCTCAGCAATAGCCAGGTGCTAAGCAATTCAGTGAGACCCAGTCTCTAAATAAAATACAAAATAGGGATGGGGATGGGACTCAGTGGCTAAGTGCCCCTGAGTTCAATTCCCAGTACTCCCCTCATTCCCCAAAAGTTTATAATCCATATGTGAAGTTAAAAATATAAGATATGCATACATACACACATACACACATGGAGACAGTTATAAATGAGAGTGGATACTTTTATAAAATTTGTTTCTCCCTTTCACTAAATGCTTTTATGAATGTGTTATGCCCTCTACAAGGCTGGGGATGGCAGGTGTAACTTAATTGGGAGTAACACAGGAGAAACTCAGAGTGGTCTGGAGAATGAGGCATTGAATGCTTATTCTGTTTAGGATTATTGGAAGAGGGGTTTGAAAACAGATCTGCAAAGATCTTGGTATTAGGGCTGAGAAATAAGAATTTTATCCTACAAGCAATGAGGAGAACTTAAAGGATTTTGAGCAGAGGAATGACTTATTGAAGAAGGCACTTTTGGACTTGGGATCAGGGTGAAGTATGCAATGTGATTTCCAGAGAAGTGAGAGCAAGAAGTCAGGATGATGAAAAATAACCAAGCTTGAAGCTATGAAGGTTAGAACTGTAGGCTCCAAAGCAAAGTTCAAGGACTTGTCTAGCTCCCAGAGTTAATCTGTGGTGTCAGAGTGTCCTATCCATTCCATTTGTGACATTTTTTCTGTTCTTTCTCCTCCCCATAACCTTATAGATTAGATTACATTAGATTAGATTATTAGAATCTGCATTTCTACAGAGCACAGAATTATAAGCAGATATTCCTGATTTTTTTTTTTATATACTAAAATCCCAAATAGAACTGCAGGTGCAGCTCAGGGGTAGAACATTTGCTTAGCATGCATGAGGCCCTGGGTTTGACCCACAGCATGGAAGAAAACAAATAAACAAACGAAAACCCAAACCAATTTTCTTAGACAAAGAATTGCTAGATTTTCAGCCTTGCCCACTAAGCATGGATAGTATATTACTGAAATACCTGCCCAGCTGAACATCACATTAACAAGTTGGAACATAGTAGAGAGCAGAATTTAGAAAGCCTCTCTGCTCCTTCCCCCATCTCTGGTTAGATAAGGTCATGCTTTCTGGGAGTGAAACTATATTCTGTCTGGAAACAATGCAACACTGTTGAGCTTTCAGAGAGAAAGGATAAAAACCTTGCCAAAGTGCATATGTTGCATATAACTCTTATATTATTAAGAATGGGCTGAATAGAAACCCAAATGCTCTGTTAGACTCTGTTGTCCATTAACCTGGTACTATAGTTTAAAAACAACAAATTTTAAAGAAATGCATTGCTCATAAACCCTGAAAAAGGAATCCTGGATCCTGGGGTCTGTCAATCTTAAAGAAGTCTACAGTCCAACAAAGAAACATTTCATGAGCTGCTGCATCTTTCTCTGATCAAATAAGAAAGCTTTTCCCATTTCCTCCCTGCTCTCCCTTCCTTTTTCCTTTTCTTCTTTCATTTCTTCCTCCCTCCTTTTTCCTCTTCTGTTAGCCTCTCCTTTTCCTCTTTGCTTCCCATTGCTATTCTTCTGTCTCTGATGAGAATAATAATTTTATTTTTTAGTTTCACTGAACAAAAGATTGAGGATGGAGTGCATCTTTCTGATTGTTGCAGTTTTTCATATTCTTTAGAAAAAAGAACCCTTCCCTTAAGAAACCCAAAGGTGGAGCTGTTGCAAAAGGAGAAAGCCAGACAAGCCAGCCGCGCCCGGCGGGGCCACCAACACACACAAGCCACACACACACAAACACAAACACATACATGCTGGGTCTGCACGGAGGAGCTGCAAATCCTGGAGGCTTTGCTTCCAAAACATAAACATTTCCCTTTTTTTTCCCAAAGAGAAATAAAAATCCTGATTACAGCAGATGCATTACTGCCAAATTGTGCAAAATAGAACAAGTATTAAGTGTCTGCTTAACCCCCTTTAATTGTTAATTCCATGCACTTTAGTAGATTCCAGTATTATCAAAATAACTGCAGGGAGAAAGGATTCAAATTCATTTGGGTTCATTAATACCACCATTTATCAGCATAATGTCCTATAGATAATGATTGGAGGGTCATTCTATTTTCTCCATTTGAACATTTTTGTATAGTGTGCTGAAATACTGTGGGGATGGTGTGTTTCAGTGGGACAGACTTCAGCACTTCTCTTTTCACCAGATGGGAAGAAGGCTTCTGCTTTTGCATGAGGTGACCTCTCCCCATATTTTCCAGAGATGCAGCATTTATTTTTGAGGATCTTAACATGGTGTTTTGCTTTCTATATCCTGAGAAGCAGAAGGCTTTGAAAGCCCATTTTATGGAAAGGAATACACACAGGGCTTTGTTGAGTTGTGTTAGTTCAACCAGGGATGTGATGAATGATCACTATCTTGTTCCATATAGTCTTTTAATTTTTTTAATTAGTTATACATGACAGTAGAATGCATTTATGCACTTTGATATATCCTACATAGACGGAATATAATTTATCATTTTTCTGAGTGTACATGTTGCAGAATCATATTGGTCATGTAGTCACGTATATACCCTTAGCTCTTGGCTTTGCCTATTAGCTTTTGGCCATTTTGCCTAAAAATCAGAAAGCCCCCTTGTCCTTGAATCATTCACCTGTTCCTTTGTCTCTATCCCAACAGCAAAGGTCTTCAGACCAAAAGCCCAAGAACTATTGAAAGAAACAATTTAGCTAATTTCAGAATGTCCTCATTTATTCTCAAAATATGATTTCCCCTTATCACTGTAATGTTTACTTTCAACTGTGAGTTGCTGGAATAAACAGGGACAAAGTAGCCTGAGATGTTTTATGCCACAGAGACAAAAAGGTATTGATCCTTTTTGCCTCTGGAAAAACAGGTTTCTAATAATTTCCAGATATATTGTAGATTGCATTGCTATCTTTAATTAAAACATGACACAGGACAGAAACCAATTATTCACTCTTTTAAACCATGGGCCCACCTTTGTCCTAATGGATTCTTATGTCCTATTTGCAAATTGGCAAGTTTGTTCTCAGTGCCTGTGTGTGTGTGTGTGTGTGTGTGTGCGCGCGCGTGCACATGTGGCTTGTTTGTCTTATGTGCTCATGTGTGCGTGTTTATGGACTAATTGTGCTGGAATTCAGGCATGCTTTTGAATTTATTCTCGGCTTTGCTAGTGTTGACCTTTAAATGTGGGTTTATGCTGGGTAGTTAAAAATATATGAAAGGCTGAGTTATCTGAACCCTGCCTATCATGTATGCCCCCAAGACAACTGAGCAGGAAGTTTCCAAAGTGGTTTTATTTATGCAGTTTTGGTGTGCTACGAAATAGGGCTTTAGGAAGTAGGGGGCTAAAGCAAAGTGGCCTAAAAAGAATTGCCTTGAAAGGGGATGGATTGCAGATACAGAAACAAAGCAACCTCATCCTGCTACAAGAATACTTGAACCAGCTCAGTCCCTCCCTTATTTCTTATTCTCTTCAGGCTGTTTCAAAAGGCGCATCTCACTGCACGTCTCTGGGGCTTTTCCTCTGATCCAGACCTGGCCTGCATTCTGTTCTTTCTTTTCAGACACTGCTGGTCTCGAAGACATCTCCTCGGCAGCTTTTGCCATCTGGAGCTGTCTGCCTTCGACTCTGCTGTGTAGGCTCAGGCTCCTAGAAACTGTCATCTCGGAACATATTTATTACTTCCTCAAGCTGGGGCTTCGTGGTGTCACGTTCCTTCTGCTCTTTGATCATTCAGGGCAGAGGCGGTATTATTATACCAACTGAATTAATGCTAAGGGTGCTGTTAGTATGAAGCCTGATGAAGAAGAGGTAGGCATGGTATAGGGGCATCTCCCGGGTGGCACGGGAAAGAGTCACAGCTGCAGGTGTGAGCTGGAATCTTGTGCAGCTTGCAGCTGGTGGACAGGCTTACCTCGTCTTCCCTTTGCCGCTGCTGTCAATTCCAGCAATACAATTGCTGTGACATGAATCTAATGTGACTGCTTCTCCCTCTCACCAGTCTGATAATGTACCCAGATACCTCTGGTGGCAAAGTTTTTTAGGTCATTGCCCTTATTGCCTCCATTCTATGAACTAGTGGACTCACTCCCAGAATGGTGGTGGTGGTGCTGGGGGGGGAGATTGTTTAAGAGACCAGAGAAGGTGGAAATTCTGTGAAACCCTTCCTCAACAAAATGGCAGACTTGTGAAGTCTTACAGCAGACGAGATTGATCTAATCCACCATGAACAGAGAAATCCATTTGCACATTTGTATTTGCAAAACTATCCTTGGGGTCTGTTGCCTTATGACCTAGTTACAGTTAATCCAGTGGTACTGTTCAGTCCTTTCTGTACTTCTAGTAATAAAATTACATTTCAGGGACCCAGGGTACACACAATAACCACAAATTTAGGAGTGGAGTGCACCCGTAATGACAGATGTACATGCTGACATTGGACAACAATCAGGGCAGATTTTCCGTTTTTTTCTTTAAACTTCACTTGGCTCATATCTTCATTTGTACCATTGCTTCTTTGATTATGGTCGCCCTTTAATGGATAGCATTAAATGAATGAGGGGGAAAGTGACTGCTGAATGTGTCCCACTGCAGTTTTTGACAGATGCTCTGATATGAGCTTCTGTCATAATGGACAAGGAGGGAGAGAGCTCCAAAAGGATTTTAGAGTTCAGCTTTGGTTCAAGAGGTATCATTAGTCACATGTGAGAAATGTTAACGTTTTCCATTAATTCCAAAGAATTTCCCAAATTTATGTGGATTACCATGCTTGGTATCATGGAGGAAGTGCAATGAGGCTTGAGAGATATACAGAAACTAAAGTCTTTGAGTGTCTACTAAATATCAGGCACAATGAAATGTCTTAAACCTACCAGGCTTAATAAAACTATCTCTTAGTAACATCATTTCCACAACCGTACAAGACACAGGTATTGTTATCCCCATTTTATACATGAAGAAACTAAGGCTCAGGTGGTTAAATTACATTACTGAGGTCCTGCCACTAGCAAATACTAGACTGCTGGACTCAGTGATGGAAAAGCAACACGGAAGGCAAGGTGCTCCTCTCATCAGAACTTAACTCTTGGGTCACTAGTCTGTTAAAACAACTGCTTTGTGGGTATATCCTTTCAGAGATCCTGGAAATAGATAACGATAAAATAAACAAAATCTCAAGAGATCACATGATCAAAGGTAGGAACAGTGAGGGACAAAAGATACAGGTGGTGAATTCTACTTGTCCCTTAGTGTTTTGGGAATAGAGAAGAATATCACACCTCCCTGGATCTACTGACACACATCTGCTAAAGACCAGCTTAGGACCAGGAAGGCTGTAACAGAGCTCTCCCAGAGCTCTCTCCAGGGGCTGTTTCTGAAGTGGAATAAAATGGTCTTGCCCTATTCTTAGCTAATCTTCCCTTAGCAAAGATAGAACTTGTAGTATATGGGGAAACAAAAGGATAAATTTCTAACATCCTCCTGGAAATGAGGAATAGAGTCAGGTTTCAAATGTCATTAAATTTTCACCGAAGATGGAGAGGAAGTGAAGGGCCTAATGTTGAATTATTATTATTTTTTAATCTCTGTTCTTATTCTTTATGCTCTTAAGAAAGAGATGGGTCAATGCCCCTCAAAAGTAAAAGGGAATAGGAAAAAAGTGCATTGAAACACTCAGACAGATAAATAAAACATATGAAGAATATAAATGGTGCTTTCTGAGCAATGGGAAACCCTAACGACCCTTGTTGTTTTGAGATTTATATGTCCAAGTATCACAGATGCCCTGTTGCTTTATTCATACTGTGAAGGGAGAAAGGCAGCCCCTAACCATCAGCACCCATCATTAAATCATTACAGAAGTACCATTGTTAAAGAGACAGGGCTTTGAAAAAGTACGTGCACGTGCGCGCGCACACACTGTGCAGTTCCATTTTGATCAGGACTCAGATGTTTAGATACTTTTGTATTGACTGAATACTATATAGAATCTTCAAAGCTACTACTTTAAAGAAATAAATATACACAAAAATGGATGTTTTTATTTGTTCAGTTTTCCAGTCTGATTATTATTTGGGAACTTGGACCAAAGCCAAGTTTAGAATGGATTTAGAGGAGTGAGATAGATTAGAATGAGGTGAATTTCCCCACCCCCCTGACATTCCACTTAAAAATGCTTACCTGAAAAACTACCTATTAATGCCTATTAATCAGACAAAATTTAAAAGAATCCTGATCTGGAACTTTCCCAACCACTTTGAATCTAGACAATATTTCTGAGGTCTTTTTTTTTTCTCAGTTAATTAGAATTTGCCTGCTTTCAAGTTGCCTGAAGGGGCTGTGGTATCCGGTACCAACTGCCACCACACTTTCTGTAATGTGCGCTAGATATAAACAAGGGTAGGTGGCAGAATGAAACTTGCCTTCAGAGAGATACAATGCAATGTGGTTGCATCACCTTAAAGAAATTATATTGTCTTAAAACTTGGATTTGTAAAGCAAATACTGTGTTTATGTTGATAAACATTATAGCGATTTAAAAAAATTCTAGGTCTTTTGGTCTTTGGGATAGTAAGTGTTCCTCAGTTATTAAGATTAAAATTTTTTTCAGCAAATTTAACACAACCATTGAATGGCAGATCAAATTTCTTAGAGGAAACATGTTGTCAGTCATTCATGCCATGACTTCTGTCTGCTCCCTTGTTTCCACTGTCCACTTCACTATTTGTAACTTGGCATAGATGTAGTTATTAATTCAACTCAGTGTGGTTTTGAAACCTCAAGTACATGTTAAATTCAATGGCAGAATCATGGTCTTGAGTTTTCCTTCAGTACATTTCTGCTCTGATACATTCCTGGCACAGTGTTTCACAGAATCTTTTACTCATCTATTCATTCATTTGCTTATTTATCAAACATCACTGAGCACCTATTCTCAGTGCTTATTGAAGGCGGAGTGATTGCATCTGCAGAAATGAGATACATACAATTGATATAATCTATAGAGGAATAAAAAGAATACATTTACAGAATAAGTCTGAGTGTTCCATTCAGTGTAGAAAGAGGAGAAACTTTGATAAACAGCTTTTTCTGTGGTGTTGGAAGATATCAGAGGAACCCTCCAAACACTGCATGAAATTTCACATAAAATTCATAACCAGAAAAGCAGTCTTGTTTGCAAAAATATGCCATGGGTCTGAGATTTGCAGAAAGATTGTTTACCAGATGCATACTTTATATTCATTGGCCATTTTGCTATTTTTATTGTATTGCAAAATTGACCAAATAACAATAATAACCACAGAATTCTGAAAGTATCACATTTTCTTTGGCATATCCTAGAGGAAAGCATGATAGTCAAAAATTGGAAGTGCATTTTAGATGCCTTTAAGACAAAGAAGAGGTAGGTGGAAAGAGAGATGCACTGAGAAATTTCAGATGATTTCACCCAGTTGAGAGACATCAGGTGAGGATAGAAGGGAAGAATGATGTGAGATGGTGAACTAAAGTGTCAATGAATTTCTGATGAAGAACTGGATGCTTGCTGAGAAGGGACTTTAGGTGCCAGGTGGCCATCCTGCAGAGGCCTGGAGTGCCATCCCTCCATCATCCATGGAAGCACTGTTTACTGGAATGTGCAGTGAACCTGTACAGGGTAGAGACAATGAGGCCACCCTGCTTCATTGTCTGGGTGTTTTCTGAGAATTGCTATCTGGGTATCATCATTAGGGCCATTTTGAAGTCCCATGTGCAAATGTTTCTATCCAGGGCTGTGATATTATTAATGGCTAAAGTGTAGAGAAAATATCTATAGAAAAATCCATTCACCTATCATTGCTCCAGGAAATTATGTTTCCTCTTTGAAAAATGTTACTGTTCATGCGCATATTCTTTGCTTTTCTATCCCTTGGGTGCCACATACTTGATGGGAAGCTTTTTTCTCTTCCTTTTTGGCAATTAGAGTGCAAAGGTGCCCATGAGGACTGAGGGTTTGGCAGAAGTTTACTAGTGAACACAGGGGTGCCTAGTGCTGGCAGGCAGCACCATGACTTATTTTGAAAACATTCATTTGGACTAAAAATGATAAATCTGTATTTATCTTCTTAAAATGCTCCCAAAGGGGAAGAAAAAGGAAAAGAGAGCCTTGATTTGGAAAGCGTAGAGACCAGAGAAAAGAAGAAGGCAAAATATGCTTTTCCCAATAATTTATCTTCTTTGATACTTCCCAGTGGGCATTGGGTACATTTCCAGTCTGCATTTTGAAAGATAAAATGAATATTTTATTTAACCAGCTGTATTCCAGAATGTGTAGACATCTAAAACCTCATTGTGAAGAGCCAAAAGAGTCTGCTTTTCCCCCATCATATATAAACCAGAAGAAAGTGTTTTGAAAATAAGAAATGGTGGACACCATCCCTTGGCATTGTAGTGTTTGGCAATTTAGAACTAGAGTATTTTCTATGAATTCTTTCTGGTTAAGTCACTTACAATGTGTAAGATAGTATACCTATACCCCACAACACTTCAATGTTCTGCAAGTAATTCAATATTTGAAAATAAAATTGAAAGAAATGAAGGGATCTGGGATATTCATGACAGAATCAATATCTGAATTATCCCCTAAATGGAAATTCAGGGTCAAGAGTCAGCTCAATCATAATGTAATCATATTTAATAATATTTTAATAAATACACAAATACAGATCTTTCAGTATGACTTTATTTTAAAACTATGGCAATTGTTTTTTTCTATTTTATTAAAGGCTTAAGCTTTACCTTATTTTCTTATTCAGTGTTTATTCAATTTTAATGTGCATATAAATCAACTGGAGTTCTTGTTAAAATGCATATTTTTTATTTGGAAGACCTGGGTAGGGTCTGAGAGTCTGCATTTCTGACATGCTATGAGAAGGTCCCTGTGCCATTGGTCCACAGAAGCCACTTGTACTAGGTCCCTGGTCTACTGCTTAGAATATTGCTCGGCAGTAACATTTGCCAATAGACAAACAAGTGGATAAATAAATGAGTATCAGGTACATTCTTATTTTCAAATTGTTTTTCATTTTGTCTCTTTGTTGGGTTAATTACTGAGTTTAGTTGATAAAAACAAAATTGGTATCTTTACTAGATGAGAAAGTGCTAAAATGAAACACTAAAAGCTATTAAAAGATGTACATATATATTGTAGTGCATATATGCATGCACACACACATGCACACGTGTGCGCACACACACACACACATACACACACACACACACACATATATATATATATATATATATATATATATATATATATATATATCACATACTTGCTATAGGGAAAATAGAATGGTAGTGTGTTAGAGTTAAGAATAATCTTATAGATCATGTTATGCTGTCACTTTATTTAACAAATTAAGAAAAGAGAACCAGAAAAGTCAAGCTCTGAAGTATTGGAGCTTCAATGATAGGAGTCAAGCTCAGTGGTGGGGCACTTGCCTAGAATACATGAGACCCTGGGTTTGAGCCCCACAACCAACAAAAATTGTGGAAAAGAAGGGTAGAGCTTCTACTTGGGGTAGTTAAACATGATAGGTGAGGACTGAGGGGAATGATTATCCTAAGCAGACTCCGAAGTTAGATGGTACTCAGCTTGTCTTCTATGTGGCCTGGGGAAGTCACCTTACTTCACTAAGCCTCTAGGTCCTCCTCTTGACAACAAACCAAATTTTGATGAAGGTTATCTACCTTCCTCTTGCTATTCTGTTCTTTGAAGAACTCTGACTTTATTCTTGCTCCAGTTCAGGAACCTGATTTGTGTAAGCCAATCAGCATGATCTATTCCGGTCCCACCCTCTAGGCATCCATTTAAAATAATCTACTCAGAGCCAATTTCAGGACTCTTGTTAGGGATACTGAGGAAGCTATCTATTTTGGGATTATGGTTGGTACACAGACTTAGAGATAGGAACTATAGCAACCAAAGTGTCTTCAATGAGGAACCAGGCTCCTGAGGCAGGTAGGAAAGTAGAATGGAATGAGGTCTGGATCAGTCCTGCCCTGAAGCCTGATCTCTTGCAGGATTCCTACTTGTATTAAGTCAGCTGAATTATGTGTTTTGACATACAGCTATAATAGTTCTTTTCTTAATTTTTTTTATCTTGATATTTTTTACAAATCATCCCGGTCTGATGGTACTAAGTAATTGTACTAATGGTACTCAGAAAGAGAGTAGTTTCCTTATGTTATGTATATCTTCATTCTAATCTAAATATCAATCAATAAATTTCCCCAAATACCTCTAAAAGAATCTGGTTACTGAAGGAGTTTCTCTTTGGGCCTTACATCAAATAGTTCATTAAATTCTAGTTTTCATTAAACTGCATATTAATTGCTCAGATGTGGGGCATCCTATGCCAAATCCCATTTTAATTTTATTTTCCTTGCTCCTCTTTAGAGGGGAGTCATCCCCTTTCTCACTTCTAGCATCTGCAAACTACCAGCTTGGTCATAATCAGGCTCAAGACACAATTTTGAGCCAAAGCCAAGGGAAAACTTCCTTGTGGCCAGATGATTCAGATGCAGTTGCTAATAAAATTGTATCTGAGAACAAAGCTTAGCTTCTCAGGCATCACAGAGCAAGTCAGTTCTCTCAATGGATTCATTCAATCATTATTTAGAGAATAATTATTAATAACCAGGCAATAGAACAGACATGTCTATGCAGAAGGAATCAAAAGACTGCAAAAATGTTATCAGTTTCTTGGCATGGTTGGCTACTATTCAGGGAAGGACACCATGTCTCAAAAACTCAGAGTAGAGAACAACATAGGCTCAGATATTGGTGGATGAATCTTGTTTGGGGAAGCAGAATATGAAGGGCTGTTGGTGTTTACCTGCTGTGGTACTAGGTGGTACCAGGTGCCACAGCAGGTGGTCTTCAGGATTCACTCTGTTGTAGGACAAGTCTTGGTGTGCCTGTCATTTTTCTCTTCCTTTTCTTTCCATCTTTCCCGATCTAGGGTGTTTTCAGACACAATTCTGGGACAATAGAAAGCCAAAGAAACATTTTAATTGGACATGAGATCAATTTTTTCAGGTCTCTAACAAAAGCTCCTCAAATATTTCATGAGTCAATTCCCCTACGTGCATATATGTTGTTTTGTGAGTAGTGGCAGCCACACTCCAAGATGGCGCCAATGATCCCCCTCTCCTAGTGTTGGCAACCTTGTGTCACATACCTCCACTCTAGATGAGACAATTGATACAGGGATGATGCTGAGGGCATCCTAGTCTAGGAAGGAAGCCATGAGAACATAGACTCAGAGTTAGGACAGTGATATCAGCACCACTGGAAATGAGATAATGGAGAGAGAGGCTGATCTTCTTACTGAAACCAAGCAGAGAGAAAATCTTCTAGATGCTTTTAAGATTTAGAAAATGTAACAGAGTCCTAGAAAGCTGGGCAATGGGCATAAAATAAATTATGTCCCTGGGTTTTACATTTTAGCTTTACAAAAGATCTAAAAGGTGAGAAGGAGTGAAGAATGGGCTTTGTGGTTGAGGTCCACTGCTTTTTTTCTGGGTTTGTGTGGGCATGCGATCTACTCACGTAATGGATGGTAAGTGCATGGTAAAGCCTTTATATAAATTTAACTTTTTCAAACAGTTTCGTGGAAGAAAGCAACACTTCTTCATTGCTTTATGACATTTTCAATAGGGCAGGAAAAGGCAATATATGCCATGCAGTGAGATTCTTTTGCTCAAATTATCTGCAGGAATTTATAAAAATGTTAAGAAATGGATATGCGACTCATAACAGAAAGATTTTCTCTTAGACTCTAGCAAGGTTAATTTTACCAGGTATTGATTTTGGTACTTCTTTTGCCAATCATGGAAGTATGGCATTTGATGTAACTTTAAATCTATTTGAGGCTCTGCTTTTACATAAATAAAATGACACTAGTTCTAACAATTGATATTTTATTCCCATTATGCTATGGAGCTTTCAATCATAAAGCCTCTGCATATACTTACGACAAGACAAATGCCCCCTTTGTCCATCTTGCCTGTGAGACTCTTAGCACATTGGGTTTAGGGAGTGCAAATAGCCCAATACAAGGAAGACTCCAAGGTGATCAAAAGGGACAGAAAATAAAATACTTTTTCCTTAAGTCAATAGTACAAGTTTGTGTCAAGGGTTCCTGTGTTACTAAGGACAGTCTGAAAATTTCAAGTGACTTGCACTTAAAAGCATACATTGCTGCTTCATCCAAGTAAGTGAAATGGATCCAAAGATGAAAGTCCCGTTTTTTAATACTGTCACAAATCCAAATTAAGGAGAGGTGTCTGCAAAAGCCTTTGATTATAGATCATAAAATCTCCAGCTTATATCAGACACTGTAAAATTGCTCACTGACAAATGAAATGCCTATGCACTAAATATATCTTTTAAGCACCTTGCAGTTCGGGTACATTTATCTCTGAGATACAATAGTACTTCTGCAGGTCACAGGTACAAGGTCAGAATTGCTGGTTCTGCTGGTTTGGAATGTAACTCTTAATGGCCCATTATTTGAGGACATAGAGCAGAGGCTTCGCGCAAATACACAGACTGTATTTCATGTGGAAACTTCAGAAGCCAATAGACCAGCCATATTTAGAAATAATGATAGACCAGACCCAGCATGCACACATATGGCTCAGAAACCACAGGGACCCACCGGGATTCAGCTTTATAACAATAGCTTGCATCTGTGTAGTGTTTTGTAGTGTTTCAAAGAACTTTCACATACAGTATCTCATTTGATCTTCACAGCAACATTGTGAAGTAGGCAAGGCAGGGATTATGTTCCTCATTTTAGAGAACAGGAAACTAGACTCAGAGAGGTTAAGTGACTCGGCCAAGGTCACCCAGATGGCATGCAACAAAATCACAGGATTTGAATATAAACCTGATGACTTCAAGTTCAGTAATTGTTCCCTTACAACAAGCAAACAGAAGCGGAAAATGTCTATTCAGCTACACTGCTGGTCATTTTTTGGCTCTAAAAGTCTACACTATGGAGTGAGGCAAGAAAATGTAGTAGGCATTTGAGAAAATTGTTTTCATCTTCCCATGCCATTTCCAAATGCCTAGAGGTGAAACAGGTATATTTTGACAATGACAGTAGCAAAATATCTCAGTTGGACAGCCAACATGAGAGGTTTCCCCAGGAGCAGGTTTGGAGAAACGAGAAGGAGAGAAAGCAGAATACCACTAGATACTAAAATATGAGTGACAACCAGAGATAAAGGGTGAATATTGATAGTAAATGGAAACAAAAATACTGAAAACACCCTTACAATGTTGCCTTCTAAGTAAGTGAACACCTGCCTTACCCTTCTCTGATCCTTCCTTCAGCCAATTGTCACTTAGTGATACATTTGTGTGCTTCTTGGCTGCAGAGGAGACTAGGATCTACTTCTCTCTCTTTGGGTAAGTTAGTTAAATTTTCTCTGCCCTTCTTTTCCTTCCACATGGCCAGTCCTATCTCTTTCTCCCTCAGAGCCCTCCTTTGCATTCTGCTAAACAAATGAGCCTGTCCACCCTAAGTGTGATATGAAAGCAGAGTCTTGTGGGTCATACACTGGCCTCCTAACAAGAAATGCCAAATTGAACTTACCTGAGATACTGATCTTTAGCCTCACCCCTACGACATGCACCATTAATGGATACTAGGAGCTCTTCTTTGTCCTGCTGGGCTCAAAGTATCAAGAACCCTTCTTTACTCAGTGCTTTAGATAGCCAGCAATAACTAATCATAAGTGGTAAGGGAAATGAAATCTATTTCCACATTTTTGTCTTCAGGTCTCATGGGAGAAGCAGGTTTGGGGACTTTACCATAATAGTTTGCCCACTCATATCAAACCATATATTTGACCTAGAAGGCAAAAGTCATTGTAGGCTTCCCTCACTTTTTTTTTAGCCTCCTTATCATCTATTTCAGATTAGAATTTTTAGAAGCAGTAAAAGAATAGCTTGCAACCCGAGTGAGCTATAGCAACAACATTTTCCACTTAAAAATTTAAGAATCTATGATTCAAATTGTCACTTTGTTTTTAATACTTTTTTTCTGTATTTTTGTTCTGGGATTCTAACTCACATGGCCAAAATAAAATGCTAATCTAACTCATGTGGCCAAAATAAAATGCTAACCAGGGATAGGGAGCAAGAGAAATAATTAACTATGTCATGACTTGTGCCTAAATACCTACCTTTTTTATTATTATTTTACAGAAATTAAGAGAAAAAGTCTTACGTTCGGTTTTGAAAATTAAAGAAATGGTCATAGACACTACTATTTGTCCACTTCTTGCCTTCTCTGCATAGTGAAAAACATTGTCTTTGCACAGCCAACCTTTGGCAGCTGTCTTTTATTTTCACTGAAGAAGCTCAGAGGCCCCAGACACTTGAGGGCGTTTGGTTGAGATGATTGATACAGGACACCAAATTTCACCTTGTAGCCAGCATGGCAGTCTGCAAATGCATCCTCAAAGAGTCTTGGAAATAGAATTAGGCCTGCTTACAGGAAAGAGAGAGAGCAGTTCTCCTGCCAGGACTCCTTGCACTACAGTTCCAGAGGGATATGGCTGGTGAGAGACCAGAGTCTTCTGCTCCTGAGAGGTGCCTCTTACTAAAGCAGGAGCGTAAACCGCCAGGCAGACAGGGAACAGAAATAACAGAAGGAAACACGTTGCATTAAAAAAGGGAATAAATTCATTTGGAAGGCAGCCACATAAAGAACTCTGTTCTGTTTTAGGTGGCGACTCCCGGGAAACAGTGGGGAAAAGGAGAGGTGCTGGATTTGGAAGGTTTTGTGTTGAAAACAAAGTTTCCAATAGAGCTGTGAATAAGCAAGAGAGGGCAGTGTTGATACATCTAAAGCAAGTGGAAGAGACTTACAGGCTGAGCTAGGAGACATTTTTTTGTTCAAAATTTATGAATTCTTATTGTTGTTTGTCTCATCCCCAAACTATACTCCCCCACATATACATTTCTCTTAGAAGTTTTGTCTGACCCCTTTCAAATAAGAAACCCTTAAGTAACATCTAGCTGAAGTCCTAGCAAAGATTTAACAGTGATGACGGAGAACGGAAAACAAACCAAACCTGGGAAGAGAAGGAAAAACATGATAAATTACTTGTAACTAAATGAAATCATTTCAATCAAAAGCATTTTTTTAAATGAATGAACTTGCTTCTTTACTTGAGTCTAGCTTTAGCAAGAAGATCAAAGAGATTTATGACCTGTGTCTCTTCAAGCTCCATGCCAAAATCGAACATGTTCTCATTAATAGTCATTTTCTTGTCAAAAGAAAGCTTTTATGCAGACAATATGCATTGCTTTCACAGCTTTCTTGTTGGCAAAATTTTGTATTAGAAGTGGGATGGCATGTCTTAAGGGATGTGTTGTATGTGTGTTTGTGTGGGGTAGGGGACATTCTTAATTGCATTTATGTTTCTAATATTCTCAACTTAAAGTGAACCTTATATTTCAACTTTCAAAATGCTGGCTGTTTTGTTGAGGGGGGGATTTGTCAATATGGTGAGAGGTTCATGGACAAGGTGACTCTCTGGCCATTTGAATGTTTCAAGTCTAATGACACCAAGGATGAAATTTCTTGGGAGTCAAGATTGGGCACATTTTAGTATGGCTTGCTTCACGCTGAGACTCCACAGGGTGAGTGTTGTGGAGACTTAAACAATTATCTGCTGAATTTGAACAACAAAGTTCAAAAGCTGAATAATGGAAAAATAAATAAATACAAATCTTTCTTCCCCTTTCAGGAACAGGATGTTTTGTTCCTCTTCATTGAGTGGTTTCTGTTTGCTTGTTTGTTGAGTACATCAGCCCCAGTCTGTGTTTGAGTATATATTTAGACACACAAAGAAATGATCAAGTAAGAATGACTGAAAAGTTCAATTAAACAACCAATTTGAATTTGTGTCCCCAAATTAACCAATGGACCCAACATGTGGGATTCTGTATAACCACAGATAAGTAATAACATTTATTTAGAACTTGTTTTCAGTGTGACTTTAAAACTAACATGATGCTGAGGCATAATATCACCTTGGGCCTCAAGGAGCTACAGGCTGGTTTTTGCCCCATCCCTTCCTCAGTAGTAGCTGATGCTATTGCAACTTTTAACCTTATCTTGCTATAGAGTACTCTCCTAAATTGACTGTTTTCTTTTCCTGGAATTTATAATACTATACACTCTTAAATTGCTTTGTATGTCTCATGCCACTTTGGCTCATTTTCTTTATTTCCGGCCTTTCCCTGCCCAACATTCAAAAATTAGAATCCCACCAGTCTTAATCCTAGGTACGTCTATTCTCTACTTTCTCTCTAGATAATCTACCATGACATCAAATGGAATCTCCCTGTCAATCACCTGAAGATTTCCATCCAAGCCAGGCCATTTTCTATAGTGATTGCTCACTGGATGTCACCACTTGGATAGCTCATAGATATCTCAAAATTATGATGATACAAATGGCATTCTCAATATTCCTTTTTCCATCAAATTGTTTCCACCCAAATCTGATCTAGAAAGGCCACCACTAGTCAGCCATCTGTTAATTTTTTTTTTTTTCTGGGGGACTCTAACCACCCAAGTCTTTCCATATGGAATAAGGGAATATGCCCATGTATGTATGTCCTGGTGTGTGCATGCATCAGTGTATTTCAAATAAATATCTCTCTCTGTCTTTACTGCTCTAACCCTACTGCAAGCCATCAATGTCTCTCACTTAAACTATTGCAAGTTTTCTATTTTTGTTTTTGTTCTCATCCTCTCCAATTCATTTGGTTACATAACAGAATAAACCTAATAGTTATTTAATTATTTTGTTCCTCCTTAAAATTCTTTGATAATTTCCCCTTCACTTTCAATTGTATTTCACCTGCATACCATGACTAATAAAGTCTTTGCCTTCCTTTACAAATCCATCTTGTGTCTCTCTGTCCCTTGCTGTCTCTGTTACAGCTCAGGCTTCCTTTTAACACATTTGCTAAATTCTTTTCTAATTCATGAGCTTTGACTTATTCTACTCCCCTTACTCTTCCCAGGAATGACGACTTCTCAACCTCAATTGCAAAGTGAAAACTCACCTCTTTGTACATATTTCTGGCCACCATACATCATGTGTTCCCTCCCTGTTCTTTCTCACTATCTCCTTTCCACACAATCCAGGAAAACAGAGAACAGCTCTAATGTTTTATTCACCAATATCCATTCAGTGTTTAACAGTATGGCCACATATTAGTCTTCAACATGTATTGAAAGAAGAACTCTTTTTTAAAGGATGTAATGGATAAACTTCTTAAGACTAGTGAAATGGCTACTTTTAAAGATATACTTGAAAGAGGTAAATTTTCTTAATAAACTGGAAATGACTCTTCTAGCCATATATGAAGTTCTATAAAATAACATAGCTTTAGGGGGTCAGCAGGTACTTCAAAATATAAACAGTCCTTTTCTGTTAGACCATCTGCTTGTGATATGGAGAAAGTAAAGATCACTTGAAGATACTGTCCCTAAAATCATGACACTTTTACTCTAATGAGCATTACCCTTTCTTCTTTGAAACAGCTAATGAGTCAGTGAAAATAATAGACATAGTTAATTCTAAAATGAAGCTATTTTTTCAAAATCATAGGTCTAATGTGACAAAAACAATCAGTTAAAATGGAATTTACTTGTTTGGGTACATATTTTGGTGGTCATCAGTTGTTCTCTTAGGATTTGGACAATGCATGCAATTTATATCATTTGCCTCTAAGTGGGGTAGTATCTTGTTAATTTATTAACACACCCTCAAATTTTCTAAACCTCCCATTGCTCTGAATGAGTAAATCAGAATTATAGCAACTGAATAAAAAGTAACATAAAAGAAGCAGAGGATTAATATTAGACTTGATTTGAGCAGTAGAAATTTTAGCATTAATAATAAAAATTCCAAAGGAAAATAAAACAGGATGATATGTTAGAAAAAATCTATTTTATGTTGGAATCTGCATGATGTCACTCTGATTACTAAAACTTTTTTTTTTTTTTTTTTTTTTTTGGTACTGGGGATTGAACTCAGAGGCACTCAACCACTGAGCCACATCCCCAACCCTATTTTGTATTTTATTTAGAGACAGGGTCTCACTGAGTCAGCTAAGGCTGACTTTGAACTCACGATCCTCCTGCCTCAGCCTCTGGAGCCACTGGGATTACAGGCATGTACCACTGACCCCAGCCACACTAATAGTCTTTTAAGTCAATCTAGCTTGGCTTTTCTATATTTCCCTACTGGGAAAGGTGACCTTACTAAATTAAGAATATATAAAACTAAGCTGGTTAAAGCCAATTACATAGTATATAGCTTCAAAGAAAGTATGATATTGCAGTTCCCAAACAAGTCAACTAAAAAAAAAATTATTACTCATTTGTTAGCAGTATACCTAGCTAATAAACTGAGTAATATTTCCACATTAAAACATTTTTTATATCAAAACAACACACGACCCTGAAATAAACCAATACAAGGACAATATCTTTGTTTCTGAAGAAATCCTATCCAAACGATAACATGTAATTGTCATAAAAAAAGACATAGTGTTTAAAAATATGATTAATTGGATGAGTTTTGCCAGAATGTGGGCAGACTTTGCTCTCTGGAAGGAGGTAGTTAATAGCATACAGTGTTAGAGATAGCAGAGGGGGTAGAAAGCCAGGGATCCCTGTGTGTGCTATTCATATGGAACATTTCAGACCCATGAGCTTAAGAGCAAATGTCTGCCTGTCTCCTTCCACATTACACACACAATGGATAGCTTCACATTTTAGGTCCAGCTGTCTTTAATGGAAGCCCTTAGAGCGTTCCAACTTATTTCCTACTATACCTTCACACAGTTCATTCTCCCACCTTCTTCCTAAAGATGGTTGCACAGCCCCTCACTGTTCACTCTGGCTTCCCCCTGGCCATTCAACACTATACTTATTTCAATATCTCAGACCTAGCCTCTGTGGCCCCAAGCTTAGCTCATAACATTCATCAAAATTTTCCTGACAGTTTCATTTAGATACAAACTCTTTCTTTCAAATTGCAATGAAATAATTATGTGCACCTTGCAATTGATGCTTTATCACATCCTGACACGTCTCTTACTTTTACTTTCAACTCTTATTTGTGCTTTGACTTATTATTTTCAACTTTTTGCCAATTTGTTTAAATATTAAAATTGGATTATAATGCTTGATGGTAAAGTCCACGACTTGTATTAATTTTTCAGTTTTCGCAAAATCAGTATGTGTATTTTGTAAACATCCCTATACAACTATGATTTCCCCTTTTTGAGCCTCCTTGACTTGGTCAGTTTCCTGCTTGAAAATTCTAGAGGAAGAATTCTGTTTCAAATAGTCTAAACTTTTTTTTTTTTGCATTGAATAGTAGAAACATATTTGTTCTTTTTTTTTAATTTTAGATTTTGTCTTTTTAATTTGATTTTAGTATCCCTCTGTCCCTCATCAAATTCTGGTAGTCCAGCTTTCACACCTGAATGAAAACCAATTGTAGTGACATAGGAAGGGGAATGACTCTGGATTTGAGAACATACTCGGTGTCCTTGGTCTGCTTTGGAGATCGTTCAGCAGTTCTCAACTCTCAAATTTCCTTTGTTCCTTTTCATTTTCCCTTTCCTCTCCATGGTTAACTTTATTTACATATGTCACAAAGCACAGAATCTAATTGGCAAAAGCAGATTTTAGATTTTTCTTCTATAATGTGCTCCGTATACGTTTTGGATTTTGCTTCTATAACGCACTATGTGCAAATACAGTGGCAGATTTAATGCTCACAGCTCCTTATTGAGATGCATTTTACCATCCCACATCATAGATGAGAGACTGGGGACTCAGGGTTTTACCTAGGATGTCAAAACTAAAACTGCAGGATTGGTGTTTTGTTTTGTTTTAACAGAATCCAGCATTTGTTTGATACTGAATACAAAAATAAATCCATCTAAATAGGGACACAGAGAGCTCCTTTTATCCTGCTTCAGGCACCCCCAGGTCTTCCCACTCCAACTCCAACGAAAATATCATTTTGCCAATCCTGCAGTATTAGGAATAGATGCATAAAAGGAACAAAAGTTGGCAATGGGGAGGCTTTGTGATAGGTATGTAAGAGAATCCTGTGGGATGAGTCAGGGCTATCATCATATTGAAGCCAGGAGCCCTCCCCATATTCTCTATGGCCTTTGGTGTTCGTGCCTCCTGCCACTAGTTTGGATTTGTGTGAGCAGTCAATTTTGACAGGTGACGAGCCTGGGTTTCAGAAAGGGAACATGCGAAAGGGTTTGCTCTAACGACAAGAAATTTCAGAACAGCAATGTTCAGTGTGATGCAGCACAAAATCCTCTCCATGAGAACAGAGACCGTGCATCCAGCCAGAGCAGTGTTGGTCTGCATGGAGCGGTCACCAGCTACCTTTGGTGATAACGTTGCTAGGATATGAAACTCTAAAAGCACTGTTAGTGTGAAAGTGGGATTTTTGTATTTGAAAAAAAAAAAGTAAAAGGATGGTGAGGGTGGAATAAGAAAGAGAGAGAGAGAAAGGAAAGAAAAGTCAGGAAAACAGTCAGTCCCTGGTGCTTTTCCTGGGCATTAGAGGCACAGGGATGACATCACCAGCAGCCTATCAGAGCTCTCCAGCTTTGTTCAGGTTCCGAAGCCATGTCATCATCGCTGATGTAGCCCAGAAATGAAAATAGAACCATCTCTAAATATACAACAATGAGAGTCAAGCACTGCTTTAAAAGGATGAGAGAACCAAGAAAAACTCCTTTAAGTTATGCGGTCTCCCTTTCATAAAGAAACTAGAATTTAGTTCCTGGAGTCACTAACCTTGATGTTTATTTTAGTCTGCTTGAGACTTTACAAACTGGCAGTCAAAGCTAATTAATGTACAACCGAGACACCCCCAACCCCCCCACCCCCGCCAAACCATTCCAGTTTGCTCCTAGATGCGGGACAAAGAAGTCGACACTTCCCTAAAAGTCAGCAATGGGATTGTAGCTGCAGTGTTCAGGGAAGTCTGTCTGGTTTGGGGCCAAAATGGGGGATATAGGGCTCCTAAGCAAGGTGGGCAAGTGGATGTCATTGTCAATATGTTTCACTTAGCTAAAAGCACAGTTTACAGTTGTTGAAGTTTGATTGATCTGTTGATAAACAGTAATGTTTTCCAGTTGACAATTTCTCCATGTTAATTTCTTTAACGCTGGCAGACCTGCCTGGCAGGGCCCTATAAATAGTATCAGTGTCATCATCCTTTTTAAGTTATTAATGAGCCATCGTGTTTCAAGGGGCTGGGATTTGGGGACGGGTTGTGCTTGACTGCAGTTTCTGACATTGATACGTTAGTATTTGGAACTTCTTTGAGATGAGAACATGTTTTTTTTTTTTTTTTTTTTTTTTTGAAATTATAGCACTGGCCAAATGCATCCATAATAAAAGAGAGTTGTTCATAATTAGTGACTAATTAAACTTTGGAGAGAGGAATGAGGTGCCAAGCCCTGATGTGAAGCGTGTCCTTGATGCTGAGGTGTCAGTACTGTCCCCACCTCAACTGCAGCTGCCCTCTGCTTTCTTTGCAACCTCTCTGTACACATATCCTGTTATCACCGAGATAAATGAATGCCTGACTCTGGAAATCAGCTTCGGCCCAGACTGTTCTATCTGCCAACTGGTGACAGGGGACCAGAGCAGACTTCTCCAATTAGCAGATCCCCCATCAGGCAGCTGGACGCACTGTGCTTGTGGACAGCACACTGCAGCAGCTGAGGCTCTGACTGAGGTCTCCTACTCGGATAAACACAGCCTCGAAGCAAGACAGACAAATGGACAAAGTAGCATGATACCTTTTGAAGACATTCAGTCAATCTAACTCCGCTCACTCCTTGGAGGTGGTTCAGATGAACACCAAAGGCATCACACAATAATGAGGGCAGAGGTGGCTTGTGTCCTTGCGGCAGGACTGCTGGGTATGATCATCACTTCCTAAAAAGCACCAATACGAATGGACCACCTGGCCAGGCTGAGCTTAGGATAACAACTCAGGTTTCTCTCTAGTCTTGAGTTCTTGCATAGTACAGTGATGACCTTCAGACCCTTTTCTAGGCCAGGACTTTCTACTTAGGAGTTTGTCTCCACACCTCTCTTTTTAATTATCCTATTTTCCTTCACTTTGATCACTAATTCCTAATTACACTTATCTGTTTCCCCAGGAGTTGCTTTTCAATCCCTGATTCATAAGTAAATGCCTCACTCTTCTGCTGTCAAAAGTTCTTATATATACTTTCAAAAATCAACAATTTTTAATATATTTCCATCCATTGTATCACATTCAGAAGATCCTTCCTAATTTCAGGAAACACAGGGACTGATGCTGTGGTGTCTCAGGATGGAAATACAAGAAAGAGCATAAACAGTTAGTATCCACTAAGGGTTTTCAGCCCTCTGAACCAAAATGAAAACAGACCTTCAGTTTTACTGCTGGGTCTCCCTACTTCCCCTTTCTTAGCTAAAGAACTCAGCAAAAATAACTTAGGACAAAAAGCAAAGTTGTTATACCATTTTTTCTATAATAATCTAATTAAGTTGTCTACCATTCAAGGAACATTGTGGAAAATTTGGGATGTACCTTCCTGCAAATCAACAACTTCCAGTTCAATAATCTCAGTTATATTTAGAAGCAGTGCAATGTATTTTTGAAAATAAAGGTCACTAATCTGTTCGCAGTTATAATGAGAAATGGTTTCATGATACTGAGATTGGTTTCCTTATAAAGGGAGATAATTTAAAGTATTTAAGGAATAAATAAATTCAAACTAATGAGAATTGGTAGATTCAAACATCTTATAACAAGAAGCCTGATGGAAATTGAGAAATGATTATGAAACAATACATTCACAAGGAGGAGGGGAAGTGGAAGAGGAGTAATTGTTTTCTTTTACCAGGAATGGATTCAGAAGTGGATGTTAAACCTACGCAATGACGAAATGTATTAGAAGATCTGAGATGTGACAGCCTTACTGGGACATTTACATGTCCCCAACAAAACAAAAACAACAACAAAAAAACAAATAAACAAAACAAACAAAAACTCTCATGTGATGAGGGCATATACTTCACAAAGGAAAAAAAAATGGAAAGTTTATAGAGCCACTGTTTATTCTCTGAGCCTAACTACCAGTTGTTGAACTTGATCATTACCACTTAAGAGGTGATAGTTGAAAAAACTGTGGAACAATAAAGAGGAAGCAAGTGATTATATTATATTTACTTGGTCAAAAAAGAAAGAAAGAAAACTTGTATAATAGTGTGGCTCCATAAACCAATTTCATAAAATACCAGAAAATAAATGGCATGTGGCTGTGACAAGAATAATAAAGAACAATGTGGATATTAGACAAAGTTTGGACTGGGAGTCCAGAGACCTGATGATTCACACAAGTCATATTTGATGGACTTTTTTTGCACTCATCTTCAAAATGAGTAAAGATGCTGAAATACTTGGAAGGTATTGTGCTGGATCATCTCCATTATCATGGATGGTCTTGATGTATCATGTTTGTTCTTCTTAAGTTTTATGTACATCTTTGTGTATATATATCTGTATGCATAAGTTTTGTGTATATCTATTAAATTATGATATCTATATACATCCATGCCCACACAAATATAATATATGCATGTTTGTATATATGTGTATGTATATATACATACACACACACACACACACACACACACACACACTCATACTTAAAAAATGCATGGCCCATCTGGTAGAATATGCTGCCTGTGAAATAAAAGTAAAGCCAACCAGTCGCAGCACTCATCTTCCTCTTCAAAGCTACAGTTTTAATATACTTATGAAAATCTTTTTTTAATATTTGTTTTAGTTGTAGGTGGAGACAATAACCTTTATTTTATTTTTATATAGTGCTGAGGATTGAATGCAGTGCCTCACGCGTGCTAGGCAAGCACTCTGCCACTGAGCCACAACCCCAACCCCATGAAAGTCTTTAAAGTCTATATTTTTACATTTCAGAACACATTTCTCCACCTTCAAGTTCTTTCAAGACTTGATTAAAATATCTTTTTTCAGACATAGAAAAATTTCAAACAATTAACACATACAAAAGAAAAGCCGTTGTAGGGAGCTTCATTCCATGACTGCAGGTTCTATGACCCAAGGTAACATTGTGGGTGAAACATGACTTAGATGTCATTTTCTTGTGGTGGGAGCTTTCCCTTGGCCTTGATCTAAGTAAGGTCTTTCTTATGTTCAGCAGGACATCAGAGAGTGAGAGAGGAAGGCTCTGATGTTTTTCTGTCTCTTTACTGACTCACTCACCAGCAACTTCACATCAACAATAATCATATTCCTGGTGCTAGAGAATTATTATTTTACTTTTAGGATAAAAAGGAGTAAGTCACAAAGAAAGAAATGTCACTATGGACTCAAGCTTTGTTTTGTTATAAACTCTCTGGTGGTAGGCTTTGATTATTACTCTTTCCACTATTATCTACACCAGGTTTTTAGAAAGAAATGTCATACATGCCTCAGATTACAAACATGTGCTTGCTGCCTGATGACCACACTGTCCACTGTCACAACGTCCTCTTCTCATTGTGTGTAGTAGCCATGCCAGCAACTGCATTTCAGGATCTAGACCCTCGACCTAGACCTCTTTGTCCCCTCCTTGCCAGCAGTGGGTGGACTCTTCACAGATCTCTCCTTACCCGGCAAAGACTCCAGATGGTCATCTCCCCAGCCTAGCCTACCCCTCAGGCATTTTGCTTCACAGCTTGCCCATTCTGTACTATCAAACACTTTGAAACTGGCAATGACAAATAGTGGATATCAAGACACAGATAGAATGATTACACCATCACCCAAGAATGAATCAGACGGAGGCACCTAACTTCCTTGATTGAAGCAGAATCAGGACCAAGGCAGAGTGTTCAGAACATTTTCTCAATTAAGTTTTGATAAAAGATATCATTTGAAATTGTTTTAAAATAAGGTCAATAATTTTAATGAAAAATTGAAGAAAGAGTCAGAAATGGCTCTGGCACTGGTCAGAAATGCAATGTCTTAGTTGTTTTGGGCTCTTGTAACAAAATTCCTAAGACAGGGTCATTTAAAAAATATATATTTTTTTAGTTATACATGACAATAGAGTGTATTTTGACTTATAATACATACATGGAGTATAACTTCCCATTCTTGTGGTTGAACATGATGTGGAGTGACACTGGCTGTGTATTCACATATGAACATAGAAATTTATGTCTGATTCATTCTACTGTCTTTCCTATTCCCATCTTCCTTCCCTTCTTTTCATTCCCCTAGGTCTAATCCAGTGAACTTCTATTCTTTCCTCTCTCTACCCTCTACATACCAGAGAGAATTTTAGGTCTTTGGTTTTTTGGAGTTGGCTTATTTCGCTTAGCATGATAAGACTGGGTCATTAATAAACAGTAGAAATCTACTTCTCACGGTTCTGGAAGCTGAGAATTTCAAGATCAAGGTGCTAGCAGCTCAGTGTCTGGTATGGTCTCTGGGTTTCATAGACTGTACCTTCTTCCTGTTTCCTCACATAACAAGGGAAAAACGAGCTCTTTCCATCTTCTATTATAAGGCATTAAACCGTCATGTAAGCTCCTCCAAAGGCCCCAATTTTACTCGGTTATTTTGGAGTTAGGTCTAAGCATATGAATTTGGGAGTGGAAGCACAGAGACCATGGCATTCAATAGATTTTTTTAAACCTGAGTTTTATAGTATTTGGTACTGATTCCAATCTGAATTAATCTCTCTGAATCATCATGATCTCAAATAAATATCTATTAAGTATCTATCAGATGAATGTCTTAGAAGCTACAAGTATAAACAAAACATACTTTTTTTTTTGTCTGAGTGGTATTCTATTGTGTAACAAGAAGGATGTCTCTAGAAATTTTATCTAAATCTCAGAAAAAGAGATTCTTGTGGAGTTCATTTATGGAATGATAGGCTAATTCCTTTTGCTTGTTTTAGCTATTAAGCTCTCCACATAGACTTTAAAAGCGTTCTAATGAATATCCTGCCAGGATTTTGGTGTAATGAGATTTGTATTAAAACCTTATAAGGAGAGTCCTGCAAAGGAAGGTCACTGCCATTTGTTCTTATTATGTGTATATACAGACACAAGAAAAGAGGTCTCCTGATTTCTTATCCAGTAATTGTTCTGTGATTGTGGCACATTGGCTTGTATTCAGGCTGGGTGTGAAACTTACCAAGTTTCACCAGAGTGGACACTGTGTATTATGAGAAACAGTCAGGGTTGTGTGCTGTTGCCTGTACCATCCTTTGTGAGTGGCATATATATAGAAAGATACTGCCAATGCCTCAGGATAAACAGAGTCTTAAAACTCTTCACTCCACAATATAAACTGCATGCACCCTCAAGCTAATGCCTTCCTGGAATACTCTGTGCTTTATTGATTTCCCTCTTCTCTGAGCTCCCAATGCTCTTAAAGTCTGTATCACCCCATTAAGAATGCTTTCTTATACCGTCTTGTCCTATTAACTAATTGTTTTGTGTGTCTTGGGCTTGTTCAAAGTGATTGTTAGTGCCTCTTGAGTGGAAAACCTTCTTCCTCTTTTTGCCATATATCACCAAGAGATCCCTAAGAATGTAATTGACATAAGTAATCCATGGAATTACCAGTTAATTGATCATCATACTTGGATTAACAGATTATACTTTAAATAAGGGTTATACTTTTGGTTTGGGCTGGATTTTTGGGTCAGAGGATTTTATAATGAAGGGTCAAGAATTAGAATTAAAAATAATTCAGTAGACAGCTGCAAGACAGTCTGTTTTTTAAAGAATATGAAATTGTGTAAGAAAATAGCTTTGTCTTCCCAGCAAAGATTTGAGAATGTAAATATAATTAGGGAGATAATTCAAGCCCTAGAAACGTTCAATTAAAAACTAAGGATTTTAGCCCAAGTTATCAGGTTCAGTGTTTACCTCAAAGCAAAAAAACAAAAAAAAAGTGTTCAGTTATTTTAAGTTTTTATTTTTATGTTTTGGATGGGTCCAACTGCCATTAAACATAGTCTTTAACCTTAAGCACACACATAAATGAGTATTTGTGATTCTGCATTAGAAGAATAAGGGTGAAGGTATATATGAGGTTCTGTGCTAGCATAAAGGGTGAGAGGAATCATAGACAGATGAAAGACTCAAAGAAAAAAAATTGAATAAAGAAGGTACTTACAGAGGTATGACAGGAGATAAGAAATCCAACAAAGCACACTCATATTTACAGAGACTAATGACAGGAAGCTGATACCATGTCTCCACCTAAAGAAACAGGGTGGGGATGTAATGATGGTAGGACATGTTTCTGGAACCCAGTGAGAGCTGGGGAAATAGACAACAGGCTCCCCAGAAAGAACTTTAGTCATGGATAGAGACAGCTACTACTAGAGATGGGATTATGAGGCAAGAGGAAACACGGAAGGGACCTGTCTTTCCTCTTACTTTTCCTATTTGTGCTTCCCATTTACTTTAACTCAAAACCAGCTGACAACACAGTGGGATATTATAGTCCTTAGGATCAACTTTTCAGGCCACAAGGAAAGTCCAGGCAAGATAGGCAAGGGGTAGGGAATCAGGAAAATGGAGAACGAGAAGCACAGTATAGTCCTTGTGACCTTCGGGGCATTTGTTCTTTCTCTAAACAAAGATGATAAAACTCTCATTTCCAACCCAGGAAAGAAAGTCCTGCAAGCCACTGTGCCTCAACTCAGTGTTTTGTCTATGGAGGACTACTCCAGTATTGTTCCTCATCAGTAATATCAACTGCCACCAGCATGCTTTATATAAAGTAGGTGGGGAAAAATGGTAAAGAAAAAGTAAAAAGAAATGATCAATGAGCATAAGATAGTCAATACTACTGCACCCTGCCTTATTAACTGAACATAAGGTCAAAAATGATAATCATAACTTAATTTTCCCATTCTATTTTATTCTTGATCTGGGCCTTACCCAATACGGATGCTTTACCTTGTGAGATGAATCACACCTTCATCCCACAGGATATGAGTCTTCAATAGTCTTTCTTACATTGGTTTGCTAAAGTTTCCCGTGAAGTGTTATTAGGACATTACTAAGAATATTTGTAATGAATCTGCTGGGTTCAGGACCTACCCATACTTCCCTTTAGCATTATTGTGTAGTAGTCATCTATTTTGCCCTGAGTATAGTTGAATAGCTGAGAAACCCAAAATATGCAGAGGCAAATTTTAGTTTCCAATTTAATGAAACCAAGGCCATATTCTTCAGTGTGTACATCAATGTGGATAGTCCATGTTACACTATGAAAATAAATGACCCCAAGTCTCAGTCACTTAAAAGATTAACTTTGTTTGTATCTGATTGGTTGGCTATTCTCTGATCCACATAGTGTTAATTCCAGGATCCAGGTGATACAACTGGGTCCATCTAAATGGTATTGGTCATACTGTCGAAGAAAAAGAGAACATGTTCAGTCATATTCTGATTTTTGAACCACTGCTTGGTAGTGATGCCCATCTCTTCTGATCACATCTCCCTGGTCAAAACAAGTCACATAACTAAGCCTGACATAAATAGAGCAGGAAAGTATAATACTGAAGTCAAATAGATGATATTTATAACCAATAATGCAAGGCACCAAACTCACTGAGTTCAGAGTTGCTGGAATTGGAGGCAAATTCTTGAGTCTGAGTCATCTGGTGATGGTGGTAATGTGGTAATGATATAATACACTGTTGGTTTTGTTTGTTTGTACAAAAGGCCAGCTTCACAACTCACAGAACAGCATTTTGACCTTGCAGGGTGCTATTTCCCAGATGGCCTCTCTAACGTTTTTTCAATAAGTGGGTGGCTAGGAGGTGAGTTGCTTTTGTCCTCTTTTCCACAATGTCATCCCCTTGTTTGACCTTACAGGTTCATTTCCTGTGCTTCTCTTCCTTATTCTGTGGCCTAGGATACTAACTTCTTTGGACTTTTTGGTCTTGTTTCCTGCCAGATGAATTTGGGCAATGGGAATCACAAGCCAAAAATCACCATAGATGGGGAGGGCTGGGGCAATTCCTTCCCCCAACCTTTCAATTTGTCAGTGGGTGTATTTTCCTTAAATACATGGGAAGCCCTTTGTATGTGATGTCTGTGCCATATACAAAATCACTTTATGAAGCCTGATGATGGTGGTTGGTCCAAATTGGTTTTTATTTTTTTTTCCTTTTTTTTATTGATTATTTAAAGCATTACATAGCTCATGATATATCATCTTTCATACATTTGACTCAAATTGTGTTTTGAACTCCCATTTTCACCCCAAATACAGATTGCAGAATCACATCTGTTACATATTCACATTTTTGCATAATGCCATATTAGTGACTGTTACAACAGCCAAATTGGTTTTTAGTTGGTTCAAATTGGTAAAGCTAATAGATCACTACTGAAAAGTTAACAGCAAATCATGTTTGCCTCTGGAAAATGGAAAAAACAGTTTTTGTTCTTGAAGACATTGCCTGTTTCCATATTTGTTACATAGCATGCCACTGCATGACATTATTTTTCTATTTTAAGTTGTTCATTGGTATATTTGAACTTTTATTCCTTTAGCATTGCTTTCCACAAATGATAAGGAGAGAGAGCCTTGTTTGTCTTTGAAATATCACTTATCTGCTCATACATATACAAAGTTTACTCTGACTTCCAGTGATCATGGTATTGTTCAGTTTCTTATATGTGGATTCATTTCGAAATAAGGATTTATTTTGTTATATCTAAACTTTACTTTTGATTACTACTTAATGAAAGAATAACTATTATATTTCTATTATATTATTTATGTCATATTCTTGCAAAACACTTCCTATGAAACGTGTTTGCTTTAGAATTTTCTTAGAAAGCAGTCATCACATCAAGACTTTTATAAACTAGGTATCTTTTTAGAGTTTGGAAAGAGCAAACATTTTTTGTTACTGTTTATCACCAGAGTTGAATTAATCCTAAATTTAAATTAGGAATCATTAAGAAAATAGAACCAGAATAGTCCTTTGGCAAGGTTGGGGGGAGGGGGTTGAGAGAAACTAAAGGAATGAAGAAACATTTCTAAACTAGGAGAAGCTAAGGACCTGCTGCTCACCATGCTATTTTGGTGAGGTTGGTCCTCATGAGAAACATCTCATGTCCAGGAAGTAATATGAGCCTATAGAGAGAAGCCCTTAAAATTTCTGAAGACATTATGTCAAGTCATCCTATGGAAGACGAGGACAGATGTGATGCAGTATCTCTAATAGCCTCCTTTATAGAGAAGTCTATGGTTTACTATTGCCTCTAAACTTGCATTTTTCCCCTTCCTCCATGTCTCCTATTCTTCCTTCCCAAATGCTTTTCCTCTGTTTCTTCAGCTTTAACAATTCGCATCGTTTTTCAAGACCTTCCTATGTACTATCCACTCCAACGAGCGTTTCCAGTTCATCCCTGTCCTGATTAATCTCTTTGCTGAGCTATGGGACTTATTGCTTATAGGGCTCCCTGGCTAATTAATCATAAAGTATTACATTGCTCATCCTGTTTCCTCATATTATTTAACTTTTCATGCATACATATTATCTTTCTACCGAAGAGAGGTGTTGAAAAAGTAATTTTACAAGCCCAATTCAATTTAGTGCACTGTAGACTACATAGTGCTGGTGTTGGCAATGCACTCTGCTTGAGCGAGTGTGGCAACCACAACTATAAACACAATTGCTTTGTAGCTCTTCAAGATTTGGAGTATCCTCAATGAAGATCACCTTGTAGTTAGATTTTTTTAATATGGACAATGCTTCCGATGTATCATTCACTCCCTACTTGCACAGATTGATAGAAAAAAAAAAGATTTTTATCTAACAAAGAATTTAACATCATGGGTGGAGAGTTGTCAATGGTTAGTAAAGGGCTGCAGATGGGGCCCAGCATTTTGCAGAAAACTGGAGTTAAAAAGGGGTTTGACACCTGCAGAACTGGGAAATGCCTAACAGGGCTCTCCAGGGCTTCCTAGACTTACCATGGTACTTGACAAGGATTCTTTAGCCAGGCATTTGATGTAGAACCATTCAGGGAGTAAAGTAAGTTACAGAGTGGGGAAACAAAAACCTAAGGCTTTTCAATCCATTAGCCACCTAAATTATAAAGGCTAATGCACACGGGCATTGATATGAGGAGTAAAATTCAGAATAAAGTAATAAGCCTGAAATGCAGAGATGTATGAGGCAGTTTGGGACAAGTCCCAGGCATTGAACTTCTGATTAGCAGGTAGACCTTAATGAGAGCATTACTCCAGGCAAAACACACAGATAAATGAAGGTCCTTGAATTGCTTAATTATCATCAAAATATTTATTCCAGGTAGGACATATATAAATCTATTGGTAAATTATTTAGAAAAAGTACAACACTATGCTTTAATATTTATAGTGGTTATATGCCCTATAATAAGGTCTATTCCTTAAGCACACAGTAAAAAAAAATTGCTTTGCTTCAGCCCTTAATGGTTTCTCTGAGCCTCCATCCTCACACCAGGGCCACACACTGGGCACCACATAAAAGGAGAACCCGGGCACTCTCTTGCTGTTCACAGCCTTAGTTCTGAACTGTTGGTCTTGACCCATTTTTTTTTTTGTGCTGCATTCCAGCTGGCCTTTGATCATCTCAGCCTCAGCTCTCATTTCTCATTCTCTCCTTTTTAGCATCACCTTGCCTCACCCTTTATTCTTGATGTGGTGCACTGTCTTTCCCAGTTCTCCCCCCAGTAATACTAACTCCACTGCCAATGGGTAAATTCTTCTCCTGTTATGACCAGGTCCTGGAACCCCCTGGTTTAGTGCTGTTCCCTTCAGACTCCTGTGACTTCTACTGCTCCCCACTCCTCCCCAGGTAGTACACCCTCTCAGTTCATCTCAGCTTCACAGTGGGCACCAGGAATATTATTAAATAGCATACAGCTCTTCATTTCCTGTGATGAAGAGTGGTGTCCTATTCTTATTTTATCCCACCATAGTTTGGCATATATCAAAATGTTGAACATATACTAAGAACTCGAGACATGCTTCATAACTTATTAACTTACTAGACAAACCTCAGGAAGATAGAAGCAAATGATATTGTAGAACTGGGAAAAACTTTTTTTGTTTTGCTGAACGAAAAAGCAAATTTCTGACTGCATTGTTTAGTGTCAGCATGGTCTTGTTATTAATTATTAGCAAATTGGTTATAGGTGTGAGAATGAGTTATTGATGCTATAGATGAAAAGTTTAGAGCAGGTTACCCTAGGTTCAACAGGTTCTTAGGGAGACTCAAAGAATGGTCTGCCTTCTTTCCACATTTGGAATGATGGGATCATACCCAAGTATCACAACCTCTTTGCTCAGCTCAGCTATTCTCTCACTGAACCCATCCATTTATGGAGCCAACACAGAAGGTATACTCTTTGTTCCTCAGTACTAGGTTGTTGTTCCAAAGATAATTTCACTCAGCAGCTTGGGTAAAATGTTATCAATTATCCTACAGTTTTGCGATTGGTTTTTCTCACCTAGATAGAATCACAAGTCTTGTAATTTCTTCATAGTCAACTTTTCCAACATTGTTTGATGTTCTGTCAAAAGGAAGACCAAAAAAAAAAAAAAAAAGTTCAACATGGAAGTTTCAACAGAAAAATAAATAAATAAATACACAAATAAAAGACCCTGCCAGATTGAGATGAGTAATGCTGTTAAGAGCAGCACTGAGTTTGTTTGCCATAGAAATTTGGGAGATACTCAGGTGAGTAGTATAAGCTTAATCCACAAAGTCATCATTATGTATTTTCTCCCATAGAATTCAATTTAATTATAATCCCAAGCCACCATGTCGTCATCTTGGTGTGAAATTTAATCTCAGTAATTCTGGGAGTTTTCTGCTTGGAAACCCATTACATATTGCACATTATCTCTTGGTCTTTGTTCACCTGTCTCTTCAGTGAACAAAGTTTTTACTTATTCCCAGTGTCATATTAAATCAGGAAAGGACATCAGGACATAAGTAACTTGGAAATGAAAAAGGATGTGCCTGCACATATAATGAATGACATTTTGCAGTAAGCTTAAACATATTAGATAATTTAATATGTCTGAACATTTTGTGATGCTACCTATTTCCAAAAAGTGTGAAAGTTCCAGATAGATGCTGGCTGTCATAAATTGAGCTATTGAAAGATTTTAAGTACTTTTATTTGATTGTCTTAGTTAGCTTAGTAGGGTAAAATAATCATTAGTGAAGAAATTTCAGTTATCAAGGTTTTGATCATAAATCAACTAAGATGTATTTATATATAGTGCCCAACTTTGATGACTTTGAATGTAAGATTTCCATTTTGAAAGTATTTTTTGCTTTTATGAGATATACATTCCATGATCATTAATTTATATAGTTATTTTATAAAAAAAAATGAGATGACCCTGAGTAAAACATTATGTCTATAAGGTTTGGATTTCCTTCAGCATCCTATTCCTGAACCATACTAAGGGTTCAATACATACTTAAGAAATAAATTGGGATAAAAATATCATTTTTAAGATTTGAGTATTAGTCAATTTGATTAATTTAATACAACTCATATTCAGTTTATATATGTAATCTAAGCCAAAAAAATTGGGTGAGATCATATTGTAAACTGAATACCCACATGAAACCACAGAAATTTTGCTTTCTTTATTTTCTCTGTATGCCCATATTTTAAATGACCCCATATTTCCTGATGTGGAAAAATCCCCTCTGGAGATTTAGAGGTAGTTACTGGCAATACTTCAAACCACAATGTGTACGTACCCAGATGAGTCCAAGCTTCTTTTAGGCATCAGCTGGGGAGAGGTAAACAGAGAGAGGAGAAGAAAAGAGCAACAGTTTGAAATTTCGGTTTATCTGCAACTGTCATAGATAAAAGCAAGAACTCATCCTGTTAGATAACCCTGTTCTCTAAAATTTATCATTCACATCCATGGATTTGGAAAAGAATGATTCTAAATAGTGGATCTGCATCACACCAAGAGATGACTGAAGAATTTGGAGTGCTCAGACTTGAGGATCTGCAGAGTCATTTTTAATTTATTGATTCCTTAAGGGAAGCATGAATATATTGATCATGAGACCCAGGATGTTCTGTTTTACTGGAATGTTATCGTGTGTCCTTGCTAATAGCAAAGTATAAAGTTCAACCAGGTCTTACATGAGATTTGAAACTCCCAAAGCTGAAGGCAGGTTAGTCTTGAGAACTAGAGGACAAAAATGGGCTAGGTATGAACAAGGACAAGTAAAATTCAGATCTAAGTTTAATAGGACACATTTTGTAAACTTTGTCTATATGTCCATGTTTTATAGTCTGAACTCTGTGTTCCACATTCATTGATCCTCAGAGGAATAGTCTGGGTGTTTAAAAGCCCTGTAGAAGAGCCTTCCTGAGAACTGGGATTTGCCACTCTAAGACTAGAGAGAGAGAGAGAATTGTATTAGCATAATACATCTGCTCCCTCCTCCACCCTAGACCCTCAGAAAGTCTATGCTAACCCAGAGGCAAGACAAACAAAGCAGAAACATCAGAGGTATGGGAGAGGAAGCAATTCTGGGCTGCATTAGCTCAAATGGATAGGAGCGGCATGAGAGCTGTAGTCCAGTGGAAAAGAAAAATCAGAAATAAGGTTTTCTTTTACTAAGACAGGGAGGGAAGATAATTACTGCAGACCTGATTGTCAGGCTTGTCTGAGATACTAATTCACACTGTAACTTACGCCTCACTCACCCTGAAGGCTTTTGGGGAGACAGCATTTTTGCTAGAGGGAAAATCAGAGTCCTGTTTTCTTAACTCCCAAGGGCCATTCCCTATGGATGTCCTTAATTCTGGATTTGCTTTAGGCATTCCACCCCACCAGTATACAGCTTGGGGCACAGCTCTACCTATAAGCTTTGGGTAGCTGGCGTGAGTAGAAGGAAGACTCCCCCTAAGAGGAGTGTGGGCCATAAATAAGAATTACTCACCCCGGACCACTATAAAATCTGCTGTAAGAGATTAGCATGTATATTACATAGCATAACCATTTAAATACACAAGAATACATTGAATACATTTTTAAAAATGAGGATAGTTTTTTAAAATCTGTTTTTCTGACTGTCAACTCTTTGACTCAACTATGCATGGAGTGCCTTTGGCAATACCTTCATTGACTTGGTATTGAGGTTATGAATCTTCTAGGAAGTCATGGACTCCTTTGAGTGCATATTTGAAGTGACAATTCCTGGGGTTAGTCAAATGACTAAAAGTCAAAATGATTCAAACACAAAATTTTGTATTTAATATCAATGGATTAAAAAAAAACTATAATATTTATTCCTGAAGACCTTAAATATTCTTGGATGTAAGGACAAGACTCCTGTTTTAGAGATACACAAACCCACTGTTCATTTGAAAGTGTTTAAAATAGAATCAGTCAACATGCAGGGGTTGAGGGGCACTACAGACCAGTGGCAAAAAAATGTGATGTCAGCCTGAAAAGCAAGTACTTCAAAAGGGTTGGTGGCCACTCTTCCTAGCATTGGGATTTGCCCAGTGCATCCCTGTGCCTACTGTCTGCCATCTCTGAGACCATCCCACTACATGATTTCTGACCTCAAAGAACTGACAAGGGAAGGTGAGGGAAATAATACCAATGAACAGATTAGACAATATAGGAAATCAATAAGTGAGTAGATATGGAGGGTGGTGTAGCAAATATGGGCAGAGAGGCTACTTCAAATTTGTGGGGAAGGCTGAGACACAACATATCCTCAATGGCGAATAGGATTTTAAGACAAGATAGGAGAGAATGAACATTTAGGAAACAATGTGTGGAAAGATACTAAGGTGGAAAAACCAAAAAGAACCAAACCAAAACAAAACAAAAACAAAAACAACCTATAGAATCACCCTAACTAAATTAGTGAGTAGGGATTCTAGGGTGGTGACAAATCAACCTGGCAATGTAAAGAGATCTGTGAGAGATTCTCACCATTTCTAGAACACATTCTGATGAACACATTCTGAAAGCTACCCTGAGAATCTGGAACTTGACCTTAGGGATATGGGAGATCTATTTCAGGTTTCCAAAAAGAGCAACCTGTAGTTCAGTCCATATAGTACTCAATACCTATGGATGGTCATAAATGGAGAAAGATATGGCCAAGGGAAATTTTAAAAATGCAAAATAAAAGAATGAAACTATGTCTCATTTAAGTCAGGAGCCATAGATGCTTGGAAAGTTCAAACAAGAGCACTCGACACATTTCTTGTGCTTAAAATGATTAATCGGTAATGATATTAATAAGTCTGGTTGTCACTCTCAAAACCTCCATGGAGAGCACTCACTGGAATGGAAGCTACATCCTGTAGCCTCACAATTGGGATGAAAATTGAACTCAATAATAGCAGAGGAAAGGAGAAATTAAATGTTATAAGCCCGATAGAAATGAGACAGCATGGGCAATGAGAGTTGAAGAGCAAAAGGAAATTTAATAAGGGTAATGTAATAAGCACTCTTGTCTGGCAGACACTGAAGGAGATGACTCCCCCACCCAAAGGAGAAAAGATGACAGGGACGTCCAGAGAGACTGATTATTCAAGTGAAGTTCAGAAGGATGTCCTGGATGAGCTGGCTTTAATGGCAAATAATACCAGGGCTGGGATACTGATACAGTTCTCCCAGCATCCACTCTCTCTGTACTACAGCTTTGTCTCTTCTTAAATATTTTTAGTGTCAACTCTGTTGAGCAATTGAGTCATTACCCTTGCTCCATCCCCGTCCTTGTTCCATAAAGAAAACACCTTTGGTCCTGGCTCATGTCTATCATTACACACATTGGGATGAACCATTTTTATTCAGTGATCTTGCTGAATAACATTTTTATTCAGTGATCTTTCCACAATAACTCTAAGAAGTCTTTTGTGTCAGAAATTATTGTCTACATTATACAGATGAAGCAATTGAAGTATAATCGTTCCCACTTATTTGTTCCAAAATTTTCAGTGTATGCCAGAAACTGACCACAGTACCAAATCCTGTTTATACTACATTTTTTTTCCTAGGCAGGGTGTGATATAAATAATAATTAATTATAAAAGAAAAAGTTATTACAACATATTTTGACAAAGTTTCTAGAATTATCATTCATGTGCTATGGGTTCTTTTTTTAATATTTATTTTTCAATTGTAGGTGGACACAATACCTTTTTTAATTTATTTATTTTTATGTGGTGCTGAGGATCGAACCCAGGGCCTCGCACATGCTAGGTGAGCACTCTACCACTGAGCCACAGTCCCAGCCCTGGGATTTTTTTTTAATATATGATAATAGTTACTTGAATGCAAACTCTTCAGTACTGTGACTGTCAATCTGATAACTGAAATGGCTACTAAGTGACTAATGGGTGAGTTTAGATCACTCACGTTCCAGGTGAGATGGAGAGTAGCTGTGAGATTTCATGATGTTATTCATAACAGCATGCAATTGAAAACTTATGAATTACTTATTTCTAGAAGTTTTCATTTAATATATTGAACTACAGTTGATTGTGGGCAACTGAGACCATTGAACAAAAATGAAGCCATGGATAAGCAGGGAGTAGTTTACACTATGGTAGCAAAGAGGGTTTCTGAGGTTCATTATAAAGTGGAAGTTGAGACTCCTGGTTCAGAGTTCTCCTAGCACACCTTTCTATTTTCTCTAAGAGTAATACAGTGAATGGGTGGCAATAAGTATTCTTTACCCTTGTGTTTTCAGCATAGGTCAAAAAACAGGGCTTGTGTGCTGCTAGCTATGTAAAATGAAGTGCTGTCAGAGTTAAATCTGATTCTGGCATAAGGCTTTACAGAGACATTTTGCATAACAAAGTCATTCTTGTATCCCAGAGGGAATGATCTACACAAATAGCATTTTGTTGATCTGGTCATAACAAATAAAGTACAATTAATATCACTACACAGCAAATGCTTTCTCTCTTGGCTGTTCATAATATATGCAGTATCTAAATAAAACACTTGTTAGTTTATTGTTTAATTACTGTATAATTATTGCTTTCAAAGAAAAGTTCAGTGGAAGAGTGTGTTTTGTTAGAACTGGGAGTGAGAAAGGGAAATCTCGGCTTAGCACCGGCACAGCTTCTCCTAGTTGAAGTGCTGTTCAAAAGCATTGCTGGTTAACTCTCTTCATCTTTCCCTTTCTCTAACACCGTCCAACTGTCACCCTACCAAAGAAATAGACTTCATTGAAAAATCTGGATATAACAATCTTGCAAGTGGGAAAGAAATGTAGAGTTAACTATATCAGAAGACATCTTTTCATTTCTTAAGTTATATGAATCACATTCACTCTCAGCTTCTTCATTTAAACTCATGTTCAAGTACTGTATACATGTTTGACAATTTTTTTTTTTTTTTGGCCTCAGGTCATGCCAACGGTAAATATGGTTTTTAGGTGGGGAACGTCATAAGAAGAATAATTGGAATCTTTTGCAGTGTTTGCTATAATGAAATATGATTCGTATGTCTCTTCCTATAGCAGGCACTCATTCATAATTGGAAAACAGTTAATCCTTTCCCATTACCAAACAAAGGATTTTTTAAAATGATGCTTCTCATTAATTCTCCTTTATAATAGCCTTTCTTCAAAGTTCTATAATTCTCTGAACATTGTTGTATATAACTTTACATTCCCATTCAGAGTGCAAGTTTTAGAGTAATCCAGATGGTGATAAAATTTAGTCTTAGTATTCAAATATGTTAAATTAGAGTAGTAGCAAAAATTCCTTTACATTTCTATTCATCTTTTCATCATAACTGAAGATTTCTTAGTACTATAAAAAGTAAATATAATCAATCCATAGATTTTTTTGCTTAATTTTAAACACATGTAATTGACTATGGATTTAATTGTCTCATGCTAAAAGATAAATAAAATACTTGGTAGTATTAAATTCACTTAAGTCGATGCTACCACATGATTCTGACAGTTACTGAAAGTGAAGGCATAATCTTCATTAGCAAGCTCTCATCAGAAAAAATATATATGTGTGTGTGTGTGTGTGTGTGTGTATATATATATATAAAGGGCCTGAGTATAAAACCATCACCACAAGCTAAACAAAGAAATTTGTAGGCAAAAAAGTACATAAATACATTCAATTTGTGAAACACAAATGCATAAACTTTTAATATTGGCTTATATGAAAATAATGTATTTTCTTTTCATAAACTTATTGCTATTTGATAGTTTAGGCTTCTAAAAATTCCTATTATTTCTCTATTATTATATCACCTGTCTTAACATATTTCACAATTGTAGTATTTTCTCTTTCCTAAAACTCTCAACCTTCTCAAAAATCATCATCATTTTCTGTCCTCAAAATTTGAAGTGTTATATTTTCAGGCTCTTTCGGTAGAATTTCAGAGCTATTTGATCCTTTAATCTCTTCACCTGGTGACAAATGTGCTTCTCTGAAGTTGTTCTTCACTTACTTCTAAATGTATTGAGTACCTCCTGCTATGTGACAGAGGCCCCCGGGGCCCTGGAGACAGCACAGTGTGCAAGTCATGGACACAGGAAAGCACAGTAGATCCAAGGAACAATAATGATGATCTGATGTAAGTCTGAGGTGGCTTGTGGCTTTCCCGGTTAAGACAGTCTATCTCCGCCATTTAACTTCTCCTCTACTCATTTCATGTCAAATACCTGTACTTTCACTAATAATGATTACTAGTATTAAGCAATAGGAATAATAGCAATATCAGCTGACCTTTCTATTGCTGCACATCAGGTACTGTGCTAATCTAGGCAGTTCAGGAATTCCCGAAACATATCTGATGATCACCTGCATTTTACAGATGAAGGCAAACAAAGAATCCAAAGAGAAATTGAAAGCGAATGAACAGGGAAAAAGTAGGATAAGATTTAAACAGTGAAGAGCTCATACCTCCATTATTATTACACCATGAATGTTGGCTTGGATATTCCTCTGAACTCAACTATCTCTGTCTGTGTGATTTTTCGCTATCAAAGGTTTGACTCAGAGAGACCTTCTTGTATTTAAAAGTGCTGGAAGCTGAGGCAAGAGGGCATGATCACAAAGTAATCACAAAAGAAGTTAAATAGTGGCTACATTTTTTCCCTTTTTTAAAAATAATTGTATTATGTATGCTTTTTTTTTCTTGTTTAGTGAATATCAGGAAACAAACCCTATTCACATGGATAAAAATTTTGGAGGTTTTTTGTTTGGGATTATTATTGAATATCTAGGTGCATTTGCTTGCTTGTGCAAATGTAAGTTTGTCCTGGTGTGTAACTGGTGGTTGAAAAGTTAAGGTAATAAATAAAATAGGCCCAGGGGCTCAAGTTTCCCTTTAGGGTATTCCAAAATCTTAAATGGATTTTTTTGTCTGATTTAATCAAATTTAGTACTTGATTTGATGTCATGGAAACCCAAAGGTCTATGCCTTTTCCAATCTTTTCGTCTCAAATACATCCCAATGACAAAGGGAATCATATGTAGACATAAAGTATTTTTTCTGTCTTTATAAAGGAAGCTCAACATTACTCAATTATTAAAGTGATTTATTACCTACCTTATTATCTTTATTATCTTCATTATTCAGAACAAAATATCAAGACTCTCGTGTGATGCTATACAGTGTCTCTAGCCTTTGAAGAGAAACCCTGTTTTCTTTCTGGCAAAGTCGACTCTCTGAATATGGCACATGCTCTAAAGGAATGAGCTGTGCCTTTTTTAAACCAGCCTGGGACAAAGCCAGAATGCAAGACATTTAGGTTTGTGTAAACTTGTTTGCTCCTGCTTCTTCATTGAGGAGTGAGAGTCTCAGCTGGAACAGGCTGATCTTAATTCCCAAGCCTTCAAACTAACCACCAGATGATAACCACTCACAACAGATATTGACTTTCCATGCATAAGGATTCATTTTATGTGCAAAACATTTCATAGTGTTCCAGTCACAGCTCACTAGCTGTTATTCCAGAAAGCATCTGTCTGAACCACTAACCGGGTTTTCTTAAACAAACTGCAGTAGGCGTCCCTTACTTGATTTTCACAAATTTCTTAGAGACAGGATGCAAGATTTGAAATGCTTGTGTGTCATCATCAACAATAATATCAGATGAACAAGGTATGATAAGGCCAATGGAAGGGGCCTCTTTTCTTAGGAGACTGAAAAGTACATGGAGGAAGGTACATTTCTGAGAATGTATTCATTTGAATACCTACCAAAAAATCTCTAGTTATATGTTTGAGACAATAACATGTACTACAAGACTATCCCTTTTATTTACGAGGCAGGTCAGCAAATTGAAGGTTTTGTTGAACCCTATAATAAAGGGATCTATTTTATTATGTTTAAGACAGAATTTTCTCAGTTAATTTGAATTCAGGTTTTTGACCACTCCCCTTATAAGGGGAATTAGTGCCCCACACAATCAAACAACTCTGCTACATGAGGGCAGGTATGATTGGAAGTTGAGAGACCTGCTCTTCCCCTAAAACAAGCTGTGACCCTGGACATAATTTCACCCCTCAGACTTGATTTACTTATTTGCCGAATTCAGGTAGAAACATTTACCATGTTATGGATGATAAGACTGCATATGCAGATCAATTGTTAAATATCCATGAAGCACCTTAAAAATTAAGAAGCAATTCTAAACATATAACTGAGGATATTTTTCTGGTGTTTGTAACCCTTATCTTTGTAACAAAAAAATTTATAAAATAACAATTTTGAGCCTTCTAGATTCTATAAACAGCATCCAAGTAAGTTAGCCGGGATCCGTTCTGGTTTTGCAAAATGTTGACAATTATTAATGCAAATAAATCCAGAAGCATAAAATGAATATTTATTTAATTACACTTTATAAGATTTGTATATTTATGATGTTGATCTTGGTGAAAAAACTTACTCCTCTTAATTATGTAATTTTCCTCTATCTGCCTTTTATGGCACATATCTTCAATATTTGCAAAATGAAAACAAGTTTTTGGCTAATCAAGATTCAAGGCATAACAGGCAGCTATATTTTATCAATTGATACATGGGTCTCTAAAAGGAAAATTATTGGCATATTCCCTTGTTTTCCTAAGGTTTTTCCTTAAACATGTGTAATGATTGATGTTACTTCCTAGATTGAGGTTGTGAGGCCTGAATTCAAATTACTAAACTGACTATCAGGTTATTTTGTCAACAGGTTCACACAAGTATCTGATTACAGTCCCAATACCTTGGATTCCCACTATACAATCAATTTCAAAAGTTAATAATAAGCATTTCTCGTTTGTTGACTTTTCCTTTGATCAAAATAAACAAATCAAAATATAGCTTTAGCTACAAAGCATAAACATTTACCAGACAATGTATTAACATAATACACAAACATTGTATACAGTTTTCTGCCTTCTTGTTATTTGTGAATAACCTTCTAATTTTGCATAACTTCACTGATTTACCCTAAGAGTTTAATTATCTCCTTTTAAACTTGAAAATGTTCTGTGGTTCCTTTACTTTCTGATTTTATGAGGCTTTTGAGACACTAAGTTGGTTTTCTTTTTCAGATAAAGAACAAATGATCTAGCTATCAATATTCTTTCTACTTTCTATGTCTCTTTAAAACGAGATTGCTTGAAGACCTCCTTCAGTCTGATCATGCTTTAGAAGTTGGAAGTCTCACCACTCAAACACACAACAAACACTTTACTATGAATTAAGGTACAGCTGATAGGCTGCAGTTACACTGTTTTAGAGATAACATAAAATATTTATGACTTTTAAATTTTCCTTTTTGGATTTTGGATCTGTATCTGCTATTTAAGTCTCAAGCAATCTTTTTTGAAGGCTTTTAGAAAATTCATAGGTTTTAAACACTGTGACTATAAAACATAAAGGAAAAATATAATCACTTTTCTATACCACTAATAAATCCCTTTTTCTGCCCTTCTCTCCCACCCTCAGCCAGCACATCTAGTAAAACCATTATTTTTAGGCCAAAATCAAGCCCCATTCATAAGATGGTCTCAGTGATGTCTTCTATCTCCAGATTTCAAAGTTGAGACTTGGTAACTGTGTCTAATATTTAAGTGTATTTAGGGCCACCCTTTCCCACTGTTGTTATCTGGTGTCACCCTATGTTCTTTATTAACATTTTAGTCAGCTTTAAATTTCTGTGTTCAAAAGAACTGACCAAAACAATTGCAGAAGAGGAAAATTAATTTGGCAATCATGGTTTCAGAGGTTTCAGTCCATAGATGGCTGACTCCATTCCTCTGGGCCCAAGTGAGTTAGGACATTATGGCAGAAAGGTGTGGAGGAGAAAAGCAGCTCTTGACATGACATCCAGAAGTAGAGAGAGCCCCACTCACCAGGGTCAATATATACATCCCAAAGCCATGCCTGCAGTAACCCACCTTTTCCACCACACCCTACCTGTCTACAGTTACCATCTAGTTAATCCATTCAAGTGGATTAATACACTGATTAGGCTAAAGCTTCCAATCACTTCACCTCTAATCTTTCTTGCATTGTCTACCACATTAGTTTTTGGGAGTCACCTTGTATCTAAATCATAAAAATCAGACCATAAACTTTCTGTGTCGAATTGCATTATCTCCCCTCTCTTCGCAGAGAAGGATACATACCCCAGAATGTGATGAAAAGAACTTCAGGCTACAGTTTTAGAGTAAATTCTCCTCTGATCTATTCTAAAGATGAAAATAGTACAGTGGATGGCCAAAGAATGTGTGGTGTTCTGTCCATCACAACTGCTTCTAGGGTACCATGCTCAAATAAGGGGCAAACAAGCAGAGGAATGCAACCTAAGGCTTCATGTGTTATTTAATTTCCACAGTTTCTTTTTCTCTAGTCTGGGGATGTAGTGAAGGAATCAGGACATAGTGTTAACCAATTGTTCCAAGATTGTATGAAAGGAGATTATAGAAATCCTGAGGAATCCACTTGCTTCCCATCTGACTAGCACCACAATACCTGCATTTCTGAACACTTGGTCTCCCCACCCCATCTCTAGTGTCTGGGTTGGCCTGGAGAGGTGTTTTGAGGGCCTAGGCCGGAGTGTGCTCTTGTCAATGGTGTATACTCTGCATCCAAAGTCTGGCCAGTGCCAGAAGGCTTTCAGGAGGGTTAGCGCTGATGACAAACAAGCCTAAGCATGTTTAAAATATCAGAGCAGTCATGTTGTATAACTTTGTTCCTTTGAATATCTGTGTTTGTGACCAACTGATTTCCATTTCAACTTTGATCACTTTCACCTCCCCTTGGCCATTAGGCCTGGGCTCCAAAATCCTGTTCATCTCAGACCTGGTTCTACTCTTTCCAGAGAGTTCTGTGTGTGTGTGTGTGTGTGTGTGTGTGTGTGTGTGTGTGTGTGTATTTCCCCTGTACAACTATTACAAAGCAAAGAACTTGTGTTTATTTTGAAGCTGGCAATTTCTGTGGGTTAAGCAGTATGCCATCTCAGGATTTCCCTGGGGAATTGGGATGAAGCTGGATGATATTTTCAGACAATGATTCTTGACTTTCAGCCTGAGCACATTTTTCCAGAACCACAAACAACATAGTCTCACACCCTGCTTCCAAATACAACACAGTCACTCCATACATGAACCACAAGCAGACACATACATACAGAATGCCACATACTCATGGCACACACACAATACATGCCTGCACACACTTAAACTATACCTGCATCACATATGCATGTAAAGGAAGAGTGTTTTTTTTTTTTTCCATACCAGATGTGGAGCACCAGGATGTTACTGTGAGGGCTGCTTATATTTGAGAGTAAGCATTACGAAGGGGTTTAATCTGAAAATGCTGGATATACAAAATGCAGCTCCAAATCCCTCAGAGTTCTGTGGGCTCATCATTTTACATCTTTTGAAGTCATGCACACTATACCATACAAAGCTTGAAAACTACCCTGGATCATCCCCAACTAATAGACAAGAAAAGGAAATACTACCATGGTTAGTAACTTATTCGAAAACTAAAGGAAAGAACTGAAAATTAAAAATTCCATACCAAGTCCCTTGCTCCTATTTTAGTGCTATTTCCAGTTCCCCTCATTTTGCCTTTGGCAGTTCAGAGAAGTTGGCACATGAGGAGCCGGGGGCCCTACCTAGCCTTTATTGTGCTGTCCTTTCGTACTTTCCACAGGGACCTCTTTCTTAGGTGACCCTGGATCTAAATATTTCTCACTGTGAATGCCAGGTCAAGATTGTTTACATTCAATACATGAAAGGGTTAAAAGAAATGATGAAGTATAGTATACTTCTACTCCCAAGAGGTCTGGCCAAGAAGGTTCTCTTGCAGTTTCCTTGGTATGCTGAAAGGCTCCAGAATTTTACAAATGATCTTTCTTCACCCAAATCACTTTATTCCTATTCTTCATCTGCTTGTCACCTACTCGGCCTTTGGGACCCAGCTCAAGTCACATTTACTTAAATGGGCTTTCCTTTACCCCACAGTTACACTTAGATGCCTAGTTACTCCGTGTGCAGCACCCTCATAATTTTCTTTTTTTGTTTCTAAGACATTTGATCATTCTGTGTGTTTGTTTTCTGAATGTGTAATCTCACTGGTATCTATGCTCCAGGAGACTAGGGACAACATCGGACTTTTTGTTGTTGTTATTTTTTCATCAACTTCCACCATGATTCCATGTAAACTGAAGACTTTCAATGAAGATTTTTGAATAAATGAGTTAGTTTAATAAAGAAGTTGCCAGAGACTCAGATTTTCTTTTTGGTTCTTTTTAAAAATCTTTTAGATAGAATCTAATATGTCCTTAAATGTATAGAAACTGCTTCAAGAAGAGAGCTGTCCAGTTAGCAATTACAGATATTACATAAAAGCATGATTGATTTGTTGTCTTTGTTTTGTAATACATATGGAGCATTTCTTCAGAAGGTAACTAACATAGGGGCATTTTGCATAAAGAAAAATTCCCAAGGTTCAATGGACAATAACCCTGTGACCATTTGACAAAAGAAGTAGGCTTGTATCTTGTGACCTCTCATGTATAAAAAAACGGAGTGGATGTCTCTAGACAATAAACCTAAGCCTGGCTTCATGTTCTCTGCCATCATCTAATCTAGAAGGCAGTCCAAGCCGGTACCCCAGCCATTCTGTGCCTTTTTTTTTATTTCTATCGATATTAAGGATTGAACCTAGGTGCACTTTAGGACTGAGGTATATTCCCAGCCATTTTAATTTTTTTCTTTTAAGACACAGTCTCTTTAAATTGCTTAGGGACTTACTAAGTTGTTGAGACTGGCCTCAAACTTGTGATCCTTCTATCTCAACCTTCCAAGTCACTGGGATTACAGTAGTGTGCCACCACACCCAGCTTCCTTCTGTGTCTTTTACTGTTGTGTTCTTTGAGTGAAAATAAAGGACCAAGCCCTTTAAATATATCTGTGACTAGTGTTTGGAACTCAGGCTGCACAACTTAGGGGGCTAACTGCAGTAGTCAAATTAATTGACCTGTGCTTGTCCAAAAACTATTTTAGAAGATTCTCTGCATTGTTCTCAGTTTTACCCTTAGCTGACTTCAGTGCCTCAAATTATCTATTGAAAAAAAATAGCTAGGTACCTTAAAAGAACATAAATGCAGTAGGTGAATATATCATTTACTATTTCTCATGCCTAATTATCTGGAAATCTACAGTAGTGTCGTGCATATTTGTTTCAGAAGCTATTTACTCTTCCAGACTTCCCAATTCAAAAGCTGACTGTGCATTAGCATCCCCTTGTTCTCTGCCATTTTTTTTTTCTTAAATAGTTTTCTTCTTAAATTTTATTCTCCCCCTCCCTAACTTTTTTAATGTGTCATGCTTTTTTACCATTTGGACCTCATTTTCCCCCAAGTGTGTGTATGTGTGTGTGTGTGCGCACACGCGCTCACGCATGCACATGCATTTTGTATCCTGCAATAACTAAGCAACTTAAATTTAATAGAATTTCTAACTTGCCTTTGGAGAGAGGAGCTGTTTTCCTGGGCAAAGAGGAAGAAATATAGACTAATGAAGCAGGGAGATCGTGACAGTGAGGAATAATATGCCTCAATTTACAAGTTTTCTAATATACATGTCCAAAATCTGTCCCCCCAAATGATCTTCATAAACGATGTTTAACCACATCAGTGACAAAACCAAAGCAAATTAGCACACAATTCCCTCAAATAACAAAGAAACTGGAATATTTCTTAGGTTGTAGTTTCATTTTACTCATATGAAGAATTAATATGGATCTTCCAGAGGGAAATGGGCTGATGTTAATCCCTTTATACCTCATCTTAATAGAGTTTCAAACCAATCTTTAGCTGTTAAAAGAAATCTGTGTTTTCATGAAATTTGTGAAGGTGAGAAAGAGGAAAAATGCAAGGACCCATGAGAAATGATGAAGGCTTTTGTAAAGCTGCAGTCCTTAGAAAGGTGTTGACCCAACACTCAGCACCCACCACACAAGAGATGTTCGTTTGTTTTGTTTTGGTTTGGGTACTGGGGATTAAATTTACAGGCACTCAACCACTGAGCTGCATCCCCAGCCCTATTTTGTATTTTATTTAGAGACAGGGTCTCACTGAATTGCTTAGCATCTTACTTTTGCTGAGGTTGGCTTTGAACTTGCAATCCTCCTGCCTCAGCCTCACAAGTCGCTGTGATTACAGGTGTGAGCCACTGCGCCCAGCCCCCAGGATATATCTATTAAAGATGTGTTGGAAAGAGAATGGAGGGAGGATAGTGGGAATGAGGAAGGGAGTGAGATGGAGTGAGTCAGGATATGCTTTTCAGTTCCTATGATCTGTTTCAGCCTCTAAAGTGAAGAGGTGTATTGCTTCCAAGAGAAAAGCCTTCAATAGTCACTGACCACCCCAGGCCCTGTGGTCCTCCAGGGCTCTCAGCCTTGTCCTGAATACTTCATCATCTGATCCACTAATTGGAAAATTGGGCACCAGGCTGAAAACAGAGCTAACCGTCAAAGTTGGGGAACATTTGTGTATCACAAGGATCTGGGATAAGATCTGCCCACATATTTCTAACCCTGGCAGACCTAATGGTCCCGTGGGGTAAGAATGCCCAGAAAGAACACTGACTTTGAAGTTCACTGAGTTTGAATCCAAAATCTGTCAGAGACATCCTCTACTTCCCCATCATCGAATGTTCATGGGGTGTGTGTGAAAGTAACTTTCTTGGTCTCCCACCACCTATTTTTCAATATCCGAGGAATGAATCATTTATTTGGTGAAAATGAGACACATCTGAGTACACTCACCTTGCAAACTTATCTCCTTCACTCAGAGCTCAGAGGGTGTGCTCTGCTCTGCTCTTGAATAGGAGATGGGGGTAGGCAGATTGTGGATTGCCACCTGTGATAGCAACTAGGTGGGACAAAGCACAGTCTCATTAGAAGGTAAAAGTCTCTTTAGAAGAAGCTGTTAGTACAGCAAATCTAATCTGTTTTCTCCTGTCTCGTTTTTATTATCTTCATTTTAATTTGCAACTACGACATTGGATAAATCATTAATTTGCTGTGGGGGGAAATAAAGTATTTTCAAATATAAAGATAGTATTGTAAGAAAAAAAAGAAAACAATGGTTACAAGATGCCTAATTCATTGCCTAATGCATCCTGTGTCCTTTGTGTTCAGCAGCTGGACTTTCTTTGTTTTTCTAACCATGACTCTCCTGTAGTAAGTATTCAATAAATATGTGTTAATTCATTGCTGTCAAGTATGGTGCCCAAGATTAAATCAGGTAGAAAAGCAAGATTTTTAAAAGTGTCCTTCTAATCTTAATTACTTTTTTATATAACTTACTCCTCAATAACCCCACAAACCTGAAGCAATATAGGAAAAGCAAAGTGTTAATTTAGGCAGTTTTTGGTGACGTTGATTAATGCAGAAAGATATTACTCACTAATTACAGACAGAACCCCCTCATTTGAACTCAATAATGGTTTTAATTAAAATTCCTAGTCTCCCAAAGCATGGTTCCCTTAACCTGGTTTAATTATTTTGTGGGTCTTGCCTATGACCTTGTGTTAATTTGCATGGTGCTAAACATGTTTCTCTATTTGTCTGGCTATGTGCTATAATAGGGAAATTTCACATTTTAACTAAAATCAACATTAACCAAAGATGCCAGCAGATTAATTGGGCTTATAGATATGTCACACATGCACTTAAAATAAATGCTGGACTTTAATGATGAATATTTAATAGTAATGCAGGAGATTTCAATTTGTTCATCCAATTTTTATTTAATGTGAATTTGTTAACTATAACACTTAGTGAAATATCAGAAGACAGTCTTAAAGATCCTGTAATTCATGTTGTTTCAAAATGATGTACAAATCAAATACAAGGTATATATCAAAATTCAAAATGAATATACTTCATTGCTAAATTTAAAATTAGTTGCAAACATATAAGAAACTCTACTATAGGAATTATTCCTGCAGCCATATAAATATATGCACAGGAAGTGTTTCATATGGAATTATTTGTAATATAGAAAAATGCCTATCAATAATACACATCTGTATAACATGGCAAACATATGAGTACATTCATGAAATCAGTTTCAGGATACACTGTGCAATATTGCATATGGGTTGCAGAAATGAGAGAAGAATCCATGCCTGCAATAAGCATGCAATTTATCTATCCAAAGGTGCAGAACTTAAAAAAAGTGAGGTGATATCATGGAGAATGAGCAGGCTTAGCCTGCTTTAGTGCAGTTTACCCCCACTCTGGGCTCCCTACAGGGAAAGGCTGTGCCAAAGATACTCTCCACCCAGACAGAACCCTGCTGCTGCTGATCTATAAATTGAATTCTTGCTTTCCTATTTACTTTATATTCCATTTTTTTGCTACATTTCAATAGAATTTATATTAATAATTTATACCTTCTGTTTATGGTAATATTTATGACAATGGATCTTATATGTCTTGAGCTAGACTCAGCACCAACATGAGCACTTGCAAACAAAGGAGAGAAGATAGAATAGATTCTCTCAATTCTGTCCAGCACTTTGCATCTAATCCTTTGGCTCCCAGAAAGGCTTTCCCTACTAAAATTATTTTGATAAAAAGAAGAGAAAGAAGGAAGGAAGGAAGGAAGGAAGGAAGGAAGGAAGGAAGGAAGGAAGGAAGGAAGGAAGGAAGGACCAACCAATGAACAATGGGAAGAAGGAAAGGAGGGAGAGGGAAGAGGGTAAAGCAAAATGACAAATGGCATGCATGATATAAACTCATTAGTTTTATATTCACTGCAAAAAGAATAGAGTACAAAAAAAGCATTAATGTTGGATTGCAAGTTCATACTGTTTTATATTCTGTAGTTTTTTTTTCCATTGGTGTGAGCAAAAGACCTGATAAAAACAATTTTAAGGCGGAAAAATTGGTAGATTACAGTTTCAGAAATCTCCATCTATCCACAGCTGACTCCATTCCTCAGGGCTTAAGGTGAGTCAAAGCATAATGGTGGAAGTGTGGGTTAGTGACCATCTCCTCAAGCCACACCCTCCCTACCTTTAATTACCATCCTGTTAATCCTCATCAGGGGATTAAGATATTGATTAGGTTGAAACCCTCATAACCCAATCTTTTCATTCTCTAAAATCATTTTATTGTCTCACACAGGAGTGTTGGGGGAAATATCTAAATATCTACCTAATATCTAAATAACATAACACCAATTATATTGTTAAGTATGCATGCATAGTTTATTAATGAAAAACTCAAGATCAACTAAATTCAACACACTTGACCATCTTATCCTCCCTGAGTTTTCATGCAACAGAATCAGAAATATTAAAGTTACTGTCTCCAATTTAAAGAAGACATACACAAGGAAATTTTAATGTTACTCACTTGCTAATATAATTAATAGCTGTGTAATTGTTTTAAAGATAAACCCAGCTGATAATAAGAAGCTGAATATTGCCCGTGCCTCTTTCAACCTCATTTGCTTTTTTACACATACCTACATAATCTACATATGCCCATAGTAAAGAAAGAAGAATATATATAAAACAAACTTATGAAAAATTTTTAATAGAATTAAGATCACATAGGTTATTTAACATTAGTTTTTTTTCCTTGGTGGTGGAAAGGCCTCTATATTTTGTTTTACATTTTTAAGACAAAAATCCAGTCAACATAGAGAGTTATAATTCATAAGAATGTATATTGCTAATAAGAGATTCTCAAATACAGCGCCATGGATGTTTTCAAGGCCCGACACTCGGAATAGTTACCACATGTTTCCTAGCATATCTGCACCCCTTGCTGCCCAGGCTTCTCAAATATTCTAAATACTCTGGAACTCGAATGTGAGATATATTAGAAGACAAAATATATCCATAAGCCTCACTTTAAAATTTCTAGTTTAACAAAACAAATGTAGGAATGATAAATCATAAATTAATAAAATTATAAAATTTAACGATAAATATATCTTTAGTTGAGACAGAAAACAGGATGGCACTTTTTAAAATATATATATTAAAGTTGCTTAGAATATAAATATTTAATTTTTGGTCGCATGAAAGTAAAAAATAAATAAAACATTTATGGGTCCACTTTGTGTTGCCAAGCTCTTCCATGGCTCACTTTAACTCAGTTTTCTCTTAGCATGGCATAAAAAATATCACAAATGCCTTATTGAAGAATGTACAATCGTCCTTCCCAATCAAAGTCTTCACCTTCTGTCAGTTACCCATAGTTAGCCAAGTTTCAAAAATATTGAATGACATTACAGATATAAATAATTTATAAATTTTAAATTGCTTTCCATTCTGAGTAGCATGAAGAAATCTCAAACTATCCTGCTTAGTCCAGCCCTGAATGTGAATCATGCTTTCTATTAGTACATGCACACTGTATATATCCCCTACCCATTAGTGTCTTAGTAGCCATCTGGATTATCAGAGTGTCTATTGCATTATGGTTGTGATACCTCAGTGCTTGTGTTCAAACAACTGAAATTTAACTTTTTAATTGTCCAAAACACAAGATTAGCGATGCCTGCAATTCAGATATGATAAAGAGAGGCATATTATGTTTTCTTTAAGTGAAAGGTGAAAGTTCACAACCCTAGGGAAAGAAGAAATATCATATTGCTGAGGTTGCTAGCATCTATAGTAAGAATAAATTGGGAAATTGTGAAGAAGAAAAACAAAATTTTGCTAGTTTTCCTATTATACTTCAAACTGAAAAAGTTATGGCCACTTTCAATGATAAGTACATAATTATGACAAGAAAGGCTAAACTACAGGATTTGGTACTATTTATCTTTTGGTTCAGGATTCTGCTGGGCTTCTTGGGGTACACCTCACAGATAGAGGGCACTACCTTAATATTCTCATAGAGAACCCCAGAGATTCATTATAATCTTCACTTTCTTCTGAAGTCTTTCTTCACTATGTGATAAAACTCTTTTTAAGTTTTATTACAGGTCCATATTCTTTTCAGAATTATCAGTGTGTTGGTAGAGTAAGAAATACTAAGCTAAGAGAAACTTTTATTTATTGAAATATGTTCCTGTTTCTTTTTTCAGCCAACTTATCAATTCTGTTTTTATTCCAATATTTCTAATCTTAATTTTGTTAACAATTTATAGATTCCTTTGCTTCTTTACATTGTTATCTACCTGCTCTTGGAACTTTGAAATAATTTAAAACAATACTCCATTACTTCTTTCCAATATTTCTAAGGCTTGGATCTTTTTCTTAACCAAATCCATCCTGTCCTTTTAAGTATAAAGTTTATTCTTTCTGTTGTAAGTAGAGAAGCAAAGTAAAAGTTGATGAGTTTTGCTTTCCCTGGGCAAAAATCTCACCGTACCAGCTCATCTAAAATTTTGATAAAACACAATCATTTGTTTAAAATATCCAGCTCTTACTCCTGAGCTTGTTACTTAATATATCTGGCAAGAGAATCAGGAATCTCTATTATAACAGCTACAATGTGTTCATAAACTTGTAGCCAGAGTAAAAATCAAGAAGACTCAGATCTCTTAAGATAACATTGAAAACCTGTATACAATAGGTATGGGACTAAAGCAGTTTAGAGAACGATTCACTGAAGTAGGAGCCAACACAGTGCAATTTTCAAATTTTCCATGCTGCAAACAAATCATATCACCTGGAAATGTTGGAGTAGTTCATCCATAAAATTTTAGAAATGACCTAAATCAATGTAGCAGACACTATAATTTTGCCAGACTCAACATTATTCCCAGTTTCCTTCTTTGTTTTTGTTTTTCTTTCTTTCTTTTTTTTTTTTTTTTTTTTTTTTTTTTTTTTTTTTTTTTTTTTACTAGAGAGGGTTTAACCTTTGCCTTCCTGGTCTCCTCTTAATTTGGTAGTAGCTCCTTGACATAGTGCTTGCTGCCCAATGGGACCGAAGTGAAATTCTGCTGGTGTGGTTTTAGGGGAATATTAAGAGGTAAACTTAGGCATGAATAATATTTTGAAGAGTGTATCTGAGCAAACAACGATTCATGAATTGGACAGCTTCATACCAGATGTGAATCAGGGGCTACTCCACAGAGACAGAATGGGAAGGGTTTTATGGAATGAACATGGAAGTAAAGCAAAGAAAATACACAGTTACAGTTACACAGCTACTTATTTAGACTATCCTTCTGGAGAGTTCCTAGTTTTACAATAGGTGGTTCTGACTGATTGCCCTAATGTTTCATTTTTCCCTTAAAGTAACCATTTGGAAGAAATGTCCCAAGCTAAGTTTATGCACACCAATGAAGATTAAGGTCACTTTTTTTGAGGGATAAACAACATTGTCTACTGAGGGATTCCACAGGGCTGGTCTCTATTTTAATTTACTTAAACAGGAAATCTTCCCTGATGAAAGTGAACAGGCTCTCTTCCCTCTATTTCCTCTTCTCTCCTGCTTTAAATGAGGACTCTGTGTCTGGATTAGGACAGCCATTCTGAAATCGCTTATGAGTTAGCATATAGTATATGACACAAATATCCATAAGCAGAGATGGTGGATTGTACACCACATTGCCTAAGCTTGGGTCCCTGATGACATTTCTAAGCTATGGGCCCAATGTCCGTGGCCAACGACTTTCAGATTCCCTGTGTGAAGAAAATAAGTGTTTTTAGGAATGAACTCTTGTAAGTTAGCTCTCTGGTGGCTTGTGACCAAATGTGTTCCTCAGTCTTCGTTCCTCAAATTGGACTGTTTATATGAATCACAGTGTGATTGATCCAATTCTAATTACTATGTTTGGTAGGAGACTCAACATCTCTATATATTTAACAGGCATTCTGGGTGATCCTGATATCAGTGTTTTCCAAATCTACATGATCAGAATGCATTTGTTAAACAAAATGTCAATTGTCTAGACATTTGTCTCCACTCTCCACTTGGTGATTGTCCACGTGGGCTTAAGGTAAACCAGTGAAAACAGAGCAGAGTATGTTTCACAGGTGCTCTTTATTCCTCTCCTCTGATGCCTGGGTTCCTGGCACCTCAACATTCTCTCACCACCATCCATCACTTTTTCTAGTTTTTCCCCCACAGTCTTTCTTCTCAACCTACTGGAATTCTTACTTTCCCTGGAACATTCACCTCTCCTGTGTCACTTTCTCACTTTACAACTCCCCTTCAGTCCTTCTGTTCCTCTTTATTCTATGATTGACTCTCCCTGAGAAGCCATTTGTGATCCCTTATTATGAAGAATTCCCTATAAAAATAAATTATATTGTGCTGTGTTTGGGAGATAAACTTGATGGGGTAAACAGCTGTACACAGCAGCTTTGTGCAAACAAGTTTAAAGCAAAATCCAACCAGCTGCTCAGCATGAACCCTCTGAGAGCTGAGATCAGCTGTTGTACTACCCAGCCCATGCTCTATGGAAAGCCAGGCTTGCTGGGAGAAAAATGAAAGAACAGTATTGCCAGGTGATGAAGGCAGGGGTAGTAAAATGTGCACGGTCCAAAATGGAATGCTGTAATGATCATCTCTCTTTACTCACATGGGCATATGTCGTCAGGGAAAACCAAAATTATATCAGGAGTATTTGGTTTAAAGGAAGACGAAAATATCAACATTCCCCAAGGCAGCGATGTGTATACATATCCTGCTTTCTACAATAAAATAACGCAGGTAAGTGATAGAAATTTAAGTCACCTCCCCTCGCAAGGACGAAGCCCATAAGTTTTCTTAGAAAACATTTTCAAATTCAACTAGAAGATTTTAGAAATTTTGCTATCTTCCGTGTTGTATTTTTCTTATTAAAAACAAGATAAAAATAATAACTATCAAGGATGTGTTTGCATATAAATGGTTTTCTGTTCAGTTGCTTTTTAATATTTGAGCCCTTTCCACCCTGTACTTAGGGGACTATTAAAAAAGAGCTCCTTTTTTCAAATTCAACTTATTTAACAGTACCCATGCATTTTCATTTATGATGTGGTTATGTCCAGGAAAAAACTATCATAAACTGAAAATATTGTTTGACAAAATGGGCTTAATATACTGAATTACTGAACACGATAGCTGAGCAATTGCACTATAGAGTTCAGGGTGGTTCTCCCTTAATCACCTGGTTGACTGGGAACTGTGGCTTCCTACCCAGCTTTCCAATGTAGCCTTAGCTCAGAAAAGATCAAAGTTCAAATCAGAAGTACAGCTTCTACTGACAGTGTTTTTACTTTTGCACCACTGTGAAGTTGAAAAATCATGAAGTCCATCCATCATAAGTTTAGGACTATCTGTGTATCTTTGAACAGTTTACTTACGCAGAGCTAAAATCAGCCATTTTTTCCTTAATATTATACCCATTAGATTTCTTGTGTTCAAAAATAATAAGTGAACCATAGTTAGCTGTTTGAAGTGAGCTAATCTATATCATAGCACACCCAAAATCTTTCTTACTCCAGGCCAAACTAATAAAATACCCCAGATTGTGGATTCAATTCCTTTTAGTAATATCATTTAAGCAAGTCCCAGTTCATTTACTCCTAAAATTAGGGACAAGAATTATCTGAAGATGAACATTGAATTCTGAGAAATAAAAAATAAAGTGGGATTTTTTTAAATGTTAGGTTTGTGTTAATTTCAACACATGTTGATTTATGATTTTTGGATATGTATTGCAATAATTTCAGTGCACATGTAAATTTAAACTCTTTTCAAAACTATTTTATTGGGCTGGGGATGTGGCTCAAGTGGTAGCGCGCTCGCCTGGCATGCGTGCGGCCCGGGTTCGATCCTCAGCACCACATACAAACAAAGATGTTGTGCCCGCCGAAAAACTAAAAAATAAAGATTAAAAAAATTCTCTCTCTCTCTCTCTCTCTCTCTCTCTCTCTCTCTCTCTCTTTAAAAAAAAAAACTATTTTATATCACAATATTACATATCACTCTGCTAGATAATCTGAACTATTCTTAGATTTGCAAAACTGTATATTGATTCAAACTTGTGAGCATTAACATTAGATTTGTTAAATTTTGCCTTATTATATTCAGCTCATATATAGAGATTTCTATGGATCTTTATTTTGTCATCCAATATAATTTTGACTCTTCTAGCCTCTAGCCATCACAAAAGTGCAGAATCATTGTTTTCTATCAATTTCTTCATTAGATTTCTAGCCCTCTATTAGGCGAAGTTATCATCATAAAGATACATGTCATAAATCACTTACCCTCTTTTTGTCCCATGTCATGTATTTCCTACAAAGACTTCCAAAGTAGCCTTCATGAAGTACAATTTAACCACATTTCTCTGTCTCTTATTGGTCAAGATATATTACATGGAGAACACATACATTTTTTTAAAATCTCTATAAGACAACAGCTCAATGGGTTGCATAATGTCTGCATTTCAAGCTTTTATTTATTTATTTTTTCAGCTGTTACCTGGGTTGTGGACAAAGAAAAGGTGGTGATACAAAAAATCTTTCCTTTTAGCATAAAATGAGAACTATTTATGATGTAGAATTCTCCCCTTCTGTCATTTCAGGAGAGTTCAGAATAAGTTTATACTAATTACCTAGAACCTTTATTTACATGAATATTTCGATAGTATTTTTATTGTGTTCTACCCCACATTATTCTGCTTTTCCATTTTAAATTATTTGCTGTGTGTTAGATTTTGAACTGCATAAACATGCCTGTAAAATGAATTAGTTTGCCTATTAGATAGTTGTAATCATTCCACAGGTTAATTTTAACCTATTAGCATCCTTTAAATATCCATAGCCAGCTGGTTATTAATTTATATTAATTTATATTAATGTATATTTAGCATTATACAGTCTATACCTTTTTAAAAATAAAATGCCTGCATCCACAATTTCCACTTCCCCACCCCACACTCTTCACTTAAATCTGTCCAAACTACCTTTTTCTTTTCCAATGACTTCATTGAATTACACTTGACAATATCCCTGATGATCCCCATGTGACTAAATCCAATAGTTAGTTCTCAGTTCATGTCCTACCTAACTTCTCTTGGCACATACAAACTCTTTTATTTTCTTAAATAGTAGGTACATATTTTAGATTTGTGATGTTCCCCAAAACCTCATGTGTGAGACAATGCAAAAATGTTTAGAAGTGAAACAATTGGGTTATTAAAGCCTTAACCTAATCAGTACATTAATCCATTAGAAAGAATTAACAAGGTGGTGGCTATAGGTAGGTAGGGTGGGGCTGGAGGGAGCAGTCACTGGGGATGTGCTTTTGGGGTTTATATTTTGTCCCTGGTGAGCAGAAGAGCTCTCTCTGCTTCCTTTTTGTCTTATCCTGAGCTTCATAATGCTTTCCCATGTATCAATAATTTCAATTTAACACTGTTTGCCACTCCCTTTGCCTTGATGTTTTACCTCATCTTGGGCTTAAAGCAATGGAGTTGGCCATCTACAGACTGAGACTTATGGAAATGTGAGCACCAAATAAACTATTCCCCTCTATGTTGTCCTGGTCAGGCCTTTTGTTCACAATAGCAAAAAAGCTGACTCAAATAGTAAGCAATGCTGGTTCCCGTTGTATGCTTTGGATTTTCTCACCAACTTTACCTGCCTGGTCCTTTCTGTAATTTCATTCTCAGTTCATTAAATTCTAGCTATCTCATTGTGTGTGTGCTTTTTTTTTTTAATCAAACAATTCATCACAACTTGAATTATTATTTTTTTGTTTGTTTACTATTTATTTTTTCTTGATCCTCTTACTAAATTATACATTTCATGATACCAGAAGTTGACCTTTATTACTTATTTCTGTTTTCTTAACACCCCAAGCAGCCACTGGAAGACAGTGGGAATTCAATAAATATATGGTGAATGAATTAATAAAGCTGAGTTTTGACTTTACCAAAAAAAAAAAAAAAAAAAAAACTTCAAGGAACTTTACACAAAATACATAACATTTACATATTGCCTGTTTTTCAATAAAACATACACACACACACACACACACACAAACATACAGAGCAAGAATTTCTAATGAGCTGATTGTGATGATGAATGTGTAGCATCAAACAACTCTGTTAAAAATTATGTTGGTGCTTTCAGCATTACTATGTAATCTGGTTAATACATATGAATAACATTTTACAGCTTTCATAATGCTTTCCCATATATCAATAATTTCAATCTAACATGAATCTGGAAAATATACAGAGTGATATGATCTTGATTTTTTTTTCAAATGAAAAACAATGACTGAGATTGTTGTATGCCAAAAATATCCCAATGTCCAGACCACCCCTTTGTATATTTGCACAGTAATGTCAAGAAAATCCAGAGATACCAAACAGTTATAGCGATAAACTAGCTGTATGACTTAGATGTGTCCACACTGTTCACTGTGTTGCAATTGTATTATTTATAAAGTTGGAATCAAAAGGCCATTCTAAACAGCTTTTTGAAGATTGTGAGCTCATTTGTCATTCAGAAAAATTAATGTGAAATCCCTTTGAAGTATTCAAAACCAGAGAATCACATAATTAAAAAGATGGAAGAAGCTTCAGAGGTCAATGTATGAAATCTTTTATTTTTCATTAAAGGAAACTGAGATATGAAATGCTTAAATGAGTAGCTGAGTATTACTGAGTACTCTGGTGAAAAGATGGTCCAATTCCTGGACTCTGCATTCCTGGGAATGGGGTCTTCCCACCACTCTGTCTTGCTCTTAAAACATGCATGTGTTGGGGCTGGGGATGTGGCTCAAGTGGTAGCACGCTCGCCTGACATGCATGGGGCACTGGGTTTGATCCTCAGCACCACATAAAAATAAAATAAAGATATTGTGTCCACCGAAAACTAAAAAATAAATATTTAAAAAAATCTCTCTCTCTTTTTTAAAAATATGCATGTAATATCACATTAACACTGTAGTCACATTCTTTACATTTCAAGAATAGATACTTCTCTTTGTTTTGTTTAATACTCTTATGAATTAATAAGTAAATAACGTTATATGAGAACAGTAGATTTCACATTCATTATTGCAATGTTCAGTTCTAGTTCATATGTTCTATGAGACAAGCTCTAATTTTTTATCATTTCAGCAAAGTTGGGGGAACTTTAGGCCTGCCAAAATTTCAATATTGAATAAAATTAAGCCATTCCTGTGCCAAATAATTAAAAGCACAATAAGATGCCATTTATACCTGTAATAGGAAGAAGGGAGAATCACATTTAAAACTTGGTTTGAAATGTCACATATTGAGGAATATATATTTTCTAGCTGAGATATAATAAAACTCATATAAGCTAATTGGCTAATTTAACAAATTATCTATGAACTATCCTATTTTCCAGAATAGAAGGCCTTTCTTCATTGGGTATTAAGCCCAACTCCTAAAATACAAATTCCCAATCTTTATTTCCATCAAATTTCTGGATCATGTAGGTCTGATTGTTCTTAAGGGTTTTTAAAAATAAAACAAAATTATAACCACTTGCTTTTACTGATCTGAGAATTTATTATAACAATTTTAATTTTTATAACAGCCATGTACCAGCACAGATGGGATGAACTTGTAGGACCTTCAGAATGTTACTTTTATTATTCTTTCTTGCCATTTCCTGAGAGCCACCACAGTTTCCATTTTTAGTCTTTGGAATTCAGGAAAAAAAAAAAAAAAGAAAAAGAAAATTCAGACGCTGCCTGTCCAATGGTGTGGGCAATCTCTCCAGCCACAAAAATTCGAGTCAACCCTATGGTTTCCCCAGAACTAGAGGTGTCTCACTCCCAGTGAACCTTGACCACTTACTTACCACTTACAATGGTCTGTAAAAACGTGTGATGTGTGGGGTTTTCCAATAGCAGGAGAGCAAGGGACAGAGGTGCTGATGAGATCAACTGTTATCTGTAGGAAGCCTCACCCCTGAGAGTATCTCCAGAAGACCTGGGATGAAAGTAGCTAAGGTGGGCTGGGGATGTGGCTCAAGCGGTAGCATGCTCGCCTGGCATGCGTGCGGCCCGGGCTTGATCCTCAGCACCACATACAAACAAAGATGTATGTCTGCCGAAAAACTTAAAAATAAATAAATAAATATTAAAAAATTATCTCTATCTCTCTCTAAAAAAAAAAAAAAGTAGCTAAGGTAAGCAAAGAATAAAGGGAACTGGGAACTGGGGAAGAATAAGACCTTCTCTAGAACTGGACTTTTTTTCCTTAGTGTCTCATTATATGAATTTCCTAATTATAAGCATAGGATACATATGAAATGTTAGGCATTTAGAAGAGTGAAATCTAAGCTGTTGTATATGTATGAGTGTATTTTTTAAAATTCCATGTGAAAAATTCATATCCACTGATTTTCCTGATGCTCAAGAGTTATATCTTAGACTCCACAAGGACATGATTTGAACAGACTTGGAAGATAAAAGACTCGTAAAAGCCACATATTCCTTGAAAAGTAGAAAAAAGTAAAATAAAATAATGAAAAACTCTGAAATTACAATGAGGAGAATCTCATGGGTTAGACTTGGCAACAGGTCTCTGGGAGTGGTTCAGAGGTTCCCAGTAGAACTTTGAAGCTGTATTTGACCCATTCCTCACCCAGATACCCTAGGAAAGAAAAAAACTGAGCAGTAAAACTGACAAAGTGACTCAGCAAAGGGGAGGCTGATGACCAAGCAATGAGTGAGAAAGATGAGGTGCTTTCTCATCAGAAGGAAGGATATGACTATCACATTTCTAAAAATGGGTTTTGTGACATTTTATGGGATGATAATGGAAAGAAATGATGCTCTCAAATATTGCAAATACTAAGAGGAATTCAGCATTGCTATGTGGGAAGTCCAGGAGGAGTAAATGTCATGGGAAGACTGATCAGGGGACAAAAAAAAAAAAAAAAAAGGCAAGGGTGGCAGTATCAGAGAAAACTGCTAAGTCATGATGGAGGATCAATCAGTTCCACAACTTGGGCACTACTAGCAGAGAATCAGTGGCTTATAGTACTGCTAAAGTAGAGGCAAGGTAACCCTGAAAGAGAGCAACAGGAACTGACCAGAGGGGTAGCTTTATATGTGTATACAAAATGAATTCATTCTGCCATTGTGTATAGCAAATTAGAATAAATAATTTAATTAAGAAGAAGAGTCATGTTCAAAACCCTTTAACAATAGACAGACTGAAAAAATATGACAAATTTACTTAACCTGTGTTATGTGATATTTTAGAATGTAGACACAAAATACAGGGGAAATTATACAATTTTATGTTTAGGTTTGATGAAAAGTGGACATGAGTATAGCAATGTGATCACACAAACATGGCATGATCTAATGGTACTAAACTGAGGTGGGAAACCCACTGCAATGGTTAGATTATGGTTCTAATCAAACAAAAATCATGTTGAGGCTTAATTCCTCAAAGCAATAATGTTGAGAGGTGGCAGGACTTTAGGAGGAATTTGGGTCATGAGGGATCTGCCCTTCATGAATGTATTAATGCTTTTCTCCGGGAGTGAGCTCATACTCTCTCCAGATTGGTTACTAAGAATGAGACATAATAAAGCAAGGCTGGCATCTCCTCTGGGACTTTATGACACAGATGCTCTTTCTGTATGCTTTTGCTTCCCTTTGTGCTTTTCAGTCATGATATAACCAAGTTTATGGCCCTCACCTGAAGCCAACTGGATGCCAGCATCTTGACCTTGGCCCACAGAGCTAAGAGTTAAATTAATCCCCTTTCTTTATAAAGTACTCAGAGTCTGTATTTTGTTATAGCAACAGAAAATGAACTAATACATTAAAAAAGTCCTGTGTGTTCTTCATACTTTTCTTGGCCTCTCTGTTGGACATTTTTTCCTTGGTATGGGGAACAGCCCTTTTGGATAAGGTTAGATACGGAAATTTCTTTATAGCCAGCTCCTAGACAGATAGGTAGGAAAACATAGAATAATAATTCTATTACTGACTTTGGGGGAAAAGGAAATTCTATTTTTATTTTTCTTATTCTTTCTTTCTTTTTCATGGGGGGACTAGATATGGTGTACTAAGGATTGAACCCAGGGGTGCTTTAGCACGGAGGGATGTCCCCAGTCCTCTCCATTTTTTATATGGAGACCATGTCTTGTTAAGTTGCCCAGGCTGTCCTTGAACTTGTGATCCTCCTGCCTTAGCTTCCCCTAGTGGCTGGAATTACAGACCTGCACCATCATACCTGGCCAGTGGTTCTAGTTTCTATAAGTGTGTTAGCCATCTTTTCATTGTTGACCAAAATACCTGACATTTTTTTTTTTTTTTTTTTTGCCTCCTGGTTTCAGAGGTTCACTTTATGGTCAGCAGGCTCCAAAGCAGAACATGATGGCAGAAGGACATGTTGAAGCAAAGTTGCTCAGGTTATGGCAACCAGGAAGGAGAGAGAGGGAGGGAGGGAGGGAGAGAGAGAGAGAGAGAGAGAGAGAGAGAGAGAGAGAGAGAGAGGGCACTTGGGGACAAGATAAAATCCCTAAGGGCACCACCAATGACCTACTTCCTCCAATCATACCTCATCTGCCTATACTTACAACCCAGTAGTCCATTCAAATAATTAATCCAACAAATGGATTAATCTACTAATGAGGCAACAGAACTCAAAATCCAATCTTGCTTAAAAGCCCCACCTCAAACCTTGTTTCATTGAGGACCATGATTTTAATAAGTAAACTTTGGAGGACATTTCAAATCCAAATCATAACAATGACCCATCTTGGGGAAGGGCATTTCAATTTCTGTGACTTATTTTGGGGACAAATGAAAGGCAAGAGGCAGGAGGGCAGGAGAAGTTCAGAAATACTGACTCTGAAACTGCTCCTTTTTAGTTCAAAGTAGTCAGTATGCCAATGAGCCACAATGTTGGGGCCTTGTTTTCTGAGCTTCAGCATAGTTCCAGGGGAGGACAAAAACTTAAGAGAGAGATAAATAAGCTGAGGTACAATCACCAAAGTGTTTCACAGCATTGTGAAAAATCTAAAAGTAAGTCAATAGATGGACTGTGGAGGGAAACACAAATACAAAATAAGTCCAAAAGAAGGAACACTGGTTTTTGCATTCATATAATTCAGTCAATAGATCTCAGCATCTTTGATGGGTTGGCCAACAGGAAGATTTTATTGATTATGCTTCTTTTGTATCCTTGTGTTTGAGAGTAATTCTAGTATTTTCCCAACATTTCTATGGTAAACATTACATTTGCAAGGGCTCATAGGGTTACCAAAAAAACTGCCCAAAATGAGAAAAGCAAACAGTGTATAAAATATAACACTTGGTATGGAAGGTAAATGTGCTTTGACTTCCTGCAGTGCTCTCTAAATTAAACCACAAGGACATATTTCAGAGTACAATATTTATAGCTTATTTTTCTATTTTAAAAACTCTATTTCAATTTGTTCCTCAAAGGCAAAAAAATCCTAGAATTATTTAAATTTTCCTTTATATTTTTTCTCCAATTTAGATGACTGCTAATTAGGTCTTTTTCTCTTCAGTGCCCCAGAACCTGGCTGGCTAAATTATATGTGGAAATATACGTGAATGCATAAGAGCTGAGAGCTTCTGTTAAATATTCATAGACTTTTATATGGGAATTTCAGTTTTGATGTTTGGGTAAGTACTTCAGTTTAGAAAATTCATTTTTATAATAGCTGATTAAGATATTTTTGTTGTTGTTTTTGGTTTTAGGTGATTTGAAGTTTATAAAAAAGGAAAAAAAAATTACTTCCTCCCAGATTTTCAGCAAGGATCCTTGTAACCAAATACATATTAATCAGAGAAAATTAAACAGAAGTTTATTAACACATGTATATAATGTATATGGGGCAAGCACAGAGAATCATCAGTAGCCCAAAATATGAGGCTTAGAATTTAGACTTAAATAATATCTTCAACTCAAAACAAAGAAAGGTGAGGGAGAATCCATATAAGAGAAAGTGGACAGGAAAAAACAGTAAATATTGGTAAGCCTTTACTTAAGTTTCTGTTTTCTCAACTTATACGCATTCTTGCGATTTATAACTCCTCCTTCTGTTCTTTGTATAGAGAAGGAGATACTCTTACCAATGGAGATTTACTTTGTAAAGGTAAATTTTCCTTACAAAAGGGTAACTTATTCTACTTTTTCTCAAAAATATGAACTCAATATAATCCTTAAGCAAAAAGAGGCATATCTGGGTTTTCATTTTCTGGTCTCTCACAATCATATTTTGGAAATTTTGTATGCTAGCCTCCTGTAAGTTCCAGGAAAGAAAGTATTGTCTAAATTTAAGTTGGATAGATGGAAAAAAGAGATTATATTTTATATCCTTATCTCAGGCAAATGCATGTGCTCTTTTTTATGTAATAAATAATTTTTTTATTTCTCAGTATTTATGTGCCATTCTTAATAATTTATGTTTTTTATGTAACCATTTTTTATTAATGTCCTGAGGTAAAAATTTAGGAATAGATACCCTGTAAAGCCTCACAATTCAGTCACACAATGCTCAAAAGCTTCCTATTCAGTCACCTCATCAGTTGGGGATAAACCTGGCCAGGGATAGTATGGTTAACTTGGAAAAGGACCACACTCCAAGGTTCACAGGATGTCCATGGACCCTCACCTGGAAGTCATGTACTCTTCTATTCTTTTTGGTTCTTATTTACTGTTTTTATAAAGCGTTAAGAACTGAGCATGGAGAACTATTGGAAGTATATGTGCCAGTCATATTTAAGAAAGACAGAAATTTGATTTACTGGGACCTGACTACCACTCTTATATAAAAGGCGTTATAATGTAGCCATAGTATAGAAGAATAGTTTATGATTGAAATAGTAATAAGACTGAAGAAAATTTTTCATCAGCTCCTAAGTTTAGTGTAAATTACATAATTTTAGCTTTACACCTTTGAATCCCACTATATTGTTGTGGGTGTTAAAAAACAAATGCCAAATGTCTGCTTTGATATAAAGAGAACAACTAAGAACAGAACAGGAAGGAAGAGCATGTGGAAAAGACTACAGATAACAAAGACGAATGGGGGGAGAGAAACGGAGAGAGAAGGGAAAGCATATGGAAATGGTAGGAGACCTTCAAGGATACATAAAATTACAAGAGGATATGAGGGGCAAGGGGGAGGGAAAAAAAAGGGAGAGAATTGAACAACAGCAGGGGAGATAGAGAGGGAAGATGGGAGGGGAGGGGAGGGGAGGGGTGATAGTAGGGGTTAGGAAAGGTAGCAGAATACAACAGACACTAATATGGCATTATGTAAAAATGTGAATATGTAACAGATGTGATTCTGCAATCTATATTTGGGGTGAAAATGGGAGTTCAAAACACAATTTGAGTCTAATGTATGAAAGATGATATATCATGAGCTATGTAATGCTTTAAATAATCAATAAAAAATTAAAAAAAAAAAGAAAATAAAAATTTCTTAATATAAAAAAAAAAAAAAACATTTGATAAATAATTTTCAAAGTAAAATTTATGTTTTCTTGCTTTTTTACAAGATACACTGAATATAATTTGGTTTCTCTCAGATAAAGACTGTATAATCATATGGAAAAAAAAGGTTTTTTAACCTTATGGTTATTGCTATGCAAATCCTTGTTGAGTGCATTGACTTGACACCATTAAAGTACATGGGATCAGGCTGTGCCTTACTTTTTTTTTTTTTTTTTTTAAGAGTATCCCTCAAGTAATATGATTGTGCTAATGTTTATATTAACCTTCTATATTTAAACCAAAGTATCATCCCTAAATGCATGTGCTTTTCTACAGTGGTCAATTTCAGTGGCTGAGATAACTGGAATCCCTTCCAAGGGTGACAGAACCCTGGAAGGGCAGGGCACTAGCAACATTTGTTAAAATAGTTAGAGGAGGCAAGGAGTTCTCCCTAATGTGTTCCCTTCTGTTCAAATATGTCTGATTTTGGAACAGGAGACCAGCTGAAGCCAAATTCTTCCCATAATCCATTTCCATGCTTTAACAGTCACATTTCCTTCAGCTTTAAAAATGTGAGGAAACAAAAGTATGCATGGTGAAGAACTCTTGGTCACATCAGGGCAGGGTTTGGTCCATTATTTTCTCAGGATCAGTCAGATGGAGCCTTGATAAGAAAGTCACTGCTGCTGGTGGGGGTGGAGGTCTTGTTTTAATTCTTCTCACAAGATGTTTATCCATCACTCCTGGTGTTCCTTGAATAATGGTGATCTACTAAAGACTGACTTTAAGAAAGGACAAGTTAGAAAAGCAAGGTGGCATTAGTTCCTTCAGTTTTAGGCAATGACTGGAGACTTTCAGGCATTGCTCCAGTGGTCTGGAAAAGGATGTTGCAAAAGCTAGCAGTTGACTATCTGTTAATTATGATGCCCCTGAAAATTTGTAGAATATCTTGGTTACTTTAACCTTGGTACCTTCAAGGGGAGGATTACCAGCTTTCCCCAAGGCAAAGGAGACAGATACAAAATGAAAGTCAAGATTCCAATCTTTCAACCTGCTTTTAGTTACCTATTGAACAATCCGTCAGCCCAAGTAAAGTCAGTGCTTTTAGCTAATGCAGCTTCCAAGTCTTTGGTACAGGGAGACATCTTCATGATGGGGATTCCTGATTTAGGTTCAGGCTGGTGGTGGTTGGCAGAGAGTTCCTTGTGTCTGCTTTTTCTAAACAATCTTGAACTCATAATAATCCTTGTACAAGAGTGACATATTTTAGGGTTGTATACTTTTGTCTCTCATATACATAAACTGATTAGAACAGTGCATAACTTATTGTATACAATCAGTAAATATTGGCTATAGCAATTGAGCAATTGTTATTTTATATTTTTTAATAAATGTCATGGCTGCATGACTGTACTGAATATGATGTCTAATAATTTTTAATATATATAAAGAGAAGTAATTCAAGAAATAGAGTATAAAGCAAAGATCTGCTTTTTATTTAAAAAGAACCAGATCTACTCCTTGTAGATCAGGAAGTGTGATATTGTTACCACTGTTGACCGGTGACGAGTCCTTGCTTCCCCGATGTTGAAGAATAACACCAAAGAAGCACGCCGAGGCAAGGTCAGAGTAGAAATTAGAAGTTTATTAAAGGACAGCAGAAAAGACTTCTCCCGGAGGAAGAAGGGGACCCAAGAGGTGGAATCCGTGGAAGTGCGGTGGTTTCCCCTTCTTATAGTTTTGGGGATGGAATGTAGGTTGGAAGGCCCGGAGGGGTGGGACACTTTTTTGTGATGGGCTATCTTTAAATTTGCTGGGGGCTGTTCATTAACACTTCTTTGAGGTGGACTTTGGCCTAGGGCCTTTTCGGGACTTCATTAACATTCCATGAATTGTCCTGTTTTCCCTGAGTCATTCCCAGCATGGCCTCCATTTTAGATTTCACTCGGTATTAGACCCGATTTACCTAACTACACTGACTACCTAATTTTAAATCTGGCTTCAATATTACGAAGATACAAAGGTATTTCTGAATCTGCAAATGGACCTTAGGTAAATTATTGTTTTTCTTCTCTATCTCCACTTCTAACTGTTTGAGGGTTTTTTTTGTTTGTTTGTTTGTTTTGTTTTGCTTTCTTCTAGATTGGCTTATTTTGCCCAGTTTTCTATCCAAGGACAGTTTTGACCTAATTCCTAGAGTGGTATGAAGAGTCATGTAAGCTTGAGATTGATATTGACAATCTGCCCAAATGATTACTGTAAATCCAAAAGAACAACTAATTTTCAATTTCTCAAACTCCAAATACAAGGCAGCTGAGCCTCATCAAATAAATAATTAAATAAGTAAATAAATAATAAAAGAAAGAAAGAAAGAAATAGGAAAAGAAAGAAAGAGGGAAAGGAAAGAAAGATAGGAAAGCCTTGATTAGACTGTAAGGGTCCAGTGAAGCGTCGGAGAAAGAGACCACACGAGACTAGCTCCATGCAATGGCAAGGGGGGATTTATTAGGGATCCCTTCCAGCGCGCTGGGGCTCCGTGCTCACTCAAGAAGGGAGAGCAGCCCAGAGGCCAGAGCAGAGGTCAAGCCGAGCTTAAGTACACTTTTTGGAGAGGGCGGTGGGCTTTGCATACATCAGAACAAATCATCATGAGGCGCGGGGAAATTGAACAACAACTTTGAGACGTGATTGGCACATTCATTGGCGGGAACAGGTCGGGCGGGGGTGATTGGTCACTCCTAAGCGGGATATACATTCAAACTGATTGGTTCGGGCCCTGTGACAAACTGCACAGGGCCCTAGGCTGAATGGCCAGTCTTAACTATCTCAGGAATCTGGGTGTAACAGAAGAACTTAATAATACCTAATCTTTTACATTTTAATTCAAGCTTTCCAGCTTAGAAACTTTACCCTTTCAAGACAACAGCCCAACAGAGATCTTTGACAGCCTAAAATTTTTTTAATGATAGAAGTGTGACTTTTGTTAGTTAAAACCATTGAATGCACTTAAAAAGAGCAAACTACACAATACTGAAATATTGTTGCCAAAAGCTCGGTCCTATCCCTGATGCAAATCCAATAACAAGGGCAGGGTTTTGAGAAAAAAGGAAAAAAAGTTTTATTGCTTTGCTAGCAAAGGACAGGGGATTCCTGTCCCAAAGGTTGTGATTCTGCCCATCAGCAGAAACAGGGGCTTTTAAAAAGGTGATTCAAAGACTACAGTCCAAGTGTTCTCTGCTGGAGTAGTACTTCACTTGTTAATTTGGGCGGTAGTCATTTCTGAGATCTTTTGGTGTCACCCCCAAAATCTGAATTATTTCCTCTGAATGGTGGGTATGTCCTCCAGGACAGATAAATCTGCATCAAATCTGCCTAAAATAGGAAGAAAGGTAATCCTATATTCCCAGAGATTAGGGAGAGGGAGAGATTAGGGAGGGAGAAGGGAGAGAAGAAGAGAAAGAAACATGTCCATTTTAAAGATAAATTGCAGTGGCAGAGTAGCAAGGGCTATATTCAAAGCATAAAGTGGGCAACCATTACAATATGACACATAAATGATGACCATAGGGAATGTAAGTGAATGTTCACCACATTTGTACATAAACTGCAAAACAATGTGACCCTTAAGATGTGAATTTATTGGATATGCTAGAAAGATGCATTTAAATTTTCATGGTGGAAGTAATCTCAGAGATAACTTAAGAAAACCTCTTTATGTTACACAGAAGTAAATGAGAACTTCTTATAGAATGCCTTGGCTAATGTGGGGAGAATCTAGGTCTTCGAAATCTTGCCCACTTTTCAGATTCCTTTCCTGTTAGGTAAGCAAATTATAGCATTTTCTTCCCTGTTAGAGTTTTGCAATTGGGCACTCCTTAACTCATTGTCAGCTCTATTAAGCTGGGCTAACTTCCTAGGGCTAAACATACAACCATTTTTCATTTCTAGGCAATCTCTTCTATTAAATTTGCATATTCAAATATGCAGCATTTATGTCTGATCTCTAAAAGAAAACTCACTAAATTCCTAGTAGGATTATTCTCTCTTTCTATTTGGCTAGGAATAGAGATTTGAATAACAACTGAGAGAGAAAGCTGAAGTTAGGCAGTGCTTTCATAAATGAAATTAGCAAGTTTCTACAATTTAAAGGTTCTATTTGTAATTCTAAAACCTTTTTTTCCCCTTTCTCCTTGCTTAGTTAGCTTCAGGCAGGAGTAAAGTGTTGGGGAGGGGAGGGATGTTTGCTTTTCTTCCTCTTAATGGGTAAGAGATAACTAAATGCTGAATTTACAAAATACTTTGCTGTTTCTGGATTGTATGCATAAGCACAAGATGAATATCATGGCTTGGATCTTAACTGAATAATATCTGCAAAGTCACTTTGCTGTAGATATGAAAAATCTACATTGTTTAACTTGACAATCTTCTCAAATGATATCCACAAGTATTTAGCATTAAAAAGCTCAGTTTAGAATTTGAATTGCTAATGCTGCTTTTCCAATTCAAGGTTCTACAATCCAAAACAGTCTTGAAAAGGAAAAACAAAAAAGAACAAGCATAAATGGAAGGGAAACAGGAGCATTGGCTCCCACTTGGTCAAGTCCCTTGCAGGCAACCTAAGGGACTCTCATGGCTGTGTGACTTCCAGTTGTCTTATAGTCCATCATACTCTGGGCAAAACATCCTAAAGAGGGCTGGGGATGTGGCTCAAGCGGTAGCGCGCTTGCCTGGCATGCGTGCGGCCCGGGTTCGATTCTCAGCACCACATACAAACAAAGATGTTGTGTCCGCCGATAACTAAAAAATAAAATATTAAAAAAATTCTCTCTGTCTCTCTCTCTCTTTAAAAAAAAAAAAATCCTAAAGAAAATATTAATGTTATTGTAATCCAAGTTGAGACAAAAAAAAAAAAAAAACATATTCACATATTCACACACTAACCTTAGCAAATTTTCAACAAAATTTTAAGAGAGGAGAAACCAGTCAGTTTTTCAATCATATTTGCTGTTACCATTAGCTTCAATTCTCTTCTCTTCCCTTATTTTCTTCTACATCCCATGTTAGGGATAAAACTCCTGGATTTGTGCAGATTTGTGTGTAAATTCTCCTGTGCCTTGCTTTTTCTCCTTCTAGGTTGACTTTCTCTTCCTGTGGATGATCTTCCATCCTGTAAATTTGTCTTGAGAAAAGGATCTTGTTCTAGGTTTATTGTTCATCTCTCTGCGGATAATCATAAGGTCTGAGGTTACCATCAACAGATTTCTTATTGAAAACCAAACTGTAGCTGGATGCAATGGGAACCAAGAGTATTTATCAGTGATTAGTTATTCTTGAAAGTGACAGAAAGCAAATCCATCCTTTATTATACAATGGATACATTCTCATACAATACAGAAAGTCCCTATAGCAGCTTTTGAAAAACAGCCTCTATCTCAGAGCAAAGCCTGTCCAAGAAGGGACATGACCTTTGTCCTTGGAAAAACCCACACAGCACTCCTAAGCACATTCCCACCCTGCTAAATTGTTTATCTACAGGAGAGATCTGCTGTGCCAGGTGTCCCTGACTCAGTCAGGCTAGGTGGGGATCCATAGCAGCCCCCTAGCAGCCACCAATCAGCATGAGACAGGGAAATACCTGGGATTTCAGATGACCCTCCCAGTAGTTTATGGTGGTTGATAACATATTGGGAAACCATGTAGTTCAGCACTAACACCCCTCTTGGCTTAAACCAATCAGTTCAAACCAATACCCCTTTTGGACTGACCTATCACCCCTGCCCGACCTGTTCCTGCCAGTGAATGTACTAATCATGTTTAAGAGTTGTTATTTGATTTTCCCACGGTGTACAGTGATTTGCTAAGGGATGCTATGATGTATGTAGAGTCCCTGCCCTCTCCAAAGAATGTATATAAACTCTGCTTAAGTTGTTCTCGGGGCTCTTTGTTCTTTGCTCCTCTGAAGTGAGCTCTGAGCCCCAGCATGCTGGACCCCCAATAAACCCTTTGCTGTTGCATGAGACAGTCTCTTGGTGGTCTTTTCCTCCAACGTTCGCCCGACCTTTTCACCTTAGTGTGTAATCCTTTTTTTCTGTGGTAAAGAACAATTTTCAAAAAAGAAAAAAAAAATCACGCTACTCACAGAAATATAAAATAAAAGTGTGCCAAATAATTTATTAAATTCATTTATTAATGAGTGTACCAGTATGTGTCAAAACCAGATTAAAGAAATATCTGAAAAACAACTATATATAGGTAACCTAGAATGCTGAATGAATTTACTAATACTTTAAAGTTTATTTTAGGCTCTTTGGTGGGAGGTATTCTTCCCTGATTCTTTCTAAAAATTTTCTTCTTCAATATATTTTGGTTAGTTTCCTCTAATTTTTCTTCTCAATTTTCCAGTCATAACAACAATCCTACCAGTTTAGAAAGAACACTTCAGATTTTGTCTGAGCACACTCTGATTGGCCTTCAGCATGAATCCTGTGAAGCCAGTTTAGCCAGATTCTTCCCTTACCTCTAACATTTCTTCTTATTCTTCCGAATAAATTAACCTCCACCAGATTCCTTGGGTATTGTTGGGGCTCAGAAAGTATATTAGTTATCTGTTTCTGAAACAAGGCACCTAAGATAATCAACTTCTAATGAGGAAAGGGTTATTTTTGCTCACAGATTTGAAGGCCTCAGTCCACAGTTGGTTTGTTCCGGTGTTTTGGTTCTGTGGCAAGGAAGCACAGCATGATAGGAGCAGGTGGTAGAGCAAAGCCAGTCACCAAACAGCTAGGACATGAGAACGAGAGAAATCAATCAAGTTCTCACAATCACCTTCAAAAACACTCTCCCAGTGACTTTAAATATCCCACTAAATTCAACCTTTGAAAGTTTCCACCCTTTCACAATAGTGCCAAGTTGAGGACCAAGGCTTTGGGGGAATATTTCAGATCTGAAATATAGCAGAAAGCAATGCCCCCAAAGTATGGTACTTTGGTGCGCTGATACTTTAATCTAAAGGTCTCTCAACCAAAGTCTGTCTGACCTCCTGCCTATCTGTGTCTTCCCTGTCTTTCCCTCCTGAAGTATATATGAAGTGGCTTTGTCTGAATTTCTCTTATCTGACTAAAAGCAGTTCCTAAAGTGTTATGCAACTATCGTGAATTCCCTTCCTGTAATCCCAAGAACCAGAGAAGATTGACTGATATCAGAGGAGAGAAGACTAAAAGGTCAGCACCTGTCTCAGCCGGAGCAATAGTGGCACAACCTATCACCTATGTTTCTGAGGGCTACTACCTGAGAGACTCTCTGTGTACAAAGACAGCTTTTTTTTTTTTCCATGCAGACCCTCCCCTCAGCCTGTTACCACCTCCCCTGTCAACTACCAAGTCCTTATTCCTTTCTATAGCTTGGGACACTAGAAAAATATTAACCATCTGGCCTTTCTTTGAGTCTAATATTTTGTGAGGATCCATTTCAGTGGCACATAATTAGTCTACATGCAGCTTCTTCTGTTAATCTCTCCACAGTCAGTTTATTCCAGAGACTGGAATTACACCCACATTAGAGAAGAGAGGGCAAGTTTAAACTACCCTACATTACAAATCCTTAGTTGTCCATGTAAAATTAGGAATCAATCCCTGTTCTATACTGAGATTTCTTTCATCATTAGGCTAGTTTCTGAATAAAATCATTTTGTATCACTTAGACTAGTCCAGTTCTGGTTTGCTTTGACAGAAGTGAAAATCAATTGTATTTCCAATAGACAAAAATCATTTGAATTGTTAATAGCTTTCTATAATTTGCAAAATTATAAGATTAGTCAAAGATGATGAGAGAAGCTAACCCCGATAGATTCATACAACCTTGAAAGGTGCAAGGTTATTCCCTTTGTTCCTTTGACAGGATACCCAGTAATCTATGTCTATTTAAAAATCTTTCCCATTTCTTTCTTCTAACAAACATTGGAACATCTGTCATAATGAAAGCTTGCTAGTCTCCTCTCTTGTCATTAATATGTAGTAGCCTTTTTTTTTAAGGCCACATTTGCTCTTTCATTCTCTATGTTACTCATTTTTAATCCATCTGAAAGATTACAGCACCCTACACTAAAACAGTGTTGAATTGAGTGACTTATACACTTCCTGTGAAACAGTAGCACATTTTATTAAAATTTAATATGCACTTTTCCTAGAATACTCTCAGGATTCTTATGTTTCATATTGCTTCTAATAAAAGAAGAAACACAGAAAGTTTCAATTCAAGAAAAATAATTACTATCTGTGGTAATAAGAATAGTTTCCCATAAAGATGTGTATACCTCAAACTTTAATATCTGTAAATGTGTTACTTTTAGGTGGATTAAGGTCACAGATGGAATTAAAGTTGCTAAAGAGTTGATCTTAATATAACAAGGCAATTCTAGATTATCTTGGTAGGTTCAATGCCATCACAGGAATCATTAAAAGTAGAAGATGAAAACAGAATTAGGTAAGTAACAGTGAGATGTGAGCAGAAGAATGGTCAGAGAGATGCAATATTACTAACTTTGAAGATGAATGAAGAGGCCAAAAGCCAAAAATTGTGGATGATTTCTAGCAGCTGTAAAAGGCAAGTATTTGAATCTGGATCATTCCACAAAAGCTCATGTATTGAAAGATTGGTCCTCAGTTCAGAGTTATTCAGAGGTAAAACTTTTAGTAAGTAATTGGATCTTGAGGGGATCCAAGATCCCTTGGATCACATCATCAATGGATCAATCTATTGAGGCATTCATAGTTGAGTGAACTATTGGGAAGTGGCAGAAACTGTAGGAGTTGGGACCAATGAAGGAAGTCAAATGCTGGGTATATGCCTTGAGGACCATACTTTGTCTTTGTCCCCACTTCTGTATCCCAACTGGTGAGAGGTGAGAGGCGTCTCACCACAGCCCCAGAAAAAATGGAGCCAGCTGACCAGGAGGTGAAACCTCTTAAGTCACGAACCAAAAAATATCATTCCTCCTTGAAATTCCTTAAGATTATTTTTCTCAGGTGTTTTTCATAATCACAGCTGAATAACATAGCAAGAAAATTTTCCTGTTAAATTTCTAGAACAGAATTAACTCCTGATGACAACTTGATTATTTCCCAGAGAAATCCATGCACAACTTTTATGAGGCTAAGGAAATGATATTCCAAAATATAGATCACCCCTTGACATAATGAATTCCTTGAATTACAGGATATTGTAAGGTCACAGAGGCAATGTTTGCCTCTGAACTTGTGCTTTCCTGTCTCCTACTTCTCTTCTTCGGAAATGAGTCACAGAAATCAGAATTTTACTTCCCAAAGATGAGGCATAGAAACTTTCCCAAAGCAAGCCACACAACCTAGAAAAGCCATTCTGTATCTTCTCTCTTCTTTCTTTTTTTTTTTTAATTGGTTTTATTTTGTTACATACATAACAGCGGAATGCATCACAATTCTTATTACACATATAGAACAGATTTTCATACCTCTGTTTGTATATAAAGTATGTTCACACCAATTCATGTCTTCATACATGTACTTTGAATAATGATGTCCATCACATTCCACCATCTTTGCTAATCCCCTTCCCCCTTCCTTTCCCTTCTACCCCTCTTCCAAATCTAGAATTCATCTATTCCTCCCATGTTTCCCTTTCCTACCCAATTATGAGTCAGCCCCCTTATATGAGAGAAAACATTCAGCATTTGTTTTGGGGGCATTGGCTAACTTCACTTAGCATTATCTTCTCCAAGTGCAACAACTTACCTGCATATGCCATGATTTTATTCTCTTTTATTGCTGAGCAAAATTCCATTGCATATATATGCCACATTTTTTTTTATCCCTTCATCCACTGAAGGGCATCTAGGTTTGCTCCACAGTTTAGCTATTGTGAATTGTGCTGCTATAAACATTGATGTGACTGTGTCCCTATAGTATGCTGATTTTAAGTCCTTTGAATATAGACCGAGGAGAGGGATAGCTGGGTTAAAAGGTGGCTACATTCCCAGATTCCCAAGGAATCTCCATACTGTTTTCCATATTGGCAGCACCAATTTTCATTCCCACCAGCAATGTATGAGTGTACCTTTTCCCCACATCAACGCCAACACTTATTGTTGTTTGTCTTCATAATAGCTGCCATTCTGACTACAGTGAGATGGTATCTTAGAGTAGTTTTGATTTGCATTTCTCTAATTGCTAGAGATGATGAACATTTTTTCATATATTTGTTGATTGATTGAATATCCTCTTCTGAGAAGTGTCTGTTCATGTCCTTGGCCCATTTATTGATTGGGTTATTTGTTTTTTGGTGTTTAGCTTTTTGAGTTCTTCATATACACTAGAGATTAGTGCTCTATCTGTTGTGTGCGGGGTAAAAATTTGTTCCCAAGATATAGGCTCTCTATTGACCTCACAGGTTGTTCTTTTGCTGAGAAGAAACTTTTTAGTTTGATTCCATCCCATTTATTGATTCCTGGTTTTAATTCTTGTGCTATAGGAGTCTTATTAGGGAAGTTGGGGCCTAATCCCACATGATGGAGATTAAGGCCTACTTTTTCTTTTGTTAGAAGCAGGGTCTCTGATATTATTCCTAAGTCCTTGATCCATTTTGAATTGACTTTTGTGCATGGTGAGAGATAGGAGTTTAATTTCATTTTGTTGCATATGGATTTCCAGTTTTCCCAGCACTATCTGTTGAAGAGGCTATCTTTTCTTCAATGCATGTTTTTGGTGCCTTTGTCTAACATAAGATAATTGTAATTTTGTGGGTTAGTCTCTATGTCCTCTATTCTGTATCATTGGTTAGCAGTCTGTTTTGGTGCCAATACCATGCTGTTTTTGTTACTATTGCTCTGAAATATAGATTACAATCTGGTATAGTGATGCCACCTGTTTCACTCTTCCTGCTATGGATTGCTTTAGCTATTTTGGGTCTCTTATTTTTTCCAGATGAATTTCATGATGGCTTTTTCTATTTCTATGAGGAATGCCATTAGTATTTTGATCAGAATTGCATTAAATCTGTATAGTGCTTTGGAAGTATGGTCATTTTGATAATATTAATTCTGCTTATCCAAGAGCAAGGTAGATCTTTCCATCTTCTAAGGCTTCTTTGATTTCTTTCTTTAGGGTTGTGTAGTTTTCATTGTATAGATCTTTCACCTCTTGTTGATTCCCAAATATTTTATTTTATTTTATTGAGGCTACTGTAAATGGGGTAGTTTCCCTCATTTCCTTCTCAGAGGATTTGTCACTGATATATAGAAATGCCTTTCATTTGTGGGTGTTGATTTTATATACTGATACTTTGCAGAATTCGCTCACTACTTCTAGAAGTTTTCTGGTGGAACTTTTTGGGTCTTCTAGTTAGAGAATTATATTGTCAGCAAATAGTGCCAATTTAAGTTCTTCTTTTCCTATACATATACCTTTAATTTCTTCATCTGTCTAATTGCTCTGGATACTGTTGCAAGGACTATGTTAAATACAAATGGTGAAAGAGGGCATCCCTGTTTTGTTCCAGTTTTTAGAGGGAATCCCTTCAATTTTTCTCCATTTTGAATGATGTTGGCCTGGGGCTTAGCATACGTAGCCTTTACGATGTTGAGATATGTTTCTGTTATCCCTAGTTTTTCTGGTGTTTTGAACAGCAAGAGGTGCTGTATTTTGTCAAACACTTTTTCTGCATTTATTGAGATGTTCATATGATTCTTATCTTGAGTCTATTGATGGGATGAATTCCTATTGATTTTCTTACATTGAACCAACATTGCATACTTGAGATGAATCCCACTTGATCATAGTGCACGATGTTTTTTTTTTTTTTTTTTTTTTTTTTTTTTTAAAGAGAGAGTGAGAGAGGAGAGAGAGAGAGAGAGAATTTTTAATATTTATTTTTTAGTTCTCGGCGGACACAACATCTTTGTTGGTATGTGGTGCTGAGGATCGAACCCGGGCCGCACGCATGCCAGGCGAGCGCGCTACCGCTTGAGCCACATCCCCAGCCCGTGCACGATGTTTTTGATATGATTTGTATTTGGTTTGCTTTAGAATTTTACTGAGAATTTTTGCATCTATGTTTATTAGAGATATTGGTCTAAAGTTTTATTTCTTTGATGTGTCTTTGCCTGGTTTTGGAATCAGGGTGATATTGGCCTCATAGAATAAGTTTGGAAGTCCTGCCTCTTTTTCTATTTCCTGAAATAAATGGAAGGGTATTGATATTAGTTCTTCTTTAAAGGTCTTGAGAACTCGGCTATATAACTATCCTGTTCTGGACTATTCTTGGTTGATAGGCTTCTGATGGCATCTTCTATTTCATCACTTGATATCGGTCTGTTTAAATTGTGTATATCTTCCTGATTCAATATGGGCAAGTTGTATCAGTTAAGAAATTCAGTAGGGGTAGGGATTGTGGTCAGCATAGAGCACTCACCTCACACGGGCAGGACCCGGGTTTGATCCTCAGCACCACATAAAAATAAAGGCATTGTGTTGTGTCCATCAACACCTAAAAAATAAATAAATACTATTAAAAAAAAGAAATTCATTGATGATTTTACTATTTTCAATTTTATTGGAGTATAATAAGTTTTCAAAATAATTTCTAATTATCCTCTGTATTTCTGTAGTGTCTGTTATTATATTACCTTTTTCATCATGTATGCTGGTAATTTGAGTTCTCTTTCTTCCTTTTCTTTAGCGTAACTAAGGGTCTGTCAATCTTATTTATTTTTTTCAAAGAACCAACTTTTTGTTTTGTCAGTTTTTTTCAACTGTTTCTATTTCATTGATTTCAGCTCTAATTTTAATTATTTCTTGCCTTCTACTGCTTTTGCTGCTGATTTGTTCTTCTTTTTCTAAGGCTTTGAAATGTAAAGTGAGGTCATTTATTTGTTGACTTTTTCTTCTTTTAAGGAATGAACTCCATGAATGAACTCCTCTTAGAACTGCTTTCATAGTATTCCAGAGATTTCGATGTGTTGTGTCTATGTTCTCATTTACCTCTAAGAATTTTTTAATCTCCTCTTTGTTGTCTTCTGTAACCCATTGTTCATTCAGTAGCATATTGTTTAGACTCCAGGTATTAGAATAATTTTTATTTTTTATTTTGCCATTGATTTCCAATTTCATTCCATTATGATCTCATAAAATACATGGTAATATCTCTACTTTTTTGTATTTGCTAAGAGTTGCTTTGTGGCATAGTATATGGTCTGTTTTAGAGAAGGATCCACATGCTTCTGAGAAGAAAGTATATCCGCTTGATGCAGGTTGAAATATTCTATATATGTCAGTTAAGTCTAAGTTATTGATTGCATTATTGAGTTCTATAGATTCTTTTTCAACTTTTGTTCGAAAGATCTATCCATTAGTGAGAGAGAGGTGTTAAAGTCATCTAAGATTATTGTGTTGTTATTAATTTGACTTTTGAACTTGAGAAGAATTTGTTTGATGAACATAGCTGCACCATTGTTTGGGGCATATATATTTATGATTGTTGTGTCTTGTTGGTGTATAGTTCCCTTGAGCAGTATGTAATGTCCATCTTTATCCCTTTTGATTAACTTTGGCTTGAAGTCTACTTTATTTGATAGGAGGATAGAAACCCCTGCTTGCTTCAGCAGTCTGTGTGTGTGGTATGATTTGTCCCAACTTTTCACCTTCAGTCTGTGTATGTCTTTACCTATCAGATGAGTCACTTGGAGGCAGCATATTGTTGGTTCTTTTTTTTAATCCAATCTACTAGCCAATGTCTTTTGATTGGTGAGTTTAAGCCATTAAAATCAGGGTTACTATTGAGATACAGTTTATATTTCTAGCCAAAGTTTGTTTACTTTTGTGATTTAACTTGATTTGATTTTCTTCTTTGATTAGTTTTTCCTTTAAGGTACTACCTCCCTGTGCTAATTTTCATTGTAGTTTTTTTTTTTTATTTCCTCTTCATGGAATATTTTTCCAAGGATGTTTTGTAGTGTTGGTTTTCTAGCTATAAATTCTTTTATCTTTTGTTTATTGTGGAAGATTTTATTTCATTTTAAAATCTAAACTTAATCTTGCTGGATACAAGATTCTTGGTTGGCACCCATTTTCTTTTAGAGCTTGATATATGTTTTTCCAGGATCTTCTAGCTTTCAGGGTCTGTGTTGAAAAATCTGCTGTTATCCCAATTGGTTTTGAAAACCAATTAGATATATAATCTGATTCCTCTTTGGCTTGTAAAATTCTCTCCTTATTCTGTATGTTGGGCATTTTCATTATATTTCATTATAATGTAACTTGGTGTGGATCTGTTGTGATTTTGTACACTTGGTGTCCTTTTCAATTCTTCAATTTGGATTTCCAATTTTATCTTCTTGTTTGGAAAATTTTCTGATATTATTTCATTGAATAGATTGTTCATTCCTTTGGTTTGGACCTCTATGCCTTCCTCTATCCCAATAACTCTTAAATTTGTCTTTTTATACTAGCCAAATTTCTTGAATGTTCTGCTCATGGTTTCTTACCATTATCACTGTGTGGTCAAAATTGTTTCAAAATTATATATTTTGTCCTCATTGTTTGATGTCCTATCTTCCAAGTGGTCTACTCTGTTGGTAATGCTTTTATTTGAGCTTTTTATTTGGTTTATTATTTCTTTCATTCCAAGGATTTCTGTTTTTTTTTTTTTGATTGTTTGTTTGTTTGTTTGTTTTTAGCACCTCTATCTCCCTGTTGAGGTGATCTTTTGCTTCCTGTATTTGTTTATGTAGCTCCTTGTCAATGTGATCTTTCACTGCCTGTATTTGCTCTCTTATACCTTCCTTGAGTTCCCAGAACATTTTAACCATGTGTATACTAAACTCCTTCATTTGTCTTCATTTGTTTGGAGCATTTTCTTCCCTTGTCTTTTCATGTTGCTTGTTTGTCTTCCTTTCCAGCTCTTTGGGTCTAGATTGTTATTGTTTCTGCCCTATAGGTTTGTAGTGCTCTTGTAGGGTTCCAAGACCTCTCTTTTGTGGAGAAGAATAATGTTAACAGATCCCAATATCAACAATATACCACCTATGAACAATTTAAGACGTTTACAGTTTAGTCTCAATGTACAGAAATGTTGGATTCAATTATCATCTAAAATATAATCAGTAGTTTTGTAAAAAGGTTTACAGTTTCTGACAGTGGACAATAACCTGGGGGTGGGGCTTAGGACTATATGCTGAGGAGGTAGGATGTGAGGATATAGAGTTAATATATCTTAGGAAGTATGAAGGAGAAATCTAGTAAAGAGGGTTAGTAGCAAGATAATAGTCAGGAAGTAACTTAGGGTAGGGATGACAGTAGAGTACGTAAAACAAACACACGTATGTATTTAGAAAAATACAGATGTTAAAACAGTAAGATTTGGAGGGGGAAGAAAAATGAAAGAATAAAAAAGAAAAAAGAAGGGCATATACAACACCTCTATATTATATCATTCAGTCCTATATTATATTATATGACTCAGTCCTGAAAGTCCTATTTCATGCAAAGTTCTTGGTTTCACATATGTTGGGGATGTGAAGGCCAGAGGATGGAGGGGTAGAAGAGAAAAAAACAACCAACCAACCAACCAACCAAGCAATCAACCAATCAACAAAAAACTCAACGGAATAAACCAGGATTGTAGCTAGCTTTAGAAATCCCTGTCTTTCCTGCTTCTCTTCTCATCCAGTAGGTGGCGCCATCTGTTATAAGCTGTTGTCTCTGCCCTGGGGATGGTGGAGGTAACCAGGGTGGGAAGACTGGTCCTGGCGCAGGGTGCCTGAATGTGGGGAGTGGTACCCACCAGTCCCCTGCAGAAAGGCTGCACCTCACAGGTCTCTTTTTGGGAGTGCTCACTCTTATGACTTGAGCACCCGGTATTGTCTCCCTCTCTTGCCTGGAGATTTTCCAGTTCCTGGTCTCTCCAACTCCCCCAGCAGTTCCCAATTGAGGAAACTCTCCCCCCTGGGGCTCCTGTGGATGGCTTCTTGGTCGCACTGCACACCTGTGTTGGAAAACTACTGTGTTGGGTTACCGCCTGGGGAGGAGGGAAGGTTAGAAACCTGGCACCTGGTTGCTGGAGATTCGATCTGGGAATTGTCCTCAGCTGAATGGTGAGAATGTTGAGTCAAGATGGCGGCGGTCTGCTTTCAGTACTGGGGTGTCTGGTGAGGTGGAGGGAGTGTGGTGAGGTGGGGGGAGCCTGGCGATGGCATTGTGCTGTAGGTAGGTGACAGCTGAGTGACTTGCATGGGAGCAGAGCAAAGTCTTGGCGACCTGCTGATGTGTTGATAGGTGATTCTGCTAAGGCACTCGCCCAGTCTTGTGTGGACTGGAACTTTGGCCTTTAGGTTCTGCTCCAATGCCGGCCATCCTACTCAAATGCTGAGGCATGGATACCCGTGTGGGGTCACAGCACTGGTGATTTCTGTGGAGATCAGCTGGATAGGGGTCCTCTAACACTCTCAGAGATGTAGTATTCCAACTAGGCGAGATCTGGGGATCTGGCGGTGCGAGGCATGGGGTGGCTCACTCCCTTCCCGCCATCATCATGTTCTTCCCCCCTTCTCTCTTCTTTCTTGAACACCCTTATTCCAGAAGGATTCTATCCTTTAGAAAAAGGAAGAAACACTACACAAGAAGGCCAAGGAGAGTCTGAACAGCCCTTGCTGTGTGCCTACCTGTTTGCTACCTTTTGCCCAAACAATTTCTAAATGGCTCTTCATTCTTCATTGAATGTAAGCATAAATATAGATTCTCCCAGGTCTTCAGGTTTACATTTCTAAAAACATCTGTGTCACATAAATCTTTAATTGGATAAATTTGCTCTGATTTTCTCTTCTTACCCTACATTGTTATGGAAATGCTGTGTGCGACATTTCTAATGTGTGAAGAAATGTATCTCATCTTTAACTCCTATAACTTCTAAACAACATATCTGTAAAATAATGTATTTTGTTTAGCTGGTAATTTTAAATATTAGTGTTAGGAAACTAATATACTATTCCTAGGAAGATAACCAGACCATGGTAGCTTGGGATGAAAAACCTGTAGAATATTGGATCTGGTCCAGGAAAAATACAAAAAGATTTGAGAAATCAATTCTGATCTCTATTCCTCAAGTTGCATATGAATATAAAATATAAGGGAAACCCAATAATATTCATTTGGGATGATAGTGAAATTAAAATATTTGAAAGGATAAAATTATATTTCTCAGGCAAATATAAAACGAACATATAAGAAAGATGCTACTTGGATCATTAATTGATGGAAAACAAGGAAAAGTTAGAACCTTCTAGGACATCTGATAAGCTCAGGAAAAAATACCAAATAAATGTTAAAATAATATTAAGTTAGATATAATCCATTGAGCACCCAATTATCCAAATGCACTGGAACCACCTCTAACCTAAAACTAAAAGTATTGTTTCTCTATCAGAAAAATTGTACAAGCTAGCAAGAAGTTTATGAAGTTAAGAATGTTCAGCAATAACATGAACTGTTTATATCACCTCCATACTTCACAGTCTTTGAGGGCCTGTGCATATGGATGAAAGAACATGATACTCAAATATTTACTTCATTTTTGAGTTTCAGATGATTTTTTTCTGACAGGAAAAAATAAAACATTTTGTCAGTTAAAGAACTCAGAGTATCAGGTAGCTATATTAAAATTTAGAATTGCCAAATCAAAAAAAAATTAACTAGTTATGTAGTTAAAGTGAAAGGAAATATTGATTCTAAAAATAGTAGAAAAATAATTGTGAAAATATTTTTACTCCAAAAAATAATATTTCATGACTTCATTGTTTTATTTTCTCAAAGAAATGAAAGAAAATCTGACTTTTTGTACAATGGTACAATGAACAGAGAATCTAGGTATACAGAACATATGTTGGACTTTGTTCTCCAATTTTAATCTATACAAATATTGATGAAATATTTTAAACAGATATAAAACTTACATATAAACAGTGATGACCCCAAATCAATAGGAATTCCAAATATCAAGTGTAAATTGAAGATAAATTTTCCATATGAGAACCAGGAACAAATGTCACCATTAACAAGTATAGGATTTGTATGTCCCTTTCTGGATGATAGTCAGTGACACTTTTTTTTTTTTTTTTTTTTTTTTTTTTTTTTTTTTTTTTTTTAGAGAGAGAGAGAGAGAATTTTTTTTAATTTCTTTTTTTTTGTTTTTTGTTTTTTTTTTTAGTTTTTGGCAGACACAACATCTTTGTTTGTATGTGGTGCTGAGGATTGAACCCGGGTGAACGCATGCCAGGCGAGAGCGCTACCGCTTGAGCCACATCCCCAGCCCCTGTGACGCTCTTTTTAAATAAATATGGAAGCTGACAGACATTTCTTCATAACCAGGAAGTATTGTAAATAAGTGTCTGTTTATTAGCCTAGAATGATAGCAAAATCAAGATCTAATATTATGCCACAGATGGAAACCAAATCTGTAACTAAAGTTGTCTTCTAAGTAAGAGTTACATTTTTCTTACGGGTGGGATAGCTGGTTCGAATGAAACATAAACCAGAAACCTTAATAAATTAATATAAAATCCAAGTTCAAACTGGTGAAACTCATAGCCCAAAGAGATGTTACTGTGAAATGAACCTATAGGAATATAAAACTACCTCCCCAATTGTGCAATCCTTGGTCAGTGACCAATGAGAATCTCTGATGGAGATCAGATTGCACACACCAAAAATATGAAATTTGTTAGTGAATTTAATGACTACTGAAACATCATTAAAATAGTTTACTAAATAGATAAATTTCTGAACACTAGGGATAATGAGTCAATCTAAAAAAGGATTTTAATATACTTTATTATTTATTAGTTTATTCAAACAAAAAAATCAGGAAGGTATCCATAAAAACTTGAACAGCGGTATAAAATAATTACACAGAAATCTTTATGTAAATCTTTTTACCAGTGAAACAAACAAACAAACAAAAAACCTGTCACATTAGGGGGAACTGGGAGGGTATTAAACAGTAAATTTGGCCTAGCAAAAGAGATAATTGGTGAATTAGGAAATGGAAGAAAAAAAAATATCTGCCAAAAGGCAGCACAAGGAGGTTAAAGTTTGGCAAAGACAGTAAATACATAAATACTTAGGTAACAGACATGGGAGACAGATTGATAAATTCCTGTGCAATTTTTATAAAAGACCCAGAAGGAAAATCTAGAGAAGACAGGAAAGAGATAATAACTGAAGAGATGTTGGTGGCAATGTTTTAGGAACAAGAAAAGATAATCCCCCCACACACACCACAAAAGTTTAGAAGATTTGTAGGATTTTAAAATGTAAAACCTACACATAAAATACAGCAATGGAAATATGGACTACCAGCAATCAAAGGGAAAATCTCCAGAGTTACCATGGTAAAAGAGACAGATTGCCTACAGAGACACAAGAACACTGAGAGCAGATTTCTTATCAGCAAGGGCAGATAGCACAAGAGATAAGAGAAGAATGGGAAATAGGAGAAATAGAAGTACTTTAATTGTTTTGGTGAATTTAACCATAAACTGGAAATAACAGGCAAAACTATCATGAGAGTTGGTGTTTTGATGGGAAAAGAGCCAAGTTTTTATTTTGTTTAGGGGCAGAATAAAGACACAGATTAAATTTAGATTTCTTACATGTATATGTTTATATGTGTGTTAGGATGTGTACAATCATTTAAAGAGTATATACTGAAATGTTAAATGTAACAGGTAAAATAAATGTGAAGAATTGGTAGCATCCAAACTGTTTTGCATTTTTGAAAAATATATTTCATTAATGAAGAGAAAGAAAGAAAAAGGAAAAATCTAGGGGGGAAATTAAAAATATGGAAAATCAAAATTTAAAAATGACCCCCAAATTACAAACAAATTAATACACATTACTTACATACATAGGTTTATACTTATGATTAATAGATTAGAAAAGAAGCAACAAACAAAAATGCATCTCTCCTTTTTACTAAGTAAAATAACACTGTATATTTGGAAATAACCAAATAATGTTTAGGTGAAATGACAATACAACAAAAAATTGAATTTTAAGTTATATAACTACAAAGGGACTCAGACGACTATTTCATACTCACAAAATATCACAAAGTGAGTGTAACAGTTATAATCGAACATATACCTAAATACATAACCTTAAATCTTCAAAACAAAACACTAAAAACTATGAGTCTATAATAACAAATTTATACTCATATGTGGAAAATTTAAGCAGAAACTAGTCATGCAATAAGATACAAAATGAGTAAAAAGAGAAGATCTGAAAATATCATTTACAATTTAAATTTAATGTAATATAGTTCTGAGGATGTAGATTTCATTTAAACATAAGAGAGTATTTACCAAGAAAAGACTACATGCCACAACAAGTTAAGAGGAGTCAATTTTACATAATCCTCACTTTCTAACCACAATGTTAGACTCAGAGATAGTCAATGAGAACTTACATTTCAAAGTTCTTTATGTATTTGGACATCAGATGTCTAACTATATCAAGGAAAAATAATGAGTACAAGAGAAAAATCATAAAAATTATGAAGCATTTAAAATTAAATCATCATAATATAAAAAACTGTGAAATAAAACTTGGCCAATATTAAGAGAATAATTATTAGCTTAAGCATATTGTTTGGAAACAATAAATGATTGAAAATAAATGAACTGGTATTAAATCAAGTTTATGAGAGTGCTTTTGTCAAGCTTTGTAAAAATCAGGTCTTTTAGTTGTGTAATAAATTGGTGAATCATTTGATGAGTTAGCATCTGTGCAACAGCTTAGACTCTGGAAATCTCATAACTCTAAAAATACTATGAACACAGCAGGAAGTCCATTTTTATGTCAGATACCTAGAGGGCCCAAGTCAAATCAAGTGAAGAGATGCCATCCCCATTATAAAGAACCCATAGAAGCAGATAGAAGGTAATGGTCATTAATTTACCTAATTATATTACTTTGTTTTCCAGATGTTTTGGTAATATTAAAATTCCTGAGAGATCTCTAGGAATATAAATTTAAATGAAGAAGATCTTGTGCAAGAAGATCTTGTGGATATTTTATCCAGCCTTTCCTAGTATTAGCATCTTCCATAGTCACAGAAAAATATAACAACAAGGAAATGAGCATTGGTATAACTCGGTGATAATTATATTTCACTCTTTATATATGTACTTGTATGTGTGTTTGTGTTTGTACATATAGCTCTAATTTCCCCACTAGAACTTTGATAGCCCCTATTCTATAATAGCCCCCATATCTATAATTTTGTTATTTCATGAATGTTATACACATGCATTCATTATGTATTCTCATGAGATTTTTTTTCTTTTACTGAGAATGATTCCCTTTAGTTTCATAGTAGTTTGATGTAACAATAATTTCTTCCTTTTCATTGCAGAGTACTATTCCATTGAAAGAATATATCATATTGTGTTTAGAAACCCATTTTTTTCTTTATTTACTTAATTACTTATTTAATGGCAAATATTAATTATTCAGAACAGTATGATTCATTGTGGCATATTTACATATCCATATAACATAATTTGATAAATTTCACTTTCTAATAACTTCCTGCCTCTTTGAATGATCCCTTTCCTCTATCTTAATGGCCTCCCTGTTACTTTCATGATGCCCTTTTCTTCCTCTCTCCTTCTTCAACACGTAAGAGAAAACATACTTGCCCTTCTGAGTCTGACTTACTTTGCTTAATAAAATATTCTCCAGTTCTATTCATTTTCCAGCAAATGACACAATTTGATTCTTCTTTATGGCTGAATTAAACACCATTTTGTATATATAACACATATTTTTATTCATTAATATTTTGATGGACACCTAGGCTGATTCCATGACTTTCCCATAGTGAATTATGTTTATATGGGTGTATATGTATCCCCTAAATTATGCTGACTTTAATTCCTTCAGATATATTGAGGAGTTATATATCTAGATCATATGGTAATTCTATTTTTAGTTTTTTGAGGAACAACCAGACTTACTTCTTTAGTGGCTCTACCAATTTACCTTCCCACCAACAGTGTTTCAGAGTTCCATTTGCCCTGACTCCTCACCAGTATTTATTATTTGTATTCTTAATGATTGCAATTCTGAATGAGGTTAGAAGAAATCTCTGTACTTTGGATATATATTTCCCAGATAGCTAAAGATGTTGATTTTTTTTTCATATAATGGTTGACCATTTATTCTTCTTTTGAGAAGTGTCTGTTCCGTTTACTTTCCATTTAGTGAATGGATTATTTATATGTTTTGGTGTCTTTTGAGTTTCTCATAAGATCTCTATAATCATCCTGTGTTGGAAGAGCAATTGTCAAAGATGATCACTCATTCTATAGCTCTCTCTTTACTGTTATTTCCTTGGCATGTAGAGGCTTTTTAATTTTGTGCCATCCCATATATTGATTCATGCTAGGATGCTTATTGATTTAGGTATGTTGAACCACCCTTGCATCCTGGAATGAAACCAACTTGATCATGGTGTATGATCTTTTTAATGCATCGTTGAATTTGGTTTGCAAGCACCTTTTTAAAGATTATTTTTTCCTATGTTCATCAAGGCTATTGGTTTATAATTTTCTTTTCGTCAATGTGTTTTTGTCTGGTTTTATAATCAGGCGATACTGACTTCTTAGAGTGAATTTAGAAATTCCTTCCTTTTGTATTTCATGGAATAATTTGAGGAGCAATGATGTTAGTTTTTCTTTAAAGATGTTGTGAAAATTTAGCCATCAATCTCTCTTGTCTTGAGTTTTTCTTTGTTGGGAGGCTTTTTATTACTGATTCCATCTTGGTCTGTTAAGGTTTGTAATTGTTATGTTAAGGTTTTCTATATCCATAATATTTTGGTAGGTTGTATGGATCTAGAAATTATCCACTTCATCTAGAATTCACAATTTATTGAAATATAAGTTTTAAAAATAGTCCCTTATGATCCTTCTAATGGCATTTGTTGTGATATCTACATTTCTCTTTCTCTATCTCTCTTTCTCTCTTTCTTCTCTCTCTCTCTCCTCTTTTTTTTTGTATGTGTGTGTGTATATGTGTGTGTGATGCTAGTGATTGAACTCAGGGCCACACACATTCTAGGCAAGTGCTCTGCCTCTGAGCTGTAGCCCCTGCCCTTTATTTTTCTAAGACTATGATATGCATCCATCATTAGTTTATTTATTTGTGATCTTTCTGATTTTTTTTAATGTAGGCTCTCATAGCTGTAAACTTCCTTGTTTCTGAGTATCTTTCAGGTTGTGTTTCTATTCTTTTTTGATTTTCAGTATTTTAAAATGTTCCCCCTGATGTCTTCAATGACCTTCTCATCATTAAGAAGTCCACTGTATTGTTTCTGTAGTTTTTCTTAATATTAGTTTTTAATTTAAAAGTCCATTTGATACAAAGTGTAGTTTAACTCCATAGTATTTTTGTTAATTTTTTTTGTCTGAATAATATATTAGTGACAGTGATATATTGAAGTCACTATTATAATATTGGGGCTTATCTACCCCTTTAGATCAAATAGTGTTTATTAAGTTTCATTCACCAATGTTCAGGGCATATGTACTTTTAAATATTATGTCTTCTTTTTGAATTGTTCCTTTTGAATTCAGCTTTACTGGATAAAATATCTATATTGGCAGTTATTTTCTTTTAGGGCTTAAAATAAATTATTCGATTCCCTTCTGTTCTTTAGAGTTTCTTCTAGAAATCTTCTGTTATTCTGCTTGGTTTACTTTTATAAGTGACTTGCCAATTTTTCTCTTACAAGTTTTAAAATTATTTTTTCCTTCTGAATTTTTGGCATTTTAATTATAAATGTCATGAAGAATTTCTTTTCTGTGACTAATTGTCTCAATACCTCAATGCCTTCAGTACCTGCATATTTACCTCATTCTCACAATTAGGGACTTTTCTGTTATTTCACCAAATAAATTTTCAGTGCAACTAGCCTGTATATCTATTATTTCCTAAAGACCTATTAGTCTTTAATTTGGTCTGTTAATGTTATCCCATAACTTTTATAAACTCTGCTCCTAGTTTCTTACTTTTTTTCCTTTGCTAGTACCTAAAAATGCTAGTTCCTCCACCTTATCTTTAAGCACTCATATTTTTTCTTCTGCTTGATGTGGTCTATTAGTGAGATTCTCCACTTAATTTTTTTTTATTTGGTTTATTGAGTTTTTTTTAAATTTACCATATTTTTTTGGTTCTTTTTCAGAATCTTTATCTCTTAATTAAAAGCCTCTTTCATAATCTGTATTATCTCCCTTGGTTTATTCCTTAGATTTTCTTTTCATTTATTCATCATTTTGATAATCAACTTGTTAACTCTTCACTCTGATATTTATCTATGGAGTCAGTTTTGGGGGAGTTATGAAATTTGGGAGGGATCTTATTATCTTATCTTCTCGTGTTTACTGTGTGTTCCAGATCTGTACATCTAGTGAAATGTATATCTCTTTCACTTATTTGAGAAGTTCTTTATAGTGAGCTGCTTTCTTTTTATGAGTTTTCATGGGAAGGTGGCATATCTCAGCTTCAGAATACCTACTCAATGTGTGCAAGGTGCTATGATTAATCCCCAGGAACACTTTGAGACGAAAGAATAATCATCAACAGCGACAACTTGAAAATAAACTTTATACTAACATAACATAAAAACTTACTGAAAGTATCCTTTACAACTAGACTTACCAAAGACAAGAAAAACATATAATAATGTAGATTAGAGTGAAAATTAGGCAGTAAGAAATGTAAAATTAACACTAAACTATTTTAAACATAAAAATCAAAGTGAAAGGCAAAGCGAAGAAAAATTTTTAAAAATGAAGGAGGGGGAACAAAGAAAGAAGAAGAAAATATAACGAGAAAAGACAAAGTGGAAGAGTATAAAAATGAGAAAGAAGAAAAATGGTAGTGAGAATAAACCCAAATAAAAAATTTTTTTGAAAAGTAAACAAACATTAAAAATTACATAGAATTATGACAAATCTTTAGAGGAACTGAAATAAAACCAATCCATAAAACAATACCAGTACAGTTAAAAAAAAGAAAGAAATCAGTCTCAAATATACTAAAATTCATTTTTCTTAAGGTTTTCAAGATGGAGGTACTTTAAATAAGAATTTCCAAATTTTGAATGTGCTAGATATTGGGTGTATGAAAAATGTTGAAGTTTGAAAGTGTGTCCCCTGAATTACTTTTTCCCATATTTAGATCAGTATCCCACTACAAAAACCTGCGCAGAACTCAGTCTCAAGGCCCTACCTTCTCTATTTTTATCCCACCCAATTTCAGTGAGTACCTCTGCAACATTTTTTTTTTTTTTTTTTAGCAATTTATCCACCTCAGGTGCTGGTGTGTCCTCTGGCAGCACAGAACACATGTCCCCCTGTGTGGCTGTGGGTCAGTGTTCAACTTGGTTATTTTCTTGCCTAGATAAGACTACGTATTTTAATGACAAATCTAACTTAGTTATATAAGTGATGAGTTCAAGTCAATTTTCCAGGTGTTCATTTGATTAAGAAAGTAAGCAATTTTGGGGCACAAATCTATTCTTTTATACATAAAAGGATTATAGAATGATGTTGTGATTTGGCTATAAGCTGTCCTTCCAAAACTCCTGTGTTAATGCAGGGATATTCAGAGATATAATGATTAGATTATGAGAGTTGCAATCTGGTCAATCATCATAGTTTGGATGGACAAATTGGGTGGTAATTGTAGGTAGGTGGGGCATAGCTGGAGGAGGTGGGACACTAGCAGCATGCCCTGGAAGGCTTGATCTTCCCTGTGACACTTCCCCCACCTTCATTTCCTGGCCATAATGAGTGGAGCATTGCTTCTCTGCCATGCCTTTCCAATGTGATACTCTGCCTCACCTTGGCACCACAGCAATGGAGTCAGCTAACTGTGGACTATACCTATGAAACCATGAGCTAAAATAAAGATTTACCTCTTTTAGGTTATCCATGTCAGGTATTTTGTTACAGCAATGGAAAGCTAATTTTTATGGACCACAAAATTGCCCATTCAATTAGATTCATTTTACCAATTGGTGTTAAAATTGGGATCAGCAATTTTTTAAAAAAATGACCAGATAGTATTTTTAACTTTGTAAATTATATGCCCTCTGTCACAAATATTCAACTTAGACACTGTAGCAGGAAAGTAGCCATGGATAATATACAAACAGATGTTTATAACCATATTTCTCATATATACTCTAGCTTATTGATCTTTATGTTTGACAACTGCAATGTGTACTCTTAGCTACCATGGAAACTAAAATGTTATCAATGTGCTGGTCATACATTCTGACCTCCAAGTTAGAATGATAAAAGCAAAAAGGTGTATGGAGTGAATAGGCATTGAGTTGGTGTCAGTGTCACTACAACAAATAATTGAGATAATCAATTTATAAAAAGAAAAGGTTTATTTTGGCACACAGTTTTGGAGATTTTCGTCCATGATCAGCAGACCTCATTGCTTTGTGCCTATGGCATCATGTCATGGCAGAAGCACATAGTGGGGATAAAAACATTCTCCTGTGGGCCCGAAGCAGAAAAGAGAAAGAGGAAGGGACTATGGTCCCAGTAGCTCCTTTCAGAGGGTCCAAATGACCTAAAGACCTCCTATTAGAATCCACTAAGTCTTACACGTTTTGTCACACCTCAGTAGCACCATGGGATGGGGACCAAGACTTTAACTTGTGGACTTGATGAACATTATTCATCCAAACTATAGAGCTTTGATTTAGAGAGATTCTATAAAATATCATAACTTTTCACCTTATTTAAAATTTAGTTTTTCCCTTCATGAACTCATTGCTTAATTATGATGAGAAAAGATTACTTAATTTTAAAATACTGAAAGAGAAAAGGAATGAGGTTAATAGTAATGAGTTTCATAAATATACAAGGCACAGGGAGTTTGGTTGCAGTGAATGGATCAAGAAAAGTTGAAATGAGAACTATAATTTTAAATTGGGCCATGAAGGATTGATAGCCTCTCGACCAGAAGAAAATAGCAGGCATTCCAGACGGATTCTAGGATTAGCTGAGTATGTACTGCATTAGGTAAGTGAATACAGTTGTATTCTTCTGCTGCTCTTATTTGGGCAAATACAATCACAGAAGAGTGCAATTCAGTGCAAATAGAGTTGAGCATATCTCAGAGTTGATGCTATTTTTTTTTAAATGAAAACATAAATTAAATTCTCATTTAGGGTTCCAAAACACTATGTGGTCTATATGTTCATGGCTCAAATGGGGCACCAATTTGCTGTGTAATTCATAGCATTCTGTTTAGTAACAAGATCCAAAGGAGAAATCTGTGTAACCTTCTCTCACCTAGTTTTCAAACCTCATTATTAGTTACTTCTTGAATTTATTCTCAGAGTACCATTAAAATGCCAGATCGCAAAAAAATATGCTTTCTTTCAGTTGACCTACTCGTATTGTATGCTTTACATTCGTATCAACTCGTAGTCCCAACTGGTATTTATTGACTTTTTGCTCACCTTGCTTACTTTTTGCAGCAAAATAGTCAGCTTTCTGCCTATGAGAAGCATGGAATAGAGACACAGGGAATTAATGCTGTAACAGATGGACTTTTTTTCCTTTTGGTTTATTGCCTTTGGTTCCTGTTGCTTTTTTAGAAGCTTGAAGAAAACAGATCTTTTCTCATGTGCCAAATATTCAGAACCAATGCCTTAGTCACCCAGTTCAGAATGGTATTTGGGATCAGCGAGCAGAGGGGAAGATGGAATTCCTCTGTTGCAGCCCTTTGAGTTGCTTGCTGGACGTAAACAGAGAAGGGAACGATCTATTCGTAATTCTTCTTAACATATACTGGTATTATTCTCCCCTTTCCTCCCTGTCTTCTTCTCCTGTTTCTTCTCCTTTACAACACCACCACCATCATTGACCACCATCATTGATTCCTGCAGTGTCAGGAACAGAGGAGTGAGAAATGTCATAAGACAGTATTTTCCTTCCCTTGAGGACTATTCACCCATGACAGGAGAGAAAGTGTACATTAATGATCTGCTGCAAAACAAGGGGACTAAACTATGTTAAATGAGCGTAACACTCAGTGCATCTGAAGGTAAATGACTCATTGAATGCATGGAACTGTTGCAGTGATTTTATTTCCTTTACCTGCTCCCTACCCATGCACCACCTCTTGTCTTAGAACATCCTTTTCTTCTCACTGTCAGTTTGCTCTTCCTACAGGAAGCCCTTCTTTGTTTCTGTCTCCTTTCCACAGATATGTCAGGTCCTCCTCCTAATAGCAGAATGGGAAGTGTCTCATCAAAATGTGTGTGTGTGTGTGTGTGTGTGTGTGTGTGTGTGTGTGTGTGTGTTTGTCTTCCTAAGTAAATGATAAACTTGCTGAAGACAGAACTTGCAATTTGTGCCTCATTCTAACCTCAGGACAGTGCCTCAGACTGGAAGCTACTCATTAAAGAGTGACTGAGCCAGATTCAGTGGCTCACACCTGTGATCCCAGTGGCTCAGGAGGCTGAGACAGGAGGATTGTGAGTTAAGAGCCAGCCTCAGCAAATTAGTGAGGCCCCAAACAACTAAGCAAGACCTTGTCTCTAAATATAATAATAATAATAATAATAATAATAATAATAGCAGCTGGGGATGTGACCCAGGAGTTCAGTACCCCTGGGTTCAATTCCAGGCACCAAAAAGAGTGACTGAGGAAATAGATGCTTTGCATGAAGGACAGATTTCCTTAAGTCATGGCTTCATTAAGATAACATGGGTAGTGATTTAGAGCTTTCACTCTGAAATCATTTAAACTTGGGTTTCAGTTGCAACTGACATAACTAGATACTAGAAGTTCCTTCACAGATTATTTAATTCTGTATGTCTGTATTTTACAATCTCTATATTACAATTAATAATTATATAAATCCCATACTGTTTGGTGAGGAATAAACTGAATATATATATTTTTTATTTCTTGCAGTACTGGGGATTGAATGCAGGGCTTCATGCACTCAAAAATGTTTTACCGTGCTTAGTCAAATATAGAGGAAAAAATCACAGCCTCTATTAATAAATAAAAACTTATCTTAAGTCACGTAGCTAATATGTCATCATTATGACTGTACTCTGACTGCGTATTCCTATCCCTTATATTATCCTTCTATTTTAAAACATTAAAAGGAGCCAGACACAGTAGTGCATGCCTGTAATCCCAGCAGTGGCTGAGTTAGGAGGATCTCAAGTTCAAATCCAGCCTCAGCAATAGCAAGGTGCTTAGAAACTCAATGAGACCTTTTCCTCTAAATAAAAATACAAAACAGGGCTGGGGTTGTGGCTCAGTGGTGGAGTGCCCCTGAGTTCAATTCTCAGTACCAGGAAAAAAAATTTTTAAAGGTGTTTAAGCCTACTTCAGGAATTACAACTTATTCTTTTTCATTTCTAAAATATCTAGACCACTAAACCAAGAAGCTCCATTTGCAGTAGAGATTTCTGGAGCACACATGCCAGAGCTGGAGCTCAAGTGGCACGAGAACAACAGCGTTCCCCTTTACAGTGATTAGGAGACAAAGCATGAATATCTTATATTTAAGTTTCTGCCAGTTTCAAAGAGCAAAGCCAAATAATGAGAGACTTGGCGGGTGACTGGCCTAAGCAAGAAGGATGGAGAGAAAGGTGCCAAATGCAATGCAGATCATGTGGATTGGTTCCCTCAATGCTGGGAAGGGCATGGTGTTGGGTGCCAGGGCACATGGGAAATTGTTCATTCCCTTCATGTGAAAAATGGGAGCTTTAAGCCTCCAAACACCTGTGCTCTCCCATCTTGCAGTCAAAACCCGTGCTGGATGAAAATTCATTTGTGCACGGGGTCTGAGGGAAAGGTGAGCTCAGTGAGCCAAGATCTCAGGCCTCTATGTGCAGTAAATGGATGTGCTGCCTTCCATTTTTGAAACAAATACTAAAATATGGATTAAGTCTTTCTCAAATGCAGCTGTCCACCTTCAAAATATTTTAAAATATAAAAATAGCTATCACTGGAACTTAGGAGGCAGAGAATTTAGAGAATGAAGTGGCTCCCAAATTTGTGTAAAAGGAGCAGGAACAAAGCAGCATGGTTTCCCGAGAAGCAGCCTGCTCTCAGTCAAACCACGTAGCAGTATCCGATTCTGCCTTGGCACAGGGATCAGCAGTAGCACATGAGTCCTGTTCAGTGCACACAGAACAATGCCTTGCTAATGTGTGTTTCACAGTGTTGCAGAAGCAGACCAGGGGAAGAGCAATAAGGGTTCTAAGCAGCATTCATGAATAAGACTGACAGATGGTAGAGGTGGAGGAGGGAAGAAGAACTCTACAAGCACGTGAGAAAATAGACATGGAAACAAATGTATGATTTGTACTCAGGGTTGACTAAAAGCTAAGGACAGCCACTAAAAGCCTTAGGAATTCAGACTGGTGTTCTCTGATACTTGCTTGGTACCTCTGTTCCTCTGTTCCTTGAAATTGCAAGACTGCAACAATTTTTTTTTATCAGAACTGAGAATGGAACTATGGGTACTCTATCACTGAATTACCTCTCCAAGCATTTTTATTTAAGACAGTCTGGCTAAGTGTCTGAGGTCAACATCAAACCTGTGTTTCTCAGGCCTCATCTCTGAAGTAGCTGGGATTACAGGTGCATGCCACTGTGCCCTGTAACACAGCTACTTCTTTATAGGAACCAAGGATTCTTATTGCAAATTATAACTCCCCTCCACCTCAGTTTGTTTTTCAAATTTACTTTCCCCTTTTTCTCTCTTTCTTTCTTTCTTTCTTTCTTTCTTTCTTTCTTTCTTTCTTTCGTTTTCTTTTTCTTTCTTTTTTTTTTTTTTTTTTTTTTTTTTTGTTGTTGTTACTGAGGATTGAACCCAGGGTGCTGAACCACTGAGCCACATTTCAGCCCATTTTGTTCAGAGACAGGGTCTCACTGAGTTGCTATGTGCTGTACTAAGATGCTGAGGCTGATTGTTACACCTTATTAGTCATCTAAAAAGTTCTTTTCTTTAAACATTTTTAAAATTTTTTTGTCTTCTCCATTCCTTACAAAAGATAGCCTTTCTTTCCTTACACTCATCTGAGCATGAAGTTCACTGGGATCTAGTGACCAGGTGATTTTGTATGAAATGCCCTACATCTGAAAGGAGGTTCTCTGTGAGGCCAGCAAGAAGAATTTCAGTAAATCACCATAAATGGTGAGCATTTATGTTTACCAGCCACTCTTTTGTTCAGCTATAATCCGTAATAACTTGAAATGCAGTCAAAAGAGACTCAGATTATTTTAATAAACAGAACACTTTATGCATTTTAACTCTGTCCTTTTTACTGATATCTTGATGTTGGTGACAGTTAACCTTAATTTGCCAACTTTCAGATATTGTGTTTTTTTTGTGTGTGTATGTGTTTGTGTGTCTTCCCAGAAATGCACTTAATTACTAATGATGGAGGAGTGACTCACAAAATGTACCAAGAGCATTAAGAGTAAATGGTCATTTTGATTTGCAGAGCTGTATTCAGATGGAAAACAAACAAAACCTGAACTTACCTAAGTTCTTCTTTGGAGATTAGTTTAGGCATAAAGACACTTTTGTTGCTCACTTGTGTTGAACTTTGATCTTTTCTCAAGTCGCAGGCTAAAGATTCAAATTACTCAGAAACTTGGCAGTATGGTGGATGTGGAATGCTCACAGAGTCCAACACTTTGACTAATTCAGAACATCTCCTTGACTATAGCTAACACAAACTATATTTCCATTTGCATTTCCATTCCACGTTAAATGAATGAATTCTCTCTCTCTTCAAGACCTAAACATTAGGCTCACTGGGAGTTTTACCCCAGATTTATGAGCTGGCAGGAGAGCCTGTTGTCCTCTGGGATTGCATATTTTAGAGACATTTTAAGTACCCAAAGTAATGCCCAAGTTACTGTATGGAAGTTATAGCTACTGTGTAAGAATGACCAATGGGCCCAGTAAACTTGAGGCTGCTGTACTGGAGTGATTGTTACCATGCCTTCTTTCACTCTCAGAAGTTACCTGGTTTAGGAAATAAATTATGTAATCATTTATATAATTCTAAGATCTTAACCAGAGAGCAGTGACTGCCCAGACAGCAATCTTCTTATAGGCTCCTTGAGTTTCCATACATCACTAGAATGTACTGAAGCCAGGATTTTTTTCCATTTCTTTCAGAGGATGATGAAATTTAGAATCAATGGCTAAAAGTAACTCCTCTTGTTCAGAACATATAAGCCACCTTAAATATATTTACAACTTATTGTCAAATGATTTTTATAAATATGGGGAAGAGTACAAAATTGAGTATGCAAATGTAGCAAGATATTAACAGTTAGTGGTGCCAGGTGATGAGTATGTAAGTATGCATTACATTGTTCCATTAATGTGTTTATAGAATTAAAATTCTCAGGAATAAGAAAATACTACAGATGTGAGCAGTTGGCTTAGGATAAAAATGGTCAACTCTGGTCAGCAGACAGAGTTTCATTTGAGTAGTTGATAAATGAGATACTTCACCTCTGGATCATGCACAGGGATGTGAGGATGATAAATATTTATATGGACTGGTAGTAAGGTCCAAGTCTCTTGCCTCTTATCAATCCCTCATTAATTATTGGGTGACGTATGTATGCATTTTGAAAAGAAAATAAAATTTATTTTTGATGCACATTTTTTGGCAAATATAACAATATATGTGACCAGTAGTTCTATTAATATAGCAATATATGGGTGTGCTTGTGTATGTATACATATACATATGTAAATATATATAAATTTTCAAACTTTACTCTTAACTTTCCTAATTAATATAACAAGTTTTTTTTTTCTTAGCAAACATTACAACATAAAGATAACACATCTAAAATAGAAGTGTGGAGTGATTTCCTGATACTGTGGCTGTTATCTCTGTAATAAGAAAGACAGGGAATTATTTTTACTCAACTCAAAGAACCCAAATTGATATTTAACAGTTGAATATGAGGAACTGAGGAGATGGGTTTTAATAAAACTTAAAATGTGGCAACACTGTGAATGGAATAATGTTGGCAATATTCCAGTATATTTGTTCATTGCAGATTTGATAGTAATGAATATATAAATTTATGTACAACTTACAGTTAGCATTTTATTAAGTGTTCCATGAAGTAATTATCAGTCTAACACCATACCCTAGCTAATAATACTTAGTAATAATAATGTTTATGTTTTTGCCACAGATCACAATGAATTATCAAACAATTCACCATCTTTCAATAAATTCTAGCTGCATAGAAATATCTTTATAACTGATTTTTGAAAATGGACAAAATGAGACCAAGAGATGTAATGCAGACCATTATCAATTCATTAAAATCCCAAGGACAGATGACTAATATCTAATGACAGGTGTCCCTTCTTTGCAGTATGTGTAAAATTTAGATTAAGATAAATTGGAAATATTTACCCATTGTAATATTTGTAGTAATACCTTCTTAATACAATTTTTTTTAAATACACTTCATTTCATTTATTTATTTTTGTGCTGAGGATCGAACCAAGGGCCTTGCACATGCTAGTTGAGCACTGTACCATTGAGTCTCAACTACAGCCCAATACAAATGTTTTAATATGTTGGAAAAGATTATTTATTTGCATTAGATATTTAACTTAATTTTGAAGGTTTCCACAGGTATAAGGCAGTCCTTTTGTGAAGGTCTCAACTACTGCAACATACATTACCATTGCCATGGAGAACTTCACTGAATATAAGATTTTGTAGTTATTTGGAACTATTCCAATTAAAATTTCTCTGTGTGTATGTCTCTTAATTAGACAGTGGTTTCTGTTTGGTCCTTATGATTTTCCTATCCTTGAAGCATATATTTTTCCATTTTGGTCATCTGAATAAAGTATTTATTTGTCTCTCTTGTCAGTTATTTTTTAACACCTGTATGCTACTATAATTGATATACAATAAACTACATATATTTAAATTATAAAAGTTGGACCAGACAGAGTGGTACACACCTGTAATCCCAGTCTCTCCTGACAGTGAAGCAGGAAGATCGCAAGATCAAAGCCAACCTCAGCAAATTAGCAAGGCCCTAAGCAACTTAGTGAGACCCTGTCTAAAAATAAATATAGAAAGGGCTAGGAATGTGGCTCAGTTGGCTAAGTGTCCCTGGGTTCAATCCCTGGCACACCCCCTCACACACACACACACACACACACAAATGTATAGGTTAGTACGTTTTAAATATCTACACCTAAAAATCCACCAATATAATTAAGGAAAATATCTGACAACTGCCCAAATTTCCTTGAAGCATCTCCCCAGCTTCACACCCTCCCCCCTTACAGGTAACAATTTTGACTTTGGATTGATTTTCATTCTCTCTAATTTATATAAACAAGTGAAATCATGCCTTGTGGCTTTTTAGTTTGTTTTGAATTCTTTCATTTATCATCAGTATTTTGAGATATACCAATGCCTGTAAATGTGTTAAAACTTCATTTCTTTTATTTCTTAAAGGTATTTCATTATGGAGATACACCAAAATTTGTTGCCTATTCACTTGTAAATGGACATTAGGGTTGTTTAGTTTGGGTCTATTACAAATAAAGGTACTGTGAATATTTATGTACAGTTCTTTTTATAAGCATATGCTCTAATTTCTTTTCCATAAATATTTAGGAAGAATGGCGGAGTTGTTCAGTAGATATGTTCTTAACTTTTCAAGAAATTTTAGAACTGCTTTCCAAAGTAGTTATAATAGTCTATACATTTATTAGTAACTTATGACAGTTCCAGTTGATTCAAACCCTTGCAGCATTTGACATGGGCAGTCTTCTTAATTTCAGACTCTCTAATAAGTAAGGCAGTATAAAATTGTGATTATAATTTATATTCACTAATGAATAATGACATTGAACATTTTTATATGTCTATTTTCCATCTTATTTTATTGTTATTTTTAAAAAAATATAAGTTATATTCTTATGTATAATCAATTGCTCTAGCACTATAATTTCTCCACTGAATTGCTTTTCCATCATTTTTAAAAAAAAAAAATAATATTTATTCTTTAGTTATCTGCGGACACAACAACTTTGTTGGTATGTGGTGCTGAGGATCGAACCCGGGCCGCCCGCATGCCAGAGGAGCGCGCTACCACTTGAGCCACATCCCCAGCCCTTTCCATCATTTTTTTCAAAATAAGTTTCAACTTTATAAGTTGATATGTTTTTAAACTTTTCTATGGACTTATTTTTTCTGTTCTCCCAATGACTCATTGTCAAATACTTTATAGCTTTGAGTCAGAAAGTATGAATCCAGTAATTCTATTCTTTGATTTCAAAGTTGTTTTTGTTATTCTAAAATCTTTGCATCTCCATATAAATTTTTATTTATTTATTTATTTGCCACTGGTGGTTGAACTCGGGGGCATTCAAACACTGAGCTACAGCACCATCCCTTTTTAAAATATTTTTATTTAGAGACAGGATCTTACTAAGTTGCTTAGTGGCTTGCTAAATTGCTGAGATTGGCTTTGAACTCTTGCCTCAGCCTTCCGAGCTGCTGGGATTACAGGTATGTGCCGCTGTGCCCAGCTCTCCATATAAATTTTATAATCAGTATTTCAATTTCTAGAAATAAATCCTGCTGGAATTTTGGTTGGGTTTCTATTGAATCTATACATTAATTTAGGGGAAATTAATGTATGAATATTAATTTGATTAGATAATATTAAATTAATTATTTAATTAGATTTAAATTATTTAAGCAATATAGTTATTAGTTTATTATTTTTCACTCTTTTGTTAAATTTTCTCCTCGTTTACATATTCTTGATACTATTATAAGTATATGTTAATTTTGTCTTTAATATTTAATTCCAATTCTATATTATATAGATAAATATATTGATTTTTTCATTACTATTTATATCCTGCAACATCAACAAAATCATATACTAATAATATCTCGTTGGGTTTTTTTTTTAATTCTTTTTTGAATATATAAACAATCATGTTAAAGCCAAGTAATGGCAATTTTCCCATTTTCCCCCCAGTATGAATGTATTATATTATACTTAAAAAAATATAAAACACTTATGAGAATCTTGAGAAAATTTTTAAGTAGTGATAACAAGTATCCGGGGTCTTGCTTTTTATCTCAGTGGGAAATAATTTGGTTATTTTAGTCTGTTTCTGGTGTTGGAAAAGAATACAACCACTTGGATAATTTAAAGAGAGTGATTTTATTTAGCTCATGGTTTTGCAAGGCTGATAAGTGCAAAGGAAAGATGCCTTCATCTGGTGAGGGACTTTGTGTCCTATCATGTTATGGTAGAAGGTGAAAGGGCATGTGAACATGGATGGTAAAGAAAGTGCAAGGGGACACTCTCATTTTTATAAGAATCCACTCTTCTGCTAACTAATTTAATTCCAACATAATGACATAATAATAATAATAATAATAATATTTATAATATTATAATACTTAAATATTATAATAATAATAATTTTTTATTTGTCCTTCTCCACCACCATTGCATTAGGGATGAAGTTTCTGATACATAAATTTAGAGTATACATTCAAGCCATGGAATCAGCCCTGCCCCCAATAAATAGAATGTTAACTGTGAGTTTCTCAAAATTGAATTTTAAGGCTTGTGTTAATTTTGTTCTTTTCCTATTCTATTTAAAGTTGTCATCATAAATGGATATTGGTCTTGCGATTTTTTTTTTGAGTGTGTCTATGATCATAGAGTTTTCTCCTATTTCATTAACATGACACATTAAATTAATTGATTTCCGATGTTAAGCTAGCCATGTGTTCAAGATAAATCCTTCTAGGTCATGATTTATAATCTTGTTCATATAGTGCTGGATTTGGTTTGCTAATTTGTTGAGAGTACTTCCTCTATAAATTGGTCTGCCATTTTAGTTTCTTTTGACATTCTGTCTGGCTTGCATTTCATGGTAATCCTAGTCTCATAGAACGAATGTTCTCTTTTTTTCTTAGTTTAATTATTGGATCTGGTGGGAGGGGTTGTTTTAATTGATTGATGTTGATGTCTGCAATTATAGCATTGCATTCATCTATTTTTCCCTGGCTCTCCTTCACTTTTAAAGATTAATTTCACAGGATATATATTTATTTGATTTTTGAAAGCTTGAATATGATATGCCTAGATGAGTTTTCTCTTTTTGCATTTAAACTGCTTGATTTTGTGGTTTTTGGTCCAACATTAATTTTGGGAAATTCTTAGTCTTTGTTGTTTCAAATATTTTTTTCCATTTCTATTTCTTTCTTCTCATGTTTCTATTGTGCACATTTACATTTTTTGTAGTTTTCTCACATTTCATTGTCATTCTCCTTTCTTTTTAGTTTTTTTTTTTTTTTTACTTGTGGTTCTTGAAGTTTATGTTGTTATTATCATCAAGCTTTTTACTTTTTAGAAAGGAGTGGCAAGTACTGGAAGTATCCAGAATATCTTTTATCATATTATTATTTCTGGACACTTTTCACCTGCATTTCTCATCATTCACAAGATCCATGTGGATTATCCGCTTCTTCATAAGCATCTATCAGCCATCCCAACAGGAACTGTTCTGCTCTGACATAAAAAAAAAGCAGTGGAACATTTTGTGCCTACCCAAATGAATGTACAATGCTGTAAGATCAGAGTAAATTAAGCTATAATGAAATTAATCGTGATTTTTATCTTAAATTCTGTGATTTTCCAATCTTAAGTAATTCATTCATTCAATGTGAATTATTGAGCATCTAACTACATGATATTCTGTGATAGATGTTTTTGATGTCTTTTCTAACCATGTCCTACTTTTATTACAGTATCTGTCATTAAATATATTCAAAATTTAATCTGATCAATTTGTTAAAATAAGAAGAAAGAACATTGAGATTGGGTATGAGATTGTAAAATCATGTATTTAAAAATAATAGCTTACATTATGTCTTGGAATATAAATATATTGCTTATCTTATTTCTTATTAAGGATTGTATAGTCACTGATATGATTAATATAAACATAATATTAAATAAAATATTGTTCACTCAAAATAAAAATTGGAAAGCTTTAATGACCACATATTTTTAAATCAATTTGATTAGATGGTCTTCTAATATATACCAATTGTAAATGACTTCCAGTCTTAAATCACCATTTGAAACTTTAACTGCAGTTTGATTTTCTTACTTCAGAAGGCTGTTGGGCACATCAACTTTTCCAAATTCAGCCTAACTGAAAGCAAGCAGGTTCCTTTCATTTTTAACCCTGTTCTGTTTTGCTATTGATGGTATTAAAATTCCTTAATCATTCAGCTTCAAAAACTCAGGTTCATTATGGGCTTAAACTCTCAAGATCTGAATTTATAGATTCTAATATTTATTACTTGGGTCTTAGTCTTTAAATGACAGAATATCATTTTAACATGTAGCCAGTCTATCCTTATTAATCTGTTATTTTGTTATTATATTCAGGCTGTTGAATGTTTTATTTTATATTTGCAGAATATCTTTATCCATTGATTGTAACTTAAAGGCCCAATGGCCACATCTGCCAGGTGGCAACTATAATAGAAAGTGCCAGGCCTAGAGATGGTATCTCACCATCTATATTTACAGTAGCTTAAAAGATGGGGTTTATAAGAGCAGAACCTCTCAATAGGACACCAGAAACATAAGGATCATGGGTCATTTTAGAGCAACAGATGATGAGTCCATGTTCACAGAGCAGGTAAGACTTGAAAGATAGCTATCAAACCAAAATGTCAAATTTATACTTCTTTACATTAGAGAGTCCTCCCAGTTCTTTAAGATTATTGCATTATCTTCATCACTTGGGACTCTAGAACCCTTTAACTATCTTTGTGTATGTGTATGATATATATATATATATATATATATATATATATCTCAAAGTGTGATTATAGTATTGGTGCAGGAAAAAAGCATCATAGATCACTTCTGATTACCTATCTTTATCTAATTTGGTTGTATCATTTAGTCATGTATCTTATACATCTTTCCAAGTTTCATGAAAATCTCAATCTTTTTCAAGATAGCATTACAAGATATATCTTTTCTGACAGTTGTTTAACCAATATCCTCTCAAAAGGTATATAAATTATTTTGAGGTTACAACAACTGAATGGATTGGAGATATATTTATTCTTGTACATTGCAAATACTTTATGCAGAGCAGATCCTTAAAATGTGAGGTATTGAGTCAAAGACTGGGCATTTTAGGTTTTGTTACACGCTAACAAATTGCCTTTCAAAATAGTTTATGAAGTCTATACCCCTGTTCACATGTTTCCATAAACCATGCACAACATTATGGGATTATCAACTTTAAAAAAGTTTTGCGAATATAGTGAGCAAAAATAATTTCCTTTTTTAAAAAATTACTACTCTGAGAAAAGAACTAATCTTGTTATATTGATATTAGAAATTAACACTTTTGTCAAAATTTATGCAATTTTGTAGTAGATTCCTTTATAATTTACTTCGGAAATATTTTGTGAATATTAATACTTTGTGTTATAAATACTAAAAATATTTTGTACCAGATTTTTACTTGTCTTTTGCTTATTTTTCTAAATTTCATCCATTAAAATGCATAATTATTTTAGTTGACTTCGAATTTAAAATCTTGTGGCTGGGGATATAGCTCAGTTGGTAGAGTGCTTGCATTGCATGCACAAGGCCCTGGTCACAATCCCCAGCACCACAAAAAAATAAAAAATAAATAAATAAAATAAAATCTTGATTGGGAAGGCCTTTCTTATCCTGAAATTCAGAGTAATTATTTCCTAATATTTTCTTCAACACTTTTATAGATTTTATTATTTAGTTCTGTAATCTACTGAGAATTTATTTTTTAAATATGATGTAGGAACCTTTTGTTATTTTTTTAATATACACACAATTTTTCTGACCACATTTTAGTTGTTTTGTGTTGTTCTTTTAATAGTGTTTTATATAATCTTATGCATTCAATATTTTGATTCCTTAGTGAGTTCATAAATATCCAGTATGTGACATTTTTCTATGGTCTCCATAGCTCACACTTAAATTGTATTTGTCTCATAGAAAATAATAAATATTTGCTCACTGACAGAATAACCAGGTTGATTAAATTTTGAATATTAATAATAACAATGCCTCACATTTACATAGCCCTTTGTCATACACAAAACATTTATAGACATATATTTAATTCTTGTAAGAACATTGTGAATTAAATGGGGCAGGTATTTTATTCTCCACTTTACAAGTGAGGAAACCAAGGCTTAGGAAATGAGTGATTTGTTCAAGGTCATTCTGCCTCTGTAGGATGAGTAATGATTCAGAAAAAAATTCCAGTGCTTTTATTCCTTTCTCCATCAAACCTGCTCAGAGATAGGTACATTCAGTCTTTTGTTTCTTCAATAGTTATTAATTGAAGACAGGAGCTGACTTAGTTGCCTGTCCAACATCCATCTTTTTCCTCATGTTTAAAAGAATCCTTCCCTCACTATATCAGGCGCATACCTTTCTCATAACAAAGCTCAGAGAAAGGGTGGATCATCCTGATAGGACCATCCGTATGATAATCACTTCATCTTCTAGGTTACTTGGAATCTCACATGGTTTTGGTCAAGGGTTGTATGAAAAAGTCTGTTTTGGTTAAGGGGCTTCTGAGTCCTTCCTCTACTCCCCAGAAAGTGACACCATTTGTGACAATTCTTTTTCTCTCTCCATCAAAAACCATTACAGGATTAGCAGCACAGCTCTCAGGGCTCTCCTGCTGCTTGGTGGAAGAGGACATTACCATCACTGTGGAAAAGAGTAAAATGAGATTATAGAAGGGGCACTGGAGCCTGTTCCTCCTCTGAACTTCTCAAGATGCAAAGTCCCAGTGGTTCATATTAGTCTGGATCAGCCTGTGAAAGCTTCTAATACTAAGGCCCACTGACTACTCATAACAGAATGACTAGAGATGCAGGGATCAATAATGTGATCTGTTTTTAGAGAATACTTTTTATTCTGAGCCGCTGAAAGCCTTTGTTATAGTTTCCCATGATGCTACCCAAACATGGGCCTCTGGAATTTGAAGACACATGAGATTTTTTTTTTCTACCTTCTGTGGGTTTTGTTCATTATTCAGATATGAGAAAAACACTATTACATGATATATGTTTTCTTGCAGAAACTTCCATCTAACAAACATGAAAGAAAGCCTTTATTTTTAAGGACAAAGATACATTGTCTGCTAGTAGTCAAAACAGGGCTTGCAAATTTTGAGACCCAATTAGCTGCAGAAAATGGAAGAGTCCAAGGGTCAGAGAGGCTCAAGTTAAGTTCCCAATTCTCACTTATCTGCTGTGTGATTTTGGGCCAATTTCATTATGTCTCTTAACCTCAATTTTCTCAACTCTGTGACTAAAAGACAATAACATTAACCTGCAAGTGTTGCTATGAGATTGAATACGATATCATATGTAAAGTTTTGACAGAGCCTGACCCATGAAAAGCATTCAAAAAATAGAATTTCTCTCTAAGAAAATTGGACCTTGTAGGCAGTGGCCGACTCTGCATTTGGTTCAATGGATTAATGCTTGCCTGTTGTTCCCCGTGCCCCATGCATATGTGGAAATCCTAATTCCTAGTGTCTTGAAAAGAGGCCATGATACCTTTTGTCCCATAAACCACAAAAGTGGGGCTCTAACGAATGGGATTAGTGCCTTTATGTGAGGACACCATAAAAAGATTGCAGCTCACAACCCAGAAGAGATCCCTCATCAGAATCTGACTGTGTTGACGTGTTGATCCTCAACTTCCAGTGATCCTGAACTGTAAGCAATAACATTTCCATTGTTTATAAGTCACACAGCCTATTGTAGTCGATTACAGCAGCCTGAATGAAGACCTTTGTGCTCCCCATTCGCTGTTATCATTGTCACAAAGCATATTTCTGAAGGGCCCTAGGGAAAGGATCAAAGCATATTGTGCAAATATTTCCTGGTCCAAGGTCTCCAGAGGTAGATACCCAGACCCTATACAGTCACAGACTCTGGGGGTCATGCCTCTCAGATACCACTAGCCCTACTGACTGCTTGAGGATGCTCCAAGGATGATGAGATTCCTTGTTCAGTGCTTTTTCTCAGATAAGGTGTGCCTAGTTTTCTCACTGCTGTTGCATGTCACCTGCCTGATGTCCTCTCACCCCTCAGAACTGCCTCCTATTATTACCCTCGTGCTACCCTTTCCCCTGATAATTGTCGGCGGATGCCCTCCAACTGCCCTCTCCCCTTACCTAATTGCCTTCTGTTTCTTCCTCCCAACTGGTCACATGCCTGGCTCTGCCCTCCTGTCACCCTCCTTACCTGCTCACCTCTGCTTGATTTGCTGCCTGGACATAAGCAGCCTGGGCCTCTCTTGCCCTTCATACTGCCTGCTGCCTGCTGATTTCCTGTGCTGCTCAATCCACCTGCTGCGCGCCCGGGGTCACCTTCCTGCTGCCTGCTCCACCTGTCCCTGGGCTGTTTGATTTTGCCCCCTGAAATGCACAGATGGGATCTCTCCAGCTTCTCTGTGATTTTCTAATGGAGAAGTGGGATGCAAATGACTGTGCAGAATAAATGGAAAGGAAGAAAAAAACAAATAAAAGCAAAAAAAATAGACATCCTTACAGTTATTCAGAACCTAGAATAATTTAACTAAATAAAGTTGTGTCTGTCTCAGAATCCAGGACATGGATTCAAGGCAGAAAGAGGGCAAACCTAGGTGGTAATTGGTTAAAAGAGGTTCCCTGCTGCATGAGAAGCAGCCACTTTCTGCAGGTAAGTGCCAGAGGGTAAAGGCTTCTCTTCCATGTCTAACCAAGTAAGTGAGCATCAAGCTTTGGTGGTCCCAGGCCTGCTCATAGGTGGTGATTGTGTTTCTCTGCATGGCATAAGTTAATGGAACACCAGGGGCCTCTTTAAACTGCTGCAAATACATGAAACTTATATCTGGCATTTAGCCTTCCATATTTATCTTAGACACTTTATTGGCACTGTGAATAGGAATGCCTTTTGGGGTGGTGTTTTCTCTAATTGTTCATTTAAAATGGCACTGAGCACTCACAGATTGGGCACAGTTGCAAGTTAATAGAGTCTTCTATTGAGAATTTTAGTCTCAAACACAAAGTTTCATTTAGAAGAAAGAAATTGCTCTTGGGCCAAAAATTGTCATGCAGAATACAGAGATTTCCTTCCTTCCTTCCTTCCTTCCTTCCTTCCTTCCTTCCTTCCTTCCTTCCTTCCTTCCTGTGTGTATGGAAAGATGCTACATGGATCAAATGTTAGGTCCCAAATTTGTCTAGGAATATAAATAGCTGATGAGAAGGAGTAGATAGGAGCACTGATTTTTGGACATTGTATGCAAGATGTGTTTTTATTCTCTCTCAGTGGCTAATGGGCAGTTCTTTATTTATAGCCTCCACAAGCAGAAAGGAGTTGAAGATTCACATGTGCACATTCATGGAGGTTATAATATTAGTTTATCTCAATTTTTCCAAAATGTTCTACTTCAAAATACAATGTATTTGCTACTTCCAACAGGAAAACTTGCCATACTTCTCCTCAAAATGACAATGAGACCAACCAGGTGATTACTCCATTATTTAATTCTCATTTTTCTTCCTATATACCAATTATTTGTATGCTAGAAATTTTAATAATAATTATGGCCCTAGGTTGCTTTCTCCAGATCTCAGTTTCCTTATTTGTAAAAAGCAGCAAATATTAGGAAAAAAACAGATGGTTTCTTAAGAATCTAGGCCTGAAGATATTGGAATGTTTTTGTATTCTAAAACTCGTGAAACTGAAAATTATCTGGTTAGTCCTGAAATATGCTGATGGTCCTCTTTGGTAATGTTTGGCTATCAGACCTACTTTTGAGCAGAATCCCTAATCTTTATATTCCTATAAAGTGAGGAAATAAGGTTGTAGTGCATCCAGCATCTGGAAGACAAATGTGCATAAAGATATTAGCTCATAGTACAGTGAAAGATGTAAAGATCTATCATTACAAATTATAGAAAGGCTGGTGTGGAGGAAACCTTAGCAACATCTATTCATATGTCTTTATTGTGAAGATATACACCCAAGGTCTCAAGGAGGCAAGTGACTTGTCCAACAGTAGCACCAGTACAAGATTATTGCCCATATCTCATCAAAAAATTTTTACATAGGATTTTTAGATCATTTATTTTTACTCGACCTTTGTATATAGACTAGTGATAGCAGTAATTGCTGCAATAAATCAAATAAGTGTTGCTGATTTGGCAGATGTGAAAAGAAAAAAAATGGGATTTTTACTTGGCTTAATTGAATAAATGTGAGATCAAGTCACAGTCCATATCATGTGAGAAATATGAGTGCTGATGTCTTTAAATTGACACAAGAATCATTTACTGCCTATCCCCCGTCTCAGAGTAATTAAGCACATGGCCTCCATTGCTCAGCACTATTTCAATTTTCCACCACAGGTATTTTTAATTGTCTCAATTCTTAAGCCAAAGGAGAGAGGGGAAAAAATAAAAGAGCTAAGAATTTGTCCTAGTAGATGTTCAGAAGCAGAGGGAGTCATCTGTATGCGTATCTCACAATCTAAATTAGATTTAAAGAAATTTAAAGATGCTATTAGAGGTTTGTAATCTTATGTAGTGATGAAAAAACTTTCTGTGACCTCCCCTAAAATGGTATTTTAGACTTTAAATACCACTAATGCAAGAGTCTCATTCTTTCTGTCGGTTGCTGCGTTCCCCCCATTTTGAGCAACAGCTGTTCATCCAAATTGTCTGATCAAGAATCGATGTGTTTGTTCACTGTTCTACATTCTGGAGTTGCTGTGTGGGAAGCTGTGTCTTGAGAAACCCTCTAGACATTTTAAGACGGAAGGAATGCATATCATATCATCTCACATGGAAAAACACAGAGAAGGGTAATTTCTATTTTTTCATCCCAAACAGATATGACAGCTCATATTAGTCCAGATTAGTACCTTGTAGCACTGTAGGTGTATTTCCATGGAAATACAGTGCTTAGTGCTATTTTAAATGAACAATTAGAGAAAACATTACCCAAAAAGGGATTTTACACACACACACACACACACACACACACACACACACACACAATGGAGTTTTATTCATAAAGAAAAATGAAATTATGGCAGTTGAAAGAAGGATGGGTCTGGGGACCATCATGTTAAACAAAGTAAGTCAAAATCAGAAGGTTAAGGGTCATGTTTTCCTTTATATTCAGAAGCTAGAGAGGAAAAAGAAAAACAAAGGTGGGGGTTTCTCTAAAAATCGGTAGAGATCAGTAGAGGAAAGAGTCAAGGGAGTGGGAGGCAGGTGGTGAAAAGGTAAGTGCTGGGTAGTGATATTGGCCAAATTACATTGTTATTTTTTGTGCATGCACAAGTACATAGAAACAAATTCCATTAATATACACAACTATAATGTACCAATTAAAAATGGGGAAAAAATAAATAATTTGTCTCTATGAATTTGCAAAAGACTTTAAATATCACAAAGTTCTCTCTCACAGGATGGGGAGGATGATCACACAGAATATGTTTTTGAAAACAACAACAACAAACAAACAAAAGCAGAACAGACCCCTTCCTGAACCTCACTATCCCTTACTGTTATGGTTTTGTATGAAGTGTTCCCGGAAAGCTCATGTGAGAGATAAAGCAAGAAAGTCTAGAGTTGAAATGATTGAGTTATGATAGCCTTAACCTAATCAGTGCATTAATCCACTTGAATTGACTAACTGCATGATGACCATAGGCAGGTAGGGTGTAACTGGAGGAGGCAGGTCACTGGAACATGCTTTTGAGGTATATGTTTTATACCTGATGAGCCTAGCGAAGTCTCTCTCTGCTTCCTGATTGTCATCTCCTGAGCTGCTTTGCTCTGCCACACACTCTGTCATGTTGTTCTGTCTCATCTGGAGCCCAGACCAATGGAGGTGGCTATCTATGAACTAAGACCTGTGAAACCACGAGTGCCAAATAAACTTTCCCTCCTCTAAAATTGCTTTCATCCCATCTTTCAGTCACAGTGGCAAAAAAGCTGACTAAACACTTATGTTTGTTATGTTGTGAATTAATCTTGTAATCATGAGAATACGACCAAGAAACTGAAAAAAAAATTAGGAAACAAAAAGAAAGAGTTTTACATGAAATTTCCAACACAAATAAAGCAAAGACTAGAAAATATTTTCTATTAAGAAGTATAGTATTTTCTAAGACACAGTGAATCTCACATCCATCCATTTAATCACAAACACATCAAATGTTTATTGGGTTCTTACTAGACACTGAGCAGTATTACGGGTGTTGGTTATAGAGTGGAGGATTAAGCAGAAGTCTTTCCTATCTAAGTAAGACTGATAAGAAAGAGAGTTAATTAGTAAGGAAGTTTGAATTGAAATACAGTGTAGATTGAATTGCAGAGCATTCTAGAAGGAAGTACGTGGACAACACTCAGAGGTGTGAAAGTCAAAGGCACACTCAGGATTACTAGATAAAGACAATAGAGGCATAACTGGTTTAATGTAGCAGAACCAGACTGGAGATTGACTACATCCAGTCATTAGGCAGCAAATAAGATGAGCATTTAATTTAGTAATTATTTTTTAAAATCCTCTTTTCAAAGCCAATTTGCCATGGTTTAAACAAAGAATTATAGACATAAAATGTATAGAAAATTGTTAATCTCGCATGCCTGAGATCACTCTTCAGAAGGGCTTGCTTATAAGGCTGAACCTTGTCTAGCAGTTGGGAACTTGACTCAGAATTCTTCCTGTATCACTAACTGACATCTGTCTTGTATGCATTGGGCACCAATGCATACACCTATGACACCACCTATTCTAGATTTTTGTGTGAACACTATGATTTATGATAAGTATCTGGTTTTCTTCTGGGAGTATGAGTTTTGGAACTCTGACTGAATATGCAGGTACAGACGGCTGATGTGAGCATCTCTTAGTTAAAAACCCCTGCATGCTGAAGAATATTGGGAGAAGTAACTACACAGGTATTGCTGTATTTCATTCCTGGATGAAGAACGTATTCCATGTGATCATCCTCCCCATCCCTGTGAGAGAGAACTTTGGAAGCTTTGCCTAGGTTCCTCCAGACCACTCAGTGTGTCTTTTTTTTTTAAACCTGCTGATCCTTGTGTGTACCTTTGTGCTATAAAAAACTCTGATGATAAGTGTAATGGTTCACAGTCTAATTTTCCCAGAGTCAGTACATGTGATCTTCGTTATTTGGTATGTGCATATATTTCTCAACCCACTAAAATTTATTGTGGAGCCACAAATTAATGCCTGGGGCATTTTCTTGATCATTTTTGGACATGTACAGAGTGGCAAAGAATTTGATTTACAAGTACATATTCCCAGATGAGCTTGGACAAGCCGACACTATTTTCTTGTTTCAGCTCTCATGTTTCAAATGTGTCCTTTTTTGTAGCATCTTTAATGTCATTTCTTTTGCATTTATTGTTCTTTTTGTTAGTTATTTCACAGCTTAAAATGGCCCTAAGCATAGTGCTAAAGTGCTGTCTAGTTTTCCTAAGCACAACAAGACTGTGATGTGCTTTATAGGGAAGATGCGTGTTAGAAAAGCTTTGTTCAGGGATGAGTTATAGTGCTGCTGGCTGTGTGAGCCCATTGTTAATGAGTCCACATTGTGCTTGTGTGTGTGTGTGTGGGGGGTGCATGTGTCTATATGTTTGCAGAAACTTAACCCTGCATTTCTTCTAAGAACAACATTTCAGTATTAATTAATTCAGCTTTTGCTGTAACTTTATAGAATGTTAGTGAAAATAAGGAAAAATCAACTTTACTTTTTGGTAAGATGTTTTCCTTCTTTCTTCTTAATGTATAACAAAGGAATGGAAAATGATATTGTATTCAGATATCAATGACTTTTGAACTATGCCATAAGACAATAATTACTAATTTAGTCTGTAGAGAGCTTATTGAGGGCATAGGTTGAAACAGCCTTTTTTTTTTTTTTGTATTTTGCACAGTGAGAAACCCTATTTTTAAAATTTGTTTCTCACTTACATGACAATAGTGGAATGCATTATATTCATAATTATCCATTCACAGCACAATTTTTCATAACTCTGAACATAAAGTATGGTCATACCAAATTATGCCATTATACATGAGCTATCTCTTTTTTGCATTACAATTCTTAATACACCTTTATAGAACAATTTATCATATCTCTGTATATAAGGTATGTTGACACCAAATTCACATCTCCTGAGAAGGGTCTTCCAACCAAGTGTATCTCAGAATGTGCATCCCATTATCCCTAGGTGAATACGTTTCATGAATAACACTGCCCTGAGCACAACCAGAGATGCACTTTACTGTGCTTTACCATGTGGGCACCTGTTTCAGCAGTGTCTGTGGAGCACATGCTTCTGAGATGAGCAAACAGGTGGCCAGGTCACTACTAACAGCCCATGGGCAGTCTCAAATCAGAGCTTTACCATTATTTTGAAATAATTTTTCTGTCAGAAGTTCAATTGTATTTGAAATCCACTTATATTATCAAGAGAAAATTCAGCACTACATTTGTGAATGAGAAAAATAGTTTTCATAATTTTTAATTTCAACTCTTGAAATTATTTCTAAATTTGTAAAACATATGATTTAACACTTTTATCACTCATTTTACAACGTTTCTTATCAAAGATGACTCTGAATAATTTGAAGAGACCATCATTAAAAAGCAACGGTATGGTCAGGGGAAGTGGTTGCATGCCTGTAATCCCAGCAGCTCAGGAGACTGAGATAGGAGAATCCCAAATTCAAAGCCAGCCTCAGCAAAAGCAAGGTTCTAAGAAACTCAGTGAAGATATGACTTCAGTGCCTTGGAAACCCAGAGAATGGTTCTCCCGATTTCTACTGAAGCACAAGGAAAGTTTGGCTGAGATATTTGATTAATTGGGGCAGGAAAAGAAAGGAGGCAGTGTTGTGCAAAAGAAAAGGGTGGGTAGAAAAGCAGCATTAAAGTAATCATAGAAGGAGAGAAACAGCATCAGAAAGGAGGTCTTGTGGTCAATTGTAATTTCCATGAAGTTGATTAGAAGTGTGTTCAGGTTCTAGAAAAAGCATTTAGTGATGGATTACATAAGACCTTGCATGCTAATACAAGGAGTTGCTCTGTTTTCCTGTTGATCACTATTGTAAGTGCTTCAGGCAGGTAAGCTTTCTAAGCAACTTAGTAAAGCAACTGGAGAGAAAGTGGAAGGTGGTAATCCAACTATGTCAGGCCCACCCAGGAGGGAAGGGCTGCAGAGTCAACTAAGAAAGGAACATGGTTGTAGAGAGAAGCAGAAGGAGATATTTCTGAGATTGACTCAGGATTTAATGACTGAAGTAGTAGCTATGAGAATGATGGAGATCTTGATGATTATTATGAAAAGGCATGGATGTAATTCATGTAACTGAATCTGATAAGCACCTCTTTAGTCTTCTGTGAGAAAGTTTGGGAGAGAGGTGAGAATTTCGTTTATATTTCTCTTCTCTTTAGCATATTTATAGGACAAAAAGAAGGAAGGAGAATTGTAAAAGAACCTGAAAATAAAGCAAAGGTAGGCATATGGGCACTATTGGAAAGTAAGATGACAAAAGAGGACTGGGGATGTAGTTCAGTTGGGAGAGTGCTTGCTTCGCAAGCACAAGGCTTTGGGTTCTAATCCCCAGAACCACAAAAATAAAAAATAAAAAAGAAAGAAGAAAAACAGAAGATGAAAGATTGAAAGATAAAATTAAAATTCCAGGTATGGCTTGAAGAATACATTTTGTTTTGATAATGCCTTTTGCTAGGAGCCACAATCAAATAATATGATGCATGGCACTTTTGGTTGTAAGGTGACGCCAGCTAGCCATTGAGATGATATGATTATGTTAAGATTTACATTCATATGGAAATTGGACTCCTGCTGTTCACCTTGGCCTGCTATGGGACTCATGTTACGGGACTCCTGGAGAGTTCCCATTGGTTGGGGAAGGACAGTAGGAGGGAATTCCGGGGGAGGTGCTGGGCTCCGGTTCCGGTAGACTCGACCGCGTGGGTGGACCGGCTTGCTTGCCGGGTGTGTAGGGAGTATTGGCATCATTTCAAAAATAAAGTTTTGTTCCTGCTTGAGTGGCTCGTGATTCTGTGCCCAGCTAGACTGCGGCACCCTTTCAAAAATTAAATGTAAAGAGTTTGATAAACTGGGGAGAAATAAAATGAATCATGCCCTATGAATGGGGAAGCATTAATTGTGCAACAACTTGAAAAATACTTGGCATTTCCTCAGAATGTTGAAAATAGTCTATTCATGTGACTCAGCAGTTTCAACTCTAGATACATTCACAAGAAAATTAAAAAAACAATCTACACTTAATAATGTGTACAATTTGCGGGGGGGGGGGCAGGTATCAGGGATGGAACGCAAGGGCACTCAACCACTGAGCCACATCCCCAGCCCTATTTTATATTTTATTTAGAGACAGGGTCTCACTGAGTTATTTAGCACCTCACCATTGCTGAGATTGGCTTTGAACTCATGTCCTCCTGCCTTCGCCTCCTGAGCTGCTGGTATTATAAATGTGTGACACCATGCCTTCCTTGTTCATGAACAATATTTTTAACTGCCATTTTACTCATAAAACCCCAACATAAGGACAAACCAAATGTGCATCAACTGATTAAAAAGATGAAGACAAGGTTAATGTACATACAATGGAATAGTATTCAGCCATGAAAATAAAGAGCTGGTTAATGCTACGATGTGCACAGACCTTAAAAACATTATGCTAAATGAAGAAGTCATACACAAAAGACCACATGCTATTTAGTTGCTTTTAATGAAATATCCATAATAGCGAATATTACAGAGACAAAAATTAGATCAAGAGATATTAGGCAGTGTAGACTAATGAGTATGGGGATTGACTTATAAGGTGCTTAGCATTTCTTTATTGAGGTTGGTGAAGATATTCTGAAGTTACATAGTGCTGATGGTTGTCTAATTCTCTGTATAGAAATCACTGAATCAGAGTGCATTTTATGGTACATGAATTACATCTGAATAAAGCTAGTACATATTTTTAAGAAGAGCAGATATATTCACAGGCCACTATTTGATGCCTTTCAAGCTTCTGAAGAATCTTCAATGGTAAAAATTCGAATTATTTTCAGGGATGGAATACTGTATTAGAAAGAGTGACACAAATATGTGAACAATATTCATGAGAGCTAAGGGATCTGGCTCAGGTGGGCTTCAAGTTAAGCCTTGCAGTTTTCCTCATTCAGGCTTTCCATATCTATAAGCTAGAATTATGTGTTTTCAACCCTTCCCATGTCTTTACAATAATCCACACTTAGAAATTTATACTAATGCATGTCTGAGATGGATTTGATCCTGAAATCAGTGTTTGAAAACAAAAACTCAGGGTTCATTTGTCTCCAGAAATGAATCCCACTATTTCACCTGGATTAGTCCTATCTACTTAATCTGTAAACTGGAAATCAGAAGAGGTCTCAAATTCAATAATAAGTCTCTGACTCTTCCAGTTTTTACATCAGTATCTTATGAACAAAGCAATCAACAAGTGAATAGTTTAGCAATGCCAAGAATATAAAGCCCAATTTCATATCAGGGCTCTCAGATTTTATCTCACATGTTTTAGTCGGCTTGTAGCTGCTGTGATTAAAAGCACCAAACCACACTGTAGAGGAGGAAAAGTTTATTTGGGGGCTTACAGTTTCAGAGGTGTAAGTCCAGTGGACATCAGCTAGGTTCCTTGGGGCTCTAGGTGAGAGAGGACATCATGGTGGAAGAGTTTGGCAAAGGGAAGTAGCTTACCAGAAAGGGGGTGGGGAAGAGAGAGAGACTGACTCCACTCATCAGATACAAATATATACCCAAAGCCATTCCCCAATTCCCACCTCCTCCAGCCATACCTTACCACTTCAGTTACCACTCAGTTAATCCCTCTCATGGGATTAAATCACTGATTGTGTTAAGACTCTTACAACCCAATCATTTCTCCTGTGAACCTTCTTGCACTGTCCCACACGTGAGCTTCTGGGAGACACCTAACCTCATGTATCTAACAGGATCACTTTGGTTCATTCCTAGTGTGCTTTAGATTCAATATCAGAATTATGACATAAGAAGGAATACTGGCTAGGCTATGTGAAAGGGTAAATTACTGTCTTAAGAAAGAGGGAAAGAAAAAATAATCCAACAGTTTTAAACACCAAGCAAGAATTTAAGCAAATAATTTATCTTCTCAGAATTCTCTATTCTGTATTCTCCCCTTGTGCTATTTTAATATGGTCATTAAAATAAGTGTGCCCCTTGTTTAGTCACCCAGAGAACAACCTTCACATGGCATCCTCTGGGTACAGAGCAGTGTCATAATGAATCTCTTTCTCCCCATTAGTGTCTTTTACTAAATGTATAAAACATTTTACCTCTCATTAATGCCTTTCATTAAATCAAAAAACTGGAATGTGTATATTTTTATTAAAACCAGTGGGATCCTAAATTCATTGAGAGACTTTTGCCAAAATGTATGATGCACGTTTTCATCAGTGTACTCTAATCATAGCAAGGTGAAAAATGTTTCACTTGACAATATTGAGACACATTGTACAAAAGGGAGGCGGGGAAACTGTGAGGAATGGGCTCTGAGGAACTCAAATTCCCTTGTGTACATCTTTTAATAAGCAGAAGCCTTATTCCAAGGCACCATTGGTGGGGAGTTTTCTCATTTCCCCTTTACCAATGTAAGTACATGAGGCTGATTCCCTCTGGGACCCTTCAGGTGTTTGTCAGAGTTCACTGTACTTTCTGCCTCCTCTTGGAACAGCACTCTTGGCCACTGACCTCTCACGCTTTTCAAAAGTGAGCAGACAGCCTGACAATCACCTTACAGCCTAGCATTTAGACTAGCCCTAGATCTTGGCATTGTCTATTTCTCTTAGATTGAAATGATTGAAATTCAATCATCATGTGTATAATACTTACATTTTTAATGATTGTGAAAGCTCCAAGATGATAAGGTCAAGGCTGGTTTACTCAGCACAACACCTGGCACTTTGAGATTCTAATACATACATGATGACCAACTGACATACTAGAAGAACAAACTGGGGAAATCCTTCATTTATATAATCTCTCCACATTTATGACAGGAATGCATTTCAGAGTGACCTAATACCACCACATCAGGACTGGGTAATGTTCAGATGAGACCACACGTTCAAAGACTAACCACAAAGGGTGGCAAATATCCACAGGAGCACAGAATCCTAACTTGTAATAAGTTTATAGTGTCTCCCCACCTAGAAGCCTTTGCCAAATATTTCTATAATAAGAAAGTTTATATATTTATATAAGCACACACACTTTCTTATTATAGCATATTGTTTACACAAAATGGTGTGGCTCATCGTGAAATATTTATATTGACATACAAATATTATTTGATCAATTTTACTCTGATCTCCTTCCTCTACCCTAATGGTCCCCTGCTATTCTCATGGCATCCCTTTTTTTTTTCTTGTTTTATTTATTTATTTTTCCCCTCTAGCTTTGACATATGATAGAAAAATTTACAATGCTTTCTTATGAATTCCGACTTATTTTTCTCAAAATTATGGTCTTCAGTTTCATCCATTTCCCCTTTGTATTTTTGGTACTTTTTTTTTCCTAATGATTTTATACCTGGACTAATTCAGCATTTGTCCTCAATGCTTGCATGACTGCAGGGCCCAACTGAGAGCTCATAAAGAGGGAGCAAAGGGGAATTTGACATCTGCAGTGTTGTACCAAGGGCTTCTGAATATAACCATGATCCAAATCTGATTTTGTTTAAATAAATGAGAATCTGGAAAAGAATTGATGTTCTCCAGCAATTTAACTTTACTTTTTATTCTCCTATAGTTAGGTCCTATCAATCCCAGGTTGAATGCACACACAATAAGACAATGGGCCATTTTTATAGACCTATTTTCTGTTCTTAATGGGTATTAGGAATTAATAACCTCAAAACTTTCAGAATATTTTCTTTCTCACTTTCTAGAAATGCTTAGAATTGTAAATCGTGATGTATGTCACACCTTCTTATAGATGCATTGATTAGTCTTCTAGGAAGCACCCATCTGTGTCAATAATCCCCTCTCTGCATCTTTGTAAGTGGGAGGGAAGGCAGGAGGTAAGAGTTGCCACAGGGACTCTATATTTAATCTACAACTGGTTTATCCAAGAGCTTATTGTTTCCCAGGGGTCTCACTACATGCATTATTATAAGAAAAGAAAAGATAGAAAGGGAGGGAAGAAAAATTCACCAAAGATTGGTCTTCAACTAATTAATTCAATTCAGAATTGGCACAGATATTTATGCTTTGCCAATAGTTCAGGCTTTGAGGAAATGAGATCTTCCTTATACCAGCACCACTCTCCTTCTGGCTTTCTGTTGTTGCTGCCGTTGGGAGATGGCTGAACTTTTCCCTGACAAGAAGGATTAAGGCTGCTGAGAGGCATCTGTAAGTGGTATCTGTACTAGCTCCATCAAGGAACCCCTCTGGTTTACACTGAAGATTTTTATGGGATTTCACACAGTGGAATAATATAGGTATCTGAGATAATCATAAATTCAATAAGGAGATAAGTAACTACATAAATTATTAAAACATAAAACAAATTAAATAAACTTCCTTTCTCAAAAGGAGAAACAGAGGAAAGCTTCTCTTCTTTAAACACAACTTATTTTATCATTTCATTGCTTGTAAGATTATGATAATTAGCTACCTAATTGGATATCAAACACAAAACAGGATTGACTTGGGAAATATTCTGTCATGGAGCCTCAAGCTAAAAAGAAAGGTCATTTTCATGCTACTATCATGAAATTAAGTCTCATTTGGACCTAGTCAGAAACTCTGTACTATTATCTTTTCTTAAAATGTTCTCACTCGTGCGTTGTGTTTACTCCAATTTTTAAGAATACATCCATATACATTTATTCCTTACAGTGTACATTGCTTATTACTCCCTTTTCTGAATACATTTGGCATACATTACTGTTATTATCTTATAGCACAGAATTAGAATGCAAGTAGTGAGGAGACTTCGGGCCAGGTAGGAATAGACTGAGGTCAGTAAGGACTATGCAATTAATGTGCTCAGGTTAATTCACCACATGCTCTCTGCATTGCTTACGAACAACTAAGGACCAAATGAGGAGTTCTTAGCTCTGTTTTTTTATGGCTGTTTTCAACAATTATGAACTTTCTGTTTTTAGGATATATTTATCTTTTAACCCTTTAAAAACTCAGTTACAACATATTGAGAATCACTGAATAAAGTAAAATTTACCACCATGACATGCAGCCCTTAGAGACATAACAGATGAACAGATGAAGGAGGAACAGAAACAATAATCATCTCCTTTGAAGCTAGAAAAATCATAAAAAGAAAAGAAAATGAACAGTGGACACCTGAAAGGTTAGAATTCACAAAGCACAAGAAGAAACCAAGATAATGAGTCTTGTCATTGAAGTCATGTGAACTTAACATATTGATAATTTTGTAGGAAGGGATGATGCATACTTGAAAGGAGAAGGACAAGTAATCTGGATGAAGTGAATCATAAAAGATTTGTTAAAAAATAAAATAAAAAATAAAATAAAAAATAAAAAGCCTCCTGGAAGAGAGGGATAAGAGATTGGAATGCTTTTTTTTCTCGGTGAAATATGAAAGATTCACAAGGTTGGGCCAGGAGTTCAACACACATCTCTCTTAGTAGAGCTTTGGGGAATTATTGAAATTGTTTACTGTCCAGGAACATGAGCCAGGAACTCTGCTGTAGAAGACCACTCCCTCAAACAGCAGTGAAACTGATCCCTGCTTTCTTTCCTCTTCTATTTTTAGGTACACACAGAGATACTGTCACTAACTTTCAGAACACTAAATTGAGGGAAAGGGAGAGAAAAGGGAAATTGCATGGAAATGGAGGGAGACCCTCATTGCTATACAAAATTACATATAAGAGGTTGTGAGGGGAATGGGAAAATAAACAAGGAGAGAAATGAACTACAGTAGATGGGGTAGAGAGAGAAGTTGGGAGGGGAGGGGAGGGGGGATAGTAGGGGATAGGAAAGGTAGCAGAATACAACAATTACTAATAGGGCATTATGTAAAATTGTGGATGTGTAACCGATGTGATTCTGCAATCTGCATTTGGGGTAAAATTGGGGGTTCATAACCCACTTCAATCTAATGTATGAAATATGATATGTCAAGAGCTTTGTAATGTTGTGAACAACCAATAAAAAATTAAAAAAAATTAAAAAATCAAAAAAAAAAAAAAAAAAAGAAACTGTTGTTCAGTCCATGCTAATCAAGCAGTGGTTCTTCAAAAATCTCATATGGAAGTTAGATTTAGCTATCCCACACCAATTTCAATATAAACAGGTTTGAATAGTTTTTCAGAAGTGAATATGTTAACAGCACTTTCACTGGTTTTCATTTTTGTCCCATAAATATTAGTTTAAGTATTTAATGTCTGTCATATTAATATTGATGAACAAATACATATTAATATTCTTAATATTGATGAACAAATACATAATAAGCAAACACTGGAAATACCTTATATTTCGACTCGTGTACTTTGATTAAAAAATACTCTTTTTTTATATCAATGCAATACAAGCAGATTCTTTTAGAAGGTTAGTAAGTTGGAATGGTATCACCAAGAGGAGATCCCAGGACTTCGTCACATAATCTAATTTAAAAATTAATGCCCTGGGTTTTTATCAAGTATATATAACTTAGATGTTGCCATTAGCTATACATTATTTATAAGCAGAGACCAAAATAATTTGTGTTTTGCTGTGTAAATACAATCTGAATGATCAGCCTTTTTTCTCCAACCGCTATACTGCCAAAAGTTTGTTAACTTCACAATCACTTTTAGCAACAAAAACAAAAAGTTGTTTCAGTACATATTACATCTGTGATGTAAAACAGCTAGTCTTGATATTGAATTGATGTCCTCAAACTTCTATTTCTTTCTTTCTTTCTTCTTCTTCTTTTTTTTTTTTTGTATCTTACATGAATACAATTGTCTAGTCCCTTTAATTCCCTCACATATAGGAAATTATTTTTGTTTTTCAATAATTAGCAGTATATAAAGACAAAACCCAAAGAGTTTTTTTTCAATTTTTCTTAAAAGACTGCATTTTGGGATAAAAATATATAGACTCAAAAAGAATGAGACTACACTTGCAGCTGTGATCTCTGCATACAGTTGACTAAACTGCTCTCTCTGACTAAACTGCTTTTCACTTGGTTTCATAGATTTATTTGTTCACAATCTCTTGCTAGGTTTCCTAGTTTATGCTGTGGTTTTTCCATCTCTCCTATATAAATATTGTATTGTGGAATTTCTTGGTTTTTTTTCCCCCTAATCCATCCCTTTTCCTCACACACTCTTTAGTTGTGCATTCTCACACTTAGATTACCACTTACTTCATTCACATTCATTTATCTATGATGTGAACTTGACCTTTAAATCTATCTTGCCTGCTCATCTAGCAACGTGTACTATAATCAATACTCTCTGAACATGGGACTGGATTAGGATCTATCTGTTATTCATTCATAGGTATTCTCTACTTTTCCTTTGTAAAAATCCACACATTCATGATTATTTAGTTTAAAAAAAACAGTAAAATAATTAACTAATGTGTGGTTATTGACAACTTTCTTATCTGTTTTCACACACCAAAGCAGATTCCATTTTTGCTGGCCCATGAGTTTCTAAACTTGTATTCTGCTGATTGCAGAATTTGGTGAAGTGGAGAATTGGGAAGTAGGTGAAGCAAACTTGATTTATATTGTAGAGGGCAGACTTACTCTTGGGAAGGATGTGAAATTTATTGTCACTGAGAGCAAAGGAAGCATATTTCAAGACAGACTTTTCCTTTAGGGATCTAGTTTTGGTGTAATTTGGAATGGGATGAAAGAGATTTTGGAGAATTTGTCATATGTGGGAACTACTAAGAATGAGATCTAGTGAATCAACTTTCTTTGATTCCTGTTTTTCTTACCTGGTTAATATATTTCTTTTACAAACAGGGATGAAGTTTCATGAATGGAGTCACAGTGCTTCTCCTCCTCAATGCTTTATTAGCAACACTAGTCATCTTGAGGTGTTGGAGGTGTTTGATCAACACTTTTCGATTGGCAGTTAACCATCTGTATGTTGTTTCTAATTTACTTAGTAAGCTGCAGTGTACACCATAGGGACCCAGATGAATGAGGGAAAGAAAGAGTTCCAGTTCTTTTAGGTTAGGTTATGCACATTTAACCTAACTAGGTTTTATCTAAGATTTAGATCAAATTATACATTTTCAAAACTTTGAGAAGGAAGTGAGTTTGTACTTCTATAGTCAAGAAGTGTTCTCTAAAAAAATAAGAGATGAACCTAGAAAGATTAAAAGAACTGGAGTAGAAGAACAATTTTAAAACATTTTCTATGGAGGAGAAATTTTACCTATTATTTCAATACTTTGCCTTTTTTTGAGTTCAATAGTTTTATAAGGTTATTGGTTGAATTGATGTCTAAAAACAATGTGTTTTTCTTAAATAATGAAGTACTGAAATCAATAAGAGGTCTCTGCCTCTACAGAAAAGTTGTGTTAAAATGAGTTTCTTCAAATTAAATAATATATCTAGGTATCAATTTCCTTTTGTGGAAAACTTTCCCTATAAAGAGTCAGAATATAATAGTCTATTCACTTTTTAGTAAATGGGGTTTAAAGACTATACAGTGTCTTTTGGAACTCTTTAACTCTACCACTGTAGTGTGAATGGAAATGGTATGTAAACAATAATGTGTGACTCTGTTCCAATAAAACTTTCATTTTAAATTCAGGTAATAATCAAATTTTGCCTCTGGATTATTATTTTATGACTCCTAATGTGTAATAAAAATACTTTATGGGATGACTGCATGAAATAAATAGCATAATGAATTCAAAATGATTAGCACAATGCCTGGCATTTAGTATTAACTTTTGAATACTAGATGGTTCTGGACCAAGTATGTTTTATATGAATTTATTCATTTAATTCAATTGTTTATCAGTATTTACTTAGTTCTTGCTATATGACAGGTATTGTATAATTAGATATATTTGTGAAAGATAATTATGGAAAAGAGAGTTATAAATATTAAACAAATCATAAAGATAAAGACAGCAATGTAAACCCTATTTTAGTCATGAAAGAAGAAATGGTATCATATTTGTCTTCTTAGAACAACTAGAGAAGTGGAGCAATATGCGAAGCAACTGCTTTTAAACACTGGAAACTGGGCAGCACAACTGTGTGTGTGTGTGTGTGTGTGTGTGTGTGTGTGTGTGTGTGTGTGTGTGTTGTAGTATTTCCAGTTGAAGCCAGGGTCTATTTAATGCCAGACAGGCATAGGTCCACTGATCTTCCTGAGTAGCTGGGATTACAGGCCTGTACCACATACACTGCAAGACTGATTTTTGTTTTGTTTTGTTGTTTTTAAGAGTTATAAGAGACTTAACATCATCTGCTAATAGGGATTAACTGAGTGGTAACTGTAGGTAAGTAGGGTGTGGCTGGAAGAGGTGGGTCACTGTGGGCATACCTTTGAGAATTCCTTGTGAGCAGAGTAGTCTCTCTTTGATTCCTGCTGGCTGTATCCCAAGACACTTCCCTCCACCATACTCTTTTGCTGTGATGTTTTGCCTTACCTCAGGCCTTGAGAAATGGACTTGTCCATCTATGGATGGTGACCTTTGAAACCATAAGAGCCAAAAATTTTTACTCTTCTAATGTTTTTTTTTTCTTTTTTAATGGGTTTTTTGGTGACAGAAGTGAAAAAGCTGACTAAAACAGAAATTAGTACCAAGTTTGTTATGACAAACCTGACCATGTGGTTCAGAAGCTTTTGGAACTTTTTGGAATTTGTGAGAGTAATTTTGAAAGTTTAGAGATGAAATCTGGAAAAGCTTTAGATTACTATATGTGGAGATTAATGGGGCAATTACTGGTAGGAGGTCAGAAGACCAGAATGCCAATAGGATTGTGGCTAGTAAAGACTAGGCTCATGCAGTTTCAGAAGAAAAGGAAGATTCTGTTGGAAACTGTCTAGAGGCTATTAAATGTTACATTATGGCTAATAAGTTCTCTAAATTATGCCCATGTCCCAAGACTTCCTGTGACATTCAATTTACACGTGAAAGACTTATTACTTTTCTGGAGGAACTTTCAAGGCAGCACAGACTTCAGGGGGTGGCGTGGTTATTGTTAGAAGCTTTTAGCCAAGTTTGTTGTGCTAGTCAGGAGCAGAAAGTAGAGATATTTGAAAAACTTGGACTTGAAAAGTGGGAGTAAAACTGGAGGTAAGGATGTTGCAGTTGTTAAAAACATTACAGACATAAATAGATACTGCTTAATGCTTTACCCAGAAACAATAGGAAAGGTGGCTTGAGGGCATCTCAAAGATTGACAAGACCATACTTATTTCTAGCTCAAGAGCATAAAAGCAAAAATTTCTTTGAGAGGAGATCAATAGGGCACCATGCTTGCACAGGGGGGTCTAAGAAGTGATTTGGCCATACTTAGCCACAGCGGTACTCAGAAGTTGCTGCAACCAGGATTCCAGTCATTGTGGTTTCTGCTTGAGATAGTGACAGACCTTTGTGTCAATCATATGGTGCTGGTTCTGCAGGATTGCAGGATGCTGGGGTTAGGAGTCATGGAGGCTTTCTGGGAAATTTCAAAGAAAGGCCTGGAAGGTCAGGCAAAGTGCAGCGGGTAGGAGTTCATGCAGACTGGCCCTAAGAGTATGATGCATATAGAGAGGTGATAAGGAAGCCGAAGCTACAGTGAAGATTTCTTTTCTTTTTTTGTAGTGGGTACTAGGGGTTGAACCAAGGGTGCTTTACCACTGAGCAAGGTCCCAGTCCTTTTTATATTTTTTATTGGGACTGGATCTTGTTAAGTTGCTTGGCGCCCTAAGTTGGTGAGGCTGGCTTTGAACTTCGATTCTCCTGTCTCAGCCTCTCAAGCCACTGGGATTACAGTGTAGTGGAGACTTCTTAGATTAAGAAATGCCAGTGCCATGAGCTTCTGCTGAGAAAAGCTTCAGGAATCAAGCAGAGACAAATTAACAGAGAGGCTGTTCGGAGTGCAACCATGGGGCAGAGATACATAAGCCCCTTGGAGAGAAGATTAGGATGCCATATACCACAAATGCTGGACATTGAACAGGACTTGTTTGCCTACCTGGATTTTAGTGTGAATTTTTTCCCATCCCTTCTTTCTATGTCCTTATTTCTTTTGGAATATTTACTCTGTGCTGTTACATTTTGTATATATGCAATTGCCATTGATTTTTTTACAGGAGATCATGCTGAGAGTTTGCCTTGAGTCTTAAAAACTTTGGACCTTAACTTATGGGAAATCAAGAACAGTCAAGATTACGGAGACTTTTGGAAATATGTATTTGCATTGTGAGATGAGCATGAGCTTTTGGTAGCCAGAGATAGAATGTTATGGTTTAGATATCAGTTGTCCCCTAAAAGCTCATGAATTAGCAATGCAAGAGGGTTTAGAATTAAAATGAGTCATCTTCCTTCACTACACTCTTCTGCTATGATGTTCTGCCTCACCAAAGGCCCTGAGGAATAGAATCTGCCATATATGGACTGAGATCTCTGAAATCATGAGCACCAAATAATTTTACCCTCTAATTGTTCTTGTCAGGTCGTTTGGTCACAGCAGCAAAAAAGCTGACTAAAACACCAAGGAAATAATGACAATCTTACTGAGTTGAACATACAAAGGTTAGAGGTTACAAAAGTTGAGTTAGTTTGAATTATGAAACAGAATATTTTAAATATTGGAGTTATGCAGAGAAAAAAAAACAAATATCTGAATAAATGTTTCTTGGAACCATTGAATTACACAAAACAAGACAAAACAAAACAAACAAACAAACATACAAAAAAACAAGAACAACTTAGTAAAGATCTGACAGTTTAGCCATTCCCAAACATTAGTGAGAAGGGGGAGATATTGGAGTTTCTATTAACCAGATTAGAAAGAACTTATTGAACAATTATGGTAGAAATTTTAGTGCAAATCTTCCCCTAGACCTACATTTCTTAAGATTAGGGCTAATTTAACCATATAAAACAATTCAATAAATTGTCCTCCTAACAAATCTTTAAAGCAAATCTCAAAAAGAACACATTAACATAAATAACTTAACTACTTGTCAAAACATATTTAAATACTCTCTAGAGGTATATCACAAAATTAAAACATTCTAACACATATTTGCAGTATACAATATTCAGTGAAAAATATCTAGATAGGTCATAGAAGCACAAAAAGTGACTCATAGACAGAAAAAACAAACACACAAACCCCAAATTAGAGAAATGATACACTTAACAAACAAACAAACAAAAAAACCTTTAAAAGGACATCTATAAAATGCTGAAGGTTTTGAAGAAAAACATTAACATCTTTCAAGTAATCATTGACTTCTAATCAAAAACTGTGGAAATCAAAAGATGATGAATGCATATCTTTAAAATGACAAGAGTGAATTATACAAATAATGATATAATTATCAATCCAAAATTTTTTATTGAGTAAAAATATCCTCCAAGAGTGAAGATTTTTAAATAAAAACACTGAATAAAAGTAAAGCAAATGAATTTGTTGCCAGAATATTGATTACACTAGAAAAAAAAATGCCTATTCTCATGAAGCAAGGAAGAACATTAGGAATTTAATCACCGGGTAAATATTAAAGGCTGTTTTTCCTCTTATTTTTTAAAACATATTCATGATTTTTTGAAGTAGCAAATCACATTGTTTTATGGATTTTGAATGTATGTAGATCAGTTATGGTAAAATGATCTGTACAGTTGTAATCTTTCTACAGTTTATGTGGTGTATAGTAACTGTAAAGTAGAATAGAAGAAAAAAATAATAATACTTATTAAAGTAAACAGTCCAATTGGAATGAAGAGGTTTAAAGAATAATTTCTAAAAAGCATTCCCAAATAAACACATTCATCAAGAGATGTTCTTTAATGTAAAGACTGGGATGATTGAAGTAAATGAAGAATAAAGATGGAAAGAGAAATCAAAAAAGTTTAAAGCTGCTGTGCTAATACTAAATTAGCACATAATATTAACTAAGACAAAAAAGTGTTAGTATGCTAAAAATAAAGAAAAAAATTCATAATAATAAGAATTATTTCAGGGCTGGGGATGTGGCTCAAGCGGTAGCGCGCTCGCCTGGCATGCGTGCGGCCCGGGTTCGATCCTCAGCACCACATACCAACAAAGATGTTGTGTCCGCCGAGAACTAAAAAATAAATATTAAAAAAAAAAAATTCTCTCTCTCTCTCTCTCTCTCTGTCTCTCACTCTCTCTTTAAAAAAAAAAAAAAAAAAAAAGAATTATTTCAGTGGGATAACATGATAAATGCAAATATCTATAAATCCAATAATAGAAATTAAATTTAAATAAAATAAAAAGTAAGATAATTCAAAAGAGGAATGGGTAAGTTATTTTCATTCATCATTAGAGATTTTAACATCTCTCAGCTCTTCATAAAAAATGATTGGGGAAAATTGTTGGGAAATACATAAATGAATAAAAGTACACTATTAAGCAAAGTTAACTGATATTTGTAGAACAACACTCTAAAGAAAAGTTTCGAAGAAAAACATTGACATCTTTCAATACGGAATACAAATTATAGAATACAAATTACAGAATACAAATTATTTTCAATGGCTGTACTCTGTACTCAAATCTATATAAATACATATAAAATAAATAAATTTAGACAATGTAGTTTTCCAGACCATAATAGAATTAAATTAAAACCAGTGATAATAAGATGTAAACAAACCTGGAAATTAACAAACTTCTAATTAGTAATTCTATAAAACAGAAATAACAATGAAAAGTAGAAAATATTTAAATTTAAAGAGGAAGAAATAATCCTAATTAATTTTGTCAGGCAATTATTAGCCTGATATAATACCATTCTACCATAGAGTTTCTATAGTAGTATCAGAATTCCTAAAAAAAAATAAAAAATAAATAAATGTAGAATTATCAGGGCTGGAATTGTGGCTCAGGTAGAGCACTTGCCTGGCATGTGTGAGGCACTGATGCAGTAATTGTAGTGTGCTGATCAATCATAGGGACAGATGCACTAACATGACCATTGCTGGAATTATTATGTTAACAGTAACAAAGGAGCTTAAATTTAAATGGTACATCTTAATGTGTGCTCATGTAATTAGTTCAATTAATCCTCGTGGATTTAACAGAGCCCAAACTAACATATTTGTTTTTCTGACTCCTTCCTGTCCATTATACACTGATGCTCAAATATTCTCAAGGAGTAGGCTTTCAGAAAGCTTATTTCGTGGATTCTTTTAAGAATTATATTACAAATTATGACATGTATGCCTAAATTATTATGGGCAAAGTTATCAATATTTATATCCTTCTTTCAAAATTAAACTCTGATTATTTTATAAATTTCTCTCTTAATGTATCATATTTTAATTTGGGGGCTTTTAAAAATCCTCTAACAACATTCACTTTTATTGCAAGTTTTTCTTTCCTAGATTTTCCCTGCATATTTTTCTTTTGCTCTTTATTCCTTCTCACATCTTCTCTCAAGGGTCACCAAAGTCATTCCTGTAATATACCCATTATTCTTTATGACTTCCCTTAGTAAAAATCTGTCAGTGACCAGCTCCTTGTGTGTGTTTGTATGAAAAAACATGTTTCATTCTGATAGTCTAATGTTAATTTCAATGGGTATATAATCTTAAAATGGAATATTTTTCAGCACACACAATGAAGATGTATCATTCAGTTATATTCTTATTTGTTTTCATAATTATGGAGAATTCAGCTATCATTATAACATCATTTCTTTATGATAATTTCTTTTTTATTGACTGTTCTAATGATTTTTTGCTCTTTTTATTCTATAGCTTCACTATGATGGATACAGGTGTAACTTTGTTTTTATTTATCATAGTTGGAACTTTAGGACTTCTCAAACCTATATAGTCTTAGACCAATTCTGAAAAACTCTTAGCCACCACTTTTCAAATATTGCATTTGTTTTCTCTCTCTCTCTGCTTCTTGAACCTTAGGTAAATGTTAGACATTCACCATCTATCTGCCATGCCTATGAAACTTTATTTTATATAAAATATAAATTTATATAAATAAAATTGGCTTCTTGATGTTGTATTCTGGATATATTTCTGTCAAATTTAATTTTTCTCTAGCCAATTTTGCCTTTGTTTATGTCTAATATTGAGTCAAGTTTGTTAGAGTTTTCTACATTAGTTATATTTTTATTTCTTAAGTTCTATTTTCCTTCCAAATCTGGGTCATTTTAATAGTTTTCTGTTATTTATATATATTTTCCATCTCATTATTTTTATGAAAATATAAATTAGTAAGTAGCTATTTAAAATCTCGATAATTCTCATCTGACCCTTTTCTGGGTCTCTTTCCTCCTGATCTCTTTCATGGTTTCTTGTTTCCTTAAGAGTGATAAGCTCGTATCCTTTAGACAATCATGTAATTTTTTGAGGCCTAGAATGAAGATTTGCTCCTTTAGTAAGCACTATTATCTGTTTGGGGCAGGAATGTATTGTGACCATCAGCCTGACATCACTTAAACTAACTTTGTGGATGGAACTTAGAACCACTAGGAGACAGGCATTTGTGCTCCAATATCAGCACTGCACACAGTGGGCTATACGAATTTTTAGGAATTTAATTTGTCTTTTGATATTTTCAGATGCAAGTCACATTCTTTTGCTGACCCCTGGGTATATGTGCTGAGTAGAGAGTGAGAAACACTTACTTCTGGCTCACCCTTAATTTGAGGGTGAGGCCTTTGGGATGAAAGATCATTTTGAAGAAATATGCCCATTTGGGGCACACCTTCAGCTTTGTCTGCTATTCCCTAGGTCTCTACTAACAATACTGGCGCTGTGCTGTGTTCAGATCTCAGCTCTGTTAATTTCTAACTTTGTTTCCTTGTTTACTTTACCTTTCTCTGCTTCAGTTGCTTGGAATGTAAGATTGGGAAAATAATGTGTCTATCTTATATAGTTGTTGTACAAGTCAATATAGCATGAGTAAAGCTTATAGAAAATTCTGAACTTATAAATATTCAATTAATGTTAGATGGATACAGTATTTGACCCAAAATGATTTATGGTCTATCAAGATAATTGCAGATATCTAAAAATAGTTCTAATAAATCAATGCGATGTTTTCCATGAGTGACACAATGACGCTGTTACGAGAGTTTGAAAGAAGGAAAGAATATTCCACCAAAACTCTATAAATGCTAAGGAAAAAATATCAATACAGAAAATAGCTCTATTGTTTTTGATTGAGTAATTATAGGAAAAAGGCTCTTTAAAACACCTACCATTTCCCCAAACCTTCTAACAAGCCAAATAGACAAATGCGCATAACATCTTCACAGGCAAATAGACCCTCACTCACCTATGTGCTATAATCAGTTGCTGTCGATATCTTCTTCTTGTGGCCTGAAATGTGTTTATTTTGTGCTTTTTAAATCTATTAAATGCATGTAATATATACATATGCATATATATTTATATAAAGAGTTCTGATGCCTTTCCCCAAATGTAGAAAAAAATTGGACCATAAGCTTTCGGAAGTCATAAACATCTACCCTTCAATATGAGGACAAAGGCAGATTTTGTTTTATTTTATTATGATGATTATTATTACTTTTGGTCACAGCCTTGAAATCACCAAGGGATAGTTCTAACGCAACTCTGGCCACAATGCCCTGGATGCCCTCCTCCGGCATCTGCCTTTAATCACAGACAATATGGTTTGTGTTTAGAATCGAATGACTGTCATCATCTAGCACTAATGTTCTCTGTCACACGGACTTAACAACCCATTTGGGGAACACTCTCAGAGACTTTCAAATTCAATATTCTCTCCAAACTCCTGGCTTTTCATTAACTGTGCCATGTGGGTTTCCAAGGCGTGATGCCCAATGGTATTATTTTTCCAAAGAGGTCATAGGAGAGAAGTCTTTTTTTTTTTCAAGTGCATATTTTAGTACGTCTAAACATGCAAACCCACTGTAGTTCTTATGTAGAGCTTTACATTCACATATAGCCAACATTCCAGACTCGGCTTAATTTTACAATAGCAAGTTTACTTGCTTTTGGATTGCATAACATGCAATTACCCCGCACATGATTGAACTGAATTACAAACTGTTGTTGATTTTGCGCATGGAGCTTAGTTGGCTCTTTGATATATATTTTCTCATTAGTTTTCCCCTGATTTATTTATGATATAGTTATGCATATAAAGGGCAGATTGCTGAAGTTCACATTGCAATGACCGAATTAGCAGTTGAAAAAATTCAGCTGTGAAGTGCAAATGATTCTCTTAAGCGTTCTGAAGGTGTGTTCTACCCCACGCACCCCCATAATTGTGAAGCTGTTGCTTCTATCTTTACAACAATTCTCACGTCTACTCTTTTCTTAGTCTTTTTCACGACCCTCATTTTAGAAACTCATAACCTCTTGCCTTGAAAAATCATAATATTTTTCTAGCAATTTTCCATATATACAGGCAGATCCCTTGAAATTCTTCCTTCTCAGTGCTGGAAGATTGATTATCTCAAATGACTCTCCTGGTTGTGTTACACACAAGTCCAAGAGGAAAAACAGAATGTAAAGACAAAGTGGAGAAAAGGAGAAGAGGAGACATAAGAAGAGAAAAATAAAGAGAAAAGTGAAAGGAGGGCAAGGACATTTCTATAGGAAAAAAATAGAGGTTGGGAATAGGAAAGGAGAAGGCTATGGAAGATTACTAGTGGTAAGGTGCAAAGTTCAGTTTCATTAATTTCTTTCTGATACTACCCGCCCCCCCTTCTTTAACAGGCTTCATTTTTATTCAGGTGCAATGTAGGCAGAGGGTAGTTTTTGTGGTTTGCAGACTTCGGGGGCGCATTTCTATTTAATCTGCCTAAGAGGTATTTTTCCACCCGTGTGTATCACTGCTTGTCTAAATGGAAGGTTATTGTCATTGCATCCAAGCCCAGGACAATATAATTAGGCCAATTCCAAATATTTATGTGGAAAAAAAAAGTCATCCTTCTCTGGCCCCCTCTCAGCAGGTGTCATTATTGATTGGATGGTGATGAATTAGTGAGATGTCCTGGGAGTACGGGCAGGGGGTGTGAGCACATATGTTTTTAGAGCTGATTATGCCACATGCTTTTAAAAATCTAAGGCACACGATGAGAGAAAAACGTTGTTAGCAGGCTTAGTTTTTCAGAGTGCAAGAAATCAACTGATTTAGGATAGCAGAAAAACTAGAGGGGTCACCACACATTGGGTGTGGAAATGATATTTATTTATTTTTTCTGTGTGATTCCAGAGATCAATTTACAAAGAAGAGTCATATGTGCAATTTTAAAATTTTAAATTGAATGACAAGGATTTAGTGTAACAAAAAAAATAAGACTGGAAAAATGAAAATATTAATAACTACTTTTTAAAAAATTAAGAAAAGTATGAACTGAAAAAAAGGATTCGATAATAGGTCATAGCTACAAAGTGTACACAATGCTAAAATTTTCTTTTTTAAGAAAAATGATGAAGGAATAAGTTTAGTTTTATCATTTTGCAAATAAATTCCATCAAATTGTATTTTAAACATTATAAATTCAAATCAAGAATAAGGGTATAAAAGAGAGAGGTAAATGCTTCTCCAGTTAAGGGATACATTACTATAATTATTGTTCTCATCCTCATGCCACACAGTCCTGAACATGAGGACTGAAAATATACTTACTTTCATACCAATATACAGAGTTCAAAGATAAAAATGTGGGTATTATTTTATTATTATTGTTTGCATGAATAAATCAGTTATATATTGTGATATACATTGTCATTGCTAGGGATGGATGAAAATATGGGATCAAGCATTTCCGTTATTTATGCTAATAATTAGGTTACAACTCTTGTTAAAATCTGTTTTTGTATCCAAAATATTTGTAAAAATTAAAGATAAAGTTATGACTCTTCTTTTGAGCTAGTCTCCCTCTATAAATGAAATCTAGGAACAAGGCAAACACAGAATTCTAATAAAAATATATGGAAATAAAAGACGATTGTCCAAATAGCATCTGGGATTAAACCTTAAGAGAAGATTCTAAGTGAATTTAAAATGGACTATTGGTATCTGTGTGATACATACTCTAAGTGGATAGCTATAGCATATAAAATGGAAATTAGGATATTGCATTATCAGCATATACCATTCGTTCACTTCTTTATTTAAACAGTGATGAAATATTTGCTAATCACTCATTGTGAGGGGTGGGCACCAGGGTCATGGAAGTGAACAAAGCTGACATTATTGCTCAGTAGCATGGAGCTACTGTTTAGTTAGTCACTTATCCGTCAACCTGTGCACCAGGGGCTGCCTCTGATGGTTCCAGATGCAATTCTGTTCTGGAAGAAAGCTTAGTATGTTTTCCCTACAAAGTTCCTTTTCCCTTGTGCTTCCTGTCTCTCCTGGGCCTCCATTGTCAGTGTCTCAAAATTCTGTTCTGATCACAAGGCACATTTTAAAATGTATTAATTTATAGGGACAATATATTTAAGAATTTCCACGTGTAAGAATATCACCAAGATCTTTACATCTTGCTCCAGGTTTTTTGGATTTCTGTAACTAACCATCAGAGGCTGAGTGACTTACTCAAATCATAATTTTCAAAACATATTTTCTCACAGTGCTGGAAACTGAGAAGCCCAAGATCAAGGTGTTGGCAGAAATGGTGTCACACCTTGGGTCCACTTCATTGTTTTCAGATGGACATCTTCAAATTGTATCCTTTCCTGGAAAAGAGCACAGTGCAAGAGAATGCTCTTATCTCTTCTCATAAGAACACTACTCTTCTACCTGCTTTCCTTATTACCTCCCAAAGTTCACACCTCTTAATACCATCATATTGGAGGTCAGGATTTCAACATATGATTCTGGTGCAGACACAAACATTTTTATTAGGGGTTAGATATGAGGTGCCTCCCCCCAAAAAAAATTGATATGTGAGGCAATGCAAAAAAGTTTAGAGGTAAAATGAGTGTTTATGAGAGCCTTAAATTAAACAGTGGATTAATCCACTGATGGAATAACTGGGTGGTAACTGTAGGCAATATATAGCTAGAGAAGGTAGGTCAGTGGTTTATAGTTTGTTCCCAGTGAGTAAAGCTCTCTGCTTCCTGTCCTGTCCTGCACAGTTATACTCCACCATGCCCCTTCAGAGCTATGGAGTTGGCCATCTATGGACTAAGGCCTCTGAAATCATGAGTGCCAAATAAAATTTTTCTCCTCTACAATTGTTCTTGCCAGATCTTTTGGCCACAGTGTTGAAAAAGTTGACTAAAGTATTTTTTATATGATTATATGTATGTTGTATTTTTTTTCATGATTACCCCATTAGGTAGATAATATTTTATAGACAAGGAAGCAGAGTTTCTATGCATCACTAATGCCTCAAAACTGACAAGTGGGAGAGAACAAACTTAAAGTTAGAGCTGTCTGCCTCCAGGACCCTAAGTTTGCACAGATGTGCTCTGCCTCCTTTTGCTACAGTCAGGCTTTCAGGCTTCTATAATTTTGAATTTCTTTAAGTAACATCTAATTTCCTGCCACCTAAGGCTTCAGAAGAACACACGGTATGACTAGAGATTGCTGGATGTTTTTCCCCAAATCAAATTTTACTAATAAAAATTCTAGATACAGAATATTCCCACATGTAATTAAAAATTATATAACCAATTCTGGAATGACCATTTTCATCTAATAAGTAATAAATATTTTCTAACTCATAGCCATATCATGACATATTTCAATACTGTACATCACTAATAGGCACCAAAACACTTTTATCCTGGATGAGCATTATATGTTTTAATCCAGGCCACTGAATTTATGCTGTTCCTAGTTATACCCATTGTTTCAAATGAGTTCAAACCTTTAAAAAGTGTTGTCCTTTTAATTATTGAAAAAATCAGTATATGAGAATAGAAAGGAATCTACACATCTTCAATTCATTTTAAAGAAACTAGAACTGGTTAATTATCCACAATGAGTAATGGACAGGGTGTATATAAAGATAAAACTCTATCCAGAAAATTCATAATTCAGAAAAGACTCTATATAGAAAAAATGGCAAATGAATGCAAATGTATATACTTGAAGTTAAAATATACAAGGAATACAAGTGTTCTTTTCTATGATTTCTACACAATATCAAATTTTTTTTACTAATTGATCAAGTATATCTTCTCAAATATATTAAATAGAACTTTTATATGATAATATTTTTATGTTCATTTTATAGAAAAAAAGGGCAAACAAAATTGTTATACTATGTGTGTATATGTGTGGCAAGAACATTTCTCAATTTTCTCTCTTATTTTTACTGGGAAAAAGGAAAACATATAGATGATGTTTCATAACAAAAGAGAATGCTCACTCAGAGATAGACCGTAAAAGTGGGGACTAGTCAGTAATGGAAATTGTCATTCGTAACATATGCTTTCAACTGTGGACATCAAAAGTCCAGGAAACCTTTGGAACCGTGTAGAGGACAGCAGCGGGAGGGGCAAGTGGAAGAGGGAGCATATACAGAATGCTGAGCATTTAACACCCACTTTAACAATGCAGCTCCATTTTATTTGTTTATATTTTATATGTAAGCATATAATTTTCTTCAAATAAATGCTTTCTTGCCAAGAAAAATAATTAGATTATGCTTTGAAAATTTAACCAAATATAATAATGGCATATGTCAAAAAATCAAATCTAGGAACAATTGTGTAGAAAAATGAAAAGAACAGTGTGAGATAATGCTAATAAAAGGAGTATAAAGGTGAAAAATGCTAAATAGATTTTACAAATGTTTGCTGAGGAAAAATATTGCAGAAAAATAAGTCTTCTAACAAATGAGAACAGTCACTGAAAAGCTATAATTTAAAAAATTTGAGATATTAGGCTCACTAAAATCAATTTAGTAGTACCATGAGAGAAAGTTAAATTTGACCCATTGAAAGCAATGCAAAACATCTTTTAAAGTTTGATTATAAACTTGTAGAAATTTACACCGACATCACTTCCTGTGTCATTGCTTTTAGTTAAAAAGTGTTACAGACTGCATTTTTAATGAACCAATTAAACTTTAACTTACAGATATTCAGGAAGTTGAAAGAAACCCAAGAATGTACTCTGTTAAAAAAAGAAAAAGAAGAAAGTAGGTTTGAAATATGTTGAAAGTGGCATTATTATAGTAGGCAATTATTCTAATAGGCAAGTAATATAAGATGTATCCCAAAACTTTAAAGGCATTCCAGGTTAGAATGGAACAACAGTGAATATATACCCATTGCCTTTTAAATTAAGATTAAAACAACAACAACAACAACAAAAAAAAAAAAAAAAAAAAAAAAACTTTGGCCTCACAACTGGTTCTTTTAATTAATTGATCTGACATTCATTCTTTGCTTTTACAGGGACATAGTATTTTGCAACTATGTCCCTAGGGCAATAGAATGACATGCATGTTATACTGAAGCATTTATTTATATTATTATTTTTATTTAGAATGGGGGTTCTTTCTTCTTTTGTCAATTCAAATTATATTCTCTAAAATCTGATGGCCATGGAGCTGTCTTGGAAAACTCCAGACCCAAAGATATTCTGTTTTCTGAATTTTTAAAACAATTAATGTGAATCTGAAAACATCTGATTAATCATATTATTTCATTTTTTTCCAGCTATTTAATTTATTGTATTATCTCCAACTAAGGTTTAAGTATTTGGTGAACGCTTAATGAATAAATATTTGTTGATTAATGAGTGAATTATAATTCCTTGAGATTAAAGTCTTTGTCTCTTCCTTGCTATTTCTTCCAAAAATTGCCACATAAGTTGGCAGTTGTATGGTAGCAAATAAATATATGTGTTGATTTTTAATTCAATAGTTAGTAGACTGAAATGGCTTCTTCAAGTTAAAACAAAATCCCTTGCCTCTTTTTCCAAACATGGTCCCACCTTTAACTTGTGATGATTTTTAATTTTTTTTTTAGATGTTGATGGACCTTTATTTTATTCATTTATTTATATGTGGTGCTGAGACTTGACCCAGTGTCTCACACATGCTAGGCAAGCACTCTACCACTGAGCCGTAACCCCAGACCCAAGCTTCTGATAATTTAATCTCTAGTGAAGGATGTTTGTACCAGCAAAAAATCATTTGGTTGTCTTGATTTTTGAGGCTATTTTTTACACTAGAGGATTATTTGCTATTTTGTTTCCCACAAAGGAGTGCTGCATATAATGACTGCCAGTGAAACAGTAGTAATGGTGGGTAAGCCCACACAGCTATACCCTGTGTTTTTGAGAAGTGCTTATTAATTATTAATTATTGTTTTCCAAATATTTTTGATTGTCACTGTTTTGAATCATATTTATTTAAAATCTTACACTATTAAAATCGCTTTTATATTTGTAATTTTTAATGGTGTTATTATAAGAAATCTACATAGAATAAATGCTAGAGTATTGCATCTGTTTGGTGTGTAGAGAAAAACAATGTCTAAGGCCCTCCACTCATCACTGTCAAGTAGTGCCTGGCCAGAATGTATAGGACCTGATTTCCAGCACCATGATTTTTAAGACTATGAGTGAAAACCACTAATGTTTAAACTCTGGGAAACATTAATTTTCTTAAAAATGTAGTAAATATTTTTTTTAGTTTTCTTTTCTAATTTTCCTAAAAAAAAATAATGTTCTTTTTTTATGTTTCCAAGATAATATTCACAGTCAGAAAAATTAGTTAAAGGATATGCAGAGACTAAATAAAGAAATTCAGACTTAACAAAATTGCCTGACTTTTTCAGCACTAACATCACTGTTTTTGAAATTCAGTGCTACTTCAATGCCCTATACTTCTTTAGATTTCTATGTAGTACTTTCTATATGTTTTTGCCTCTCTTTGGGGGTTGATATTTTTCTTCATGATAGGAACGAAGTCATAGTTACTCCAACATCTCTCACTGACTCTAACTCAGCACCTTCAACAGAATAGGTTTTCAATATATATTTGCTAAAAATGAAAACTCTGTGTGTGTGTGTGTGTGTGTGTCTGAATAGAGATGCAGATGAATGGCCAATAAGAATATAATCAAATACACTTTAAGCAGTCTTACAATGGCACAATGGCCTTCGAGGGATGTGAAAAATTTACATACTTCCAGAATAAAGGAAGTAGATGAGAGAAACATTTAGAGCAAAAGTATATTATAATTGATGAAGATATTTTTGCAACAGAGAAGACAATTGTCTGAATTATAAAATTCATCCTTCTTTAATGAATCTCTTTTGCTCTTGAGCTTATGATGACCAGTTCTACCTCTCTCTGTTCTCAAGTATGAATTATTCATATCATGCATATCCTCCACTACACCTGAGCATTATTGGTCTCCACATGTTGTGCCTTGAAAATCTTAAATTCCACTAATAGATGCTGAAGTAAATCCTTTTTATTTTCTAGTTTTCTTCTGACCTCAAATTCCTTCTTGTCTCAGACTTTGTAGACCCTTATATTTCCTTCATGCCTCCATGTATTTCCTATTTCTCAAGCTTCCTGGTCTCACTGCCTTTGCTACCCTGTATCCTCTATTTAATTGATCAGCTGCGTTATTCTCACCCAATCTCTTTCTTCTCCATAATTCCATTGAGTGCACATGGCAAAACACAAATCAAAGTAAATCTTACATTTGCATTTTGTTACATATACCTCTAAACATTATGAAAAAAATGCATGAACCATGTCGATTTGTGGGCTTCCCAAATTTATGGTCACCTAGGATAAACTTCTATACCAATGAAGAAGTCCCCTTTCCAAAGAATATTTTCATCCTCATGGTACTTCACATTAACTCCTTGACATAAATGTTTGTAGAATCATCTAGAGCCATACCTGTTCTGTTTTCTCCCCTCTTGTCTTTTGGTGTGCTGTGTCTTCTGTCTCTGTCTCTGTTTCTTTCTCTCTTTCCTTTTTGTCTCTCTTAGAGGTTAAGATTTTCCTCCTCCTCCTCTCCATTATTTCTCTTGACCCCATTCATTTGCTTTCTTTTGAAAGTTATTCTAAAAATAGCTCTCTTCTAAATCAATAGTCTCTTCCTATTTACTTGTCTTCCTCTTAGTCATCAGTTTAAACCTTTCCCTTCTTAAAAGAGAGCAAATCAAATAAAAAATATCCACATGATATAATCCCTTCCTCCTTTCTTTTTCTTTGTCTGCTTCTTGTTTTGCCTACTTGTCTAGACTGACTTACCTAGGCTTTCTATTTCCAATGCATCCCATCCCCATCCCCAAGGATCAAAAATCAAGTGCAATCTAGTTTATGCTTACTGTACTCCCATGAAGCTCCAGGGGCAACTAGTACTAATAACTACTAATAATAATTTATTATAAAAAACACAATGTAAATTTCTCAAAAGTCTTATTTTTTTTCTGGTGGCCTTTACGGCAACTATAATAATATTTAAATCATTCCTTGGTCTTTGAAACACTCTACATCTCTTGACTTAGTGACCCATTTCACTATCTAATGCAGCTGTTTTGAACTAGAACCAAGTTGTAAGTACTGTTCAAATTGGTGGGAATATTAAAATGTAAAAGAAAGAGAAGGTGATTTTCCATAAGGACTTATATTCTAATGAGTGAAAAAGACACAGCATAAATCAAGAGACAAGTTGGTGCCTAACTCTCTTCATGGTACATTCTATGAAAGAGACAAGAGATCGAAGGAGGGATTGAGAAGAGCACACTAGCTTGAATCTGACAGTAGTGGAAACTTTCTCTAAAAAGGGAAGGGTGATATGTAACCAAAGCTACTCTAAGTGATGCTGCTGTGTGAAGAGCAGAGCTGAGCTCACATGGCAAGCTATAGCAGAGATAAAACCACCAAGGCTGCAGAACCAAAAGGCGATCCATGGTGAGCTGTGGAAGGAGGCAAGAACTGGCATAAAATGAGGCTGGGGAAATAAACAGAGTCCAGAAGAACTTCATGTCCCTGTGAGTAGGTTTTATTGCAAAAGTTCTGAAAAACCTTAAACTGCATTAGTCAGAAGAATAACCTGATCAAACGCCTGTTATTTAAAGATTACTCTGGCTGTGGTGTGAGAAATAGTGATAGGAAAGAGAAAAGAGTGGCTGTCTCCTAGTATCCTCGCTGGTCTCTGATAACATCTCTGGCTATTTTGTCGGTTCCTTTCACACAATACTTACATATAGGTTTATCTGTGCTTTGTTTTCAAGCTACTATAGTTTTTCTCTGTCCATGCATTTTCCTTGAAAAATCCCACCTAGTGTCCCGGTTTAACACACACTGATAGCATAATGATTTCTAAATCTAAATCTCCTACGCAGACATCTCCTTGGCTTCTGTCATATGCATCTGCTTCCCAGCTGAACATATTCATTTGAATACCCATGAATGGCTAAAATACAAATGTTCAGAATAGAATCAATTCTTTCATCTTTCATAGGCTGACTCTTCCTAATTTGTTTTCTATCACCACTTCAGGAAACTGAAATAGGAATTGTCAGTCCAAACTCAAAACATGACACTCATTTGGATTTCGCTCCCCCAGCATATCTAGCAAGTCATGATTCCCAAGTTCTTCCTAAATTCTTTCTGAATCCTGTTTGACTGTGGGAAGCCATTTCTGACACGTGATTGGGTGGCTCCTGTTAAGGGCCTGAGGCGCTTTGGCTCTGTCGAAGCTTTCCCGACCCTTTCCTGATGAGAGAGCCCATCCGTGTGGGGGTGTGCCTGACCACAGACCCCAGGGACCCAATCACTGACACTGACCTTGGAGTGCGGTCCCCCCTCAACCTTCATTGGATGCAATTCTCCCCTGAATCTCTTGTTCCCCAATAAAAGGCTACTCCCAGGCGTGTTCACTCTCTCTCTCTCCTGCTAGCCCTGAGTAATCCTCGCTGCCCTGCTGGGCGGTTAGAGGAGGGAACCAGAGAGGGGAGCCTTCTCGGACCTGGCAATATAAATAAGGTAACTGAGTCTGTGTGTTTTATTTCGATCTCATCTAGCTAACTTTATGCCTAAAACCTCATTAATGAAACCATTGCGCAGGCCGTGTGGTGGATTTGACCTCAGTTATGCCTTAACAGGTGTAAATCCAGGCACCTGCCCTCCCACCTTGATCTCAGTAGCATTGAGACTTCATGCTAGTCCTTTGGATCTACGCTTGTCCTTCTCAATCATATGTTTCTCAAGCTGTAAGGTTTTAAGACTCCACTTTAAGTTCACAGGCAGAAAGATTCAATAAAGCACCTGAGATGGCAGAGGGGAAGTATCTAGAGGGAGCAGTGCACCACAGGATCTATTGAATGCCTCCTACATGTCCTTTTCTCCTTGCCATTACTGCCTTTGCTCATGCTTGGATCTTCTCTATGAAGGACTCTTTGCTAGAGTCACCTACAACATCTCCTGGATCCACTGCTCTCATTTCTAGTTCATTTACTATAGAAATTAGATTACATCACCCCACATTGTACAATCCCCTTTAATGCTTCCTCATTTATATGTGAGTTCAGGTCCAAACACATTATCTGATCTCTTAAGAACAGCTTTATCTAATAGTGCTAACATATTCTGACTCTCCTGTCTTACATTTTCCTCTTCATTGAAATCACACTAGGAGTTTGGGATTACAAGCTGAACCCTCTGGCTTTTCCATTTATTTCTACATTGAATATATATTCTCATTCTATAACTGGAAAACTCACCCATATTTTACCATCGAGTTCAACACTGTGGACTCTTCCCTTCGTCCAACAGTACCCAGGACTGGCACCAAGGCAGAGAGAAAGAAGCACCCTGTGCTGCATGATGGAATCACAGCTGGACCATGGACCATGTTGTGTCTTCTTTGTACTTTCATAGTGCATAGTGTCATGTTTTAACATTTTAAAAGAGTATAACACGTGTTTGTGGAATGAATGAATAAATAATGAAGAATGAATGAATAAAAATAACTGTAATCATAAGATTATGAATAAATTTAAATATTACTTGGTTAAAACGAGTAGAGAAAATGAGACCAGTAAAAATGAGATTCATTATGTGAGAAAATGCCTATCAGTGGTGAAAATCAGGCCCAAGATAAAAGCAAATAGGCCAGAAAGAATTTAACAGTTTTACCAGGTGAGATAAAAGAGAGTGATAGGGTAGAAATATCAAGTGGATCACGCAAAAAAGTTACAACATGTGGTGTGTAGGCAGAAAGTGCAAAGATATTGGAAAGAGGAAATAAAACGAGAGTTGAGAAAGGGAATGTGAAGAAATATGAAAAGTTAGAAGCGTGACAAAACTGTCAAGGAACACTTGGAGAAACAGAAATACACCACTACAAAGGCCACACCGTGAGTCCTTGTTCTAAGCTTTTGTGAAACTTGCAAGTGGAATGAGGGAGACACACATTAGGATTAAGGGAAGACATCAGCATGCTAGACATTTAAGTCCAGGAGTATTAAAAACAAGCATAAATCAAGTCTGTCCTGTCTATTCGAGATTCAAACCTGTTTTTTAAAGCTTTGATTCTAGTCCTCTGCAGAGTGAAAATGGCTTAAATCTTTAAAAAACAAAAACAAACAAAACAAAACAAAGCCTTGTTCCCCAAAACTTATAATTTACTGAAAAGTCTGAGTTACAATACGAAAAGTAAAGATATAGCTTTTATTTTCTGAAATCTTTTAATAGTAAATTGACAAACTGATGTAATATACCTAAATAATATTTTGGTGTGTGCTATCTGATGCATACATCATCTTTATCCACAGCATATCACAAATCAGAAACTTGTACTGATAGATTTCTGGATCTACTTCTAAGACACACTTTAATTTTTCAAATTGCCCTAGTAATGTCCTCCTGTCGAAAGAATCCATTCAGAATCACAAGCTTATATATTTTCATATCTCTTCAGATTGCTTCAGCTTAGAAAAGTTCAATTTTTTGTTAGTTTTAGCCTATTTATTTATTTGCTTTTAGGATTAGAATCCTGACATTTTGGGGAAATATTTTTGCAATGACTTTGCAAATTGACCCTCAATCTAGGTTGGTATGATGTTTCCTTAGGATTGGATTCACATTATCAGTAAACTCCCAGTAGTGTTACCAAATTCTCATTGTAACCTATCAAATGATGCATAGCTTTTATTTGTCTCATAACTAATGTTCATTTTTATTGCTTGATTAAGGTGTTCTCAGACAGACTTCTCCCAGGTGCATGACCCTTTGGGAGTATATCATGAGATGATAGTTCGTCATAATACAAATATCTTATTCCTCATCAAACCTTTTAATTTTTAAAAAAATCATTTGTGTGCATTCATGGTTTACTATTTTATTTTCTGAGACTGTCTTCAACATCATCACCTGATCACTTGTTAGAAATTCAAATTAACAGATCCCATTGGAGGTTTAATCAGAAATTCTGAGGGTGGGGCCCGTGAACCAGTATTTTCATAATTACTTTGGGGTATTTGAATACATGATGAAGTTTGAGGACCACTGGAATAATGGATCTTAATCCTGGCTCAACTTAGTCTTAAACATGACATGAAAGAAAGTGTTTTCGACAGCTTTTTCATCTCTGTGGTCGAAAATCTGACAAGAACAATTAGATGAGGAAAAGTTTGTTTGGCACTCTTGGTTACATAGATTTCAGTCCATAGATGGCTGACTCCATTGCTCTGGGTCCAAAGTGAAGCCGACCATCACAGTGGAAGGGTGTGGAGGAGAAAAACAACTCAGGACAAGGTATCAGGAAACAGAGAGCAAGCTTATTTTGCTCACCAGGGACAAAATACCCTAAAGGCACATCCCCAGTGATCTACCTTCTTCATTCACACTCTATATGCCTACAGTTACCACCCAGTTAATCCATTTTAGTGGATTAATGCATTCATTAGGTTAACCATAACAGAAACCTTTAAAATTGCAAACTCTTAGATCCCATCCCCAGATTAGACATTTTTTGTCTCCAAAATTGATTCTGATGTGCAGCCAGTGTTTAGAACCAGTGATATTTTATCTGGAGCAGTGTAGCAGCAGTTCTCAGACTTGGCTCCGAACTGTATTCATCTAAGGGTCTTTACAAAACACTGATGCCTCACCTCACTCATAGAAGTTCTGATTTAGTTGATCTGAAATACAATATTAACATTATAACTTTAAAATATTAGAATAACCTAGGGAATTTTTAAACATGCTGATGTTCAATTTAGGTCACACCCCTTTACTAATTAAGTCAGAAACTTTAGTAGTTGACTCCAACAACAATAGTTTAAAAAATTCTACAGAGATTGCAATGTACACAAATTTGACAACCAGTGTTATGGACTGATACACCTCATAATATACTCTTCCATTACAAGGCTACTCTCCTATACAAATGATAAAAGTGATTCTTTATAAAAGCTATAATTGTGGGTTAGCATAGTGATAAAAACTTTGCTTTCAGAATAATTATCACAATAATTACCTACATTTTATGATGTTTTCCTGCTATACAGATGAGGAAATTGAGACTTAGGGCAAAAAAAATCACCTTGGCTCAAATTACACAATGAGTAAGGGAAAAAGGCATACATTCTAACTTAGACTCTGTGACTTCAGAAAATTTCCTTTTATAAATTATACTTCATATTTTCTTGCTCCTTATCGGTGATGTTTTCCTGATGTGGGCTTATTTACTTCATTGCAACCAATATATCATATGTATAATAGAATTTATCCTAGGTTTCAGACATGCAAAAAATAAAAAAGCAAACTAGCATGCATGAAGATTTCAAATGTCCAACGAGCTTTTCAGATGGGAAGAGTTCTAGGTTGGGTAGCTCAATAAGGTCTAACTCAATGTTTTGACTTAGCAGCGGATAATAGAGTATGGTAAATAGCTCAGGGTTTGGAGGTGAAAAAAAATTGGCTGAATCCTGCCTTTGCCAATTGTTTTATAATTTCTTCAATTATAAAGTGGGAAAATAATAACCATTGCCTAGAATCTGAGTTTTTAATGATAGAAAAATAGCTACTGCATCTTGCCTGGCCATGAAAGATGCTTATTTAAATGAAATTAATGAGGCTCTTTTATGAAATTGTTTTGGAAGGGAAGAACAATACTTTTGGATAAACTTAGGGATCCTTTTCAGACCAGAAGTACTGGTATTACCCAAGAAAATGCCAGAAATGCAAAATCTTGAGTTCCATCTTGATTTTGTGTTTCAGGAAGGAACCTCAGGTGATTTGTATATAACAAAATTTAAAAGCAGGTGTCAAAGCATATCCTTAATAGAAAGAACCACTTTTTGTCTAAATTCCAATGGGATACGTGAGAAGATTTGTTTTGGGAGTGTAGGGTAAAGTTAGGAAGGGAATTTAGGAGGGTTTCAGAATATAAAATATAATCTTTAATTGCATACAACTCTTAAGCTCATCCTAAGCTACCATCTCTTTTTTCATATAATCTAGCCAAATATTTTAAATTCCTTTTATTATAGTTATCAAGCTAATGAATGGCCAGGGCAATTATGTCCTCAGTTATGCAGGAAATCATGTTGACTAGTTGCTGAGAGTTTTTTTTAAACTTTTGAATTAAGTGGATGTTTATTTTTCTGGCTGAGATTTTGTTGTTTCCTCTCAATAAGAGGAAGGGTTTGAGAAAGAAATGAGCTGGTCAGGTATTTGTGTCTTTCTAAGGGGATTGATGGTTCAGGGGCAATAGAGTATATAAACAATAGTAATAATTGTATACTGTAATGGGGCCATGTCCTTGTAATAAAAAAAAAGTCACTCAATCTCATAAGAATTTTATAAATAAGGGAAATGGATAAACAAGAATGTTACACTCACCTTCTCTTCACAATGTTTAGTGGACATTCTTGCTTGGGGTTGCTGTACATCTATGGGCTATCTTGGCATAATCTGCAGCATTCATAATTATGAAATTCCTATCTTTGTGCTTACAGCTATTTGGAACTTTGGTTGCTCTTATTCTGATTATATCTATTCAGTGTGTGTCTTCCCCCCACCCCCTTGCCTGCCCCCACCAATGGCATTGAGGTTGCTCTTTGTAGAATATGTGTGGAAGAAAAAAAGGTTGTGGGAAAGAGTAAATGTCATCAGAAAAGCACTGCAAAATAACACCATGAAAGGGTAGCATATTGTAAGAGGCGCCGATATGGTAGATGGTCCTTATTCAATGAAGAGTGAATCTAGGCCTAACGACCAGATGGCAGAGCTGAACACAGAAATTCCATATGTGTGATGGCAGCAAGGGACGGCCATTGACATACTTGCTTTTCCAGCCAAATGCCTCGGCAGATGCAGAGTTTTACACTTTAACATTGCAATATGGCACTAAAACCCAGGAGAAGAGTTAGATGCAAGATTCAAAGCTGACTTAAAGTGGCAGAGTTTAAATCTGATCATATCCTATTAGGATGAAAGCTATGGACAGAAAGTGAGTGGAGATTGACCCTTTCTAGTGTTGTATGTTGCACTGCTATTCTTGTCACATTGTGTAAGGAAGGGCTAAACCTGGCCATGTCATGGGCTCCGTTCTGTCCCTCAAGTCTTTCTAAAATATAAAAAAAAATTAAAATCAAGTTTCAGAAATGGATTATTAAAGGGGCTGGGGATGTGGCTCAAGTGGTAGCGCGCTCGCCTGGCATGCGTGCGGCCCGGGTTCGATCCTCAGCACCACATACCAACAAAGATGTTGTGTCCGCCGAGAACTAAAAAATAAATATAAAAAATTCTCTCTCTCTCTCTCTCCTCTCACTCTATCTTTAAAAAAAAAAAAAAAGAAATGGATTATTAAAGGAACGAAGCATTAATGTGCTCTGCCTAGAGAATAAAAGCTCATAGGATGAGTTGTTTTTTTGAATGTATTGCAAGATATACTTGAAAATTAGGTTTTTATTAAGTTGCTTTAAAAAAAATTCTGTAGCAATAGCTAGAGGCAGCCATCTTTGTGGGAAAGGATTCTGTCTATTCTGCAACTGCCTAAGAAGCTCCAAAACAATTGCCAAGGGAAAAAAAAGTTAACACAGATATTAGAGCTGTTTTAATTTTAACACACACATATGAGAGAGAAAAAGGGAGAGAGGGAGGGAGAGGGAGAGATGGAGTGGGGGATATTGTCACACAGCAAAATTTTTTAAATTATGAAAATCTGGAAAATCATTTATGTCCTGTTTTTTTGAAGCTCAATTATCCTCCATAAAGGATGATTCCCGAAGGACTTTGAACTCATTCCCCCAAACATCTTCAGATGAGCAAAGAAAGAAATTTTTGCATGCTTTTGCGTTAATGTGGCCAGGCTCTTGTTATGTTGGTTGAGGTTCATTGAAAGCTATAATGTGAGTCAGTGTTAGTCTTACCTCAACTTGCTTCTGCAGTGAGTCCTAAAATCCTGTTGAGACTAGGAAATATCTTCTATGACCACTGCCTTCTCTTTTCCATTAATTTTATTTATGCTTCTACAGGAGTCTTAAAATTCAGATAAACAAAACTGCTATCTATTTACTGGACATACTCAGTATTTTCACAATACTACATAGTATCGCAGTAAAGATTGACAGTCCTTTCTGCATGTTATTGTCTTCTAAAGATTTATTTTATGAACATGAATCAATGTGTTCACGGTACCTTGGAGAATTAAGAATCAGGATTTTAGTTCATGGATCCCTGTAGTAAAAGGGTTACAAAGATATTTAATTAAAATTTGTTGAATTGATGATCATGAGATTTACTGGGTTGACCTTGTCCACTGAGTAAACCTGGAGGAGAGAGGAGAAATGTCAAGAAACAGAGTTGTATTAATGATTATGGAGTAAAGGTCATGGGGTAGAGTTCAAGGGTGCTGATCATTTTGATGCCTACCATGTCGCATTGCCCCCACCATGATCATCACATTGTGTTCAATTCAAGCTGTACCTTCTCAAAAAGTTATCTATGAGAACACCAATAAGTTATATTTTCTCTGTTATAAATTCTTAAAGAAAACAGTTTAAGATGGAAAAAAACAGACTTGTGCTGTGGTGCACGCCTGCAATCCTAGCAATTAGGGAGGCTGAGGCAGGAGAATCACAAATTCAAGTCCAGTCTTAGCAACTTAGTGAGATCCTCAGTAACTAAGTAAGACCCTGCCTTAAAAATTAAAAAAAAAATTTAGGATTGAGGATATAATTCAATGCACCCTTGGGTTCAATGCCCAGAACCAAAACAAGGAACAAACAAACAAACAAAGAAACCCAAAGATTACATGTAGCAGTACCAGCAAGTGTGCTCATAGTATAATAAAAATAATTAATATTTAGGAGCATGTACCATGTGTCTGGCACCGCATTAGATATACATTGTCTCATTTACTTTTCCCAACAATTCTGTGAGATAGGGGTTATTATTTTCTTTATCTTTAAAAATAAATAAAGCTTAAATTTAAGGTTTACATTTGGAGACATTATGTAGCCTCTCCAAGGTCACAGATCTGGTAAATAATAAAGCTGGGAGTTAAAAGCTATTCTGTTTAATTATAAGATAGAGATCTCAATTATTCTACTAATACTAAAATATGATCACTAGACTCTGAACTATATTTGTATTGGAATCATTTTGGCTTAACATTCACAACCTTCAAGGCCTTCCAGTGGCACATTTTCTCCTTGTTCTTTCGAGATGCTCACTCTTAGAACTCAATTGCCATTGCTTTGAACTGGCCCCACAGAAATTTTAGATAGGCTGTGCATGCATAGAAAAGTTTCAGCTTTCAGCCCAGCTGAGGTACCTATTAACAGTCAGCATCAACTCTCAGATATATAAGGAAGGATACTGCCAAATGACTCCAGCCCCCAGCTATTGAATAACCTACCAACATAACATAATTATAGACTTCACTTAGTCAAGAATTCAGGGTCTCTGTGTTATGACTCTCTTCGTCTTGAAGACATGGTAATCTTCCTTTTACTTTGCATGCACACACAACTACCACCCTGGTTTAAATCTTATTTATGCTTTCTATCTAAGATACTGGAGACAAACAGATAAATATATGGGCTCAGTCTCTGTTTATCTTGTGCCATTCTATTATTTTTTCTGTTTTTTTTTATTTTATTAAGATGCATGGAGATAAAAATACCTGTGGTAAAATCCTGGTTTTGCTTCTTATAAGATAGTTAATTTAGATCAAATTTGTTAACCACATTAAATTTTAGCTTCAACATTTGTAATATGAAGAAAATAATGGCAAACTATAGGATCATGGGGGACATTAACTAAACTAACACATGTAAATCAGAACAATGTCTGAGGCAGTAAAAGAGAAGTGGATATAGAGTAATACTTGGAATGTGTAGAGGTCAAGTGATGATAAGGGACTCATGTAAAAGATTAGTAATTAGGTTAATGTATAAGAGGCACTTCTTATAATCCAGGAACTGTGCTAAAAATATGAAAATTAATTATAAGAGCTACCCATTCATTAAAGTTCAGGAGTTCTAACCCTAAAGTACAGGATCAGTTGTGGAAATGCAGGAAAAGTTATGAAGGTGATTTTTAGATTTGAAAACATTACTTTGGGGGATAATTGTTTCATCTGTACAGAACTCTGAGGAATCGAATATTTCCCATCCCTATTGTTTGTGGGCATGCCCTGCTTCTTTTGGCCACAACAGAAAAACTTACCTATTACATATATACTGCATTATCTAAGATATTTATGTTTTTCTGTGTAGTTTCTGGTCTTGGTTTACAAAATATGTAGAAAATGTCTTGAAACCAGATTTTAATTTATTTTTATTTTTTAACATTTTTTGGTATGGAGGATTGAACCCAGGGGTGCTCTACTACTGAGCTACATCTCAGGCTCATTTTGAAAGAGGGTCCTGAAAAATTGCTGAGGTTAGCCTTAAACTTGCAATCTTCCTGCCTCAGCTTCCAAAGTCACTGGGATTACAGGTGTGCACGCCTGAGCCTGCCAGAGCTGCACTTTCCTTGCTGAATAAACCATAGAACTCTGTAGTTTGTAAATATCGATGTAAAGGAAGTTAACAAAATTGACTAAATTGTGTTTTATGTAGTGTGTATATATGAATATGTAACAATGAATCCCACTATTATGTATAATTATAATGCACCAATAAAAGTAAAAAATAATTAAAATAAATAAAATTCTAAAAAAAGAAAGAAAGTTAACCAAAGCTTGGAAATAAGGCAAAAGAGAAAATAATTTGTTCTTTCAGTGTCATACTGGGGCATCATTTAATAGACTCAGACAAAAATTGCTCTCTAGGAGAACACAGCAGTATTAAACTTTGCTTAATACCATTTAACTGAAGTCCAAACATTTTGAAGTTATATATTTACTTGTAGGTTCTGTATAAATAGAAAAGATAACTTCAAATATTATTACCTGACAGAAAATTAACCGATTTTGTGTTTAACCTAGCAATTTTATTTCTAACATTCATTTTTTAAAATGTCTATTATATTCAGCTCCTCAAATGCCCTTGGAATCAACTCTGTCTGCTTATTGGTTTCCTCATTAAAAACTTTAAAATTTTTTTGACATGTATTCATTCTATATTTGTACTGGAGTCATGTTTCTAACATTTGTAAATTGTATTTTGACACTTGTTAGCTACATGTGAAGAGAGTTAGAAAGGTATTGTTATTACTGAATATAGCCATATATTTATGGCTATAAACTTCCCTGTAGGCACATTTTAACCAATATACCATATTTGACTTAGAGAATCTTATCATTCAGATGCAAATATATTATATCTTCATTTTTATTTATTCACTAGAACTTGGGATTAAAAAGTACATTTCTTAATTTTGAAATATGTAGAGATGCTTTATTTTTTTAATATTGACCTCTAAGTGCATTGTAGTCAAAGAATTAGCCCTGCATAATTTTGATTATTTTAATTTTAATGAGACAGGCTTTATGAGACATTATATACTTTAATTTTAGAATTATCCATGTGTACAAGGAATTATAGACTATAAGCTTAAATTCAAACTATATTTTAAGCTCAAAAGTAATTATTATTGCTATTTTATGCACTAAATATTTGACACATTTGCAAATATTTCAAACTTGAATTTTCAGACTTCAACTTGGGATTATTTTCCTTCTACATAAAAAAAATGCTCCTTAATATTCCTTTTAGTTCAGTTCTAATGACCATCTTCTGTTTTTGTTTTCTGGGAATTCATTTTTGTGTTCTTTCTATCTAGAAAAATTAAGTTTCACTGATGAAGAACTGTAGGTTAAGAATCAATTTTTTTTTATTGATTTAATGGTATTTCATGATATTTTATATTTTCATGATATTATGTATAGAGACATATATAATATATATGTGTGTTTATATATATGTGTGTGTGTATATATATATGCATATATGTGTGTATATATATATATATATATATATATATATACAAGTGATATATATATCACTTGTATCTATTTATCTATTTATAGTCAGTACATCATTTCTACTTGCCCAATCTACTATTACCAGAAAGTGAATTCTCTCTTCTTCATTACTCTGCATATCTCTTACCTGATAAACTCTAAAAATCAGAAACTGAGTATCTGTAATTTTATAAGAATTCAAAGTAAATATTTAAAAGCATACATACTTTTTTCATAGTAGATTAATGAAAGATCACAACTAAAGGACTATTTAGTCTGATATGATGTCATCTTTAGCAAGTCTGAAACATCACTGAGACATTGATAGGAGTGGGAAAGGAAAGAGAGTGACTTTTTTTGGAGGCAAACATAGTAACTGCCTATAGCGAGAGTAATAATTGTCAAAGAGCTAGTCAAAATGAAAAATAAGAGATCAATATAAAATAATAGTGCAGTGAAATGAGAAATTGTCCCACCGACCCTAATACCATCTAAAAGCATTAATGTACAGTAATAATATTTATAATGATGTCTTTATGACTGTATAAAAATACCAAATTTCACTTAGTGAAATATACAGTCATGAGTTTTGTGACAAATTTTAGTTTGACTTTCCTTATTAATTTCTGAGCTTGGATTGGTAAATTTCAACTGTATTAAACATGACTGCCCCTCTTATGATTGCCATTAGATTTTTCTTGTCCCTACCCATTATCTTCTTACAGTGCCAAGAGTCACTAATCCTTTTAAATTCACATTTCTTTATTGGTTGTGATAAACCAATTTATTTACTGTTTTCTATATGATTATATCTTAAATCTTTAATCTTGAATTTGGAATGCATTTTTCAAGACCTTTTTTTTACTTCGTAGCAAATAGCACTGAGCTGTTTTCAGTACAGAAAGAGGAAAGGAAATATTGCTTGTACAGCAACTTTCTTTTTTTGCTGAGTCTTTTATCCATTTTGGCCAGTGGTATATTGGAGTCTTTAAATTATGACTTTTCGGTTCACATAACCATGATGTATAACAAATTGGACATCACACTAAATGGATGTACTTACTTTATTTATTTATTTTGATCACTAAACTAAACCAATCTAATACCTTATTTGACCTCAACTAAACTCCAAAAGAACTGGATATATTTCTAAGGAGATGGGAATTGGGCCAAGAAACATTCTTTGGTCTGCTCTACCAAGCAAATTATATACATTTATAGATGGAAATGTGAAAAGAAAAAATAAGGCATGACTAATACTTGCAAGCCCAGCATATTTTGTTAACATAGACCACTAGTCATCCATGCTTCATGAAGTTGGCCTTGGCAGTGGGACTTCACCTTTTCTTCCAATCGAGAAAGGTCGTTTTATATTTGGGATTGCCTAGAAAGTGTTGCTTGAAATAACAGTGTATAATACAAATGCAGATATCTTGGAAAAGACCCTTGAGATTATGTCTTCATTTACCATTGTATTGAGTATAGAAACATTAGTATTTGAGAAACTTAAGTGAACATACTCTCCTACTTGAAAATCTAAATACTTTAAAAAGTCTATTAAATGTACCTAATCTTCACTCCCAGCCCATGTATAACCACAGTATCTTAAAATTAAATTTCAAATTACAAAGACAGACAATTTCAAAATATCTACTATGAGAAATGACTGATAATGTTTCCACATGTTAAGTTCCCAGGAGCTGAGGATGCTATTCACCCTATCATGAGCATGACAGTCACTTATAAAAAAAAAAAAAAAAAAATCACACCTAGAGATACTACTAGGCTATCGGATGAGGTTTTTGAAAGAAAGCATTTAGGAAGGAAGTATATTCAAAAAATATTGCCATTAAAACACCGTGAACATTCAAAAGACAGAATAATAATGTCAAGTGTCTGCCTACAGGTAATAAAGAGTTTTCTCTTAATATCACTTTATAATTCTGTTGTCTCAGAGATAGAGTATATTCATTCTGAGACATTGGATGTGATCTCTGAAACCCAGGGCACCATAATTGTATGATTTTAAGGACTTAAAAAATCTGTAAAATATAGAAAAGATATATGTGTTTTTCCTTTCTTTGGAACAAAACCTAAAACTCCCCAAATGGAAAACATAATTGGGGAGATAATGGTGTCATCACCAGCTTTAAAAAGAAAACATCATGAAATGATCAAAATCATGATATTTTAAATATGCAATTCTTTATATCGTTAAAATAATTGAAAAGTTTGAAGCTTACAAATAATGTGTCTCCTTCAATACTGAAAGTAAACATTGAAAACACATATATACATATGTATATATATTTTTTAGTTGTTGGTGGACCTTTTGCTTTGTTTTCTTATTTATATATGGTGCTGGGAATCAAACACAGTGCCTCACATGTATGAAGCAAGCACTCCACCACTGAGCTACAACTCCAGCCCTGAAAACACATATTTTGTGGGCAGCATATTTAGATTAATTTAGCATATTTAATTAATATAGCACCAAGAAAAATATAACACTGTCTCTGAAGGTTTATGGCTCTTTGGGAAAAACATAGAAAATAATTTGAGAATTGTATATGGTTCCTTAGCACCTTTAAAATTAAAGTGAAATGGAAATCATTCATGTTTCCTTACCACTTCTGTGATCTTTCTTCTGCCCTCCCCTGTAACATGAACTTTAGACTGGCAGCCAGTATTGAGTCTCTCCAAGTCACTCTAATGGGACAGTCTCAGGTCACATGGTTTTGCATCTTCTGTTTCTATTGTGTAGAACTTTTCTCTTTGTGTTTAGTTCATTCTCAACTCCTTTCTTCAGTTTACTCAATATACCAATAAAAAGTCAGACAAAAACTGCAAAAATACATAATATAAAAAATATAGTAGGGGACATGTATTATAGTTTCCTGTGTTTGGGTCACAGTGTGTGGATCAGAGAGTATTAAGAGATATATAGAATGATCTTGATAAAGAGTAGCTTTTTAAAAAATATTTTCATTTGTTATGTATAACAAAAGAATTACAATTCATATTACACATATAGAGCATGATTTTTCAGATCTCTGGTTGTGCAAAAAGTAGAGTCACATCCTTTGTGTCTTCTTACATCTACTTAGGGTAATGATGACCATCGAATTCCACCATCTTTCTTCACCCCTATGCCCCCTTCCTTTCCCTCCCTCCCCTTTTCCTCATTGCCCTACCTAGAGTTCATTTAATCCTCCCACCACAGCATATTATGGATCAGCATCCTTAAATCAGAGAAATCATTCGGCATTTGGTTTTTTGGGACTGACTAATTTCACTTAGCATTATATTCTCCAACTCCATAAAATAAAATGGAATGATTTTATTTTCTTTTAATGCTGAATAATATTCCATTGTGTATATATAGCACATTTTCTTTATTCATTCATCTACTGAAGGGCATTTATGTTGTTTCCTCAGTTTAGCTATTGTGAATTGTGCTGCTATAACACTGATATGGCTATGTCCCTGTAGTAGGCTGTTTTTAAGTCCTTTGTGTATAGACCAAAGAGTGGGATAGCTGTGTCTAATGGTGGTTCCATTCCCAGTTTTCCAAGGATTCTTCATACTGCTATCCATATTGGCTGCATCAATTTTCAGTCCCACCAGCAATGTATGAATGTGCCTTTTCCCCTACATCCTCACTGACACTTATTATTGTTTGTATTCTTAATAGCTGCCATTCTGACTGAAGTGAGAAGAATCTTAGTTTTGATTTACATTTCTCTAATTGCTAGAGATGTTGAACACTTTTTCATTTATTTATTTACTGAGTGCCTATCCTCTTCTAAGAAGTGTCTGTTCAGTTCCTTGGCCCATTTGTTGATTGGGTTATTTGGTTTTTTTGGTGTTAAGATATTTTAGTTCTTTATATATTCTAGAAATTAGTGCTCTATTTGACATGTGTGTGGTAAGAATTTGTTCCCAATTAGTAGGCTCTCTGTTCACCTCACTGATTGTTGCTTTTGCTGAGAAGAAGATTTTTAGTTTGAATCCACTCCATTTATTGATTCTTGTATTAATTCTTGTGCTAGAGGAGTCTTATTGAGAAAGCTGGGGCCTAATCCCACGTGATGGAGATTTGGGCCTACTTTTTCTTCTAATAGATGCAGTGTCTCTGATTCAATTCCTAGGTTCTTGTCCACTTTGAGTTGCAGCTTTTTAAGTTGTTTTTACAATATGAGCTCTGTTTACTGAGTATCAGGAACGCAAGTTGTAAGCAGGGCATGCGCATGCCAGCCAATTTTCTGCCATTCTCCTGTTACATTATCAGGATCAAGTCCATATTTTCCAAAATGCCAGTAAGAATATTTTGAGACTTGGAATCCAAAACCCATTTAAATTAAACTCAATTACATATTCTTTTTGCTAGTCTCTCTTCTGAGTTTTAATCTCTTATGTCTATCTGCTTGAAGGCAATTTCCACTTAAATATTTTTGACATCGAAATAGACCCATGTAAACGTAATAACAATATCCTTGAATGACCCCATTTCATCTAAAAGTGATTTTCTCTTTCTACTATTCTAGGATTAAATTTCTTTGTGGTTTTTAAAACATAGAAATTATGAACTAAAAGTTAGAAAACCTACCTGAAATTGCTGTGCTGTTTCCCAGGTAAATTGTTTAGACTTTCTGAACCTCAGTGTTATGGACATCATAAGAAATTGAAATACAAGTCTTATACCATGGCTACTTTGAATGTTAATTTTTTATTCTGTAATAGCTATTTCCTTCTATCCTCTCAGTCGTTTTTCAGTAAATGTTTATCTAATTTACTCTTCATTTTCCAGTCTCATTGCTACATTTCTGACTTCCCATGATCCCATCTTATTAAAATTGAAGCTGTCCTTATTCCATTCTTGGGCTTCAACACCAGCTTCCATACTGAATTATATGGTTCTTCTTAGTGTCGACCTGTTTCAAACCAGCTTGTGTACCCATGTCATGACTCATATCAAGAGATTTCCATTGCTTATAAGATAAAACTAAAACCTACAAATTGATATTCAAACCTCCCTAAGGTGTACTCTTCCTCTCCTTATTTTTTCCAATGCTTCTTACACAAATCTCTGCTCCAACCTCAAAGAATTCCAGATATTCTTATTTTCTATAAGAATAGTTTCAATCACTTCTTTCTGCAAATTGAAGTTGCTTGCTTTTGCTTAAAGAATAATACATAAGTCCCCAAGGAAGTCCAGTCTGGAGAGGAACTGCATCCAGGAAACCTCTTTCAATCCTTTGAAATTTTATGGGAGGGAAGCCCTCTCTCTCTAGCAGTGCTGTGCTAACTTATAGGACAAAATTGATGACCAGCGTTACCTCAGGATACATACTGCTGATGGTAGTTTCAGGAGTGAGCAGAAAGAAAAATAAGCAGTAAACATTAATTTTATTTCACAACAGCTCCCAAATACATATTTCTGTGTGGATTGAAATATAGGTTCTTTTAAACAACATGGAAATTTACCTCATGGAAAGTAGTGATTAGCCCATTGTTATATATTTTAAAAATGAGCTTCAAAAGTTCATATGATTTGCCCAAGGATTCAGATTGAAAGCAGAGCCAACACTTGAATGCAGATCTCCTGACAGATAAGATTAGAGTTTTAGTTTTAAGTAATCTATATATGTTTCTAAAAACTTGCTATTTTGTATGGAAACAGTATTTGAGTTTGGGGATCATACCTTCTTAATTAGATTCCTTTTAAATAAACATTTCCAGTTATTCTTGGTTACAATGGTATCCCTTCTTCCTGAGCCCTGGTGCCTTTCTTCAAATGACTGGAATTGTAAAGTGGAACCCAGGATGTCAATTGTCCCAAAGATGTCATTACTTTCTCCCTTGCTGTCACACATTTCATCTGTGGATTTTCTATTTGAGGTAGTAGATATTAGCTAGTTATGATGGAAAGCAACTGAATTTCAATCACATAGCATATTAACTACTGATGAGACTTATAATGTTTCACTTTTCAGAGACATTTCTAATTTAACTAGGAACAATCCTGTAACCTAAGGGACCAATTTCGAATGAAATAATGCCAAATGATTTGGTAAAGGGGGGGGGGATGTTTATGAAGTGAGGATTCCTTTAAACCAACAATCATACTGATGGCCTATTTGGCCTCAATCTAAAAAGTTAGACATGGTTTCAATATTTATTTTTTCTTCTGTGTTTCTAATAATTATTTCCATATTGTACACAAAGATAAAGTTGTTGGAATTTTAAAAGCTTGCAGAAAGAGACAGGCTGGTTATGTTCGTATATGCATTAGGTCATTCTAGCATAATTTTTTTTTCAGCGGAAACAGTACATCTCCACTCACCCAATATTTCCAGAGTTAGAGGGGCATTTTCTCCTTGCTCCACATTTCCTGGTGTCAAACATAATTATTTTAACATCTTTATTATTCTCTCTTAAAATGTGTAGCCATTTGGGGATGGTGGCATATATATTTGTGAATAGGTTTAGGAAATGAATGCCCACACTTTAAGTAATACATATCACTTATTTGCACCTCAATAAAAATAACTTCACTAGATCTTTTCATTATGAAAAGTTTTGAGGAAGCAATTACAAAGGCACTAGGAGAGACAGAAGCAAGTGATTTGATGTAGTAAAACATTTAGGAAGAAGAGAACATTGGAACTACTAGAAGAGAATCTTTGTTTTAGTCTTTGAGCAGGCAGAATTTTACTACTGATAATACAAAATGGTGCCATGAAATCAAGAGGGTGACCCAGACAAATCTTTTTGTCAAATAGTATGTTTTTCTGTTCAATACATCATCATCTTTAGTTCTTTATTTTCTCTCAAATAAATTCTCTCAGAGAAAGCACACATTCTGGAAAATAAAATGTTCAAGCTACAAAATGACATCTCAATTACTTGCCCATTCAATCATTCTTACAAGTAAAACAAAATTGATCAATAATGTTTGTTGTAGTGTGCCCCATTAAGCAGCTTTTCTTCCTACTATATCACCATAAAGCTTTCTATTCCCAGAAGGACAAGGATTGAAATAATAACAACAAACATATATCATGGAGAAGGAGAGTGTATGGTCTTTATGCTAATCCTAATTTATACCTCGAAAGCAAATACAGTGAAATGCTGAAAACATCCACTCCTCATTCCTAAAGTTGCTTTCCTCTCTAGAAGTTGTCCTTCCTGAGTTGCATTTGGAGAAAAACATGGTTGGTAACTTGATATCCAAGATGTTTAGTTTGCTCTTGGTTTCTATGGCCTTATTATATTAATTTTGACTGGTCATTTTGTCTCTTAATCTACATAGTTTTCTTTTCTCTTTCCTTGTTCCTCCCACTGCAACATATCTTCTTGTAGCTTTAGCTCTGGTTTTGCATAAGTATCAGGAAATGAATGTATACTTGCTAGGTGACCCCCAAATAATTTTCTTTTTCATTCTTTCCATCTTTCCTTTCCTTTCCCATTCTGATCCAAACATATTCTTTAGCACAATTATAAACATCATAATTGCAAAGCATGATTATCTGGTTGATTTTTGTGACTACAGTGATGAGAGCAGATAATAATATTAATATTATATATCATAATTATATGTTAATAATAATATTATCCTCATTTCATGGTTTATTTTTAGTGCTTTCTCTTCTGTCTTCATTTTTTAATTCCCCTTCCTCTGGAACCACAGTCTTTTAAAGTCATTCCACCCATTACCAGCAATGCAGTGAAGGATCAAGAAATGACTTTTGAATCAAGGAGTTATTATTGCATCCCATCTTATCCTTGCCGTTGGTCCATTGAATTCTATCCCTTACCAGCCTCTCCTTACCCCTTATGAATTGTGTAAGCTCTGTGGGAATATTATATCCAATGTGGTCCATATTGATTGGGCATCTATAAGGTGTCACATATTGAAAATATAACAATAAAAAATCAATAATCTTGCTATTTTGATATTTCTATCAAGTAAATGCATTCAGTTAACAAGTAATATATATATATATATATATATATATATATATATATATATATATATAGTATGCAAGTTGGGTATCAATATAAAGAGGGAAAGCAGGAAAAATAGGTAGGGAATATTGAAAGAGATTGAAATTTAAGGTGGTCTGTGACTTCCACATTAGGAAGGTGTATGTTATGGTTGGAATGTGGTTTACTTGTTTAATGATTTTCCTCAAGAGCCTATTATGATTGAGGAATCAGCCCCAGGATAGTGCAATTAGGAGGTGGTAGAACCTTTGGAAAGTAGAGCTTGGGGGAAATCCTTGGGTCATTGGGCATGTGGTCTCAGAAGGAATTGTGGGATCCATGTTTCTAGCTTTCTGTTTAGTGGCATGGACTTTTCCACACACACATACTGCTGCCATAATGTGACTACAGCCAGGAGTCTGGGCCAATGCAGATGCCATGGCTTTGAACCTGCAAAACTGTTAACTAAATCAACCTTTTACTTTTATAACTTTAGCTACCTCAAGTATTTTATTATAATGAAGCAATGTTGTCTAATACAAAAATTTGGTTCTGAAGAGTGGGGTTAATTACTAATAACTATAACTTAATATGTGTAGGAGTCATTGAAATTGATTTACAGGAGAAGATTGGATGAGTTTGGAGGAGTGGGTAGAAAAAGTCTAGAATTCTGTGATCAGGGTGCTATGGGCAATTATGGTGAGTACTCAAAGGACGGAACTTTTGATAGACATGTGGATAGTAAGGACCATGTTGACCAGTTCTCAGCCACAAATGAGGATTCTATTGGATGAAAGACCACTCTTAATACACTGTGCCAAAGAACTTGCCTACATTGTGTCCATGGCCTAAGACCTTGTGGAAGAATAAACTTAAAGGTGATGGGCTAGTCTATTTAACACAAAATTCACACAGAAAAGTATTCACGTTGTGACATGGGTGATAATGACTGGTTTTAGCCAAATTTACAAAGACAAGGAAACAAGCAGAAAGATTTAGAAAATTTTTAGTCTGATGAGGAAAGCAGCAAAGGAAAGGAAATGTGAACAGGTGCAATGGGGAATATGGAGTAGTTCACATGTACTCTACTGGGTTCTCAAAAGGAGATTGCTATAAAGGGAGCAGGTTTGTTCGTGACTTTCCTTTTTCTCTTTACTCCTGTCCATGTTCTGACTGTTTGTTCTCACACATGTTCCCACTAGGATTTGTAACCATACGCCAACCTTGTCAGAGGCCAAAGCAGTGGAATCACCTACTCTTGGACTTTAAACCAACAAAATTGTGAACAGAAGTAACCTTTTATCTTGATAAGTTAGCTACCTCAGGTATTTTGTTGTAGTAATGCAAATCTGGCTAATACAATTCCATTTGAAGAATGACCTGAAGAAGTTGAGGCAACGAATTGTGTGTGTAATGAGAGATAATAGCAAACCTAAAGGCTTGAAGAAAGAGTTTTCCTGGGTCATCTGAGCAAAACCAAAAAGTGTCCGTAACTGGATTAGAGTAAATAAAGGAGAGTTCTGTCATTGAGATTCTTATGCCATTTGTGTCCCCTTAGTCAGCTTGATGCCATAAAAATATACAAAGAATGTTTAAAACAACAGACATTTGTTGTTGTTTTTTTTTTTTTTACAGTTCAGGAGGTTGGGAAGTATAAGATTAACTAGCAGATTTGCTTCCTGGTGAGTGTTCTCTTCATATTTTACAGATGGCTGCCTTCTTGCTTCCTCTTCACATGGTGGAGAGTGACGGAGAGAGCTTGTTAGTGCTCCTCTTCTAAGGCTACTGAGCCTACTGTATCAGGGTCCAACTTCATTTAACCTTAGTAACTTTCTCATAGGCCCTGCATCAAAATGCAGTTGCCCTTGGGGTTAGGGTTTCAACAGATGAATTTTATAGGTCACAATTTTGTTCACAGCAAAGCACAAAGGAAGAAAGGCTTCTCTGAGAGACCCTAGAGTTCTATCCCTCTGGGCTTCTCTTTACCAGGCAAATAGCTATTGAATAGCTCTTGCAATTCCAATGGCCAAGAGGCTGGAGGGCATCTTGTGTCTGTACTCAGAGATTTGCCAGGGGCCATTTGTACACATGTATAGTCAATAATGAATCAGTTAAGCTCATATTTATTCAAATACCTGAAGTGTCCTATTCAGCATGCACTCCTGTTCTGTGTTTCTTATGGCAGGTCTTGATTCTTCTTGCTAAAATGTACGTGAGAGAAAACAATACCTTTCTTTTCCTCATCCGTCACAAGGGTCATGACTGATGCCCTTAAAAAAAAAAAAAAAAGATTAGCAAGAGACAACATAACACATGTATTTTACCAAGGTTTTACATGACACAAGAGACTTCCCTTTCGAGAACCAGGGGAAATTGCCTATTTTTCCGCTCAACTTTAATGAGGAATGGAAAATTTTTTGAAGTATTATTGTAAAAACAATGGATAATCAAATGGTTAGAACTTTGACAGAGATGGAGAGAGGAACCCCGCAAGGCCTGCTTGCTTAGATTGCTCTTGGCCTCTACTTATAGGCAGGGCCTATGGAATATAGGTCTACCGTCAAGTGAGGTAGGTCAGAGAATTATGGTACAGATTGCTCTCACACAGAAACACAGGTGGGGATGATGCGCATCTATAATCCCATCTAATTGGGAGGCTGGGATATGAGGATCACACATTTGAGGGCAGCTTAGACAACTTAGGGAGACCCTATCTCAAAATTTAAAAAATAAACTAAAAGGACTGGGGATATAGCTCAGTGGTAAAACATCCTTGGTTTCAATTCCCGGCAATAAAAAAAAAAAAAAAAAAAAGAGAGAGAGAGAGAGAGAGAGGAAAGAAAGAGGTCAAATGACTGGTATGCTTCTGTAGTTTTCTCAAATGCGAAGGTGCCATCTATGACAATATCATGTTCTGAGGCCCAAGATGCACAAATCTTAAGAGTCATGTTTTATTATTATTTTTCTTCGTAACTGCAATTCCCAGGTCAGGATATAGATTATGGTGGAAATTCAGTAATAACTTCAGCTACAAGGATATTTTACTTCTTCTTTCTTCATGAAGAAAGTCTTCATAGCCAAGATACAGTGAAAGATTCAAACAATACAATTAGATCCCTACATGTGCTCTTAATCTCGTCTGTGCATATTTATGTGTGTATTTGTGTGTACATATAACACAGCAACAGCTATGACAGAAGCAAACATTTATATATAAGATGATTTTTCTGTCCAAGATATTATGGTGATCATTCCAAAATTGTGTTTTCTCAAGGATAAGTTTGGATAAATAAAAACGCTCCATGAATATTCAGCTGTGCTTTTGGATTGAGATCTCCACTGTTCTGAATAAATTCAAAGAGCATTTCCACATTTAAGGTTCCATTCTATCTTGAAAGGCTAGCTCATTGTACAGAAGAGTTTGATTTGTTGATTCTTTTAAGGCAGGCTTGTGAACTACGTCAAAGATATCAGCTGGAGAACTAGTGGCGTTGTAGGCATGCTGTATGCCTTTGAGCATTTTTACAGAGATAAATCTTTTCACTTTTGAAATACGGGAGAATCATTCTTATCTTTTTTTCCCCCTAGCAATCAATCTGCTATAGCATGAGCCAATAAATCTATTTATAATTTATAAAGTGCACGTCATTTGTCAGATTTCTACATGTGAAATACTTTTTGAAAACCTAATATCAGAGTGACCAACCTAGTTTCTGAAAGAAAATTGGAAAAAAAGATAGTTCAATAACCGTCAAAAGTACCAGAGGTATTTGACTTACAAAATGAAATAAGTTTTTGTCCTATTCCTATCATAATCCAATTAAGTGACTTTAGTCAAGTCATTTCTCTGTTTTCTTGAAAGTTTTATCTGGAAAAAATGATAAATGATATTAATCTCATGATGTTGTCATTTCTGTGCCTTTGAATAAAATAAATATTGTAATGTATGAAATGACATAAACTGAACAACACTATTCAAATATAATGTATTTTTAAACATCCAGAGTAGAAATCTCACCCATGATAGCTTTGAAAAAGTTCACCATCTTATTTTAGGGGAAGAGAGATAATTCAAATCTCTGATGTAAAATATAGATCCTGAAAATGGAGAGTGGTACATACTAGAATATTAAAGGTTCAATTCTGGAGAAGAAAATTATTGTGCATAAAAAAATGCTACCAGAACTTTCTTTATTTAGTTTCTAAACTTCCCTTGTACACTAGAAGTGGGACTGGACAGACATCTGGAATCACCCATTATCATGACTATGATTTGGCATCTCCCAGGATGGTTCATATTAACGTATCCCTGGATAGCAGAAGTCATCATGTGCTTTCATAGCATAACTTGCACATTTTGGAAGGCATTTCTGAGAACAGATTTTTTCGACAATGAGCATGCCAAAGACTTGACATGAAAAGTACTTACGCCTAATGTCTGTCATTCTCTCTCTGCCAGTTCATCTTTCCTGGTCTGGCCCTCTGCCACACTGGCACCTGAAACGCAGCAAACAATGTCACTGGATGCTGAAGGTGTGACCGTAAGTTGCAGTTATCTTCCAAGCAATTACCATATGGTGTGCAATTCAGCTATTCATTTCCTTGTTCGATGAGAGAATAAAAACAATGACAATAATGCCATTTAATAATGTATTTTATCTTTATGGCCTATTTTATTCTCATATTTCTGTGCCTTTGAATAAATTGATGCAGAGAGGACCTTAGGCAAGCATTAAAGTTTAGTCACCTCTCCAGAGTGGGAGGCTATTATATATAAAACAATTCTAAAGCAGACTTGATGAAGGAATGAGGGAGATTAGCATATTGAGACAGGATTAGGGAGAAATTTAAGAAAAAATAAATTACCAAGCGAAGCCTGTCTTTATACAAAGCAGGTCCTATGTCCACTCTTAAATTTTTTACTATCATTCCTGAGAAATATTCTATCGTATTTATAGAACAAAATAGAAGAAGAAATACCTTCTGGAGGCAGGATGTTCTCATAAATATGCCTTGAGCTTTCTACCAACTCTCAGATTCAGCTTCCACCACCGTCAATTTTATGAAACTGTAACACATTTTCCCCAATTTGCAAATCAGATCACTGAACCAAACTTCCTAAGTAGTTAAGTCTGAGATGTTATTCAAAGTGTATTCATCCAAGAAACATTTGCTGGGCAGCACTATGTTTGAAAATTCAAAGATTTCCTAGGTTTTAGTCCTGGCAAACAAGACTTTGCATCATCATGATGGAGACTGAAAATTAAAATTAAATTGGATTATGATCTAACATAAAAGGAACCACGGTAAAGCAAACAGTATGTGTGGGTATCTGTGAAATCTTCTTGCAGGAGATTATCACTCTGGTTCATCTTATAAGGAATGAATCACATAAGAGGAGAGGATGTTTCTCTTGTCAGAAAACAGTTATGGAGGCTTGATCTCCTTTACAAATTCAGGCAACTAAAAAATTTAGGATAAAAAGTGTTTTAAATATTTTATCTTTTTTATTTTTTAAAATAACTGTCTCAAGTGGGAGATGCAGGCATTTTATGGAAATAGATGTGATATGTCTGGAGACCAAGTCACCTGCCCAAGTTCAACTCTGATTATCAAGAAAAATCTAGTCTTAGAAATGCAGTTTTCAGATTTTTTCATTCAGTGCTCTTTGTAATGTGCTACCTTGTATGAATTCATATTCAGAGAGGATGAGGAACTATGATAAAAAGACGCAGGATAACTGACACAGAAAATAGAAGAGGTTTTGAGAAATCCACGGAAAATAATGGAAATTATTTGTCCTTAGTGAAATCTGCCAAGAATGTCTTCCTTGCCTATGGCCACTGTGCATTTCTATTTTCTTACTTGCAGTATAAAAATTAATCTCAGTAAACTCTTTCATATTATAAGCTCTAGTAAGTGACTCTATGCTTTTTTGTAACAGATGATGAAAACATTACATTCATTACAATTTCACAAAGTAGTATTTGCTAGCTTTTATGTACAAAATATTTTGGCATTTCTAGAAAAAAAATATATGAAAAGATATTCAGCATCCTTAGCAAATAGGGAAATGTAAATCAAAACTACCCTGAGATTTAATATCATTGCACTTAGAATATGAAAATCATCAAGAATATAAATAATAATATAAGCTGGCAAAGATGTGGGGGGGGGAGAACACTTATACACTGTTCCTGGGATTGTAAATTAATACAAATAATAAAGAAATTAGAATGGGGGTTCCTCAAAAGATGATGAATGGAACCACTGTATAACCCAGCTGTACTACTCCTCAATATTTATTTAAATCTTCTAAAGTCAGCATGCTATAGCAATACATTCATATCCACGTTTATAGTGTGGGAAGGTCACAAATATGGACATGAAACTACCCCTTCCTATGTAGGTGATCATATAATAAGAATATTTTCTCATAAGAGAACTGGGTGACATCTGCACAGGACCCTGAGATTTATTTATTCATGTAAGTGTACATTATAGCCTACTTTCTTCCATGAGGCTACAATGCAGACTTCTTGGAAGAAGAATATTTTGATATGAAATCTAAGATAAAACCATTATTTTAATGTTTTAGAGTTCCAATGGATGCAGAGAGAAGGAAAAACAAAGGAAAGGCGAACAACAAAGAAAGCCTAGGTCATATTTTTATAGAGTCAGTGAGACTGTTAATATGCTGAATGATTCAACTACAAAACTTAGAATGAAGCAAGTTTGTATTCCAGATAGTCATTAGGAATTGCAAACTATGGCTGTGTCAGGATTTGCTTATTTTCCTTCTGAATATATTCATTTATTTGTGGACATATAAATATGTGATACAATCACTATACATGAAGTCACATATATATAAATCATTGGAAGGGTTTTAATTCCAATTTTATAAGTGAGAAAACTGATGTCTGAAAACTTAGGGTCTCCTCCAAAGTAATGTAGATCCTTCCTTAGCAGCAGCAGAAATGGGCTATCAACCCTTGTGTACTATCCAGCCTCTGGAGTGGCATTTGGCACAGGAAAAGGACTTTAACATGGCATAGAACTTGTTTTAAACCTCATCTGATTCTTTATTTCTGGTCTTCTTCGCCAGTTAACATATTGCATCCCTCTTTTCATGTTAGATTTTCACTTTCCTGAGCTCCCAGGTCTATTTTTTCAAAACTTTGAGCCACTGCAAATGTTCGTCCTCCTCCAGGAAGTTCTACCTTTGCACGCATATTCACATACAGCCCGGATCCTGTGGAGGAAAGAGCTGGGATGTGAGGGAACCCTGACCCTAAGTGAACAGGCCAGGGGTTGGGGGGAAGGGACCGACTAGGCAAACCTTGAACTGGATGACATCTGGACAGAACCATGAGATTTATTTATTTATGTAATTATACATTATAGCCTGCTTACTTGCAGAAAAGGATTTGAGTCAGCTAGCTAGAAGTTAAAATACTTGGAAAAATCCTATTTTGAAGTTCTTTGATGTGAAAATTATACTGCACGAGTTGGCGCACCGAGAGTTTCTCGTCTTGATTTCTGCCTCCATGTCTGATCCATTTCAGCAGCGCAATTGCTTGATGATTTTTTTTTTTTTAAAGAAAATTTAACTGAAGAACTCACATTCTCAGAAAGGCTTTGATTTTACTTTGGTTTGTGCTCAGGGCAAAGATTTTAGCTCTGGTTTTACCATCCACAATCAGAAATTCACTTTAAATAAAACGCAAGAGGAAATCAATGTCCACTGTCTTGGCTGAAAATTAAATGAAAACAAACATTCAGGATGAACTAAGCATCCCAGTTTCTGTAACTAAACTCGATCAAAGGACCAAATGTGAGGAGCCCAGGGGTATCTAGTTAGGAAATGACCACAGGCTAGTAATTAGGGAGCAGAGATAGTCTTCCTCTCAATTGCTACCACTAGTGTATTGTGCGTGAGTTAGAGATCTTAAAGTTTCCTATCTCTACCTAGTGGTCATTTTCCCATGCTTTAAAGCTGTCTCTTCACATGCCCCCACCCCTTTTGTGCTCCTGATATAATATATTTTTCCTGAATAAGATTTACAATGCCTTTATATAAAAACAAACTAAAATATAAATCAATTTCTGTACTAAATTCTGCCACAATTTAGTTATTTAACTTAAAATGTAATTTTTTTAATGGAGACTTAAGAAGCATGATTTTCAGGGGCATCTAAAAGATGCAGTAATAAGTAATTTGTGGATATTTTATTTAAAAGAAGAAACAACAGATGAGGAGCGTTCCAGAACAATTCTCTCCTAAAACACTCACAAAGAAAAGAAAAACAGCCCCCCCATTGGAAAATTAAAGAACAAGTTTGGAATTTTAGAGCTTATCAGAGATAAAATAAGGATTCAACAAAATATCTGAGAAGAAGAGGTAAGACCAAGACTTGGAGAAGAGAGACAGAAAACTAAGGAGCTATGAAAAAAAATCATTTGAACTTGGACATGAGTTAAAATAAATCCAGTTAATGTGACTCATGTGCTTAACTCTAGGTATTATTATTATTATTATTATTGCAATATGAACTTAACTTCTGAGTTCCTGCCTAATTCATGCTTACATTCTGCCCTTCTCTGGGATAGGCACTAGGTTTTAATTCATCCGAAAATGCCCAGGCCAAACTCCCCAAAATATCTTCACTGAATAGAACTTGTGCTTTTAAACATTCATTCATTCCATGGTGTGTTCCATATAGAGCTGTGTTCACAGCTTTTCCTCTTCCAACTTTTAAGGAGAATTTTGGAAGAGCAGATGGAAAATGCTGAGAATTGCTATGATAGTTCAGATTAGCAAGAATAGGAAGGAAGAAAAGCCAACTTGGAGTGGAGTTTACAAGAAATAAGAAATAGAGAAGGAATCGATGGTGAGAAAGCATAAAGAATAAAGGAGAAAAGAGTCTTTGGGGCATGTGTCATGTGTCAAAGAACTTAAATCTCCCTTTGGTATGTAAATTTTCACCAAGATTTTTCCAAAGTCATATTTTGTGCTGTATTACTGAATCACCACACAGGATTAATAACTTTGAGCAGAAGAGACATTTTTACAACTTTCGTGAAATTTGAAATACAAACATTTAATGACCACTCCACTGGAATAATCACAAAGTTGTATTAAAATTGTAGGCATGTTGTAAGTCATTATCTCATTTAATATTGGATGTCATTTCTCTTATAATCTGGATGTGTATTGATTTGAAGGCATGCTCAATCTGAGGGAAATGTTAGCAAAACCCAGCTGGTGAGTGTGGGTCCTAACTCCAACTTTTTTTTTTTTTTTTTTTTTTTTTGACATGGAGTCAAGTTACCCAGGACTTTGAACTCCTGAGCTCCAGTCATCTTGATGCTCCATACTCCTTAGTAGGTGGGGTTGCAGCCAGCCTGCCTCCGTGCCCAGCTTTGTCCTGTATCTCATCTGTCCCTCATGAGAAAAGAACGACTCAAAAATTAAAAATCAGACCATTTTGATTTCAGCCTATAAATTATCTTTTTCTCAGACTCAAGCAACCACTTTAGTCCATGATTCAATCATTTTGATTTGTCCACTGCAATTAAGTAAATTTTCCACAGCATTGAAAAACCAGTAACACAGAAGCATACCCACTTTTGTTCTCTTTGTGACACAGCATAGACTTTACAAACTGTATTTTACAGTATGTTGAACCCTAACAATGATGGTTTCAATCAGGTGGCATATGCTTTGTAACAGGTTAATTGATAATAATAAGAATGACCAGGATAGGGGCTGGGGTTGTGGCTCCGCAGTAGAACTCTTGTCTAGCATGTACGAGGCCCTGGGGTTGATCCTCAGCACCACATAAAAATAAATAAATAACATAAAGGTATTGTGTCCAACTACAACTAAAAAAATAAAATTAATAAAAATATTTTTTAAAATGACCAGGATAAAGCAATTACTATGTGTCAAGCCCTATAGGGGGATTTTTGAAGCATTCACACATTAAATCCTTCCTGTAAAAATATGATTTAGATGTTATTATTACCAACACTTTACAGAGGAAGAAATTAAGTGAAATGAAGCCTTTTAACTTGCTTATCATTTTTCTGCCGTTGGCAGACCCACATTTCAAACCAAGGCTTTGCATCTTCGGATTATTATGATTTAATTCACTTTCTTATTAATAAATCTATCGAGCTTAGGACTATTATCACTCTTACTCTAAGAGAACAGGTAGTCAGTTGGTTGATATGCACTAATGTGTTTAAGGAGGGTTTTGGTTTTTGCCAGTCCCATTTTCCCCAATAGTCGTTTCTACTTCTCTTTGTATTTTAGCAATGGCGTATTAGAGAACCTTTATGTTAAGCTCAGAGTTGGTAAAAGCACCTTCATGTAATTTCCTCAATTGAATCTTCCTATTATCCAGCTAGTGAGGTGGCTACCATCACCCCTTTTTGTCAGTAATGGGATCTTATTGTTAGAAAGTTTAGCTGTGTTATATACTGGACTTTGTTCAGCCTAGAAGCACACCACCCTTATTATTACTATTACTATTACTATTATTATTGTCATTGTTATTATTGGACTCTGTCCCCATATCACATTGAATTACTTGATTCAATATCTTTTAAGAACCTACAGTCTGGGAAATATTCTAATGAAAAGCCCATCAAAAGGCAAAATGATGACTAAGCATGAAGCAAGTATTGTAGAAAAAATATAATTTTTTTTACTTAATATAGCCCCAAATTAATACATTAATACAGCCTCATTTTACAAAATGAGGATCAGTTTCAAATCATGACTATTTTGTTTTTTTATCAACAAAGTTTGATATAATAATGAACTTGATTATGAATTATATCAGTTTTATTAACTGAATCAGATTATTAAGTCATGTGTTGATCATGATGAATTGAAGACTCAGAATTTTTTTTCCTAAAACACCAAAAGCAAATATTTTAGTTCCTGATTCAAATATAGACAGAGGAAAATTTTCAGGAATGCCCAATAAGCAAGGAACAGAAAATTTTTATACACCTAACTTTTTCATCTGACGAGACAAATTAACCTTGTATGATAGAAATTTTTGTCCATGACACACACCTCACAAAAGAGATTGTTTAAGTGAGAAAATAACCTTGATCCTAAAGAAAACAAAATGAGACTTTTTCAATCCTTCATTATTAGGTTAATTTCTCAAATAAATGTTTTAATCTGCCTAGCAGTTAAGAGAAGTGGAGATCAAAATAAATTCTACCACATTTGCAATACCCCGTCCATTGTATTTCGGTTCTAGAAGTCCAAAAATTTATCTGGTCCCTTTATCATCTAAATTGAAGAATTTAGCAGAATGTGAGGTATGAAAACTATCTTAGCTCTTATGCTTATATTTATCTAAAACAATATGAAATTAAATTAATTTTCCATTGTTTGGAGGATGTTTGTGTGCCTATGCATGGCTACAGAGATAGTCAGGTAATAATTAGGGTAAATCAGGGTAAAAAAAAATTATAGTAATGGAGTCAAGCAAATCCATTTAAGCAATTACAGCAAAAGTTAAAATTAAATAAATTATTTGTTTGTAAGGAGTATGTCTATAAACTTATGGGGAATCATAGATCTCTTATGAATTATTATTAACTGATTTACTTGAAAGTCAGATGAATATTATGACCCTTGCTGTGAGTAAGGGAGAAATACATATAGAATCAAGTAGTTATTTTAGAATGTTTGGTGGTATGGAAAAGAAAAATATTTAGTTATGGGCCATAGAGATGTATTTTGGTATTGAAGCACAGAATGATTCAGAGATAGAGTGAACATAACAAAACTTAAAGAAGAAGAAGAAGAAGAGAAATCTGGTGTGCATAGTAGAAGCTTCTAAATAATTTGACTTTTTAAAAATTTTTTTATTTGTTTTTTTATTGTTGGTCATTCAAAACATTACATAGTTCTTAATATATCATATTTCACAGTTTGATTCAAGTGGGTTATGAACTCCCATTTTTACCCCATATACAGATTGCTGTATCACATCAGTTACACTTCCATTGATTTACATATTGCCATTCTAGTGTCTGATGTATTCTGCTGTCTATCCTATTCTCTACTACCCCCCCTCCCCTCCCTTCCCTTCCCCTCCCCCTTTCTCTCTCTACCCCCTCTACTGTAAATCATTTCTTCCACTTGTATTATTCTTCTCTTACCCCTCCTTTCCTCTTATATGTAATTTTGTATAACCCTGAGGATCACCTTCCATTTCCATGCGATTTCCCTTCTCACTCCCTTTCCCTCCCACCTCTCATCCCTGTTTAATGTTAATCTTCTTCTCAAGCTCTTCGTCCCTACCCTGTCCTTGGTTACTCCCCTTATATCAAAGAAGTCATTTGGCATTTTTTTTAAGGATTGGATAGCTTCACTTAGCATAATCTGCTCTAATGCCATCCATTTCCCTCCAAATTCTATGATTTTGTCATTTTTTAATGCAGAGTAATACTCCATTGTGTATAAATGCCACATTTTTTTTATCCATTCATCTATTGAAGGGCATCTAGGTTGGTTCCACAATCTTGCTATCGTGAATTGTGCTGCTATGAACATCGATGTAGCAGTGTCCCTGTAGCATGTTCTTATTAGGTCTTTAGGGAATAGACCGAGAAGGGGAATAGCTGGGTCAAATGGTGGTTCCATTCCCAGCTTTCCAAGAAATCTCCATACTGCTTTCCAAATTGGCTGCACCAATTTGCAGTCCCACCAACAATGAACAAGTGTACCCTTTTCCCCGCATCCTCTCCAGCACTTGTTGTTGTTGGACTTCATAATGGCTGCCAATCTTACTGGAGTGAGATGGTATCTTAGGGTGGTTTTGATTTGCATTTCTCTGACTGCTAGCGATGGTGAGCATTTTTTCATGTACTTATTGATTGATTGTATGTCCTCCTCTGAGGTTTCATATCACTGATACCTAAGGACACTCAGTAACTGACACATCTCCATTTCATCTCACACAGGGTGAGACTGGCTTCAAAGGCAGTTTGACTTTTGTTAAATGCAGGTTGTTACAGGAAAATCACAGTAGACAAAGCTGCTATTTAGAATTTGAACTATAAAGGAGCTCAGAGAAAAATTTATAATATGATTTTCTCCATTTTATCTCATTCTGAACAAAAGTCATGCTTCCTTGCTCTTCTGTGTGGCTATCTGGTGGCTATGTGGGCTCTGGTATCATGCTCCAATAGTAATTGCCTTTGGATTTCATTCTGAGACCTTGCGTTTCAACTACTTATATACTTAATTCTGTTTAGACTGGAAAATTAACTTCAAGACTAGTGTATACAGATGTGTGTGCATGTGTGTGTCCTGGAAGTGTTAGTGAATTGATGAAAATAATGGAAAGAGAAGCATGCCAACATATAAAAGAAAATCAGGAAGAAAGAGTTGAATAAGACATATTCTGTAGCTCAAAGAAGCAATGCTTTGCTTGTCTCAGGAAGAATTACAAGTTACCTTTGGGGCGGGGGAGAGGTGGAACTCCAGCTGCTGGACAAGGCATGGGGGGGGGGCAATTGTGCTACCACCAAAGGAAACTTCAGCAGGTCCCTTCCTTTGTGCTGAGCTACTGCAGCAACCAATGACCTCACCAACTCAGAAATAACAAAAGATTGCTAGATTAGCCATTCCGATTACATTGATCAGTAAATTCAATATAATGCAAGCTTATCTGACTTTTAACACCTCCCCTGACCCTTTCATTGACCAATGTTTAACTATAGTGATGGTCATGACTATTAAACATGCGAAACCAACACAGATCATCAAATTTTTCCAAAATATTTTAAAATAAGAGTTTTTGGATAACTTAGTATTTAACTTAAACCATGTTAAAGGGATGAGAATGTATCTACATAACTCCATTCATGAGAATATGTTAAGTTAATACTTTAATGAAGAGACCTCTTATAAAGTTAAGATCAGGGTACAGGAGAAATGCCAGGATTGTAAGTCAATTATGCTAGATCAAACTGTGTTCCCAGAAATACAGTCTGATTAGCTAGAGAAGTGGAAGTTTTAGGATAAACTGTCAAACTTGAAATGAAAACTCACTTGTACTGTCAATCATTTTAAAATAATGATTGAATTTAAAGATCAAAATTACTATTCAGGAATCCATAATATGGGCTCCAGAATAACCTCTCATTTATGCAAATATAGGAGAAAGACTGGTTTGGTGAGTTCACATAGGATCCATTTATCAGAAGAGCCTTCACTTACTTTAATGTTTTACTGCTTGCCTTTTTGAAATCCTTAACTTATGAGCAAATTCGTAATTCATATCGAATTCAGCCCTGAAAATTTCAAAATCAAGTTTGCATGGACTGGGGTGCTAGAGAAAAGGGATCTCAATATTGAAACCATAATTAATTTCAAATTATAATTTCTAAAACAATAAAATGAGCTTCACAATCCTTAGCAAGAAGAGTAAGCAGGTGGCATCACTATACCAGACCTTAAACTATACTGCAGAGTAATAGTAACAAAAAAAAAGCATGGTATTGGCACCAAAATAGACTGGTAGACCAATGGTACAAAATAGAGGACACAGAGAATAACCCACATAATTGCAGTTATCTTATATTATACAAAGGCACCAAAAACATACATTGGAGAAAATATAGCCTCTTCAACAATTGGTGTTGGGAAAACTGGAAATCTATATGCAACAAAATGTAATTAAACCCCTGTCTCTCACCATGTATAAAACTTAGATCAAAGTGGATAAAGAACTTAGGAATTAAACCAGAAACACTGAGCCTATTAGAAGGAAAAGTAGGCCCAAATCTCCACCATGTGGGATTAGGCCCCAACTTCCTTAATATGACTACTATAGTGCAAGATTTAAAATCAAGAATCAAAAAAATGGGATGAATTGAAACTCAAAAGCTTCTTCTCAGCAAAAGAAACAATCAGTGAGGTGAATAGAGAACCTACATCTTGGGAGCAAATTATTACCACTCCCACACCAGGTATAGCACTAATCTCTAAGGTGTGTAAAGAACTCAAAAAGCTAAACACCAAAAAACCAAATAGCCTGATCAATACATGGGCCAACGTACTGAACAGACACCTCTCAGAAAAGGATAGACAATCAATCAACTAATATATGAAAAAAATGCTCAATATCTCTAGCAATTAGAGAAATACAAATGAAAACTACTCTAAGATTTCATCTCACTCCAGTCAGAATGGCTATTAAGAATACAAACAACAATAAGTGTCAGTGAGGATGTGGGGAAAAAGGCACATTCATACAATGCTGATGGGACTGAAAATTGGCGTAACCAATATGGATAGCAGTATGGAGAATCTTTGGAAAACTGGGAATGGAACCACCATTAGACACAGCTATCCCACTCTTTGGTCTATACACAAAGGACTTAAAAACAGCATACTATAGGGACACAGCCACATCAGTGTGTATAGCAGCATAATTCACAATAGCTAAACTGTGGAACCTACCTAGATATCCTTCAGTAGATGAATGGATAAAGAAATTGTGGTATATATACACAATGGAATCTTATTTAGCAATAAAAGAGAATAAAATCATGGAATTTGCAGGAAAATGGATGAAGTTGGAGAATATAATGCTAAGTGAAATTAGCCAATCGCCAAAAAGCCAAATGCTGAATGTTTTCTCTAATATAAAGAGGCTGATTCATGGTGTGGTTTGGAGGGGAAACATGGGAGGATTAGATGAACTCCAGATAAGGCAAAGGGGAGGAAGGGGAAGAGAGGGGGCATGGGGGTAAAAAAAGATGGTGGAATGAGATGGACATAATTACCCTAAGTACATGTATCAACAAACGAATAGTGTGAAAATACTTTTTATACAACCAGTGATATGAAAAATTGTGTTCTATATGTATAATATGAATTGTAATCATTCTGTTGTCATACATAACAAATTAAAATAAAAAAATAAATTGAAATAAATGAGTAGATAAATAGATAAAATAAGCTTGAAAATATAGACCAACACCTCGTGGGCCTAATAACTTATGTTTGCTTTTAAGGGTAAAGAATTTCCTGGGTTTATTTTGATCTGGTCTTCTGATCCTTCTGGGAAGGGAAAAACAAAATGAGAAACTTGAAATCTTTACCCTAAAACATTGTGTAGTAGCAGTTATATAGTACTGGCTTATTTGGAAAAATTACAGAAATGAAGTTATATAACCTGGAGAGTTCACACTCACTCTCCTTGCATGATGCAAAGAAATTGGTTATTGCATTTTCCAGAAGATTGAATTGTTATAATTACATTACACATTATAATAATATTCAAATAGCTTCAGTGTTTGTCAGGCATTTTTGTTTTATTCTCAAGGGTTTGTTGATTTTATTTTCTCTAAGCCCCTTTAAGCAGCCAGATGAAGTAATATTGTAGACACCCTGGGAAGGGCAGTTCTCTGACATATTAGACACATCAAGACATCATTCATTTAACAACAAATGGAATGATTGTCCTTATATGAGTGACTCTAAGAAGACTTAATTCATTATTCATCTAGACTATATTTGTCAAATTTAAAGAGAGTACCTACTATTAGCATTTTTCTTCGGGGTTGAAGGTCAAAACTAGAACATAATCAGTTTTAAATAAGGGAGTTAAAATTTATTATTTGCTCATCTGATGATCAGCAGAACTATTTTTTTCATCCCCACATTTAGAAATAAAACAAATAAAAAGATACTGTTTTATTACTGAAGCATCTCTTGATATTTCCATTTCTTTTATTGTAATCTCCTTGATTTTAGTATAAGCCTTACTCATGTCTAATGTAGGCTCCTGGCTAAAATTCATACCATATTTCTCTCATTTTCACTTCTTTCCCAGTTATTTTTCACATTGAATATGATATGATCCTTCTATGCCACAAATTTATAAAGTGAGTTCCTACTATTGCAAGAAGAAAATCTCTTCTTCTTTTTTTTTTTTTTATTACTGCTGTTACATTGCTTTTTCTGTCATATGGGAACTTTCTTAGAACTTTCAGAAACACTGGTTTTACAGTGGAGAACAACAAAGCAAATTCCTTATTTTAAAAAACTTCTACCTAAGAGATTAAGAGATTAGTAATAACAATTAACATAATAGCTACATAGTTGCTAGAGATATGACAAAAGCTAAAGGAACTAAAATGGAAGGTATTGACATCAGAAAGATGGTGGAATAGGAAAGCCAAGACTGGAAGAGGTAGTTCTTCCTTCTAATGCACAGACACCACACAGACACCAACTCAAAGCTGTAGAGATTGTGAAGAATCTGGTAAATTTGATTATCACCAAAATAAACTAACAAAGCTCTTGTAATCAACTCTAAATAAATGGATAACCATGAACTGCCTTAAAAATTAACAAAGAATTTAAGATAATTGTCTCAAAAATTTAATGAGCCTCTATACAGCACAGATAGACAAGAACACTAAATCAAGAAAATAATACGTGGATCTGGGAATAGTTCAGTGGTAGAGCTCTTACCGAGCATGCAAAGATACTGGGCTTAATCTCCAGCAGTATAAAAAAAGAAAAAACAATATATGAATAAAATTGGCAATTCAATAAAGGAGTAAAACCGTGTATAAAGAACCAAATATCAATCTTGAAGCCGAAGAGCACAATGAATAACCAAACAAATTAAATTGCTTCAACAACAATCTTTATCAAGTTTAAGAAAGGATAAGTAAACTTAAAGATAGCTCATTTGAAATGATTTAATTAAAGAAACAAAAAGAAAAACAAAGGGTAAAAAAGTAAAAAGTAGCCTGTAGGATTTATGCAATGCCCAGAAATGAGCCAAAACACGCTTTCTGAAAGTTTGAGAAGGAGAAAAGGGAGAATAAGGACAGAAAATGTACTTTGAAGGTATCTAGAAACTTTCCAAATCTAAAAAGAGAAATGGAATCCAGACTAACAAAGTTCACAAGTCTCTAAATAGGTTAATTTTCTAAATGACTATGCTAAAACACTTTATATTTAAATTGTAAAAAGTTAAAAACCAGCAAGCAGCAAGTTTTGTTACATCCAAACTATCTATCCCTCTTTGGAATGACAAAAGTTTCTCAGCAGATACCTTTCTGGTCAGGAAATAATGGGATAACATTTAAAATACTAAGAGAAAAATAAAATGAACAAAACAAAGTTGCCAACTATAATCAATTGCACTTCAGAAAAATTGACAGAGTATTCCACCTAACAGCAGCAGAATACTCATTCTTCTCAAGTCCACACAGAATACTTGCTCAGATAGATAAAGTTAGGTCACACAACAAATATTAACAAATTTAAGAAGGCTGACATCATTCCAAGTATTTTTTTTTTGATACAATGATATGAAGATACAAGTCAATAATAGAAAAATGTTAGGGATTCAAAAATACATGAAAATTAAGTAGCACACTCTTAGACAACAATTAACTTAGGGTTGGGGGTGTAGCTCAAGTGGTAGCGCGCTCGCCTGGTATGCATGCGGCCTCGGTTCCATCCTCAGCACCACATACAAACAAAGATGTTGTGTCTGCCAAAAACTGAAAAATAAATATTAAAAAAAAAATTTCTCTCTCTCTCTAAAAAAAATTTAAAAAGATATTATGCTTGAAGAAAATGAACTAACTTTAAAAAATCAATCAAAATATAAATTAGAAAATACTTTTATACTAATGAAAAAATATATACATAATTCACCAAAATTTATGGAATATAGAAAAAACAGTCTGAATTTATTGTCTCTGGCATGCTTGATACATCGAAAGAAGTTGCCTGTAAAATGTGTCCCTCTGAATATATGTCAATTTCTTCCCTTTGTTTTCTTTCTTTTGTTTTCTGTTTCTAATGATTTAATTAAAATATGCCCGTGTATTTTAGAGGTATGTGTGGTGCTTATCATGGTTGGTAATGTCTGAGTCTTTAGGATCTGTGCTTTGGTGTTAATTATTCGTTTTGAAAAATTCTGTTATTATATCTTTAATATTTCTCTAACATTCTCTCTCTTTTTATGTTTAAATGTAATGACATGTATATTAGTGTATAAATAATGTCCCACAACTTTGTATCATCTTTTCTCCTTTTTAAAAATTTCACTCTCTTTCCCCCTACATTTCAATTTGGATAATATCTGTAAGCTGATCTTCAAGATTTTTGATTCTTTCCTCAGTTTTGTTGAGTCTACTGATGATTCCGTGGAAGACATGTTTTATTTCTGATATTGTGCTTTTAAATTCTATCTCTTACATTTATTTTCCATGTACTTTATCTTTTCCACTGAAATTATTCCTCTGACTTGCCTGTTGTCCATCATTTCCACTGGAGCCCTTAACAAGTACCAAGCGGTTCCAAAATCTTTCTAATACCTAAGTTTAGTTTTAAAAATTGAGAACATTTTCCCCTTTTCCCTTGCTATTTCTACACAATTTTTTAAAACTGAAAATGTCAGGTTAATTAATAGAAACTGAGGTAAAAATGATTTTTATATTTGGTAATGGGTACAAATTCTGCTATTCTCCTAACATAGGCCTTGGGTTTGTCCAGCTAGCAATAGGGCTGGGTTTGAGATGTTTTTGATGCCCTGATTCCCATTTGCCTAACATGACAGTTGCTATGGTGTATGAAGTTGTCTAACATTTAGTGAGCCAAGGTCATGACCTATCCGATAAGTTCAGAATCCCTATCCTAGAAGAGTGGTTCTTCCTTGGATTCATTGTTGAAGTCCTAAGCATGGAGGCTACTGTTTAGATTTTTTATTCCTGTATTCTTTCAAATTCTCTTTTTTGATGCCATGTCCATTTTATAACACCATAGTTCCTATTTGCATACCTTAATTTGCTCCAATTTGGGTAGTTATTGGTATATCAGAACAAAGTCTATTCAGTTTTAAATTTCAGAACTTTTTTTCCTACTGTGCCTTGAAGTGGGTGTCTTTTTTTCATTCCCTTCCAGCAGTCTGTCACTAGTACTTATTTTTGAAGATTGTTAGCTTGGTGGTAGAGGCAGTGAGGAAGTGTATGTTCTCTGTGGTCCTGATTAAGCCTCCACCAGAGAAGAATTCTTTTTCAGGATCTTAGGGGTGTGGCTTTCTCAGTTTCTCTCCTCTCCTCTCAGTTGTGGGTCCAGTTTACAATCCTCCTCTTTTATCTCCTCTTTTTCTTGTAGACACAATAATTTCTCAGCAGTCTCCTAAAAGTAGCAGAACTTGCTCTCCTTTCCATCTCAGTCTAAGGCTTTTGTTCCAGAGTAAAGGAAACAAAGAAGAATCCAAGCAGAAATTCTTGCCCTTTCTGCATGGCTGTAATTACCTCCCCTACCTCTAAAGCACAAAAGATATAATTTTTGGATCTTTACAGGGTTTGTTTCTGCCTATGGTCCCTGTGTTGAAAGCCTATGAGAAAATATAGACCCCCAAATTTCTGGTTCTCAGTATGGTCTCAAGCTGTTCAGTCAATTCGCACTTGTCCTTCACCAAATTGTCACCTCTTCTGGTTGAACTTTTCAACAGGGTCTGTTGTTTCCAATCAGCATGAGAACATGCTAGCGTCACTATCATCCTTGCAGATACATCTTTTTTGATTTTGCAACGGTTGTTTGCTCTCCAACTTTGTCTCTCCAAAAGGATTCTCAAAAAAAAAAAAAAAAGAAAAAGAAAAAGAAAAAAGAAAGAAAGAAAAAGCTCTTTTTTCCTTAAAGATTATAGTGGGGCTGGGGATGTGGCTCAAGCGGTAGCGCTCACCTGGCATGCACGGGGTGCTGGGTTCCATCCTCAGCACCACATAAAAATAAAACAAAGATGTTGTGTCCACCAAAAACTAAAAATAAATATTAAAAAAAATTCTCTCTCTTTCTCTAAAAAAAAAGATTATAGTGATTTTTCTTCAGTCTTGACAACATGGTCAAAAACTCCACAATTCCATATGGCATATTTTAAAATAAACACTAATTATATACATATCAACATGGACAGATCTCTAAATATTAAGCAAAAATTCAATTTTCTAAATGGTATGGAGTATGATAGAAATTATACCACTTAAGATATATGCAGCAATACAACTTAGTGTTTATGTGTACATTTATATTTTGAAAGTATAAAAACAGATTGGAAGGGTATACAGAGAATTTATGATAGTGGTTACTCCTGGGTAAAAGGTAATAAAGTAATTTCAACTTTATCTGCAATGTTCTATTTCTTTTATAAAAAAATTACTTTAATGTCCAACCAGCACATCAAATGAAGTATCCCCAAGGCCAAAAGCATCATTTATTCCTTATGATGTGCCACTATGAGCTTAATTAGTCACTCAGCTATGACACCGTTCTGTAGGCAGAGGATAGACATTTCTTTAATACTCCATACTGTTGAAGCTAGTCCAAATTCACATATTATACACCATATGTGAATATCACGTTTGCTTTACAGACTTTTTCCCCACGAGTGCTTAAATGTCATGTTCATGCTCTGGAATACATTTTTCCCACTTTGAAGCCCACTTGAGTTCTCTGGGGCTGCAGACCCTAAGCCTCCCAAGAAGGTTCAACGTGCATGCTCCCTCCTTTTCTAGAGCTACTTCTTTCTTAGCCTCTTAAAGTTTCTCTCTTTGTAGCCACTTCCATCCCCTGAACAGGTTCCTTCTTTCTGTAGTCATTTGGAGATGCTCTTACACTGTCAGTTCCTGAGGGTCTTTGAAACTTTATGTTCTCTCCCCCTGAGAAAAGCTTTAGCCCCTGGTTGAGTTAGGATAAATGACAGAAAGCCCCTCCATCATTTGTTTTATTTATATAAGTTAGAATAACCTTTCAAGTGAGGTCAATGTTAAATGTCAGTTATATTTCAAAGAAATAGGATTAATTTCTTGTTGAAAACACACATTATGCTTTTGTAAGATATTACTGGTTCTTTTTTTTTTTTTTTTTTAGTTGTCAATGGACCTTTATTTTACTTATTTTTATGTGGTGCTGAGGACTGAACCCAGTGCCTCACACATACTAGGCAAATGCTCTACCACTGTGCTACAACCTCAGTCCAGAAATTACTACTTCTATTTTTCATTTTGACTTCATATAACAATATTGAGTTTCTCCACCTTTCAACATGGGTGTCACTGCATAAACTTCTTCCATTAATGTAATAAGAAAGAGTACCATACCCAATCTATTCTTACAGAAGAGAAAGGACATGCACATTAAGTTCTTACACAACTGTAGAAGATAGAGTTGGAAGCATGCTGGAGAGAATGTATTCATCAGTAAGTAGTAAAAGTATTTCCTCTTTACTCTGTGGTAACAAGTTCCATCTATTATAAGAGGGATGCATGCAAACAAGCAAAGCTCTTAGCAGGACTTCAAAACCTTAAATAAGTGCTAACGTGGCAGTGGAGAACTTGGGGATATACCCAAAGGAAAAACATGAGACTTTGGCCATCATTGAATTACTCTTCTCCAGCAGTATACAAAGATGTTTAGGAAACAGCTGATGATTAGGAAAGAATAGAAAATTATTAGTAGGAAATTTTAAGAATTCCATAAAATCATTGTATTATTTATCTAAAGTTGGAATTATATAACTAGTATAGAAGGACCCTAAGTGCTGAAATTTGATAAAATAATTGTTTCTTTTATTCATATAAGTTAGACAAGTTTTATTTTTGATTTATACTGAAAACTTACCCTTTGAGTTATGGAAAAAATGATGCATGGTTTTAGCTAAAATAAATTAACTTAATTAATATGTTTTAAAGTACTTCAAATATTTTTGCAACAACTTTTAATTTCAGCAACTGTGATAATAACTGTGCTTTGTATGATAAGAAACAGATATTAAATGCTTTAGGAATTGAGAGAAAGTACCAACTCAACTGAGAAAAGACAAATAAACCTGGATTAGCTTCTAGAATAAAATAAATACATAAAAATAAATACAAAAATAAAACCAAAGAGGTTAAGAGGAACATTAATATCAAAGAAGACTTTTCCACTATCTCTTCTGTTGTCCTTTCTGATCAAGGAGTATATGAGGTCATATGAGGATTCAGATATCTAATTATCTACTCTTTAACTATCTAGTTTTACTTAGAACTTCATCTTTGTTATCACCACTCCCCTCTCCCTAAAAAACTAGTAGAAATTAGAAATCCAAAATAAAATAACATGGAAAGCCCTGCTCAAATACACTGGCCTCAACTTGCCAAACCACTGCTGGGGCATCTGTATCTAGGGCCCCCACAGTCCCTCTTATTCCATGCTGGCAACACTATGGTCCTTGCTGATAAGCAGCACATTACATACTGAAATGGATGATGCCTCACTTCTCAGATGAATATCAGGTGGTCACTAATAGGGAACAAGTATTACAAAACAAATACATTTGGTCTCATATCTTTCCCATGAGCCTGTCTTGCCCTTTGCCTCAAGAAATCCAGTCCCATATTTTGCCTGCACTGTCTGTCTTATATAGGACAAGTCTCTGTGCACAGCCCTGCTAGAAGGGCTGAGCACTTACCTACAGCCAAGTCATTAACATGTGTCATGATTTTATTTTTCTGGAGTACAGAGAATAAAATGCAATTTGAGAATGATTTTGCAGTCATCCTGACACCCACACTGTAATCCATGGAGGAAATACACAGGCAGGAAAGGGACAAATAGAGGAAGAAGCAACAAGACAAACCATTTTCCTTAAGTATGAGGAATTGCCAACAAAGAGCCCAATGTGTTCAGCCAATTCATTTCATTGTCTATAATACAATGGGAAGATTCCCAACTGTCTTTAATCGAATGGATGTGCTTTCTCTAGCTAACAAATAAGTCAAAGGTAAGAATATTCCATGATCAGCATAAGGCCATTACTGTTGAAGGGTAAAAATAGAAGATAATTTAAGGCTAATTAATATCTTCATCTTTATCTTAATCAGATATGAGTAAGGAGATACCATCCTCATTTACATTATGGTTATGTTTGTAGGAGACATGATATAGATAACAGTTCTCATGACTCTCCTTGAACTGCACTTGTTATTTGGATTTGTTACCTTAGTAGTTTAAAGATTTTTGTATCAAAATCCAACTTAGAATGTTCACTTCCAATCAAGATGGAGTAAGAGTAGTACCCATATAAAATTAAACAAAACAAAGCTGATAGGTGGGCTGGGATGTGGCTCAGTGGTAGAACTCTGGCCTGGCATGCACAAGGCCCTGGGTTTGATGCCCAATACTGCAAAAATGAAAAAAAGAACCCTCAATATATTTGATATCAGCCAATGAAGAAAACATACGTTGAAGGGACACACTTAGGGATTCAGAAAAGTTTACATGCTTAGATTTTGAAGGGCATATAAGCTCAGAGAGAAGAGCTGCACTGAGGGAAATCTTTGAAAATCTAAAGAGAATTCTGCTGGAGTGTTCAACAAGTACTGGCCTAGGAATATGTGTAAGGAAGTTACATGAGGCCAGATAAAGAATCTCAGAAGCAATGAGAGAGGGGAAAGAACCAACCATCCATACACAGGGTGGGCACCATCACTGCCTTCTTCAGCCAGGGTGGTAAAATTCATAAGTCACAGGATCTCTGACAGTAGTAAGTGGGGGAAAAATTTAGCTCTATGAAATATGCTCATCTTGCTTAAGAAATGTAGCCCAATTGACCAAAATCTTTTAAAATAATTGCATTACCATCCCTCAAAATAATAATCATAAAAATACAAAATTATTCACGACCCAACAGGGTAAAATATATTATTTCTCACACCTGAAAAAAAAATTTGGACTTCTGAAAAAGCAGAAAAATATAATACATTACAACTAAGTCAGAAATTCAACAGGTAATAGAATTAGTTGATAAGGATATTAGTTATTTATGATGACATTCTGTTCAAAAAGCTGGAGGAAACATCAAACACATTAAATAAACACAGAAAACAAGAAAGGGAAAAATTTAACACTTAGAGATGAAAATTACAATGTTTGAGATTAAATAAGAATATATAATGGGTGGGATTATCCAGAACATTAGAGAAGGAAAATTTTTTAAAAAATGGTAAGTTTGAAGATTCAGCAATAGAAAATATCCAAAATAAAATAAATAAAAATAACTGAAAAACATATACAGAGTAGTGAACTGTGGAAAAACCTGAAGTGGTCAGAAAATTTCTAAGGTTAAAGAAAATTTGAACAACATTGTTAATCAACTTGACTTAATTGATGTTTCTAGAACATTTCTCCCCAAAATGGCATAATTCTTTTTAAGTGTACACAAAACATTTACTAAGAATCAATATTATTTTCAGTAAAATAACTCTTCATCAATTTAAATCATATGAAGTATCTTAAAACAGCGTAAATAAATTAGATATGAATAGTAGTAGTAACATTAGGAAACAGCAAACATTTGAAAATTAAATATTATTTAATAATACTTGAGTTATTTATACCTGACTTTTCTTTATAAAGGAAACCCAAATGAAGATCAGAATACTGATAAGAGGCAAAATATCAGATATCAAAATTTGTAACATATAACTAAAGAAATACTTATAGATAAATTTATAGCAATAAATGGCTATAATAGAAAAAAAATGTCTGAAATGAATAGATTCAACTTCTATCTTGTGAAAGAGAAAAACAACAATGTCCCAAATAATAAAAAAAGGAGAGTGATAAAAATTAGGGTTACAATGGATTAATAGAAAGAAAAGAAAAAAATAATTGAGAAAACCAGTAGAACTAATTGTTCTTTGAGTTTATTAATTAATTGATAATCATTACCAGATTTTTAAAAAGCAGAAAAAAAAGACAAAAATTATAATATCAGATATGGGAGAATATTATTATAGTTGATACAGATATATTTTTTTTAAATGAAATAATTTTGTGAATAACTTTACACTAATAAATTCAGTATCTTGCAAAAAATGAATAAATTCTTTGATTGGTGCAAACTGTCAACATTCATCTAAGAAGATAAGTATTCTATCTCTTAAATAATAAAATCATGATTAAAAACTTAGCTTTCTCACATAGAAAATACCAGGTCCAGGTAGTTTACCTCAAGATTGTATCAAACCTAAGAACCAAAAAAACATCTCACACATTGCCTTTCTGAAAATTCAAGAGAAGAAAATATTACCAAAGTCATTATGAGAAATCAGATTACCTTGATACACAACAAAAAAACATTATGAGGAAAAAAAAAAGAACAACTATGGACCAATGTATCTCAGGAAAATTGATGTAATTATTCTTATCAAAATATTTGCAAACCTAATAAAACAGAAATTAATAGGATAATACATCACAAAGAACTGGGATTTATACAGAATTGCAAGACTGGTTTATCATCTGAACATAAACCCATGTGATTTACTGTTAGTACATTAAAAAAGAAAAGTATGTTTATTTCTATGGATGCATAAATTTTTTATCAGTTTAACCATTTATGATAAAAATTATCAGCAAACTAACAACAGATGGAAACTTCTTCAACTTGATAAATAGTTTCACATAAAATATACACTATCATATTTAATGGTTAAAGATCAAATACTATCTTCAAAGGAACAAGGTAAGGATGCCTGCTCTTTCCATTTTTACTCTGTTTCATATTGGAAGTACTTGTCATTGGAATAAGATACAAAAGCATATGACAGGCATCAAGTTTTTTTTGTAGATACAATATGATTTTTATATGTAGGTGATTATATAATTTACAAATAAAAAGGCTTAAATATTCCTTTTATATTTTTTAAAAAATCTTATGTTATCTAATACATAAGATTAACAAGGTTTCAGGATTCTGGTGCAATAAACCCCAAAATCAATTATTTTTTAAATACTATAATAAACATTCTAAAATCAAAATGCTAAATAATACCATTTACAATAGCATAAAGATGGAAAACAGGGCTGAGGTTGTGGTTCTGTAGTAGAGTGCTCACCTAGCATGCATGAGGCACTGGGTTCAAGCCTCAGCACCACATAAATATAAAATAAAGATATTGTGTCCACCTAAAACTAAAAAATAAATATTAAAGAAAAAGATGGAAAACATTCAGTGATGAATCTTATTAAATATGCTTAAGGCCTATCAGATGAAAAATGCAACGTAGTGCTGAACCAACTCAAAATGACTTAAATAAAAAGTTACATATATCATATTCATTCTTTGAAAGATTCAATATTATTAAGATGTTAATTCTCCAGAAACTTTTCCATAGACTCAGTTCAATCTCTAGTAAATTTCCAGGAGGCCTTTTGGTAAACATTTCCAAACTGATTCTAAAAATTACTATGAAAATGGAAAGGTTTTAATAACTGATAATAATATTAAAAAGCTCCAAAAAAGACAATTAATCCCTGAGAATTTAAAACATATAAGACAGGGCAAGGAAGACTGACAAATAGATAAACAAAGTAGAACAGATCAACACATATGTGATCAATTGATTTGCAAAAAAAAATGTGATCAGTTTAATAAAGAAAGGATAGTCATTTTCACCAAATGATAATTGAAGGTATATATGCAAAATAATAATAATGAAACATAGTTCACACTGTTTGCTATATTCAAAAATTAACCAAGAATGTACGATATACTTAAACACAGAAATTTAAACTATAAACTTCTCAAAGACAACTCAGGAAGAAAAGAACCTTTGTGACCTAGGCATAGATGAAGATAATTTAGAGGCAAGAACCATTTAAAGTTTGGTAGTTGAATTTCTCAAAATTTAGAATTTCTAGGGTTTGAAAAACATTACTCAGAAAAGGAAAATAAGGAGCCAAATGGAAGAAAAATATTTCCAAATTACATTATTGATAGAGCACTTGTATATATAATTTATAAAGAATTTCCTGGAATTCAAAGAGAAAACAACCAAATTTAAAAGTTGATCAGTGATTTAAATGGATTCTTTATCAAAAAAAGACAGTTGCGATGTATGGATGACAAATAAGCACGCCAGACAACATCAAAACATTAGTCACTGGGAAAATCTACATGAGCCACCACACACAGATTAGAATACCTGAAATGTTAATACATTGACATAGTGAAGCTTGGCAAAGACATGGGGTAGCTAGAACTCTCTGCAAGTGGGAAAGTCAACTTGCACTACCACTTTAGAAATACACTTCACAAGTTTCCTGAAAACTTAAAGAAGTGTCTACTAATAGCCATACTCCCAAACTTACCCAATTTATACATGCATTTTCACAGAATCATTTTGACACAAATTGGCACAGCAATTTTATTTGTAATAACCCAAACACAGAAATAATCCAAATGTCCATTGAAAAAGCTGAATGGATAAAAACTGTGGTATATTCATACAGAGGAATAATACTCAGCAATAAAATTAGATTAATTAGTGATATGAGTCACATGTTATATAATTATTCTGAGTGAAAGATGCTAAGCCAAAAAAGAGTATATCCTTTATCATTTGATTTATATAAAGTGTTAGAAAAATTTAACTAATTTATATGAAAAGAAATCAGAAGGTGGTTGCTAAGGGAAGGAATGGGGTCAGCAAGTTTTGGGTTAGAAAGATGACAATGGAAATACATGGGTTTACATTTGAAAAACTAAAAGAAATGGATATATTTCTAGGACAGTATAAAATGGTTAGCTTAATGAATAAAAATGAGTGAACAAAATTTTGAAAAAATTAAAAATCTTAGTGTAAACTATCCTTGAATCCTAAAATTCAGATACTTTACTATTGATTGCTAGTAAATTTTAATTAACAAATAATTTGTCTTGTTTGAGTCATTTTTTTTATTGCTGTGACCAAAAGACCTAACAAGAACAATTTTAGATGAGCAAAATTTTATTTTGGAGCTCACAGTTTTCGAGATCTCAGTCCATAGACAGTAGATTCCCCTCCTTGAGGGCCTGAGGTGAGACAGAACATTAGGTCTGAAGTGTGTGGCAGAGCAGAGCAGCTGGAAATAGCCACCAGGAAGGAGAGAGAGAGGGAAGGAGAGGGAGAGAGGGACAGAAAGAGGAAGAAAGGGAGAAAGGCAGATCCACTCTCCAGGGAATAAATATAACATAAAGGCACATAGTTAGTGACCTACCTCCTCCAGCTACATCTTGCCTGCTACAGTTACCCCTCGGTTAATCCCTATCAGGGGATTAATGCACTGATTAAGTTAAAACTCTCATAACCCAATTATTTCAATCTTAACCTCCTTGCATTGTCTCACACATGAGCTTTTGGAGGATACTTTCTATCTAAATCAAAACATCTTTCATATATGTTATTCTGAGAAATAAAGAGTAAAAGTAGCCCAGCTCATTTGTGTAGCCAATATGATTCAGATCCACAATAACTAGATAAAAATAGCAAAATAAAAACCCACACTCACCTTACTTATAAAGGAAATGGAAATTATACTAAATAAAATAATAGGATTTTAAAATTATATTCCATATAAGGAAGATCATAGTAGATAAAATGTTAGTATAATCTGTCTAAATAGTAATATAAGATATTTGAAAGTCATATTATCATCTCAATAAATGCTTTAAAAAGCTCTTAATATAATTCAGTGAATCTCAGTAATAATAAGCTTTTCCAGGAAGCAAATCTTGGTTTCAAAACATTCTATAAATAAAGGAATTGGGAATTTGGGGAGAAAAAGTAGTTGGTAAAGAGACAATGGAAGATGGGCTAGGAATAGCTCACAGAACCAGAAAGTAGGAAGCACTAAGCATAATAAGCAAGTAAAAGGATAAGACATCAAAGGGACACATAAGCCAGCCCAAAAGAACTCCGGTGGCTAAAGCTAAAACAGTTTGAAGCAACAACCACTGTGAAAAATTATGTGTTTTGTTATAACTCAAACTGTAAAATAATTATACAGAAGACTATGTTGATATAACTAAATGATTGAATAAATAAATGGAGAAAAGACAAGTTTCTCTTACAATAAAATTTCAAATTCTATAGTGCAGACTCTCTTCTCCAGATGGGTCACTGAGTCCTCCCTACACCCCTTGAGTGTGAGATGGGCATAGTGTCTTCCTTGTAGAGAGAAGAGCATAACATGAAGTGGAGGAGAAGGGAAGAATTTACCTTCCAGTGGAGAAACCTGGCAAGAGAACCCTCATCAAATGATGGAAGTCAACATCGCTAGTGAGGGCTTGTGGTTTGTACATGCTTCTGGATATGATGTAACAGAATGAGAAGTGCCACTCTCCTCTGCTGTATTCCTTCTCCAAATCCATAACCCCATTCTACCACGAGAAAACAAATCAGGCAGACCTAAATTAAGAAAAACCATCAAGATCATGAAAAACAAAGAATGACTGAAAAACTTTCACCAACCAGAGGAGGTTTTGGAAGCATGGTACCTAAATGCACTGTAGCATTCTGGGCTGGATCTCAACAGAGAATTGACTTTAATGGAAAAACTGTGGACATTTGAATAAAAGCTAGAATTTAGTTAATAAAAATGAGATTGTTTTGACAAACATACCACAGTTATTAAGGTGAAAATCTTAGAGGGGAATATGAAAACCCTGTGCTGACTGTGCACTTTTTCTGTAAACCTAAAATTATTCCAAATGAGCATTTTATTCAAAACTAAAAAGGAAGAAATAATATCCATGAGCTGAACTCCTGTGATTTGTAATTTTTTCTAAATTTATGTTACATTTCAACTAAACGTTTACTTAAAAAAATCCAACATCTTTGTTTGATTTAAAAGCAATTTTCTGCAAGTAAGGAATATAAATGAATGTCTTAATTTGGCAAGGGTTCCATCCCAAAAATTAATTTAAAATTATTGAAAGAAAAAATATTAGGTAAACTCTATTAAGTTTAGGAGCAATATGCAGAGGATGCTATTACCAGTGTTGTTTAACACAACACAATATAGGATGTTCCAGCCTCTGCTATGGAATTGATGGAAATCATTATACAAACAAATGTATTTTTCATTATGCCAGCATGATCTATCAAATATTTATAATTTATCCTAATAAAACATAATAATTCCCATGAAAAATAATTTAATTTCCCAGTAAAAAATAGAGATGTAAAAGCTTGATGTTATGCTTTTGGAGGAGATGCTAGTGTTGACATATTACCTATATGTTAAAAGCAAATTGAAATGAAATTTCAATTGGATTCTGTAGTATGGAGCTTGATAAACCATTGCAAAATTTATATAGAAGAATAAAGTTGCCCTTGAAACAAAGTGAAAATTGAGATGGGGAGAATAACTTTCAGAAATGATGACAAACCACAGTGACACAGCAATACAATATAGGATGGCATTCATACAAAACAATAAATAGCCCAGTTGGGAACTAGAGTAGAGTTCAGAGACAGACCACTTACATATAGTGACTTTGAGAACTTACTGTATAATAAAACCAATGCTTTAATCAGTTGAAAAAATAAAATATATTTCTATGCCTCATTATATGGAAACAAAAAAAAATTAGACACCTAATAAAGACCATTTACAAATGGACTCCTGATGGATTAAATACCTACAGACAAAAGGGAGAACTATTAAATTAGTAGCAGCAAACATAAAAAACATATTTGCAATCTTATTGTGGAAAAACATTATTATTTCTCTATCATAAACTGTAAAATTAAAAATTTGAAGTTTGATTTATTTGAAAATATCACAGACACATTTTAAAAACATAACAAATTGGGAGAAGGTAATATTGATTTATAAAATGGACAAGGGGCTAATATCTTTAATATAAATAATTTCCTGAAAATAAACATGACAGTGGTAATATCCACAGAAGAAAATGTACAGAGGACAACTTCAGTGTGGAAAGAGGGACCTTAGAAACTCATAGTATGCATGGATGCTTGGTGACATAATCAGGCATGTCATGAAATCTCTAGCAGGTCGTAATATACACAAATTTAAAATTACATGTAAACATACTCATTTTGGAAGAAGATTTACCAACAAAAAGTATACTTTAACCATTATAGTGATTGTTGAAGCAGAAAAGAATGGGAGGAAAGCATGGAAATAAAAGGGAAAAGAAGACTTAAAATATAAGTCTGAGATAGAAAAAGTTCAGCAAAAGAACAGCTTCCTTTAAGAGGTCAGAGATGATGTCAATCAATGCTCCCCAACTGCATTACAATAGCTAACAATGTTGGTGTTATTTTGACCCCCATGGAACTGTGTGATGGTTAATGAGATATCATGTGAGGCATTTACTGACTTCAGCCTTAAATCCTTGAAAACCCCTGACTCACTCCAGGAGTCGTGATGCACCTCCTCATTAAGCAGTTTAAGAAAGAAAGAACTTTTAATTAGGTGGTTTGATAAAAATTCGAACTCATAATGGATTATGTAAGCTTCCTGCTCTGCAATAATTTCTACTACTAAGTGAATCCACTGAGATTAGCTCTCTCTGATAGCCTAATAAATAAATGCGTGTATCAGAGAAGCTGTATGGAAGCATTCTTCCTTTTATCCACTCTTCTAATTCATTTACCCAAACGTGACAACGATATGAACAGCTTTGCAAAAGCTTGACAAGAGCTGATTTATTTCCCTTTGATACTGTTTTATGAACATAACAGGTATTTCCCCATCTTTCCATTTGTGAAAGTCTAAAATTCCTAATTAGATTTGCTTTTTTGGTTGAAACCTCTAGAATTTTCTTTCATATAATATTTATTATACTTTGGTGAAAATGATGTATTCTTATTATAGAGAATTGGATTTACATGTGTAAAAGGTATAAATTGTACAATCATAATTGAGAGTAGGTAAAATGCTCCCTTTATTTTACTATAATTTATCTGATCTTATCCTTCAGTAAGCAACACAATGCATACCATTCCAGTGTTCTCATTCTGGTCCAGAAATATTGTATTCAGCAAAACTCAGCTATTATCCCAATGACTGACAAATTCAAAGCTTAGTCACTTTGGAAAAATATTCTTTCAGAATTTCTCTCTTCTGCCTCTCTCTTCTGCCTCGTGTTTTGTTGTTGTTGTTGTTGTTGTTGTTGTTTTGTTTTGGTTTTTTTTTTTTTTTTTTTTTTTTTTTGGTACTGAGGCTTGAACTCAGGGGCACTCAACCACTGAGCCACATTCCCAGCCCCATTTTGAATTTTATTTGGAGATAGGGTCTCACTGAGTTGCTTAGCGCCTCATCATTACTGAGGTTGACTTTCAACTTGCGATCCTCCTGTCTCAGCCTCCCAAATCACTGGGATTGTATACAGGCCTGTGCCACCACTCCTGGCTTGTCCCAAATCTTTAATATTTTCTTTTGCTCTACTTTCCATGGTGGTGTTAGCTTACATCCAAAAAAAAAAAAAATCATTTTCTTCCAGGGAAAATATCTTAATACGTATCTTTCTTGTCCAAACCACTGTAACTATGTGCCATGTCTTTGAATGCGTTTATTGCTTCACACATAAATGTGTGGAATCTATAATTATATAGTCTTTTAATAAGTAATGTTTAAATTTCTTCTCATTTTCTTTCCTAGCTATCTGCACCCATTTATTCTGACCCATTTATAATCACCTTGTCAATGTCCAAAATTATACTTTTTAAATTTTGACTGAAATTGCATTACACTTTTAAATTCATTAAGGAGAATTGACATCATTGAAATATTGTGCTTTAAATTAATGTAGGAAATATTTATATCTCTTATTTCACTTTATTTTTTTTTTCAGATAACTTCTCTCTGATTTTTTGTTACTTCTTTCCTTAGTTATAGTTTCAAGGAACAGATAGAAATATAATTTTCTTATATTTTCTGACTGGTTATTCCTAATTCATATAAATGCAATTAATTTTATATGTTGTTTGCATTTTCTGCTTTATTACGCCTATTTAATGGTTTGATTTTAATAGATTGTTTGAGCTTTTATTGAAAGAGAATTATATCACCCAAATTGTGTCAACTCTTTCTTCTCATATTCTTATCATATTTCTAAGAATTTCAGAAAATAAAAAAGTGCTAGTTGGTAAATACCTTGATCCTAATGTCATTAGCTTTAGAGATTCATAAATACATGTAATATTGGCTGTTAGGTTTAAGTGTTGCTTTTGAATCATATTGCAGAATAACCATGGGTATCTGATTCAAATTTCCCCAAAGCCTTGGGCATCACTAGAGGGCTTGAGGGATATTTGTTCTGGAAAGTAAATTCAGGAGATGGGAAACACATCGTGCTTTTGTTAGAGGGAAACTGATAAAATCTGTGCTCTTCATTTTTCAGGATTTTTCATTAACAGCTAAAAGGGAATGTTTGTATTGATTACCAATTACAGTCTGCTAGATAAACAACAAGAACCACTAAAGCTATGTAAACTGCTCATTGGTGTTGGAAAGATTATCATAAATGTTTATTAAAAACTGACTACAAATCAGACTTTATGGTAAACAACAGCTATTTTCAAATATTTGAAAGGGGAGTATTGACATATGCTTTTTTCATATTAATCATGCTCCCTGTGTCTGACTTCTCATGGGCAAACCCCCCAAAAGACACACAAGCGCACACACATATGCACCCACTTGTAAGAGGCAGATTCTGTTCTCTTTTAATAGAAAACTGAGCTAAGAAGACACAACATAACTAATAGAAGTTTAGGTAACTATCAATACAGGCAACTGGACTAAAAGCTACTGTTTTTAGTGTAAAATAAGATTCCTGTCATTGTACCACATTTGATATATATGATAACAAAATCCAAACACTACTATGAACCTATCTAGGAAGAAAAATTTCAGCAGAAGAAATTCAAGACTAAAAGTGATTTCAGCCATGGATATCAGTAGATCAAAATAACGGCTGTATTTCTTCTTTTATAAAAACAGTATAACTATAGAATCCCATTCACATGCATTTCGATAAAGAAAACAAGATTATATTTGAGCAGTCCATGTGGCATTTGTAAAATCTGATAAACACGTCCTGATGAGAACCACAGAGCTCTGTAACCTTACTGCCCTTTCCTTATGAATTTCTAAAACAGCTTTAGGCTGATTTTCAAATTCTGGTATGCTAAATTGTGAACTTTTAGTAATTGTTTTGTTAGTTCAAGACATTAACTGTTTCAAATCTAAGTGTAGGAAGGAAAATTCATGACCCCCCCCACATATACATACATGTGTGCATATGTGTGTGTGTGTGTGTGTGTGAGAGAGAGAGAGAGAGAGAGAGAGAGAGAGAGAGAAAGAGAAAGAGAAAGAGAGAGAGAGATAAGCTACTGTTCTCCTCATTCACCATCAGTTTCAAATTTTTTAGTATCCATTTTAGGTCTAAATAAAATCCTAGAGAATCCCTAATTCCTCATGCTGTGCAAATTGTTCTTGTCTCTTCTTGTGTGTGAGGATAAAATGAATACAGTGATAATAACAATGTGTGCTAGAATTTATGCTGCATGGGTAGAATAAAACATGATGTCTATGGATGGGCTTGAATTCTTTGGATTTCCTTTGCAGGTAGTGGAACATCTAGATTAACAATTTGTTAAATTCTTAACAAAAGTCAACAATTTGACTTTTCGTTAAAAAAGATGTCAACCCCAACAGTCACTGAGTTCCTTTTTATCAGATGTGTTTAAGCCCAGGGTTAGCGACACCATTTTGGGACCATTGCATAGAATTCAGTCCCTCAGTGGAGGATGGGATTAGATGATCCAAGGTCTCTTCCAACACTCATCTACAATTATACAAATCATACATGAATCGCTTTTCCTCTTTTCTTTGATAATAATTTCAATTATATTCCAACCTTAAGGCTTGTGCAATAGGAACCAATACCCTTATCAAAATTCAAGGATTTTCTCTACTCTTTTATCCCTTTGGCTAACATAACTTCCTGTTTTGAAGAAGAGAGGGAAAAAACCCAAAGGTATCATACACATCAAAAAGCTCTTGAAATATAACATTTTGATGAGTTAAGAAGTAAAGCAGTAAGAAATAAGTATGGATTAAATGTCTCTTAAAAAAATGGGTGTTAAAAATTGATGGAACAGCACCTGGCAAACCACACTGAGGATTTTGCCAAGTCCCCAGTATTTGAAATATTCTTTGTTACACTTGACAAAGTCAACCCCGCTGAGTGTCTCAAAAGATATTGCCACTATAGGTTGGCAACGCAACCCATAAATACACAGCCCAAGTTTTCAAACAGTTTCTTCAGTTCAGAAACAAAATACAGTCCAATTCCATCCAAGTGAATGAGGGTTTCCTGGACATTTTCCAAGTGGGTGAAATAAATTTGGGGAAAAAAAAAACACAGCCATTGAAAATAGCAACCCTGATATAATTATTGTCCTTTTAGTCAATGAAAAATGCATTGTTCAGTCTCATATAGTGCTTTGTTGTGTACCTTTCGGTTTTGTTTTTTGTTGTTATTTTCCCCAAGGAAATATATTTTATTGTCTATATTGCTCTTTCTAAAACTCAGCATTACTTTTATCATCACTTTCTTACTCCATTCTTTGCTAATTATCTCCTTTCCTCTCTCCCTCGCCATCAGCTGACTCCTCTTCTCTAGTACACATTGCCTCAACCAGGAGGTATATCTATTTTCTCTTTAATTCTTTTTTTTTTCTTTTCTGTTGCCTGTACCACAGTCATGACAGCAGGATGCTCAGCAGCCCTGTCATATTGAGAAGTGATGGTAAGGACAGAAGCCAAGTACCATGGATGGCAGAAAGGAGGTTCTACTCACTGATGACCACGTGGCCATCTTAGAGCCCTGGGCTGACCCTGCTGAACTCTTCATTGGTAAGAAACAAATACTTTTTTATTTAGGCTGCTCTTAATTTAAATATTTGGTTGTATATGCCCCAGTTTCCTTCTATTTGAATTACCACTGGGGGAGAGAATAAGCCCTACTGACCATCAAGCTCAACTCAAATGATGTCTGCTCTGGAAAACATTAATTGATCTCAGAAAATACAAGGCATTTTCCTTTCTCTGTCCTTTCATATTGCCTCTATGACAATATTTGAGGAAGTACTGGAATTATGGGATTATTTCTGTCTTCATCGTACTTAACTCTATGGGATTGGTGAACCCAGGCAACGAACAAAGTGTTAGAAGGCCTAAGATACAGGAGGTGGTCAGCATATGCCTAATGAGTTGATAAATCAAAAGATTCAAGATGATAGGCAAATGGCTTATAATAGGAAAACAGGTAGCCAGTGATATGGCTTGCAATTCTGGAAAGACCGTGCCAACAATTAGAATAAGGGTCTATGAAGAAGATCCAGAATACCAACCAACAAGGCTATCAAGGTAGCACCTGAGAGAAACAGAAAGACTGGGCCTTTTGAGGACTTTGTCAAGTGAAACAAAGTGTAACATGTGGCTACAGAGCATGTGAAATGTGACTAGTCTGAATCAAAATGTGCTGTAAGTGCAAAATAGGCAACTGATTTTGAACACATAGCACACAAAACAACAATGTGATATCATTTATTGATTATTTTTTGAAATAATATTTCTGGATAAAATATATTGTTAAAATTGATTTCATCTTTGATTTTTAAAATAATGTGGCTATGAGGAAACTTAAATTTGTGTGTATTGCTAAAGTTCCGTTTTTTTTTTTTTTTTATTGGACAGCGCTGCTTTCTATTAAAAATCTGAAATTTTGCCAGGCACTGTGGTGCACACCTATAATCCAAGCAGCTCAGGAGACTGAGGCAGGAGGAATGTGAGTTCAAAGCCAGCCTCAGAAAAATGAGGCACTAAGCAACTAATTGAGACCATGTCTCTAAATAAAATATAAAACAGTGCTGGGAATGTGGCTCAGTGACTGAGAGCCCCTGAGTTCAATCCTTAGTACCAAAAATAAATAAATAAAACAAAATAAACTGAAATTTTCACATTAAAGATATAAGAAATCCCAAATAATTTTCTTAGCATCTTCCTTGTGCGTTTGAAACCAACATTTTTTAAATATATATATATATTTTTTTTTTGATAGATATTTATTTATTTACATGTGATGGTGAGAATCAAACCCAGTGCCTCACTCATGCCAGGCAAGTGCACTACCATTGAGCCTCAGCCCCTGAAACCAACATTATTTTTTTATGCTTCCGAAATATTGGGGTACTTCAGGAGTCTACTTGACCTGCTTTTCATTTTCATTCTATATACATGCTCCATATAATCTCATATATACTATGACACTAATTGCCATCCAGATCAGGACAGATGAATGCTACAAATATGTCTCCATTCCTACTTCTTCCTATGTGCATGCCAAACTTCACTAGTCAATTAACATTTATTTTTGTGCCCTACTATGAATGAATATTGCTTCAAAGTCCTTTTGCAACTCAGCACTCCAGGAAAGTGCAACAATATTCAAGAGTTGAAACATAAGATAAAATCCTTTTTTTTTTTTTTTGCCATTTTTGAGGCATACATTGAATGTTCCTAAATCTGCATCTCTATTCTAGATCTCATTCCTGGCTTCCTAGATACAGAGCCAACTGCGTGGGAATCCAAAATAAATATTTTAAATGGAATCCAATCTTTCTCCTTTTACTCTGATGGCCACCTACAGGATAGTTCTCTAGGTGGCCTTGGACTGACCCAGTTCTGGCCCCTTTATAATAAAACTTGAACTATAGAATTCAAGAATGTACTGGGAATGCAAGATCCTGAGAGGCTTCTAGTGAGGGGCTTCCGGAACAGCTCACATTGTTCTCCTTCTCTCTTAGAGACAGTATGTTCTTCAATACTTGAATACAGTGATTCATATCTGATTAATGTTGGTAAGCACTAAACAGTGCATCTGCTCCAGACAGCCATCTTTTCAGTTCTTCAAGGAGCCTCTTAACATTAACCTTGACTCATCTTTCTCTCTCACTTCCACCTATAATTAATAATAAGTCTTTGAAAATTCCATATTTGAAATATATATTTAGTCATTTTATTATTATTTGATTACTATTATTTTGTTAGTACCCTGATTTTGTGATTCCCTGACTAGATAACTAAAGAAGACTCCAGTTTTTTTTTTTTTCATTTCCAATTCATTCTCCATGTTGAAACCAGAAGAATCTTTTTAAAAATTATTTTATTTTACTCTTTGCACTGTAAAGTACCCCACAGAATAAAGTCCAAATTCACAATACTGTTTCTAGATCTCTTTATGATATTCATCTCTTTGTTCTTTTCCTCTGTCTTTCTGATCCTCTTCTAACTCTATGGTCCAGCCAAACACTTCCAGTATTTTGTGTATACTGTTCCTTTCACCTACTAACTCTCATCTTTTAGATGCTCAGTTTATATTTCACAGGAATCTTTGGGGATCTCTATGTGCTTTGTGAATTCATTTAACAAAACATTCTGAGCATATATCATGTTTCTGCTCATCAGGCTTGTGAACAAGAGTAAGAATAATATGCTTCCTGTATGCATACAACTATTACTCTACTTCTACTAGAAAGATGTATAGTAATCAGCAATTGCACAAATAATGATATAAATGTGATAGTAAGTACTGGATAAAAATGTAATTTCTAAACACAATATAAGAAATTTTTATATCTATACAACATGAAGCAAATGTTCTTTACTGGGAGATCAATAGAAACAACTCTTCTGCAACACACTACACACATGCACACATAAACACATACACACACATGCATACAACATGCACACATGCATACATACACACACATAGAATCAAGATTCAGTTATTTTTTATCTCCATGCAAGGGGATGCTAGCCAATGCTGGGTTCTTATAGTTACAGGAAGCCCTGTGTGTGTGTGTGTGTGTGTGTGTGTGTGTGTGTGGGTGGGTGGGTGCATGCAGATCTTCCTAAAATGACCATTCTTCTTGGTCTAAAGAGCTCCAGGGAAAGGATAGAACAATTATTTCAAAAATATTGGGGACATTCATAGAAACAAATGAAACTAGATTCCAACCTCTCTTCTTTTTTTTCATTTATTTTTTATTATTTATTTTTTTAAATTTATTTATTATTTTTTAATGTGGTGCTGTGGATTGAACTCAGTGCCTCACACATGCTAGGCAAGCGCTCTACCACTGAGCCACAGCCCCACCCTCTAACCTCTCTTCTTTAGAATCTTAAATTCAAGAAACTTATCAGAGTTGACTAATTGAGTCTGATTAATAATGTTCACCAGCAGAGTAAGGTCAGAAAGGAGAATTTGCTGCGAGGGAACTGAACTCAGGCTGCTTTCCTGGTTTCTAAACAAGGAATCGGAATTTATGGGTCAGAACTAATTCTGATGGAAAATATATGGAAGGCTGGAAGTTTTTGTGTGGCCACTCCCACCATCATAAAAACTGTACTTTTGGAACATGCATATAATATTTAAGCTTAAATATAGATGAAAAAAAGTCAAGACTAGAGGGAAATAATCATAGCCTTTGTATATGACCTACATTTAACAGGAATACCAGCCAGCAAAACAAAGTCAAAAAGTGGGCCTATTACATGAACATCCCAGTCATTCATTCTTTCATGCCTGACATCTGAAATTACTCTTTGGGATAGGATAGTCTTTGAGGGAAATAGGAAGTTCAGGACTGTGAGGTCTCAAGATAAAGAAATGCATAGAAGATCATGTGAGATAAATAATTATGATATGATGTTTTTGTGTCCCAAGTTGGTGAAACACATTTAAACAATTGCATTATGAATTGTGGAAATTTTTTGTTTAAAAAAAGATAGAAAGGATCACAGGTGAATATAGATTTTTCTCTAGGATATAGAAGCCCAAGTTGTGTTTGAGAAAGAGACTTTATCATGATCAGACCTGCTTGTAAGGTAATAAATACATTTCTGTCTATAAGAGCATGGGTTTCAGAGGAGGAAACATTTAGGAATAACCAATAATGAAAACGTTTGGGAGGCCTACTTATATAACCACAAGTCAAGAAAATCAACTTCCATTCCAACAGGTATGAGACAAAACAGTATAAAACAAATATGTAAGTATTATTATTATTATTTTTATTATTACTATTATATTTATTTACAAAAGACAAAAACAGAACAGAACGAAAGCAAAACTTGGATAACTTAAAAATGAGAAGGGGTTTCTGCTTTAATTTTTCCCTCTGTTCTCATTCTCAAAAAGAAGAGCTATGAAGACACTTGTCCAGACATCTTAGAGGTAATCAGAGAATGCAAATTTAGAGAGAGATGGAGCTCAATAAAACCCCCAATGATTAATTTTCAAGTTTCTTATTTACAAATGGAAAGACTCAAACTCTGTAAGAAAAAGTGGCAAAATACAGAATCAGAACTCAAATATCGTCTTTCTCAACCAAGGAACTGTATAAAGGATACTTTTGAGGAGGTAGGCTATCTGGGAGAAAGTAAGTCCTTGCAGACTATGAGGATCTTTTCCTTCCTCTGGAGCCAGGCTCCATAAACTGTAATTGGACCGATCTGGAACAGCTTCAATTTCTCTGTTGCTACCAAAGGCAAACAGGTCTGCCCCGTTGACACTGATGATCAGAATACTAGCAGAGGGCAGCAAGAGACGTTTCTCCTGCTGTCTCCGGAGACGAAGCATAGCATGCTTTCCTGGGTACAAGGAAGAAAATCCAGCTCATTAAAAAAAGAAAAGTTTTCTCTGACATTTTGCTCCGGTTTTTGCACGTTCCCCCTCTTGTCTTCATTTCTCGGCCTGACCCTCTCATCTCACCTTCGCCCAGAGGGTCAACATAACTTCATGGTTGACACTGATTTTTCTAACAGCAGCAATTTTAACCCAGTAAAAAGTATCCCCAAAGCACAAAAGGTATCAAATTAAAGTGCCTCTCCAACAACTTGATACTGTGGCTAATTCACAAAGGCATAACGTGAAGAATGTGTTGTTTTGTTCTTGGCTTTTCCTTACAAGTGGATGTTCATGTGCCCTTGTCTCACCCTTTGGCTTTTATGAATAATCACTTTTAAAGTGAGATGTTCCTGAAACCAGGATTTCTATTCATGCATTTGCTTCGTAGTCTAATATTAGCCTTCATAATTTTCTTTGTACATGGCTCTATAGAAGTTCAGATGCACTCAAGATTTCAATTCTCTGCATTAATTTATTTAATATTCTTAAATGTATTATGAAAAGGTTCAAAAACCATCAAAAGTGCATGCAATTGTATGATGAATCTCCATGAACCCTTCACCTGTGTCAAACTTTCATCAATTCCATATCCAATCCTGTTGCACCTATATTACTCTCCTTCCTTCTCCTCATGTGATTTTAAAGAAAATTTTAAATATCTTGTTTTTATCAATAAATATTTCAATATGTATATTTAGAAGGTAAGGAAGCTCAAAAAACACAAAATCATCATACTTGTAAGCTACCTGAAAACTCAACACTAAGTTATTCCTACAATCATATATTTTAATCATCTTAAACATTTTATTTTAAATCTACTTATGACAACACAATTAAAGAAAGGTCTATGCACTGTGATTATTGATGTCTTTTAATTCTTTTCAGGCTATAGTTGATTCCTTCACTTATTCTCCTATGGAAAACTATTTGTTCCTTTAAAAAATATTTGCTGTTAGAATGTCCTATAGTATGAATTTTTCTGATCACATTTTCCTAGAGTGTTTGTGTATTTTTCTCTGCCTTCTTCATTTCCTAAACTTGACCATTTTATGATCAATAGGTTTAATCAGATTCAGGTTTCATCTTTTTGACCATGATGTATATTAAGTAATGTCATGTACTTTCATCAGAAACCATATCCCTTACTATCTTTCTCCCTAATACAATTTTCTTCCCTAAATTGAGTTTGTCCAAGACCTACATTATTTGACATTTTATTAATTAACAGTAAATTTTCTTATCACAATCCTTAGCTTCTCATTTTACATAGTGACTCAAGTTGCAACAGTTGTCTTCTCCAACCACCAAAGAGATAAAAATGATGAAGGAGAGAGAGGCAGAACTGATAAGAGAGGTAATGGATTAAGTGTCTAGAAGGAATTAATTGATATTTTGAATCCTAACTTTTAAAAGATAAATATGCACTGCAAAGGATATCAGCAACTCTGGTTTGACATAGGAAGTGTCTCTGTAGACCATCTCATTGATCTAATCATTTTTTAGTTCACGTTTCCATTGCACCTAGAGAAAAATGGATTTCTGGTCATTTTGGAGGTACAATTGCCCAGTAGTGTGCTATTTTGAATACCTGGGAAAACAGGCATGCATGCATGTGCATGGGTATAAATTAATGTGTGTTTTCTATTAAAGTATACCTTTGTAGTACACACACACACACACACACACACACACACACACACACACCTTATATCCAGTAACCAAATGAAAACACATTGTCACCATAAACCCATATGCTTCTTTATACCTCTTTTAGCAACTCTTTTACTTTCAAGGTAGCCATTATTCTAACTTCAAATAACACATTAGTCTTGTTATTTATATAAATGGAATCATGCACTATATTATTTTTGTGTATGGCTTAATTTACTCAATATTTTGCTTGTAAAATAATTTCTGATGTTACATATAGTTCTCTTTTGTAGCTGTATCTATAGTGTTCTGTTTTGCGATTATACCATGTCTGGTTTTGTAATTCTGCTATTGATGCATAGTTGCATTGTTTCTAGTTTTGACTATTATAAATAGTATTCTTTGTACCACTTTTTAATTTATTATTTGTCAGCCATATATATGGATGGTTTTTGAATACATACCTTGGGCTGACATGTATGAAATATGAGATACACATACCTTTAGGTTTACTAGATATGGCCAAAGAGTTTTCCATGGAAGTGATAACAACTTACATATCCATTATCAAGAACGTATGAGAGTTCTAAGTTGATTTGCATCTTTTCCTGTATTTGGTGATCCAGTCTTATATTGTAGGCATTCTTCCAGATCTTTAGTGGTATTCCATTTGGCTTGTTTTTCTCTTCCCAGAAGCCTAATAAAGTTAACACATATGTTCATTTGCCATTTGAATGTCCTTTTTTTATGAATTGCCTTTTCAGTTCTTTTACCTATTTTGCTAGTGGGTTGTCCTTTGTTCCTGTGGATACTCTAACACTTTCTGTTTATGTTTGGCATTACTTACTATTAAACCTGAGGGAAAAGACAAAGTGGCGTAAGAAAGAGTGAGAGTTCATTTCTAACTTCTCTCAGTGTTTTCATTGTCAAGTTTATCTGGTAATTTGTTATTATTCTAAAATTGAAGCACTGCTTTTCAAAAAAGGTTTTACTGCATTTCATGCAACAATTAGAATGTATATTTTATGGTTTTGTATCTTACAGTTCAATGATTCTTCTTTTCTAGTCTTACACTCATAAATAGAAAATTGCTGTCAGAATCTGAGATTAGTTTTTGATCCTATCACTCTTTTTTATTTTTCTTCTTCTTTTTTCCTTTCCCTTTCTCTTTCTTTATTTTCTTCTTTTTCTTTCTTTTTTTTCAATTTTACTCTTTTTGTTCATGGATCCTCAGAGCCTAACATCACAGAGATCCTAGTTCGTTCTGATGAATAGAATTAGTTATTGACTAATCAAAACTATGAATCACACACAAATCACTAGAGTTCACCTTCTTAACTAAATTAACAAACTTACAGAACATTATGTTCTGGTGTATGAAAATAAACCAGAGAAGAATCCAAACGAAAAAAAGAAAAAGAATTATAGCTACTGCAATCACAAAATAGTTGTGGGCCTGAACCATTCTTTTCACTTCCCTGGCCCACGGCCTCCGTATGAGTAAAGAATAATAATTCTCTTCTTACATAGTTTTAGAATGAGATAATATAACATACAGAAAAATATTTTAATGAAAGTGGCATTAAATTTTTAGGTGGCCTCATTAATCTGGCAAATAATTCATAGACTTACTAAACGCTGCAACTACAATGCACTTTAGCAGCAGTCTATTTTAAAGGTGAGAAAATTAAAGTTTAAATTAAATTAGTCATGCAAGGTCTATGCTAGTTAGTTTCTGAATTGTAAATCTTTCCTCTTCCACTTATACCTCCAAATACTGAGTAGCAACTACATCCCTACCACCTAGCATCTCTCATGAAACTATTTGGCACTACTTAGCATAATTTGCATATAGAAGCCAGGAGAAAGATGAAAGTAAAAGATTGTTAAATTGATGATGCTTCCAATGTGTACGGAGGGAAATGGGCCACTTAAATGTAAACCAAAAACTTTACAGATGAAGCACAGTTTTATGTATTATTCCAGATCCAAGGAAAAAAGAGTAGTTCTTTGGAGGGAAAATTTTTAAAAGAATTTATTTATATCCACGAGAGGTTTGAGTTGTGTAAGATCTTGAAAGGTCTTCAATCTATTTCTTTTACTTAATGGGTGACAAAAGCAAAGTACTGAAAACTAAAGACATATTTATAAATCATACACTTAGTGGGAGAATCCCCCAAACACCTCAAATCCTAGCCACTTATCTACTTTGAGAGAAAAAGACCTTGAGTTCCTGCTTGAAAGCATTCAGTTGTGACACTGATAGCTGTGAGATAGCATGATAGTCACCATGGTAAACAGGGCCCAAAGTTAACTGGACAGTTTCTTCAGCTGATTGACTTTTGGAAAACATGGTACTGAAGCTACTGAAACAACATGGCAATTAATCTAGGCCTGGGTACAAATAAATAAAGATAAAGCAATATTTTGTCCTGTTTTTGGAGGTGGGACACAAAAAAAGGAGTGACAGAAATGACTGCTAAAAAGATTAGCAAGAGGGAGAATAACCCAGTGATTTTTGGGGTGGCACAGAATAATAGTCAGATGATAAAAATTTCATTGAATTAATGTAACTGAAAATATAAAAACAAGAGTCCTAATTTTCCTGAAAGTTCAGAATGAATATTCTCATAAATATGATGTACAACATCAAGAGGCTACTGTAAAAAGTTAGACATAAGAAAATAAAGTAATAGCTACGGAGTAATGACAATAATGTTAAGAACAATTGAGGCAGAAAGAGTTTTATTTATTATAAAAAAATGTTTGTGTAGATATTATGAGGTTCTGGAATCATACAAAGACCTGAAAATGACCCATGGCAATCATGCAGGCTGAACAGGGAAAAGAAAAATACAAAGAGCAATAAAAGTGTTTGTGTTCACACACTAGGATCACCTAGTTAGGGAGCAGGTTACCTGGGAACTGATCCTGTGGTTCAAATGGTCTCACTGACTGCATTGAAACTGTTATTTACATTGGGTTTGTTTCTTTTTAGTAATTGACACAACGCTTTTTGTGTGTGTTTTCTTGTTTGTGACTTTTTTTGCTCTAGCTCCTTGAATCCATGCTTTTGAGTTAAAATGTCTCCTTCAAATATTGATGAAGTTATCCCATATTGGTTTTTTTATGTGTTTGCCAAGATACAATTACATGAATGCTACTTTAAAAACGTATATCCAAAATGGTCAACTGTCTTTAATATTGCAAAGTAATTACCCCTCCCTAGCCTTTCTCCATAAAACACAGCTCTCAATGGGTGAGTCGAATCTTATATTAGTATATTACAATCATCTCTTAATGGGATATAAATCTTTTGGTTTTGAAATACCATTTTAAAGTTGTCATTAAAACATGATATATTACCAGTTCTTAAGACATTTAATGACTCAGTGTGAAATTGACCCAGTTGTCGGGTTGATAAAGGAGCAACCTATTTATATCTCCTTAATGAACATTAAATGTCTTTCTGAAATGATGAAGTAAGCGGTAGTAATACAAGAGGTCTGAAGATGGCAAAAGAAACTGGGCATTCCTGTAAGGGTCACTTCCCCATCTGGGTCCTGTGTGTGACCTCAGAGGGGCCTAATACCCTGGTCATCCCTGCAGGAAAGGTTAGTATATCTCAGAGAACAAATACAGTGTCTTAAATTTCACTTAAGCTACACCAGCTTCCTATCACCAGAATTTGGAACCTAAAATATATTTTTGGACATTTTCTTACCCACACCTTACATATAGTGAGGCATTAAGTGCTATCCCTGCTATCACTCTTTCTCTCTCTTTAAATCACATTATCACAATGCAAGCATGGAGTTCTGGCCTATATTATTGCAATCTTCTTTCTAATCTGTCTCATTCATGTTTCTCCAACATCCTATAAAATTTAAATAAAGAAAACTATTAGTTCTAATGTGGGACACTGATCACATCAATCCTCTTGTAATGGCTTTATATTAACTCTTCATTGTCTGAAGAGTAAAATTCAGTCTCCTGAAGTAACTAACTATATCTCTAGAGCCTCATTTCTCACTATCCTTACTCCAAAATCCAGATCAGCACATCCAACATTTTGGTGTTTTTTATTCAAATTCATCTGAGGAATAGGCAGCATTCATCCATAATAGTGATTCTCCAGGATCATCATGCACAACAGGACAGATGGGCAAATAAGACCAGATCAAATATCTATAAGTTGTAACCCCTCTTTTCATCTTGAAGTTTCCTTTTGCCCTTCCTCCAATTCTTCTTTACTTTGAACTTTCTTTATTCCTGCAGCCAATGATGACCTTCCCTCTATTTTTCTCAATCGAAATAATAATATATGCCAACAGATCTATGAAAACTTTCATGTGTGTTGTATTTTGCGCTCTCTGTCTGTGCCTCTATTCTCTGCCAAATATAGGAGGAAGATGACAATGACAGAATAACAAAGGTGTGTGCTGTATTTAGTGAGGGTTTCCAGAAAAGCAGTACCAGAAGGATGTGGTTATCCACCCTCATCTATCCACCCCCACCCATATGCATGTGTGTGCATGAGTTTTTGTTCATGTATATGCTGTGCATATGTACACACACACACATATATAATAGGTAGGACTAAAAATGAAAATAATAATAACATAGACTTATCAATCATTCCACTGTGGGACTGTTATGTCCAAAATTTGTTAGAAAGGTTGGCGGGCTTTAAACTTGGGCAGGAGAAGAGGCTGCAATCTTGAAGCAGAACATCTTCTTTCTCAGAGAAATCTTAGTTTTGCCTTTAGGATCTTTCCTCCTACTGGATGAAGCCCACCCACACTATGGAGGGTAATCTCCTCTACTTAGTCAACTGACTGAAGATGTTAAGCACATCTACAAAAGTAACTTTGTAACAGCACTTAGATTAGTGTTTGATTGAGTGACGGGGTATTATTATAGTCAAGGCAAGCTGAGACATAAAACTAACCAGCACGTGTCCCTAACTGTCTATAGGGAAATGGGCCTCTTTAGTAATCTGGGCACCCACACAGAAACGTTATGCAAGCAAGAACTTAAAGTTTAATGTTTAAGCAATTGAAATTTTGAGATTTGCTACCTCAACCAATTCCATCTTAAATACTATGCAAAATATTGTTAGATAAAGATCTTTCCAGGCCTGCTTCAAAGAATAGATAAAAGTAGCTTGTAATTAAGCATTAAATGTTGATATGCTAGTAAATGTTACTCTGAGGTTGAAGTTGGTTTATTATCTTTAGCAAGTTAAATACTTGCTAAAATGCAGAGGATGCTTTAATTTGCCCAAGATGAACACATTTTTCATGGTACTCTTTAAAGGTGAACATCCACATAGCTTCATTTTGGATGATCATCTCTTTGAAATTAGTGGAGTGAATTTTACTGAGGTTTTAAAATTGTTGTGATTTTTGGATTATATGTTTCTAGAAGGGACAGAGCTATTAGCTTGGCTCTAAACTCTTGATGTAGTTCTCCAGCAGTTAAAGGGGCAAAGATGTAGCAGTCACACAGTTTTAGGATGTAAACCTCAAAATTGCAAAGGCAATTGCTTGCTTGATTTGGTTGATATTCAGCCAAAATATATGAGCTCATATTCATTGGTATTAACTATATTTACTATTACCAGAATGAAATTCAAATCATTCAGTGTATAGCCCTAATAATCCTATATGACTAGGGGCTGCTTCTTCAACATTATTTCCACCTAATTTATAATCAAGATGTTCAATTAATAATTTCAGTACTTTATGCAATGTTAAGTCAGCTGAAAAATATGTGATTTTTCCACTTTTCATTTTTCACAATGCTGAGGAATGCATAATAACCTGACAAAATGGGGATGCCAGGAAAGCAATGATTATTAACAGACTAATGGGAAAAGGAAAAGATTTTGAGAAAAAAAGCTGAAAAGTTGATTGAGTTCTGTAAAAATGCAAAGGTACAGAACTATTGAAAAAGTAAAGTGGCCATGACTGTAACACTGTTCTAATTATTAAAGATTGCTTTTTGAAAGAAAATTGATCCCAAAACTGTAAAGATGGTCACCCCTTTGCCTGCCTTCTCCATAGAACCTGCCAGAAATCTACTGAAATCCCTATGTTGGCTTGACTTTGCTCAGGTTTATTCAGAATATAGTTATTTTATTCTCCACTCCCCCTCTCTGATGTTGTTTTCTATATTTTAAGCTAATTGCCAAATATTAATCTGAGTTAATTCAGTTCCTTATCAATTTGACTCATAGTTTTATAAAAATGTTTTTTTTTTTGATGTTAAGGAGATGAAAAGAGAAGACCTCACAAATAATTTAATAATAATTAACATTTATTGAGTCACAATGTTAGATGCTTTTCATGCAGCATTTCACGCAGGCTCTTGTGAAGTAGATACAAACACCTTTCTATGAAAGTGAAAGTTCATGAAAGTTACATTTACACCGTGCCTTTAACCTGAGTGGATGGAATGCCAGACTTTTTAAATAAAGATGACAGCTGTTCCTGGGAGCAGTGACTAGTTTAGTTTGACTGAAGTGTTCAGACAAAGGAGAAAGAAAAAGGTTTAAGAGACAAGCCCCCCAAAAGAACCTGGCAGCTGTGTATCACATATGCTATGAAAATTAAAATATACACATAAGCATTTATCTAAAAAAACATACTGAACACATTGTAGGCTTTTCATCTACTGAATCATTCTAGCTATTGTGATACACAGCTGATACTTCGGCATTTGAGGCAGAGTATTTGCAACAGGACTCATTCCAGCAGTCCCTATTTATGTTATATCGGGAACACTTTCCGCTAAGCTAGGATGATTAGTCAGGGCTCTTCAGAGAATGAAACACTGCTGTAGCCTCTGTAAGATGAAGCACATCTGTAGTGGCAAGGGACAGAGGACACTGAGTGGGAATGGGGCACCTGGAGTGGCTTGTAGGGTGGGGCTCCAGGCACTGGGCGCTTGGGAAAGGGGTAGTAATAATGGGGGAAAAGTCATTGAAAAAGGAGGTCACTTCCAAAAGCAGACTGAATTAGGAAGAGTATCCTTAATTCTGCACAGCAAGGCACTTTCCTGGGTGATTCAGAAATTATTTCATTCTTCCTGATCTAGGGTTAGAGGAGCGTTAGATTAAACAAACTGCCTCCAGGGCTTAGCCACTACTTGAACAAGATTAACAAGCAATAAGAGAATTTTCCATGAGCACCAGAGCTAAGTGCTTTTTATTTATTTATTTTCATTTTGAAGGAAAATAAAATTATTAGAAATATAAGAGTTCAAAAAAGTGACTTCTCTAGATAGGTAGAAGACAGTTTTGGAGAGCATGTAGCCAAACTATCCATTTATTTTTAAAATGAGGAAACCTTATATTTAATGTGTATAAACTTAGGCCCAGGCAAGCTAAGGGATGTGCATAGGGTGACAGCAAATTAGTAATGGTTATTTTCAAATAAATAGCCCACTATGCCACACTGCCTCCAAAATGAGTCGAGAGAATTGTGTTTCTTTTAAAGATATGATGGCAATATGAGGATTTCATATTAAAGCTTTCTGTTGAAGCAGCATCAACCTTGTTCATGATTGGCTCCTGGTGATGAAGCAGAAAATTCATGATGGAAATTAATTCCCTTGATATCTAAGGAGCCAGAAACTCCTTGAAGGGGAAAACAAGAGATACCACTGACTCTGTTGAATGTATTCCAATGCCAACTGTTCTGAAATAAGTCCAAATCTTTGATGCAAAAGGAAGTGTTATCGTTTTTTCTTTTATTAGAAAATAAATAATAATAATTGCTTAATAGACATCTCTAGAGGTGGAAATTACTGTTTATGTAAATTCAACGGAGCTCTTTTCAATTAGTTATTGAAAGGTGGCCTCATTTTGCAAGGTCATGTTAGAATACCATTTTATTTCCCAAATCATAATCATTTTTGTAACTGACTTCTCAAACACTTTCTACATACAGGGTGTGTGCTTTGAGGGGAACCAAAAATTTGCACTGTTTCGAAATCTCTTCTGCATCAATGTCACCAATGCTTGGGATTAAATTCTTATACATTTCCACTTTGGATCTGTGTTTAGTCTTCCTGAGTTCCTTTTTGAAATGCAAATACCTTCTGTGAGCTAATACTTTAAGCCTTTATCAGCTAAAAATCCCTGGAATTACTCAAGAGTGAGCTGGGAGCACACAGCCACCTAAGGGTAAAAAAAGGAAAGAAGGAAAATACTGAAAACTGGGCACTGAGGCTATCAAAAGTAAACCTTCAGGGCAGCATAATTTTGCCTGGGGCTCATTCTGACCTCAGAGAAGACAATAGGGGTTAACAGGTAGACCAGAGGTTACAATTTTTTTCACAACCGTCATGAGTGGCATTAATCATAAGTGCCTTAAATTAACTTCTCCCCGTACACAAAATATTTAACAATTGCTTATGTAATGCATGATTTGACATATTGAAAGGTTATTCAAACTCTTTTTTGTGTAAGATAATGATTTTCAAAACACCTCCCATTTTGTGTCAATCAAATGCAAAAACTTTGTTCATCACTAGGGGGTGTTAAGTAAGGAATATGTAAAAATCTCAGGAAAGTGGAGACAGAAAATGAGGAAAATCATACTTTTTTGAAAGTGAAGAACCCCAATCTCAGTCATTAAAGACTCCTGGGGCACATTCTGAATTGTGAGTGAAATACTTTATATTGCTTAGACTTTACTTTCTGCTATCCTATGTGTATGTGTGCATGAGCATAGTGGGAGGCATAGAGATGATAAATACAAATAAAATATCCCGGCTTTTGAGGACATTAGAGATGTAGATTCAGGCCAATGCAAGTGAAATGACTGAGGAGCCCCCCACCTGCCGGGTGCTCCTTTGTACCCTGAGGTCTGGTTTCCCCCCACCACTCTATTGATGCTGTTGTCACAAAGATCACTGATGACCTTCTCCAAATACCTAGGTCCAAGTCTGTTCCATCTTTCTCTCTGGCCTTTGTATTTTCTACTTTCCACCGTTCCTCTGAGCTCTCTTCTTGGCTCCAATGGCAGGAAATGACTGATATATTTAAATGTCTGCTCCTTCCTACTTTATCCCTTTCTCTTTCTCCTGCTACAAATGACTTAACTCACAAAGTTCAGGTTCTGGATCTTCTGTTCTTCTATAAATTCTAATCCTGAATGTTAAGTGAGGGAGGTACAATTTTACAGATGCCATAGATTTCAAGGAGATATTATTGTTTTGAAAGTAATAGGAGGGGGGCTGGGGATGTGGCTCAAGCGGTAGCGCGCTCGCCTGGCATGCGTGCGGCCCGGGTTCGATCCTCAGCACCACATACAAACAAAGATGTTGTGTCCGCCGAAAACTAAAAAATAAATATTAAAAAATTCTCTCTTTCTCTCTCTCTCTCTCTCCTCTCTCACTCTATCTTTTAAAAAAAATGAAAGTAATAGGAGGTAGTTTATTTGCCACATACTATAAAGACTCATAATTTTGACCATATTTATTTATTTATTTATTTATTTATTGACCATATTTATGACAACAAATAATTCCAAAAATGTCTCCTCTTTTAGGATCTCCTTTCCAACTACCTCCATAGAGTTCCCATTTGGATGTCCTAAAACAATCTCAAAATTAAGATATCCTGAAATGATGCTTTTGCCCTTAACTCTTTTTAAGTGTCACAAAGTCTATCAGACTTGAGCCATTGGAATTTTTGTTTTTCTTGGTTTCTTACATGTAGGCACTGAATCTTTTCAAAGCTTGATTTGTGAGGTCTCTTGCAGTAGTATTTTCTACATTGCCAGAATATGAATTCCATCCCTTCTTTGTGTCAGCATCAGGTTTATGACATTTATTTATTTCACATGTAAAAATCTGTAATCATAGTTGTCGTTGTTAGGACTATGGAAATTAATTGCTCTAAGACACAGATCCTACCTCTAAGGAGCTTGGAATCTAATGATCTGTTGTGGGCATATGATTCCTCTTCCCGCCTCTACTCCCAAAAGTCTTGCTACCATTGTTTGCTTATTCCATCAATATAACATTAGAATCATGCTTTAAACATTTTCAGTGCTTAACAATGTTAGATAAATCAACAATTATCTAGGTTTTGAAAACTTCTACAGTTTTATCCCAACCTATCTCTCCAATCTTATCACTTCTTTTCCTTTCCATAAAATCTACAGTTATGAGACTCTTTCACTTCTTGTCCCTCAAACATACCACATATAATTTATTCTCCAAGATTCTTGTTACTTGCTCAGTATTGCTGCCCCAAGTGTGAAACCCTTGTCCCTTCTATGAAGTTCTTCTTTACCTTATTTATACAACCTTAAAAATCTTCCCAGTGAGCAGTTGTTGCTCACCTTTCCATGCTAGTCCCAACACCGAGTCCTCTTTTTCTTTAACAATGCATTATCATATTAATCGTTTTAGGGTGCATCTCCTTATAAGTATGTGGACTGTAGAAGGGCAGGGACTTTTGTTCTTTTTTTTTTTTTTTTTTTTTCACTACTAATCATCAAAGCCTGGAATAGTTTTCGTCACATACTAGACACTGAAAGAATCTTTGGGAATTAATGAATAGATTAATAAATCCAATCACTCAGAACCTTAATTTCTTAATCTAGAAAATTAGGATAATAATTATAAACATAAGATGGTTGTTGCAAAGGACATACATTCTATGGAGATTTGCCCATATACATTTTACTCACATGAACACCTTTAAAAAACAAGGGTAATTTTTGAAATGGAGCTTCAAAACCTAAATAACAATCCAAACAAAACCCTATTTGCTTTAACTTCTTTCAGTCTTCTCCCCCGTCCCCTGCCCCAGTACTAGGGATTGAATCTTGGGGAAACCTTTACAATAGAGTTATGTCTACAGCTGTTTTTTATTTAATTATTTGGAGATGCAGTCTCTGTAAGTTGCTAAGCCTGGCCTTGAACTTGGGACCTTCGTGTTTCAGCCTTCTGAGTCACTTGGATTGTGGATGGGTACCACAGACCCCAGCTCTATCTGAATATTTTAAAATAAAACCAAACATACATCGACTCTTGAGGTTACCAGTGTTCCTCTACTATAACCAGTCATTTTCATACTTGAGTGTAACTTGGAATCACTGAACACTTTTTTAAAAACAGATTACTGCTCTACATTCCAGAGTTTCTGACTTCCTAGACCTGAGCTGGGGCCCAAGAACTTGCATTTCTGATAGGTTCCCAAGCAATGCCAATGTAGCTTAGGAGAACCTGCTTGAAGAACCACTGCTCAGTTAATGGTTGATAGAAAAAAATTACAAAATATTACACTTGGAATGTTCTGATGTTAAAATAACTAAGGCTTCTTCAAAGTTTAATTGGATTACTAAAAGCATTGGCAAAATCTCTTCCTTGAAGCCATGCAAACATTCTGCTGGTTGGATACACAGTGGCTAGAGCAGATCAGAGTTCAGAATGGACTCTTGTTGCCTTGGAGCCTAGTGAACTGATAAATAAAAGACTCTTTGGGTAGAATTACAAGAGAGTAACAGCCTATTTTGTAAAAGTGTTCACTACACTTTCCCTTTACCCCCTGATATAAATTAGTTTATTCTCAAAGTTTTAGAGTAGTCTACATGCATTTCCTGGTTTTTTGTGAGCCAGGATTCTAATTACTTAGTGATCTGATTGCCATAAATGTAATAAGATGATTATAGAATCTTAAGTTGCTAGACCTTGATAGAGCCACAAAGGAATTAAATATGATTTGTAAGATCAGATAGAGAAATACATAAATTGCACTTTGTTTTTTGTAATGTGTGTATGTGTGTGTTTCCAGTTACATTCTGTTCATGCTAAATGAGGTGATTTGTAAATTTTAAATCTGCTTATTCTGTATGAATTTTAGTGGTTATTTGGAGGGTGAGTGTATGACATAAATATGGTTCTTCATTTTAGGGTAGTACCCCCAAAGAGAGGTGAATTAGTCTAAAAGTTAAAGTAGAAATATTTTCCAAGTTCAAATAGAACTCCAAAGGATGCAAAAAAAAAAAAAAAAAAAAAAAAAATCAGTTCCTATTTGATACTTAAGGAGTGCAGTACAACTCAAGTCTATCTCAAACTGTGCCTTTGTGTCTAAAAAAGCCAGGCTACAAATTAGCACTGACTTGCCTTTATTGGGCCCTGAGGTATTTAGCCCAGACTAGAATGCAGTCTTTTACTTGCATGAACACCTTTAAGAAGCAAGACAAAGTGAAAATTTCAAAATAGAGCTTCAAAGCCTAAATAACAAAGCAAACAGAAAGCCCATTTGATTTGGCCACTTCTCTATCTTAAGGATCACGCTATTGATCCATTGCACATAGATTAACTCCAATGCACTACTACTCATTGTCTGAGATAATCTTGTATTTGCCTGCTCCACTCCACCTGGCTTCTTGGATAACAATGCCCAGGAAATGAGGGAGGCTGTGGCAAAGCCCTGGATAAAGAGAGACACTGCTCTTTGTTTCTCACACCTCACTGTCTTCTCAGCTTTTCTTCAGCCCACCTTTCATTTCTGTGTTTGCCAAAGAAAAGAATTAATGGAGTGGAAGTTTTAGATCTGAAGCAGGTTTCATTGGCATGGGTATTTTTTCCCTGCCTATTCTCAGCTAAGTGGCAGGTCACTGGGAGACTGTCTATATGCTAAGTTGCTCTTTTGCGAAAGGCTTTTTGAAGGGGGATTATTATTTGCCTATGGCTAAAAAGAAGATATTTTTATGTATCCTCACTTTAGAAACCATTTAATGATGTTTATATGTTTATTCCGTCTTTGGATTGAATAAAAATTTGAAACGACCAGGGAAATAATTTGCATTCTGAACATATAAATTCAATACTCTTCATTGTATGCCTTGATCTTCGGGTTATTCTCAGTGCCCTTCTCCTTGTGCCTGTACAATGGACATCACTTCATAGCATGCTTAGGGAGAGGAGTTATTATTATTTTAATATACTTTATTAATCTCTGGCATGTTATTACACCACATAATTCTATATGAAATATAGCTAAGCATATTTACCATTTATCCCTTCTTCTCCCCTTAACAGTCTATGGTCTACAGTTTTTGCAAATCTTCAGTTTGTAGCTATTTATGTGAGCAAATGCATACAATTTGCTCATATCCTATCATCCAAGGCAGCTTTTCAGTGCTTGTAATCATACAACTACCTTGACATACCTCTGACCTCCACATCTTTTAAGCCTTGAACCCTAATTCTCCTCCCCAATACTTCTCTTTATTTGAAACTGTATCTTCTCTACGTATCAGCAAAAAGCAACTTTTAAATTTCATTCAAAACTCATACATTTAAACATTTTTGATAGAAATGGACACTTTATTCAATATTACTTTCATTTGGTCTATCAATATGCATTTATTTGTAACATTACTTCTATAGTAATAAGTAGATACATTTTACATAAATTATTACATTCATACTATTTAATCTATGCAGGCATATAGATGATGTGCACCCTTAGGTGCTATTTATATACAAACACATGTAGTCACATATGTGTATGTTGAATCCATGGTTTATACCTATGTTTACACCTGTATATTTTTAAAATTATGAAATAATTAGAATATTGTGCTTAATACTTTCAGTTATTGGAGGGACCTTTCATTCTGAAATACAATTAGATTAATAGCAAGTAGAAGCTCATATTTTCAATTTGAAATTTATAAATATTTTCAACTTTGTGAAATCACCTAAGATCTGCTAAGAAACTGTGATATGACTTTTGGTTGTCAACGTGACTAGATGGATGCATACCTAGAGAATTGGTACAGTATACTTACAAGTTTGTCTATGAGGGTGTTCCAGAGAAGACTGTGGGTGGACGAGTAGACTGAGAGGGGAAGACCCATCCTGAATGTAGAAGTCTGGGCCCTGGTGGAGGAAGGGGAAGTTCTGATTTCTTGCTCTTTCTTTCTTTTCCCAAAGCAGATGCGATAGTCTTCTGCTATCACTGGTGGACGCCCAACTCCAGGCTCTTTAGTTTTTGGACATAGAATTGCCTTGGTTAATGTTTTTTCTCCAGGAGGCTTTCAGGCCTTTGGCCTTTGACTGGGGCTGCATCATCTGATGATTCATTGTTCTGAGACTTTCAACTTCTTGGACTGAGCAGAAGTTTCCCTGAATTTCCAGCCTGTGGGCAGCCACTGTGGGAGTATCCAGCCTTTGATATTATGTGAGCCTTTGCTTCTGTTTCTTTGGAGAATCCTGACTAATATATGTTTATAGGATCATAATTAAGAGTCATTGTTTTCTGGGGATAATAACTAATTAAACTCACGTGGAAATGATACCACTGGTTACTGCTGACAAGTCCTGCTTCCTCACAGGTTGAAGTATAACAGTAGAGAAGTAAACGGAGGCAAGCATGTAAAGAGGAGTTTATTGAAAAAGGGGTAACATAGTTTTCTCCCAGGAGAGAGACGAGGACCATAGCTTCTATCCTGGTATCCCAAGAAGTGGGAGAATTTTGCCTTTTTCATGTCTTAGGCTTCCTTTGTTCTCCTGCTCTCTTCCCCTTATCCCTCTCCTTCCTGCATGGTGGCTAGGCCCAGGAGATGCTCCAGTGGGATGGCCATAAGGTGAGAAGCAGATCTGGGCAGGAAAGGAGCCCAGGGTAAATTAATTAACAACCTTTATAACTCCCTGTAGGGAGGGACAGTCCCTGGGACAGGTAACCTTAGCAACAGATTGGAGCAGGGGCAAGTTATCTTGATAAAGGTGAAGGAAGAGCTCTGAAGGCATTAACCTTTCAATCCCTCTTTAATTTCCAAGACCCAAATTGGCCTCCTTGATCCTGTCTGACCTGATTTACCTATCTATACTGATTGCCTCTTTTAATTCTGGCTTCAGGAACCTCATGCCACTCTAATGAAGCCATGAAATAGAGATTGATTCTCCATGTTTTCTATCCTGCCTCCCCTCAGCCCTCCTCTACTTTCTTTCAGCACAGTCAAAACCTCCTGCTGCCAGTACCCTCAGGCTATATATAGTGTGTCTCATGACTGTCCCCCTTCATTATCTTTGTTAAACTTTATCACAACTCTATGTTCTTTTCAATGTCTGAGGGTAAAGAGAAAATACCTTATGATGGCTTTTTGCAAATTGGAACTCACATTTTCTCATATAATCTACCTCATTTCTCACAAAATCTACATATGTGCTTCTCTTCAGGCCACACTGCAAAGCTTACTTTTCCCAGAGAATGATAGACAGTTTTGTCTTCCTGTCTAATCACTTCTGTTTAAAAGTGTCATTCTAGGGTGTCCATTGTGTGATTCAGTGGTAGAGCACTTGTCTAGCTTTTACATAGCCTTGGTTGCAAATTCTGCCCCATTTCCTCCTTTCCTAACCTAGATGCCACTTGCTCTGTGATTCCAAATTCTTAATGCTATACATTTTGGTAGCATTGCTGTCCATTCATTCATTCAGCTTATATACATTGAACTCTGTTCTTAACTTAGCGGTACAGAAGTAGAAGAGACAAATTCCATGCTGGTAGGGAGCTTTCTTAGAGAAGATAAATGATGGTGATGCAAAGATATAGAACATAAATTCAAATAACCATAAGGAATAAGGAAGGTGTCCAGTAACTAGAATGGGCTTGGATACTTTAGATCAGCTAATCAGAAAAGTCCTTTATCAAGGGTAATTTGCAATCCAAAAGTCACTAAAATCAGAATTATTAACAGAGAATGAATGAAGCAAACATACAAAGAACTGAGAGAAAAATACTTTGGGTGAAGAATGCAGGGGTGAGGGTGAGCAGAGGGCAGTAAATAAAAAGATCCTGAAATATTTGTTTTCAAACCAAAAGAAAACCTAACTAGAGAATAGAAACCAAGAATAGTGGATGATCAGGTCAGATAAGACAGCATTTTCCAGATCATGTGGGGCTCTATGTGCTGTGTAGTCTATGGAAGAGAATTTTTGTTTTGTTCTAATTGAAATATAAGTTGTTAGAGGGCTTTAAGTGTGCATGTTCATGAACATGCCCATATGAGTTGGTAACAGGGATCTGATATATTCAGTTTCATGTTTCAAAAGATTATTGTGGCTTTTATGTAAAACCAAGGCAGAATGTACTGTAGAAAGGAGCAAGAGGAACTGGATGGGAGACAGGTTTAGCAGCCCAGATGGCAGGTGATTGTAGTTTGGACTAGAGTTATAGCAATGTGGAGCAGATAGTGAGTAGATCTGGATAAACTCCAGAAACTGGATTAATAGGCGTTTATGGGCAAAGGAATGGTGAAAGTCTCTAGTTACGAGTTTCTTCAGCAGGTTGAATGACAGTGCCTCACACTGAATTAGGGAAAGCTGACTCCCCCCCCAAAATATGTCTATATAGATATGGAAGTAAATTTATGAATTCAGTTTCACATATATTGATCATGAGATGTCCACATATATCCAAAAGAAGATATTACATTGGACACTTGACTTTAAACCTCTAAAAAACAATTAAGCTAGAAATATATTCTTGATGACTTAATATTATAGAAATAGTTTTTAAATTATGAGATTAGTGACCTCACCTAGGATAAACTGGCAATATAAAAGAAGGTCAAACCTTAAATATTTCAGCCGGATGCAGTGGCACATGCCTGTAGTATCAGAAGCTCAGGAGGCTGAGGCAGGAGGATCATGAGTTCAAAGCCAGCCTCAGCAAAAGCAAGGTGCTAAGCAACTCACTGAGACCCTGTCTCTAAATAAAATACAAAATAGGGCTAGGGCTGTGGCTGTGGCTCAGTGACCGAGTGTCCTGAGTGCAATCCCTGATAGCAAAAACCAAAACCAAAAACCCTAAATCTTTTTAAGACTTAGATATTGAACAAAAGAGGAGACGACAATGAAATAGACAGGAAATAGCTTCTAATATAGAAGGAAAAAATACTGTGATATTTTTAAAAACTATGAAAATGTGTTTTTAAAAGGATAAAATGGTCAGCTATGTGTGTGTACACACACACACACTCAAGGAACTACATGTGACTACATGATCACAATTCATCTGCCTGTTTCATTTATGTTCATTTTCATGTAAAAATTAATCTTATTATGTCACATATAATATATATATATATATATATATATATATATATATATATATATATATAGGGGTAAGCAGTCAGTCAGACTTGACATTTTAAGGAGGTTTGATTGGACAAAAGAAGGTGATGTGAAGAACATTTGCAAGTGTGAGCTCATACTACTAAAGCACAAAAATGCAGGCTAAGGATGAAGATAAAAATATGGTGGTGAAAGCAGAGATTGGAAATATTTTAGTCAGCTGGTTAGAGGTAAAGGACCAGAGTACATGATCTGAGAGATGATGGTCAGAAAGTGAGATGTTTGGATTCAATATTTCAGAAGTATTGGTGATAGCAGGGTCAAGATTGTAACCATGAAGTGAATGGTTCCTGTAATATACAGGTAAAAATAATTGTAAATGAGGAATTCAAGAAATTGAGAAGGTAGGATTTTATATACATCAGTGAATTTAAGAAGACTTTGAGATTAAAGGTGAACTATGTAAGTAGGTGGCTCAAAATCAACTTGTTCAAGTTGATGCACTTATGATTTTGGCATATTTTTTTTTTACCACTTCAATTCTACCCTCTTTCTTCTTACTTTCTTTCCTTTTCTTTTGTTCTATAGTTCTGAGCTATGAGTTCTCAAAAATGTGAGAATATCCCTCTTCAAAGATTCAGTTCCTCGAAAAGACCAAGGAAAATATGTGGTCTTTTATGCAGTAAAATAAAAACAAAAAGTAAGCAAGGGGACCTTAGTAGTTAATATTAGCCAATAATGAAAGAATGAATGAAAATCCATTTCTTTTCCCGCCCTATTTTTTGTAGTTGTAGATGAACAGAATGCTTTTATTTTATTTGTTTATTTTTATGTGGTGCTGAGGATCAAACCCAGTGCCTTATGCATGCTAGGTAAGAACTCTTTTTACTGAACTACTGCCCCAGCCCAGTTACATGCATTTCAATGAACTTATTTTATGTTTAAAACAACTGAAACCTTGAAGGTAAGTTACTAAGGATTGTTTGATTTAGTGCATAGCTGAGACTACATCCAGGTACCACTACCTATGCATGTTCTAGGAAAATATCTGAAATATAAGGTCAATATGTAAATTTTAACATCATCAAATGCAAACATAAAGGTAAGAAGGGAGTATAAATTTAAATTTCAATACTATTGATGTGAAAAAATTCATAAGAGAACTAAAAGAAATCACATATTTTCCCTAATATTTTGGAATTTCACAATTCTGTATTTATGCCTTTCTCTTTGTTTATTTCTATAGCAAAAGTTGCATTAAAGTATTATATAACTGTGATTGTTCTAAGCAAGCTATTGGATAGAAAATTTAAAAATTAAATCAAAGTGTTGTTTTCCACATAAAAATCCCTGGTCAAATGTATTTGCTGTTGGAACTTGGGAGGAAATGGGACACATCAGTAACACATTAGAACAACTTGAGAGCCATAGTAAAATAGTTTACGGTATTAAGACCTAGGAGATTTCATCAGTGGAAAGACTAATCCAACAGAGAAAGATACATGGGAAAATTCTTATTTTCATCACCCCATGATGTTGGTTGCCATTGTGATTTCACGTGTTAAGATCAAGGTATCCACACATATTCCAAGTTCAAAGGTCCAACCTCATATTTCCCTTTCCAATGATTATACCAAGATATAATTAATTCATTTTTTTTAAAATTTGAAGAATGTATGAATTATCTTTAGTTCTTCCCTTGTGCTTCTCACCTTGAGTTCTCAAGTGTCTTTTATACTCTGGAATCTAAGAGGCTAATGTTATCATTAACAAACATTGTTTTTATATGTTATGAATTTTTTGTATTATAAAAATAAAATAAATCAAAGATTAGAGAACAGATGAAATTACTACTGTTTCCCCTGATCTTTTCCTTTTCCTTTGATGAAAATTCTACTTTTATGTCTCTGGTAGTGTGTGAATGTGCTGCTTATGGGTCGGATTGTGGTGTGTGTGTATGTGTGTGTATGTGTACGCAAACACGCATGTGCACACACATGGTAAAGGAGGAAGAAAGGTTTATCATATGTATAGTTAGCCATGTCACAGACTCAAGGTAGCAAAATAAGAAAACCAAGGCAAATTGTGAGGTAAAGGAATGTAATTTTTACAACTAATTCAATATAGATTGAGTATCCATTATCCAAAATAAACATGAAATTCATTTATATTTAATAAATACCTTACACACTCAGGAGGAAAGTAATTTTATGAAATATTTTAAATAATTTTATACATGCAACAAAGTTTCACAGTGTGGTCTTTTCTATTTGTAACATTGTGTCAATACTCAAAATGTTTACAATTTTAGAGCATTGTGAATTTCAAATTTTTGGATTATGGATGCTCAATTTATAATGTCTTCAGTAGAAAATATTTATCATGATTTTAAGTCAGACATTTAGGAGAAGTAAATTCTGGATCCAGTTCCCTTTAGTTTTCTTTCCTATACAGAGGGAATGTTCTTCCTATCTCTCAGATATATCTAGGATAGTAACAATTATGTAAGTGTTATTTCCTCTCTCTCATTCTCTGGACCCTAGAGACATCTTCTTATACAATCAAGTATTCTATTAAATTGAAAAATATTGGTCTATTCAAGATTTACCATACAGTAAAAATATAAAAAGTGTGTGATATTAATCTTGTCCCTAAAATAATTAAAGTTTAACTGAAAATGTAAGACCTTCAAATATATAATAATAATAATTATGATATACAACAAGTGTTCTGAATGCCTAATTAGTGTTTAAAATTCTGCATTTGAGACAGATTAACATGCATATCAATGCACATGAAATCAATGAAAATAAGGGTTAAAATTATACTTAAAAATTCTTTTAGCCAGAGGGGTCATAGTGATTACTTAGTTTAACCATCCCATTTTAGAATAAGGAAGTCAAGACTCAGAAAATGATGTGGTTTGTACTGGCTGCCATTAGTATCATAGCAATTAAAGAAAGCAAGCACAGAATCAAAATTTATACAAGTAATGCCACCAAATTACACTCAGTAGAAGAATATATATTTCAAGTCCATTTAATTCATTCTTAATTGTTTAAGTGTACACATATATCCCTTTGGCCCATGCAAAATTATCTTTCAGACTTTGCCTATTTGATTGTGATATGAGCATTAAACAACACGAGGTAGTATGTTTTTGGTCTTATGTGAGAAGGAATGATTCATCTTTGCAGCTACATAATGAGACATATTAGCTGCTATCTCTGCCTTGGGCCAATATATTCCATAGATACAGAAGTTCAAAGACACCATCAGCAGTTTCAAAAGAAGCTTCCAAATTGATAATGGCTTTAGACCAGAAGGAGCCCTGTGTTTGACATCAAAGTTTGGCATTGTGTGGCTTCTGTTAATCAAACTTCTTTGGAAAAGGGATGAAAAGTTGAAACATTAGAAGATCTATGGAATGTGTGTCTTGGTAATCAATATAAATTAAAAGCCAACTTATATATTATTCAACTTATCAAAAGCTAATCCTGTGTGCCACTGAAGAAGAAAGAAGATAAGAATGAGCTCTCTCTAGAAGCATCTTTTGTCACTAGTGGGTATTATCATGAGATACATAAAGAGTTCTAAGAGGTATTTCACATAAGTCATTTTCCCCATGATTCCTACATCAGTGAGTTTTTCCCCTTCCCAGCCTCTCAGCCATATCCCCATACTCTAACAAAGTGGAGACTCCAGGGTGCATGTCAATAAAATACACACATGTAAAATAAGTGGCATTCTTACTCAAAATGGTATTAAAAACATGTGTAAATCATATATATGAATTAAAATCTGCAGAAAATATTAACTGATGCCAAAAGAAAAGTTATAATGAATTTACTATTGCCAATGAAATCTAAGAAAGCTGTAACATTCCTAGTCTTTAAAGAACTTATGTCATATATATATGTATATATACATATATATGTATATTACTTTTATTTATCATTATAGTTAATGAAAATATGAAAATAATATTCATATAGTATCTGACCATATGATTTAGGGCTATTTTCTAGCACATAATTCTGGGGAGAATACACTCTGACCATCACTTGTGACACCTCCATCTTCCTGAAGCCCTCTCATGATACTTAAGAACAATTTAGTACTTAAATACATGTTATCATATAATCATTTGTAATTGAAGCCCTTGGGTTAATAGTGTTACTTTAGCTGGATTTTTAAGTTTCTTAATGATGAAGCTTATGATAACGTTCTCCTTCTTATTTTATGTCTATCACAGTGATTAAATTGGGTCTTGGAAACAGTAATGATGTGAGGAGCACCCTATACTGAATATGAATTGAATAGTTTTGCTTATGTGTCTTTAATCCAAAAGATTGAACTGATACTCTAGAGAATGGAAAACCCTTGAAACCTAATACAAACAAAAACTGAAAGGTATTTTACAAATTAAAAGAATGATGTGTGCTCTTTATGGATGGCTTGTAGTATGCAAGGATGTTGGGTAGAATTGACAGGGCTCTCCTTCCCTTTTTCTCCTCATATGATTCTTAACGTTCTGAATTCTGTCAGCGTTCTCACATACAACTGGCCATTGTCCTAATTAGAATAAGATGTACTCCATGTTTGTATAAATATGTCCAATTTTACTCTACTGTCATGTGTATCTAAAAAGAACAAATAAAAATAATCTACTCATGTAGCTAAAAATACCATGATTATTTACTATTTATTTACTTCTAAAATAACACAAAATTGTAGAAAGGGAAAGTTCTATATTATTCATTTTAAATATATACCAAGTAGTTCAAAAGAAAATCTCCACTGAGTCTTCAGATTCTCCCAAGAAATGTGCCCAGTGCCTTCACTTAATATTATAGTACACTTAAATTCTTTGGATTTTAGAACTAGGAAAAATTTTGCAGGACTTTGTTTACAGAAGAGTAAAGAGTGGCCAAGAAATGAAAATGAATCGATCAAACACACATAGATAGTTAAGTAATCCTTCAAATTTTTATGACTATATTACCAATTATGTAGTTGGGTCACTCTAGAGTTTTTCAACAGGTAGTGAGTTTTCTTATAATTTGATATTTGGTAATGTCTTTACAATATTTTATTTTATTTTATTTAAGTTTAGGAGGTGGTTTCAATTGAAAACTAGTGAGTGGGTAGAAGCCAGCAATACTTAGAAACATTATAGTACATAAGAAAGTCCCCTAAAACACTGAATTCTAAGGTCCCAAATATCAACAGTGCCCAGGTCAAAACCTTTCCTTGAGAAAAAGAAAAAGAAAAGAAAAAAAAAAAACAAGTACATAATCCTGAGTGATTTAGATATTTTTTTTATAACAAAATGATGTGCTTTTTGTTTATTCTGCCCCATCACTTGTAATGCCCTAGAATTCACTCCTGTACTACTTAGATTGGAGTGGTAGGGAGGAGGAATGACATTTAATGCCAGGACGAACAAAGGAACAAGGTTAGACTTCATGAAAATATCCAAATTCTATTATCTGAAAGTGGTTCAAGACATCCCAAAATTCTGTTCCTGAACTCCATTTTCCCTCAGAAACCATGGGTACATAAGCCAACACATTCTTAGGAAACCCCTTTTGGAATTTATTATTAGCAACCTAAATTGCTGATAATCACCAGTAAGTATAGGGTTTGCATGGCAACATCAACTCAGCAGTCAGGCTTCATTGTGACCTGCTCAACTTCCTAAGCCTTTATATATTCAGCTTCCATAGCATCTCTGTTTTTGACCACTGAACATATAGTTTGTCTCTAAATGATAACATTGGACTCTGGGCAAGAGTAACCTACCAAATGACATGTTTCTAAAGACCATCATGAACAAGGCTCCAGAGTAAACATCTATGCTTTTTCTCCATATGATATTAGTATTACTAGTTTCTTTATCTGCATTTACATTTACATATGGAAGGAAAGATTCAAGACAATGATCCAGATGCTCTGGTTTAATTCACATATGCATTATGAGATGAGTCCTCATTTGTCACACCAAACCACCTTTCTCTTTCTCTCTCTCTCTCTCTCTCTCTCTCTCTCTCTCTCTCTCTCTCTCTCTTTCTCTCTGTTTTGATTTTCCTGGATTGTTTTTTCATGTTTTCTTTGCTATTCCTCACAGTTGCAATAATGTTCTCATTTTTTTTTCTTATAATTAATTTTCTCCTTAGAGAAGAATCTTTCATGAGGTATAAATTATTACTAATGTGTCTGTTTTTTTGTTCAGAAGATTATTTTTGTTTTGAGGATGAGTAAGAAGCATCAGTAAGCAGATGGGAAAGGTATTTGTTAGAGACACATAATAGCTCACCCTACCTATGAACTTATTTGACAAGTGCATCTGGGATAAAAACTTAAGTTTTAGGAAAATAATGGAAAAGATTTCTTAGGTAGTATACAGCTAGATTTTGAACACTTATGCATTCTAGATGAGATATTAAACTTTGAAGGTAAGTGGTAGAGGTATGGGTAGGTCAGCTTGTGTGAACTTGGGTAAAGTGTTAGACAAGTCCAATTGGTGAGAAAGACATCAAGCAGGAAAATCATTAAGATCATTTCTGACTCTGTTCCTTATCGTAGTCTACATTTTCCCCCAAAGCCCTTTGGCTCCCTTCCTTCCATTTTAAAATAGAAATTCCATTTGGTCTCACCTTGAGAACCTTGAATCATCCTGCTGCAAAGTCAATCAATCATCCAACCACAGAAGCAAACTTTTGCCTAATAAGGCCACTTCTGCAAGTGCCTTGGGTTAGGACATTCTCCTTAATGTAGACTTCTAGACCTGTGATGTTAAGTGGATGCTGAGTGATGATTGTTGACTGTCGAGTAAAGCCTGGTTCAATGTCCACTTCAGCATCAGGCTTTGAGGTAACACAAGCATGGCCATACAAGGAGACCCTAGACCATCATGACACACTGTAAGTGGATTTCCTCTCCACATGTTTGCTGTCATCAGTAAACATGAAACAGTAAGTCAGAATTCAGTTTCACATGTCAACCATCAGGAATGGTATGAGGAAAGAAAAGGTCAATTGTACATGAGGAAAAATCTGAGTTTGAACTTCAATTTTATTCATATCATCCATCAGGTAAGGTCCCACACTGCCCTATTTCCTTGATACTTTGATTTTTTTTTCACTCAATACTCAATTATCCTGAGTAAAATTTTCTTTCTCTTAATGATATACAACTTTCAATGCTTTTTACTGCAATGCTAAATATAGTGGAAGATTTGATATTCAGAGATTTCCATTAGTGTATTTTTAAATCCTTAATAATGAGGAGGCACTTTAACAAGAAAAGTAAGTAAATAATTTTAAAAGGGGAAATATGATGGATGTTGTAAACAAAATGCTATTTCTTCTGATATATATTTGTATTAATTGGATTAAAAAATTAACTGATAATATATTGCAAACATGTAGAAGGAAAATTCAAATAATTTTTTTCTTCATGCCTTCAGTTCTTTATAGTACATTACATCAGTTAATGGCAATTTGTATAATTTGTGTAATGACATAAATTGCCACAAACCCTCACTCAGTGAAGTGCTGTCAGAGTCATAAATCAGAAGTCAGAGAATGAGCTTTGGGAAGCACAGTCTATTGGCCTCAGGGTGAAAGAGGAAGGGGTCAGGGTGGCAATCATTCAGTGGGTAACTGTGCAAGGTTGGAAGGAAAGTGATTGGAGTGGCATGAGGACACTGTGACTCAGCCAGACCTTGATGAGATAATCCTCCACACAAGTTGGATAATGCTTCATGACTACATGTTGTTTTGTTTAACTTCTAGAATTATTTTCCTTGGCTTATTATTGCTTATCTATGGGGGTCTAAGGAAAATATAGAAAATAAATCATAAACATTTTCAGGGACTTTTTATTTTTTTTTTATTTTATTTATTTATTTATTTTTTTTAAAGAGAGAGAGTGAGAGAGAGAGGAGAGAGAGAGAAAGAGAGAGAGAGAGAGAGAGACAATTTTTTAATATTTATTTTTTAGTTCTCGGCGGACACAACATCTTTGTTGGTATGTGGTGCTGAGGATCGAACCCGGGTCGCACGCATGCCAGGCGAGCGCGCTACCGCTTGAGCCACATCCCCAGCCCCTTCAGGGACTTTTTAATACAGGCTACTTTTTTATTATGTATACACAACAACACACACATACACACACATGTACATGTATGAATGTATGTGTGTGTATAGGTCTGTGTGTGTGTTCTGCATATGTGTACAGATTTTCTCCCATCAAATTTTGAACTTCTCTTCTGTGCTGAGGAGACTTACCAACAGATGCCATGTTTGTAGTTCTAGTAAACCACACAATTTGGTCTCCAGGTACACACAGGGACTTGCATCTGGACAGAAAATTCACCTACACTTAAAGAAGTACTATAATATATATGTGTTTTGGAATTTCCTTCCACCCCTGGCTATGGAAGCCTTCAAACTTTTTCAAACATGCCATGGAAATCTTCTTATTGGGTGTGGTATTACCGAAATTTAACACATTCATAATGCTTCAATGAATATGTGTTCTTGAGTATGAAGTGGGGAAATTCCTTTTTCTATGGAAGATTACTTCATTTGAACCATTACCAGCTTCCTCATCATTATATACATGTATATGTCTATATGTAAAGAATGTCAAACGTTTGCTATTTTACCCTGCTATCAAATAATAACTGTGCTTGCCATAATTTTCTGGGTGCTAATAGAAGACATGAGACCTCTGAGTCAGAGACAATGGACTTGTTACTTAGGGTAATGCAGTAGCCACATTGTCAACATTTTCTTGCACCAATTCCATAAACCTCAATTCTCACAGCATAAAAAAGAGCTGGAAGATATGATAAGAGCCAAATGAGTTATGTTAAAGAAAGGGAATTTTGAGAAAAAAATTCAGATTCTTTTTAATAGACAGCAAATATGCCTACCAGAAGGAGATACTATTTTTATCATTCAAGATGGTAGGTAAAATTCTTCTGGGCCCTGGAGGGTGACAGAATTTCTGCCTTCCAAAGACTTTTGTGTATAAACATCCTTGAAAAGCTAATCCAAACCAAAGGCAGGTAGTGCCTTTGTTTATAAGACATGAAGAAGTACAAGATGCTCTTGGAAAACTCTTTCCCAATACTTTGTAAGTGTAGAAATGCTCTAATAAGTCCAACAACTTTCACTCCCCTTGGGATGTGAATCTACACTCTCCTTCTCCTAGAGAGATATTTCTTACCTCCCGTTGCCCCCATTCTTGGAACTAATGAACTTGAGCTACCTAGATGGTGGAAAACGAAACAAAACATTAACTTTGGTCTTTTAGCATTGGCAGAGGGTCCAAAGCAATAATCCTTGACATTTATCCCTTTACCTTTTATTGTCTAAGTACTTTGTGAAATTATCTAGTTAGTTAATCTTCCTAATGCCTTTGTGAGTGAGGTTAAATGATGCAGTTTCTAAAATAGATATATACAAATTATAACTTGATAGGTCTAGTGATACAAGTTTGGACTATAATTGTTCTTGGTGTTTGATGGGATTATAGCCATTTTATGGGCCACTGGTTGTAGTTTCTTCTACACGTCATCTGTTTTTATGGTCTAGCATGTGAAGAAACTATCCAAAAGGAGAGTGGCTCAATGAAACCATTATCTTTTCCAAGTAAGTTTACCTTATACTTTAAATATTGTTGTTGTTTCATACTATTGCTGGTCTCTGTTGTAATTCTCTTTATAAATCCGAAAATCATGAACAGAAAAAAAAATAACTAGCTAAAATTTTGAAAGATCATGTAAGTTTCTTATCTTCCATGAGTAAAGTCTTCAGAGCTGATCGTCTTTTAAATAAATTACGGACGAAGTAGAGTTCTTTTATCAAGAAATGTCATAATTTTTGTTTAACATTTTGTTAATGTAACCTAGTATTCTCCAGACCCCAGACTTCACAAGAATTTTAGTACAGACGTGTCACAACATCTCAAAATCTCACAGGTTCATGTTTTCTTTTTTTTTTCATTTTTTTTAATGATGAATCTCTATTACCTAAAACAATGGCTCACATATTATGCACTAGAATATTTGTTGAGCCAAAGATATCTTACCCTTTTAACCTCCACAACATCTCTCAACTGCCAGCCAAGTTCACCTAGAAATCCACACATGTGAAAAGAGTCTGCCATCATGAATGTCATTTCACTGTCAAATGCTGCTGTTTCCTTCTTTATGGCCCTGCTCAGCAATTTCTTTCAGAAATCCACAGACAACCCAGAACTCTCCTGTTAGCAGGTTTCCACTAGGTTATATATACAATAAGAAAAGCTTTTCGTCCCCACTCAATAACATATCTTGACACTTGTCGGGCTCCAGGAAAAAAAAAAATTGAATCCACTGCACATAAATCTTTGTGATATCCATTTCTTCAATTCCCAGTTTAAAATTACTCTTTGAGGGTTAAGACCTTATTAACATAGTCCAAAAAAAAAAAAAGGACAGGATTCTTTGCTGTCCTCTTCTATCGCGACTTTGCTCTTCTTACTATTTTCACAGAAAGCTCACTCTGTGCAGTCTGTCTTTCTTATCCATGTGAAAATTAAATTTTGTTCCAGGGACACTAGTTCCACATATTCAATCATATCTAAAGCTTAGCTTAGCTATAGTCCCATAAAGTAAGGAAAGTTTAATCATAATCTATATTCCAAAGAAATGCTTTCTCTTTTGAATAGTCAAGGGGAAAAAAAGTTACTTTGGTTTTGAGCTGAGAAAAACATTTATATCAACTATGCACTGGTCAAAATCTTTCCAGAGACATTTCTGAATCTTCTTAAAAAAATGACACTATTTAGTTCCCTGATGTGAATCTAAATTTTTGCAAGACCTATTTATTATCAGGCCTGGTAAGGACTGTTGGTGATCATGGCACATAACACAATTGTTTTTGCTTTTACTCTTCTTTAAATATGACATCTTACCACCTTTGTTTTTTAAAATCAAGTTACAGACTCATGTTTTCAAGTTAAATCTCAATGATTGAATCTTTATAACATTCGTTTTATTTTTCTTCATCTCAGTGATCACATTATCCACTAGGGTTTTTTAAGACATCATTTCCATTTTTTTTTTTTTTTTTTGTATTTGCGGTCTCTTCCACTTTTCTAAACCTATGTAAATGATGATAAATGTGATCAGTCTCAACACCTAAACATGAGACAACTGTGAAAAAAAAAGCATGTGCTCTAAGAAATAAAAGTTCAGCCTGTTTTTGACATAAGTGTCAAGATGAACCAAAAGTTGCCCTTGCGACAGATAATTAGGAAAACTGTCAAGCCTGCAGCTTAATCCTGTGTACATCTGCTCAAAGTCAGCTCTGAAAACTGTGGGATCTAGGAAGACAATCTTTTGTAATTAGCCAAGGCCACTATAATCCATAAAAACATCTGATCAAATTGATTTCCAGTCTGTCAGGTGGTATCTGTCAACAGCAACCTTACCAATCATCCCAGAGCTGTGACTACCTCAAGTAAGCCTCTAAGGTCATTTAAAGGTTTTTTTTTTTTTCCTTTGTAAATATAAAATCATTTTCTCTTTTGACAGACTACCTTTTCAGAGAGGGTGATAGGGAAGAGGGGAAAAAAGATGAAATGGATTGTCAGAAGCATTCAGCAGCCATTCACATCAGGGAACAGAAATCCACAGGCATTTCCCTAAGATAAGTGCTCTACTGAGGTGTGGTCAGCAAAGGCACAGCTAAAAGAGAGAAAAATCACATGATCCCTGCTTCAGAGCTTGAGAGCTTGATTTTATTCTTATTCTGATTCCTGAACTATTCTATCCATGCCCATCTTGCTTCTGTGTGTACTGACTTTGTCCCCTTTCCCCACCCTGCTGCCTGCACCCCCACCAAACTCTATACTTCAGACATCCCTGAGCACAGTTACTAAAGCTATCTTCTGCCTACATCTCAATTTTTAAAAACAGCTTAAGTCATGCCATCTGTCTGCCTCTCTGTTGCCCCTCGATGTCTGTTTCAATCCTGGCACCCTCTCTACTTCATCTGACCTTAACTTTACCTCTCTGAGGTCACAGGCTTTCCATTCTTAGTCAGGCTTTCCTCAGTTCAAAATTCCAGTCTCACCTCAGTTTGAAACATCCCTTGCCTCCCTTGGATCCCAGTTGGGAAGTCTCCCCTGGTGCGTGCGTGTGTGTGTGTGTGTGTGTGTGTGTGTGTTGTGTGTGTACTTACTGAAATTGTCTAATAGTTTGCTTTGTATTGTTTTCTCTTTCCCAGCCTCACAGGTCTGTCCTTAGTGATGGCATTCCTTCTTTCAACTCTTCTCTTTGATCCTCTGTCCTGGGTCATGCTCTGCTCTCTGTTGCTCTTTCTTGTTCCTGAGAGTTCCTTGTAAGATCATCCCTAAGTGAAGGACACTTTGGCAGGAATTCCTTCATTTTCTGTATCCCTTTCTACAACATCCCATGGCTCCTACTGAATCTTCTGATATGAAAACTCCCATTTTTGTGTCTTCAGCAGCTTGAACTTTTGTCCCATATGTTCAATTGCCTAAAAGCATCTCCACTTAAAAAGATCTCATATTTGTGCAAACCTCAACATATTCAAACTGAATCAGTCTTTCCCCACAATTGGATCCCTTTTTAAAAAAATTACTTCATTTCAGTAAGGCTGATTTCCTTTCCTTCTCTGTTCTCAATTTGTCACCAAGTTCTGTCATTATTTTTTCCCTTTTCTTGAAAAGAAAGTTTTTCCCTTCCTCTCTGCTTTTATCACCAATTCTTTCCCTTCTTTCCATATAACTTTTTTTTGCCTGCCTTTTCTTTTGTTTTCTTTCTTTCTTTCTTTCTTTCTTTCTTTCTTTCTTTCTTTCTTTCTTTCTTTCTTTCTTTCATTTTCTTTAAATCACTCTGGTAAATGTTTCTATCACCTTCTTCCCCAAGTTAAGAATTGGATCACATTTCTTTATTGAGATATAACCCATGTTACATAAAACTAGTCATTTTAACGTGTGATTTTATACTTTTTCATATACCCATTATACAACCATCATCTTTATTCTTGAGCACTTTAATTACCCTCAAAAGAACTCCACACTTATTCCTAGTCATTCCTTTTCTGCTCTTTTTCTCACCATCCTTCAGCCTCTTACAACCAGTAATCGACTTTCTTTTTGTATGGATTTGCCTATGATTGATGTTTTGTTTAAATACAAATCAGTATATAGCTTTTGTGTCAGATTTCTTTCACTTTAGCAACGTTTCTAGGGTTAAGCCACATTTGCTAAGTATTACACTGCATTCCTTTTTAATTGCTGACTTATATTTCACTGTATAGATATACCAGATTGGTTTATCTATTTTTCAATTGATAGACATTTGGTATGATACAACTTCCTGGTTATTTTAATAAAATACTGTACTTACAACAAGTAAAGCTAGACATAGATGAGAAGTAGTATATCATCTGTGTTTGCAATTTGGATACAGTAGCTTTTTCTTTTTTAACAGATTACATAAGACATATAAGAGAGAGAACAACAAATTTCAACTCATAAACTTATTGATTCCAAAGCTCTTCCTAGGGTGTGGTATTTTTTAAATGACACAGAGAAGGTTGTAGATACAGGAAGGTTCCTGTCATCTGAGTGTCTGTAGGTCAGTGAGAGGACTTTTGTTCTGTGTTTTATTCTTGAGACAGCTCATCTATGAAAAAGAATTCAAATATAAAAGTCTCAGATATATATTGAAATATCTGCTGAATATTTTTATTTGAACATCCAATTGTAGAGGTATTGCTAAATTTTAAAATGCCTCCTAAAGGTACCCTGTAGGAATGCAGCATTGTTTCATTGTATATGTTGTGACTATTAACCCTGGCCACATGCACTAGCATCTTATATCTCAGGCTTGGCTGTAACCTTCAGTCTGTATCCACTTACCCCTTGCAGAGCATCCTCAGCCCTTGTTACAATGAATCATCATATACTTTCAACTGTGCCTCTGTAGTGCTTCATATGATCTACTTCACTCACAGCCTATTCTAATTCCTATTATTTCTTACATATCCTCAGATTATGATATACCTCTCTCTGTCTCAAGATCTGAACCCTTTAAATTATCATCAGACCAACTGCCAGCCTTATCCAGATGAAACAACTCTTACCTGTCCTGACACTCAGAAATTTCCAGTGATTTCACATAGTAGAACCCCTATTCTGAGTTGTGCCTTCCACTTCCCCAAATAAACTGTATATCACTATAATACTTATAGTGCATGTGGTATATGATATCAGATAATTAAAATTATCTGTTTATATAGGATTTCACTTTTTCTTGGGATGTCAAAGGTTAATGCCTAGAATCTGACTTATAGTAGGCACCAGTGTTCTTTAATGAACAAATTGGGTAGATTTGGTCAGAATAGCATAAAATAGATTTTTAAAATATTTTTCCTTCTTAAAAAATAAAAATAATGACAGTCTGAGATACAGGAGAGACATCTCATGTAAAGCTTGAGCATGTGAACTCTAGTGCCTTAAATATAAACTTGGTCACACCTACTGGGCTGTGGTATAGGAGCACAAATTATATCAGATCATCAAAAGAAAATTTGATAATTTAGTTCTTAAAAACATTTAATATTTTATTATTTCAATATTGATTACAAAAAGGGAAAAGTTTTACCTAGAATGGTCTCCTCTCATATTAAATAGGTATAAAACAAAAGTGTTAATATTATTAGAAGAAAAATACCACACTTAGAGCACCAAATAAGATTGTAATGAATCAAGCAAAATTTCTTTTTCAGTGGCTCTTTTTAGTAACATAGGACTCATTTTTGGCATAATTATATAAGCATGAAATATAATTTGTTCTAATTCAGTCACCAGTACTTCCTCTTTCCCTTCCCTCCTCCTTTCCCCTGACATCAGTTTCTGATGATCCTCTAGATTTCAGTAGTGTGTATGGTGATACTTTCTTTTTCATATCAGCTTTTGATAACTTGATTTTGCCCCCTTTTTATGGTTAATTTTAGGTAAGGGTTCCCCAATTTTGTTTATCCTTCAAAAAACCAACTGTTTCATTGATTTTTTTTGTATTATTTTTAATCTCAATTTCACTTGTTTTAGCACTGCTTTTAATTATTTTCTCTCTTCTACTGATTTTGGTGTTCATTTATTCTTCCTTTTCTTAGGACTTGAGATATAATATAGATTATTTATTTGTTATTTTTCTATTTTTTATCTATTTATTGATTTTAATTATTATTTTTTCTTTTTAGATACACATGAAAGTAGAGTGTATTTTGACATATTATACCTACATGGAGTATAACTTCCCATTCTGTGGTTGTACGTGATATGGTATTACACTGGTCATGTATTCATACATGAACACAGGAAAGTTATGTCTAATTTATTCTAGTGTCTTTCCTATTGCCACCCCCTCCCTTACTTACATTTCCCCTTGTCTAATCCAATTCATTTTTATTCTTTTCTCTGCCTCCCCTTATTGTGTTCCAGCACCGTATATCAGAGAGAACATTCAGCCTTTGGTTTTTTGGGATTGTCTTATTTCACTTATCATGATAGTCTACAGTTCAATTTATTTATTGGCAAATGCCATGCTTTATTTCTTATTTATGGCTGTGTAATATTCTGTTTTATATATATATATATATATATATATATATATATATATATATCATATTTTCTTTTTTAATTTTCTGTTTTGAGACAGGGTCTCACGAGGTTGCTTATAATCTCTCTAAATTGCTTATAATCTCTCTAAGCCAGTTGAGGCTGGCTTCAAACCTGTGATTCTCCTGCCTCAGTCTCCTGAGCCACTGTGATTACAGGGGTATTCCACCATGCCCTGCTAACACTTCCATTTCTGACAATGGGAAAATAGCTCAATGGTGTCTCCATATGTTTAAAATAATGTGTTATTGAATACTAATCATTTGTATATATAAGTAACTACTGTATGTCAGACCCTGTCTTAGGTGCTGGGGATATTTCAGAGAAGAAAAGTATTCCTGAAGTAGAAGATACAGCTAGTTTGCCTGGGGTAGGAGAGGAGTGCTAGTTCATGGGCCCATTTTGAAAGATAATCTGAGGAGTTCTTTTACTTCAACAAGCTAAGCCCAAATCTGCCACGTTCTAGGCCCTAGAACAAATCAAATTGCTAAAGGAGTGAAGAAGAGGAATTATTTTGAACTTCTACCTTCTTGGAAGAGAAAACATTTTTTAAAAATCATTTATTTATCTATCTATCTATCTATCTATCTATCTATCTATCTATCTATTTATTTATTTATATATGAGAGCAGAATGCATTACAATTTTTATTACACATATAAAGCACATTTTTCATATCTCTGGTTGTATACAAAGTATATTCACACCAATTTGTGTCTTAATACTTGTATTTTGGATAATAAGATCATCACATTTTCTTTATCCATTCATCTGTTGAGGCATACCTAAGTTGGTTCCATAGCTTAGCTATTGTGAATTGAGCTGCTATAAACAGTTCCATTGATTGGTCAACAAAATAAAAAAAAAAAAAGTTCAACCTCTCTAGCAATTAGAGAAACTCAAATTAAAACTACACAGTGTTTTCATCTCACTCCAGTCAGAATAGCAATTATCAAGAATATAAGTAACAATAAATTGACAAGGATGTGGGGGAAAAGGTACACTCATACATTGCTGGTGGAACTGCAAATTGGTGCAACCACTCTGGAAAGCAGTAGAGATTTCTCAGAAAACTTATAATGGAACCACTATTTGACACAGTTATCCCATTCCTTGACATACACTCAAAGGGCTTAAAATCAGCATACTATAGTGATGTAGCCACATCAAGGTTTATAGTAGCTCAATTCACAATAGCTAACCTATGAAACCAATCTAGGTGCCCTTATATTCTTTTAGTGTATAAGCTAAATGCTATGAACCTTCCTCTTAGAATTACCTTGATACTGTACCAAAGATTTTGATATGTTGCATCACTATCCTCATTTATTTCAAAGAATGTTTTTTAATTTATCCCCTGATTTCTTCTGCTATTAATTCATAATTCAAAGGGCATTATTTAATCTCTTAGAGTTGTTTCTGTTTTTTATTTTATTGTTAATATTTAATTTCATTAGATATAATTACATTATGGTCTGATAGAATGCAAGGCATTATCTGTATTTTTTTGTATTCGATAATATTTACTTTGTGACCTAAAATATGTCTATTTTAGAGAATGTTTCATGTGCTGCTGAGAAGAAAGGAAATTCAGTGATTGATGAAATATTCTATAGATGTCTGTTATGTTATCAACTTATTATTATTATTTTTAGTTATGTAGACTCTTTACTTAGTTTTTGTTTGGATGATATATTCAGTGGTGGGAGAGGTGTGTTGAAGTCACTTAGTATTATTGCATTGAGGTCTATTTAATTCTTAATATTGAGAATGGTTTGTTTGAAGTATATAAATGCTCTATTGTTTGGGGCATAAATATTTCTGATCAGTATATCTTGTTGATGTATGATTCCCTTGAGCAATATGGAGTGATCTTCTTTGTATCTTCTGACTAATCTTGGTTTAAAGTCCACTTATTTTTGTTATGAGAATAGCTATCCCTGCTTGTTTATGTGTCTCATGTGAATGATATTTTTTACCCCATCCTTTTGCCTTCAGTCTGTGGATGACTTTGCCTATGAGGTGAGTCTCTTTCAAACAGTATATTATTGGGTTCTTATTTTTTTCTTTTAATCCAATCTTCCAACTTATGTCTTTTGATTGAAGATTTCAACTGTTTTAGTTGGCATCCATTTTCTTTCAGAGCTTTGTATATATTATAAGCCCTTTTAGCTTTTAGGGTATATGTTGAGAAATCAATTGAAATATGAATTGGTTAACCTATAAACGTGACCAGTCATTTTTCTCTTACAGATTTTAGAAGTCTACTTTGTTCTGTATGTTAGGCATTTTCATTATAGTAGTTTTTGTTCAGATGATATATTCAGTGGTGGGGGTGGATTGGAGTGGATCTATTGTGGTTTTATATATTTGGAGTTCTATATGCCTCTTGTATTTAATTTTTATTCTCATTGTTAATATTTGGAAAAATTTCCTATATTATTTCACCAAAATGATTGTGCCTTGCTTTATCTTGTATTTCAGAGCCTTCATCTATCCCAATGAATCTTAAATTTGACATTTTAATGTTATTCCAGATTTCTTGAATATTCTGTCCATGGTTTCTTAGCATTTTTTCTTTATGATTGACTTTATTTTCAAGATTATACACTTGACTTCAAGGTTTGAGGATTTAGCTTCAGAGTGGTCTAATACATTAGTCATGCTTTCCATCAAATTTTTAATTTGGTTTATTGATTCTTTCATTTCCTGGATTTCCATTTGGTTCCTTTTTAGAATATCTATCTCTGTATTGCAATGATCTTGCACTTCCTGTATTTTCTCTTTGATTTCATCCTTACATCTTTTTCAACTTATACAACATTTTAGTTGTGAACTTTCTAAATTTCTTTTCTGACATTTCCTCCACTGTGGTGTCAATGAAATCTGTTATTGAAGTATGTGGGCTCTCTGGAATGTTTTTTTTTTTCCTTTTCTTTTTATAGTTTTTGTAAGTTTTTCCATCTATCAGAATTGTCCTCACTTATTCTTTTAAGCACAGAAGTAGTTTGTGAACTTCTTTCTCTTAAGAGCCCTGGGTCGTGTGTATATCCAGATAATGTATTTTAGGTCAATGTGTGACCTCTGATGCTCCCAATATCAGTACCACTTTAAGAAATGCCACTGAGCCCAATTTGCTATAATCACTTCAGAGCCAAGCCTTCTTCCATTCAACCTTATATGAAACAAAACTCATTGCACTTGTTCTTCACAGTTTCTCAAATTTAGGTATAAACATATAAAAAGTTTTGGGATAGGTGAAAAAAAAGTTGTTAAATTTAGTAGCTTACTATGACCTTACGTGAGGGCTAAAAGTGGGAAGAAGAAATATTTGGCATGAAAGAGGCAAAAAAGAGAGAGAGACAGAAAGAAAGAGAAACAGAGAAGATATAAAAGAATAACTTATACCAAGGTAGAAAGGGGAGATAGTTGAATGGTTAATATTTGAGTCAGTAGGAGATAATACAAGACTGTGAGTAGAGGATAAGAGGACCAACTATTAACTAGAGCTAAGAAAACAAAGATAGGGAGATTGATTTCAAATAATGCTTTAAATCATTAGATGAAATATATTCAAATGGGTTGAAGCTACAATGTTGGCTATTGGTTTAACAATTATCATTCAAGGAAAGAGTTATTTATATGACCAAAGTTGACATTAGAGTTGTTTATAGTAAAACATAAACAATAGTAAAAAAGTGAAGAAAGTTCTTGTTGAATCTTGAGTTGGATTTCATGAGGGTTTGGCCATTTTGAGGATGTCCATCAGTTTGGAGCTATATATCTTTCCAGAGTTGTAGGGACACAGGAGCAAATTCCCTGTAGCTACTAGGCAACTCCTACCAGCAGCTTCTGGTTTGTAAGCTCAGGGGTCTGTAGTTGACTGATTGAAATGTGCAGTGTTGTGGCTTGTCTGTTTTTAGTATGGGCAGCAGTCCAAGATGCAGGCTTTGGAGTGTCCCTCTTATTGCTGTGGGTCACTAAGTACCTGTTCCCTTCTATAGGATTCTTTTGTTGGTAGTGAAAATCCTGGTGTCCATCTGTGAACACTGGAACTCTGGCTGTGGATGTTCTGTGGGTGTTCTGTGGAGCAGAAGTATTCCATCTGCCTTCAACACTCTCTGAAGTTCTGTAGTGAAAGGTCTCAGGTAGTTCATCTAGACTTTAGTTTCCAGTGCACCAGATTGTGAGTGGTGGGCTTAGATTCCCTCTGTTTACTAAGTTTGATGCAAAGTCCTGTAAGTATTCAAACAATGCCCTTTCACTCATCAGTTGCGATCACATGTTAGGATGTGTGCCAGTTAAGCCTGGGATCAGCCCCTTCCTGTTGCATACTCTCGGGTAATTTCCTGCTGAGCCTCTATGTTACTGGATATTTAGGCAAGCTTCCCTCTGGGGCTTGTCCATGGGCTCTCACAGTACCTCTCCCCAATGTTAGTAATTAGAACTAGACCAATCCACTTTCTTCTGTTTGGGGACAGTGCTGCTCTGTTGCTGTCTTTGTCTGAGTCAAGCATCCAGATGCTGCACAAAGCTTTCTGCCCTTGCCTGGGTCATGGAGGCTGAGCAGAGTTAGGCACAGTTCCTGGTAGAGGTCCCCACCCGCTAGTTCCCTTTGTTCATGGTGAGGGGGAGCAAGAGGAAGTTTTAGTGATTTTTGGCTAGTAGTAATGCTTCTAGTAGTTCTTCCTGTCCAAGTTCTTAAGCCATCTCATTGCAGGGGACTTTCCTCTGGTTTAATTGACAGCTGTCTGGGTGTGGGAAGATGCTGTGCTGATTTGAGGGTGTGACCGATCAGGTTTTAAGCTGTTAGCTCTGTTTTAAGAACCCATTATTGTCACCCTTTAAATTTTCTTTATGCAACAAAATGAAGCTGAACCCCTTTCTCTCGCCATGCACAAAAGTTAACTCAAAATGGATCAAAGAGCTTGATATCAAATCAGAGACTCTGCGCCTGATAGAAGAAAAAGTTGGCTCCGATTCACATATTGTGGGGTCGGGCTCCAAATTCCTTAATAGGACACCCATAGCCCAAGAGTTAATAACAAGAGTCAACAAATGGGACTTACTTAAACTAAAAAGTTTTTTCTCAGCAAGAGAAAAAAATAAGAGAGGTAAACAGGGAGCCTACATCCTGGGAACAAATTTTTACCCCTCACATTTCAGATAGAGCCTTAATATCTAGAATATACAAAGAACTCAAAAAATTAAACAATAAGATAACAAATAACCCAATCAACAAATGGGCCAAGTACCGAACAGACACTTCTCAGAGGAGGACATACAATCAATCAACAAGTACATGAAAAAATGCTCACCATCTCTAGCAATCAGAGAAATGCAAATCAAAACCACCCTAAGATACCATCTTACTCCAGTAAGATTGGCAGCCATTATGAAGTCAAACAATAAGTGCTGGCGAGGATGTGGGGAAAAGGGTACACTTGTACATTGCTGGTGGGACTGCAAATTGTTGAGGCCAAGTTGGAAAGCAGTATGGAGATTCCTGGGAAAGCTGGGAATGGATCCACCATTTGACCCAGCTATCGCCCTTCTTGGACTATTCCCTGAGGATCTTAAAAGAGCGTACTATAGGGATACTGCCACATCAATGATCATAGCGGCACAATTCACAATAGCTAGACTGTGGAACCAACCTAGATGCCCTTCAATAGATGAATGGATAAAAAAAAATGGCATTATACACAATGGAGTATTACGCAGCACTTAAAAATGACAAAATCATGGAATTTGCAGGGAAATGGATGGCATTAGAGCAGATTATGCTAATCGAAGCTAGCCAATCCTTAAAAAACAAATGCCAAATGTCTTCTTTGATATAAAGAGAGCAACTCAGAACAGAACAGGGAGGAAGAGCATGAGGAAAAGATTAACATTAAACAGAGACGAGTTCGGGGAGAGAAAGGGAGAGAGAAGGGAAATCGTATGGAAATGGTAGGAAACCCTCAATGTTACACAAAATTACATATAAGAGGTTGTGAGGGGAAAGGGGGGGAACAAGGGAGAGAATTGAACAATAGCAGATGAGGTAGAGAGGGAAGATGGGAGGGGAGGGGAGGGGGGATAGTAGGGGATAGGAAAGGTAGCAGAATACAATAGTCACTAATATGCCATTATGTAAAAATGTGAATGTGTAACCGATGTGATTCTGCAGTTTGTATTTGGGGTAAAAATGGGAGTTCATAACCCACTTGAGTCAAATGTATGAAAGATGATATGTCATGAGCCTTGTAATGTTTTGAACAACCAATAAAAAAAAGAAAAAAAATTTTTCTTTGTCTTTTTACATGTTTTTAATTGGGTGAGTTTAGGAGATTTTCTGTCCCTCCCCTTTTTCCTGACTGTTTCATACCCCCGTCTCAGACTTGGGTTTGGGGTTAGGGGACTCAGTTTATTTTCCACTCTGGCAACCTATCTTCCAATCCCTCCAGGTCTCACACTTTTTAATATTGAGTCTTAGAGCATTTATTTTGTTACCCACCTTCTAATTCTGCTTTTCCTTTGTTGCCTCCTTGCTGTGTTGTGAGATGATCAGGACTCACTGATTAGCTCACTTCCCTCATCTTCTCACTTCTCCCAAGGAACACTTTGAAAGAAAAATTCACCCTGAGTCATTCAGAAACCTGGCTATTATATATAGTTAATATATTCTTAATTAATTTCAGACTGAACTCAAACATTTCTAGTCTCAAATTGATAATCTCAAGCCTGTTAGATTTTGAGTTTAGAAAAGTTTTAAAGAACAACGGAGTTTCCTCTGCAAAATGTTTAAAATACTGCACCTCACCCCTCCCACCACCACCACCAAAAAAAAAAAAAAAAAAAAAAAAAAAAAAACCCAAAAAATCATTGTATAAAACTGACTTATTTTTTGTGGTTCTTTTCAGTTCTGGAATTTTCTAATCTAGTTCGTTTTGGTTACAGCATTGGTTAATCTTTATGTTCCAAACGGGGCATTTATAAAGCTCTTAAAATCCAGGAAATTCTCTCCAGATTTCTAAATTAGTGTGATGTATATTACATGAGTAAATTAATATCATCTCTCAACCCTACTTCTCAATTAATTCATGTTAATATCCCTAAGAGTTAGTCAAATCTTACCTCTTTCCAGAAGTCCTGTTTAACTAATTTGATCATAATTTGAGCTATCATGCCCTTATGTGTTCTCTATGGACTTGAATTTCTTTTCTGTGTCGATTTGTATTTGTTTGGACTTTTATTATCCTTCTTTTCTCATTATTCCTTCCAGACTATAAAAGTGGGGTTTGTTTTGAAGTGGACATGACTAATACCTATCGCATCTTTGAATTCATCTTCAATGAGATTCAACAAATTTCAGTGCACTGTGAGTTTCCTATTTCTTTTTTTCTTCTCTCTTGGGAAATTTGTCTGTACTATTTTAGTTTCCTTTACCACTGGCAGACATAAACTGAAAGTTTAAGCAATTAAATAGGTACAAGTAGTCAGTAGAAACAAGACCTGATCTGCCTGGCCTCTGATGACTGATTCCAAGGCATGATCCAGAGTGTCCCTAAGGATCCCCCATAGTACTGAACATTCATCAATATGCTCATTAGTGTGTATTTTTATGTTATTTTCTTTATTATCATTATCTACCAATTTCTTACTTCTGGTTTTCTGAAATCATCACCAAAGTAATTTTTGCTCTTAATTCCTTGTCTTAAGTCAACTTTTGAATCCAATAGCAACAATAGCTTTTAAACAAGTTCAGTGAACCAGCAGAATGCTTTAAGCAACTCAGAAACTACATACATATCAAAGATCCATGTCAGAACAAAGAAGTACTTGGAGTCATATTGTGATGTTTTTCTTCAGTTTTTTTTCACTTCTTTGTTCCCAACTTCCTTCTCTCCCTTTAGAACCTCTTTTATCAGAGTCCTGTGTTGTCAGTATTTTTTCACCTTCCTGGACCCTCAATACTATTTTTTACCCAACTACTTTACCCACCTAGTTTCTTGTGCCATCTACCCAAGTTCCTGATTTCTCTTTTATGAGTTTCTTTCCTACAAAAATTTCTTAGGGTAGAACTTATTTTCTCCAAGATTTGTTCTGTATAAATACATTCATGTCTGGATCCAAGGTGTAGTGTATTATTTCTTAAGAGCAATTTGTCTTTTAATAGAGGTCTTAGAGAGATTCATTTTGCCATAGCAAAGCCATCAATTATATCCAAATACAAATTCTAATTGAACAAGTTCCAGACACTGTGTTGGGTCAGTGGAAGAAATAATTTTCAGGATGGAAGGAGATATTTTATATAATGCCAACATACATAGTTGCCTGTTATAACTGCATACTGAGCTGGATTTGGCTACAGATACCATTTGGTCTGTTAGAATTTTCTTTCAACTGGAACATAAAATTTCCCCAAAATATGGTGCAGATATCTTTGCCATGCACCAGTGCAGGTGTGGAACAAGACCAATCAAGGTTCAGTGTGGTAAAAGACGGAATGGGAGAATCTGAACACGATTTGAATTCTTTCTTACATTTTATGGTAAGGAGACAGGTCCTTCACTTACTAAGTGGGGAGTATATCTGTTCAACCCAAGTGAAAGAATTATTTACATTTTACTGTTGAGAATTTTTGAATGCTTATAATTTCCCCATATTTAAATTATAAGAACGATTTATCTTCAGATTTCCACAGGGATATTCATGAAAGGAAATCTTGAGGATTTGAACTTTTAAGAGTCTTCACATCCATTTTGTCATAAAGAGCCTTAGATTTTTTTCCCTCTGAGATAAGCATAGAAGATACCCTTTTGTCTGCTTTATAATATAAACACCTACAATTATTCTTCTGGTTGTTTCTGACTGTACTCAAGTTCAAGGAATTTGGCTTCTGAAGTATCTCACTTGTGAGCTAGAGTTTTTTTTTTTTTGTTTTTTTTTTGTTTTTTTTTTTTGAGTTAGTTTTATGGATCAGTATGGAACACAGAAGTTTGGCTTAACTTCAGCGCTTTCCACACCATATCACATCCAGTTATCCCAATAAAATCATTAATCCATATGCTACTCTCTTCAACATCTGGACTACAGCTTTTGAAAATGATGATTCATACCTTCCTACATTTTGACATTGATCATAAATTATTACTCTTGAATTGTAATTGCTCAAGTTATTAAGAAAATAAACAATGGGCAACTTGTCTCATTTAATGCTGGTTTATTCTTTAGGGTTGGCAGAATTTATCCTGATCCCAGAGATAAAAAATTATATAAGGTTTGTTAAAATCAATCAGCTTTGGGGCTGGGGATGTGGCTCAAGCTGTAGCGCACTCGCCTGGCATGCGTGCGGCCCGGGTTCGATCCTCAGCACCACATACAAAGATGTTATGTCCGCCGAAAACTAAAAAAATAAATAAATAAATATTAAAATTCTCTCTCTCTCTCTCTCTCTCTTTTTAAAAAAAAAAATCAATCAGCTTTCATACTGATATATAATTACTATAACTTGTGTGTAATATTACACACAACACATACATGCATACATATGTGTGTATATATACATATATACACACACACATACACACATATATTCATCTGAGGAAATTTTAGTTTTTAATATTTATTAACAACGTTTCTGGCCTCAAAATTGAACCAAGCACATTCTTGCATGGTTCTTAAAATGTATTTTATTTTTTATTTTTTTAAATTACTTTTATTAAATCAGTATTTATTCTAGTCATTAACCTTCCAGGAACAACACATATGACTCTTTTTCAATATTTGTTTTCTATTATAGTCCTAACCTTTCATTTAAGCAAGCTCTTTTCTACCTAAGTTCATTGAAAAATCCTTTTACATTGAAATAATTATTAATTTAAACTCTATTCTAAACAGATTTATTTTTCAACATGCATACAAGAAACTGTATGTCTTTTAAGTTGCACAATTTCATTAACTTAGATTATTAAAAACACCTGTGAACCCTCACATCTACCAATGATAAGAAACCCTAAAGTTTTCTTCATACCCTTTTGTAATCTATTCTTCTACAATTTCCTCCCTTTGCACCCCAAACCAGGAAACAATGAACTATTTTCTGACAATATAAGTTAGTTTTCAGTTTCTAGAATGTTATTTTAATTGCATAATACCGTATGTGCTTTTATACTAGCTTCTTTCACCACTGTGGTTTTGAAATTCATCCACATTATTCTATATATTAAGAGTTTACTTATTTGTTCTTCTGAATATTCTTCAATTGCATGCAATAATTTGCTTATCTTTTCCACTGTTGATAGATATTTGCTTTGTTTGCAGTTTGGGGCTAATGAAAATAAAGCTTGTATGATCAATCACTGATGCATAATCTTTATAGGGCCACATGCTTTTATCATTCATGAAGAAATACCTATGGGTGGAATGCCTGGATCAAAGAGAAGACATATATTTTTTTTTTAATTTTTAAGAAACTACCAAACTCTGTTCCAAAGAAGTTACATACCCTTTTACCTCCCACTAGTAGTGCATACGAGCTACAATTTCTTCATAACTTACCCAATAATTTAATTTTATCATTATAATGTCTGTGTAGTAGCATCTCATAGTTATTATTTGAATTTCCTTAATGATGCTGACTTTTTTTATAGTCTTACTAGCCTTTTATATATTTTCCTTGGTAAATCTGTTATGCATTTTTTAAAGTTGGATTCATAAAATTTATATGGCTTTTTATTTACTTTGGATAGAAGTCCATTATCATTATATATGATTTGCAACTATTTATTTATGTGAATTGTTTGTTTTTTGATTGCCATAACTGAGAATTTCCACAATCTGAAAACTCGCAGGCAGGAGGCTGGGCAACACTGGGCTCTCTTCATGCAGTTCCTGACTCAGGTAATCAATGTCTTTGTTGCATGATAGTTAACATATTAAAAAACAGAAATTAAAAGAAAGAAAGAAAGAAAAGAAACTGGCATGTCATATTTTATTTGCTCCTTTGATTCTTTCAGTTGGAAGGATAAATCTTGCCTTGTTTCTCCTCTTCAGAGCAAGAAGGAGTTCCTTGCTTCTGCACAAAGAGGTTATCAGAATTTCATCTATGTTAGATGTCTAATCCCTTTCCATGGGGTGTTCATTTTGATTAAAAATTTTATTTATTTGTTCTTCAATTGAAAAAAAAAATGTTTCCCCCTTGAAACCTCTCCTTCAGTTTGGGACAAAACTAGAACTCTAAAGTTACCTTGTGATGCAAGTGATATTTTCCTTTTCCCCAGATGTTACACACCAGTGACTTCAGAGAGCATTTGTACACTAACAGGCTCACACAGCACCTTGAGCTACTCTTGCTCAGACTCTCAGAAGCACTTGAAAGCTTAGTTTCTCTGACAACAAAAGATTTGCCTCCAACTACATGTCTGAGTTTCCAAACATTACATTTTTCATTAGAATTCTACTCTTTTTACACAATCTTTTCCTAATTTTATTTTATTCAGGCTATCTCTGTGTAGACATTCTAAAATTATTTTTCTCTCTTTCATCTCTCTTCTGAAAGTCAGATTCATGTATCCCATGCTGATTCAACTTCTCTATTTGAGCATCTTGTAGGCATTCCAATTTAATTTCAAGACTTTATTCTTCACACTTCTCTATGTGCTCATCCCCTGCTCAGGAAACAAACCTTCTAGGTTCTTCTTCTAAAACAAATCAGGAATCTGGTCATTCTCATGAAGTCCAATTTTATCCTATTCCACTTTCTATTCTCACCTAGAGAACTTGACTACCTCCTTACTGGTCTTCCTTTTCCTATCCATCTTACATTTGTACAATAGCCTTTCTGCTTTTAATGTCCTTCCCCTATTATATATCTGCCTCATAATAACTAAAGTGTTCTTTTCAATTATTGGATCACACTGCTGCCCTAACTATAATGCTTTAATGTCTTCTTGTTACTCTTAGAATAAAGTCCAGCAGCCTTTACTTGGCTCACAAAGCTTGGCCCTTTTCTGGCTTAGTAAGCTATAGCCTGACAAACCATTTTCTCTCTTATACATAAGCAAAGCTCACTCTCCTAAATAACTTGGTGCCAGCTGATTTTTCCTCTTCTATGTGTTTGCATGTCTTCCCCATCCTTACTATTTATGTCTCCACTTACATATCACTTCCTGTTATGATTAATCTGTATTGTCAACTTAATTGGATTCAGATACTTCTGGATGTGTCCATGTGGGTGTTTCAGGAGATGAATGGTAGGTGGAAGAGCAAACTGAGGGGTGAGACCAGCCTGCATGTGGGAGGAGATATCCAATGGTCTAGGGACCAGAAGGATGGAAGAAGGGTGGAAGAAGAGGAAGCTGGTGTGGATGCAGGTGCCATTTTTCTTGGGCAGGTGCTCAGATTGTTTCTGCAATCACCTGAGGACATCTGTTCCAGCTTTTTCTCTTTTCTAAAGTGGATTCTGACCAGTGATTCTCCAGGGAGTTTCCAGACTTTGAATCTCTAAAGTGCTGCATTATTAGTCTCTGTTCTGAGGCTTCATATTCTTGGACTGGGCAGCTCTTAGCTCTTAGTTCCTCTAGTTCTCTAACTGATGGATGGCTGTTGTGGTACTATGTGGCTTTTGATCCTATAAGCCAATCTAATAAATCTATTTTTAATGAAATGTAGGCCCCAATCTATATCATGTTGGCTTAGGAACTGACTTCCTTAACACGACTCCCACAGTGCAAGAAGTAAAATCAAGAATCAACAAATGGGATGGAATAAAACTAAAAAGCTTCTTTACAGCTAAGGAAACATTCAAGAATGTGAAGAGAGAGAAATGAGAATGAGAGAAACTCTTTTACCACATGCACTTCAGATAGAGCATTAATCTCCAGGATACATAAAGAACTCAAAAAACTTAACACTAAAAATCCAATCAATAAATGGTGTAAGATCTGGACAGGCATTTCACCGAAGAAGAAATATAATCTGTCAACAAATATATGAAAAAAAAGTGCAACATTTCTAGCAGTTAGAAAAATGCAAATTGAAACTACACTGAGATTTAATCTCACTCTAGTCAGAATGGCAATTATAAGAATCCAAGTAACAATTAATGTTGGTGAGGATGTGTGGAAAAAGACACACTCGTACATTCTTAGTGGGACTGCAAATTGGTGCACCCACTCTGGAAAACAGTATGAAGATTCTCCAAAAAACTTGAAATGAAACCACCATTTTCTCCAGTTATCTCACTCCTTGATATGTACCTAAAGCACTTAAAATCAGCATATTACAGGGATGTTGCCACATCGATGTCTATAGCAGCTCAATTTGCAATAGCTAAACTATGGAACTGGCCTAGGTGTACTTCAACAGATGAATAGATAAAGAAAATGTGATATCACATTTATAAATGTGATTATGATCCTTAGTTTTGCAAAAATGTTCAAAAGTAGGATTATAGGGCTGGAGATGTGGCTCAAGTGATAGAGCACTGGCCTGGCATGTGTGCGGCCCGGGTTCGATCCTCAGCACCACATACAAAGAAAGATGTTGTGTCCGCCGAAAACTGAAAAATAAATATTAAAAAAATTCTCTCTCTGTCTTAAAAAAAAAGTAGGATTACACTTCTTACCACTCACAGGTGGTGAATTAGGATTATCTAATACATTTGATTATCTCTTGAAACAGTTTATTCCATGAATTTTCATGTCTCTCCATACTATCAGTAGGAAAGACTATAGCAACTTTAGGCCTAACCAATTTAAAGGTCCAGCTCCTGAAATTGGAAAAAAGAAGAAAAAAAAATATCTATATAATGAAATATTACTCAGCCATAAAGAAAAATAAAATTATGATATTTGCCAATAAATGATGGAACTAGAGACTATCATGCTAATTTAATAAGAAAATACCCCCAAACCAAAGGTCGAATATTCTCTCTGATATGCAGATGCTAATTCACAATAAGGGAGGAGGGCAGGAAAAAATAGAAGTATTTTGTATTAGACAAAGGGGAATGAAAAATAGGGAGGGGTATTTCCAGTAGCAATTAGTATAATGAATTGGACTTTACTTTCCTATGTTCATATATGTTCATATCTGAATATACAACCAATGTAAATACACATACAACCAGAAGAATGAGAAGTTGTACTCCATATATATATATATATATATATATATATATATATATATATATATTATATGTCAAAATACACTCTATTTTCATGTATAAAAAAGAATAAAAAATCCCTTTTCAAAATTATATAGAGAGATATAGATAGATATCTCCTGTTTGTTCTGTTCCTCTAGAGAACCCTGACTAATTCAGATTTTGGTAAGAGGACTAGTTCTAGACAGAATTGTAAGGATTTATTGCTTTGGTTTTCCAATTTCAGGAGCTGGACCTTTAAATTGGTTAGGCCTAAAGTTGCTATAGTCTTTCCTACTGATAGTATGGAGAGCCATGAAAATTCATGGAATGAACTGTTTCAAGAGATAATCAAATGCATTAGATAATCCTAATTCACCACCTGTGAGAGGTCAGAAGTATAATCCTACTTTTGAACATTTTTGCAAAACTAAGGATCATAAAAATGTTTGTTGGTTGTTTCTGGCTTCAATGGAAAAGGTAGCAAAGGAGAAAGTTGAGATCAGATTTAATTTCTCAGCTCCAGATTCATATAATCAATCTAAAAGATTCTCAGTGTGCTTTTGAAGGAGAATCTTCTCTCTCCTGTAGCCCACAGGGCTGAGGTTGCCAAAAACCAAACTGAACACTCATCCTGTAATTGGTTGAATTATAATGCAGTTTTAACTCTCAGTTAAAGTGAGGGAACAACTTGGAAAAGAATGGGATCCTGGAAATTGGAATGGAGATTTATGGGAACACCCTGTAAAGCTGAATTTCTACATGCTGGTAAGTTTATTTTGCCAGTGAAAATGGCCTCCTGCCATTTACTGGTGGTGGTAGGGACGTTCTCACCCCCATTCTCTGACATTGGTTTTGAAATTCCTGAGATAACTACCCTACTATTCCTATGCAAACAGCAGTGACTTTCCATTATGCAGTTTCTGAGCATGACAATGTTGATACTCTTCAGGACCCAGCCTTACCACCCCCCTTTCACCTTTAAGCTCACAAATAGTTCTAAGTCCAAGCAGACTCCTAGAGAAGTGTGATCCATGGGAAGGTATGCTACACTCCATGGAAACTTCCTGAGTTCTTTAATTCCTTCAAGAAGAAGTCTAGGGAATATGTATAAGAATGTATTTTAAGGGTGTGGGATAATGGTGGGAGAAACATAAAATTAGAACAGGCTAAATTTATTGATATGAGTCCATTAATTAATGATTCTGGAATAAATGTAAGAATTCACAGTGTTAAAAAAGGTAATAGTAGCATGTTTGGTTAGTGGGGAGAAATGAATCAAAAGATGGCTTCTGGGGAATCAACTAGAAATGCCTAATCTCTTGATTTTCTGTTGATGAAGGAATTCAGAGATTGAGAGAAATTGGAATCCTGGAGTGATTTGCCACATACTATCCGATCTTCTGTACTGGTAGGGTACAGAATATATACACTTCACCAATACTATAAGTAACAGAGTTGTGAAGGGAATGCCAACATCCTTGAAGATATCTGTATTTGCTCTTTGTCTTCCAGACCTTATAGTGGGCAATGCATCATTCAGTTGTGAAACTTAAATGAAATGGGTATAACTGGATCCAACAGTGGCAGGGAAAATGGTGGCATTCAGCTGCCAAAAGCAAGGTGGTCATACTTACCATAATAGGCAGCAAAGGAGAAGCAATGAACAGAATATCTTGACTCGTATATGTTTGTGAGATTGTTTAATAAATCATGGTGTTCCCAGAGGTCAAATAGATGGGAAACATACCAGATTCTTAGTCAATCTATATAAGCAATAAAATTCCATGTCAATTGCTAAAAATTATGCTTTGAATCATAATGATATAGAATCATAGTCTCTCAACCAAATCCTAGACTGCAGCTGGCTCAAGAACTCAGACCCTTTGAATTTCAGGGTGGCCAGATCCCCTTGACAAAAGACCTGGTACAGTACCAAAATGTTTTGCTGTTAATTTTTCCCCCATCATTCTCCAAAGGGACTTAAGGCCTTTAACCAGGGTAACTGTGCATTGGGGAAAAAACAATAATCTGAACATTTAGGCATGGACTCTGAATTAACAGTGATTCTGGGAGATCCAAAACACCATTGTGGTCCTCTAGTGAAAGCAGGAACTTATGGGGGTCAGCTGATCAATGGAGTTTTGGCCTAGGTATGACACATAATTGGTCCAGTGCATCTTTGATCAAATCCTGTGGTTTTTTACCTAGTCCCAGAAAGCATAATTGGGACAGATACACTTAGCCCTTAGCCAGACCCCCATATTGATTCCCTATTTGGTGAAGTGAAAATTATTATGTGGGGAAAGAACAATTGGGAACCATTAGAGTTGCCACTACTTAGGAAAACAGTAAATGAAAAGCTTGAAGAACACAGTGATGATGTTCTTCAAGGGCTTGAAGAACATAGTGATGATGGTTCCCACCACATCTTCATTTAATTCCTCTCTTTAACCTGCACAGAAGATGGATGATGGATCCTGGAGAATGAGAGTTGATTATTGTAAGCATAGTCAGATGGTGACTCCAATTGTGGTGACTCTACCAGATGTGGTTTCTTTGCTTGATCAAATTAACACATCTGTACCTGGTATGAAGTTATAATTCTGAGAAATGCTTTTTCCTTCATACCTATTCATAAGGTCCACTAGAAGCAATGTGCTTTCAGTTGACAAGGTCAGCAATATACTTTCCCAGTCCTTCCTCAGGGATATATCAACTTTCCAGCCCTGTGTCATAATTTAGTTTGCAGAAATCTTGATGACCTTTTTCTTCCACAAGGTCCATCACGCTGATTACATTATGTTGATTAGAACAACTGAGCAAGAGGTAGCAGCCACGCTGGACCTGCTAGTGAGGTATTTATGTATCAGAATAAAGGAAATAAATACCACTAAAATTCAAGGTTCTTCTACCTCAGTAAAATTTCTAGAGTCCAGTGGTGTGGGTCTGACACGATATCCCTACTAACATAAAAAATAAATGGTTGTATTTCACTCATAAACAAGAAAGTGGTACAAGGCCTGGTGGGCCTATTTAGATTTTGGAGGGTGCACATTTCTCACCTGAGTATGTTATCCCAGCCAAAATACTAAGTGACTTAAAAGGATGCTAGTTTTGGATGGGGCCCAGAACAGAAGAAGACTCTACTACAGATTCACAGCACTGAGTAGGCCACTTGGCCCTTGGGCCATGAATCCTTCAAACAGCCATTATAGGACTATCTAGGTTCTGATCCTCTGAGATAATTTAATAAATTCACTTATCCTGTTGGTTCTGTTCCACTAGAGAAATCTGACTAATATACTTTCATAAAGAAAACAAATTCATTTAGGTAACAAAGCCTCACTCACAGAAAACATTGTCATTTACCACTCCACTGTTTTCTCTGATTTTCTTTCTAGCACTCTCCAAAAGATTGCAACTATAAATATCTATGTCTTTTCTGATATCTCTACAAAGAAAAATGGAGAAAAAACTTTTACATTTATTTTTTCTTTGTATGCTAAATGCTTTCTAAACAGTGCTTGACTCAATATTATTAATTAGAATAGGGAACAATAGATGCATAATATCTTCTTACTGTCCCCAATCTGCTGCTACATTCTAAAACATATCACCAGTCTTTATTGTGCTTCACTCCTTACTACTCTCTAAAGGTATGGCTAATTCCTCATGGTGTCTTTGTCATTTTCTCTTCCTTCCAGGTTTTCTGGACATTGATGGTCGATTTATTGCAAAGATAGTCCTAATACGCCATCATTTTCCTTTGTGACTCTGTAGTGTCCTTCCACGGTGATATGACTTTTACTTCCTCATGGTCTTACTCCGAGTTGAACTTGTGGTTTCAACCAGTAGAACGTGGCAGAAGTGATACTATGCCCATTCTAAGCATAGGAGTAAAGATACCTTGGGTGCTGTTATGGTTTGGATGTGAGGTGTCCCTCAAAAGCTCTCATGTGAGACAATGCAAGAAAGTTTAGAGGAGAAACCACTGGGTTACCAGAATCTTAACGCAATCAGTGAATTAATCACGTGATGGAATTAATTGAGTGGTAATTGAAGGCAGGAGGGGTGTGGCTGAAGAAGGTGAGACATTATGGGGTGTAGCTTTGGGGTATATATTTTTATCTGGCAAGAGAAGATATCTCTCTCTCTCTCTCTCTCTCTCTCTCTCTCTCTCTCTCTGTTTTTTGATCATCATGTGAGCTGCTTCCCTCTGCCACACTTTTCCTTGATGATGTTCTGCCTCAGCTTGAGCCCCGAGAAATGGAGACTATTGCCTATGGGTTGAGACCTCTGAAACCTTGAGCCCCCAAATAAACTTTTACTCCTCCACAGTTGTTCTAGTTAGGTGTTTTAGTCACAGTGGTAAAAAAATCTGAATAAAACAGGTACTTTTGCTCTTTCTTTCAGAAATCCTGTCTCTGCCTTGTGAATTGATCTGGCAACCTTGCCAGTGAATGAGATAGTGTCCAGCTGTCCCATTTGAGCTTCCTGAGCCAGCATAGAGCTAGATGACCGACAAATAAGAGTGCTTAGCCAAGAGAATGGCTTGCTTGACCAACACCTGGTTACAGATGAGCCTGCATGATGAGAACACTTCATCCCTGCCAATAGGTTTGTGAGCACTAATCAATGCTTTCTGTTTAACACAAGTGAATTTTGGGATGATATGTTACATAAAAATAGCCAATTAATATACTCTTTTTTTCCCCTATTGCCTCCTTCTTATTAGAAGTAAGAAGCAAATAGCAGTTCTCCTATAAGCAGGGTAGTTGGTATATGTATAAGGTTATATTTTTTTGAATATGTAAATTTTTAACAAATTGTACTTAGATATACATTAGAATCTCAAGTTCATTTTGTTTACTTCCATTCTTTCTGAGTTTTCCTCATAAGTTCCATGGGAGCAAGAATGAGGTCTCTTGGTTACCCTACATATCATTCAGTATTGATAAATGTTATAAATATTTAATATATCTTTATTGAAGGAATAAACAAATGTAATAGACATATATATCTTGGTCCTCTCCCAGATTATTTTTGCAAGTACATGTTCATATTTCAATGTAATACTTTCCATTGTGTCTAGTTTGGGATTTCTGTTCTATCCAAATTTACTTATTAAAAAAAGTTTATTAGGGACTAGGGATATAGCTTAGTTGGTAGAATGCTTGCCTCACATGCACAAGGCCCTGTTTTCAATCCCTAGCACCACCACCAAAAAAAAAAAAAAAAAGTTTATTATTTACTCCTATGTATCAGGCACTGGGTTTCACCAATGACCAAAACCAGAAAAATTCCAGCCCTCAGGAAACTTAGGGTTGATTATAGAGGACACATTATGTCATGAGATTCATTGTAAGAATACACATCTCTTAATTTTCTTTTATATATATTTTTCTCATTTGTAGTATCTTTCTGTGCATTTGTTCACAAATTTAACTTTATTTAAAAAACTGGGGAGCATATGCTAGACTTTGTGCTAAATGCTGACAAATTCTGTTTATTCCTCTAAATTAAAAAATGTCCCCTTTCTTATTCACATGTACATTTATTCTTTCTGCTTTCAGCTACCTTGAGCTGCAAACAAGAATGTGCATATTTGTGCACTAGGGAGAAGGCTGGGGATGGTGGATGGAGATACCTTTCTTACCATAGACTTCCTTCAAGCATCTGGACTCACACAGCAGTTCCATTTCTTCCTACTAGAGAATTTCACTGCCCACCTCTGGCAGTTTCTGGAAAGCTTCTAAAAAGGGGACATTGTTGTTTTGAGTTCTGAAAGTGTCTGAAAGGAGAAGCTGAGTGAGGATAACTAGGAGAGGAAGCAGTGACTGAACTATTTTTTGGCCTTGACATTCAGAGCTGCAATTCCCACCCCCCAAACTCAGTTTGACTCAATTGTTGAGCTTTCCAAGGTGACTTCCCCTCAAACAGTGTGTCTGACTTTAATCTCAGGGAGAGTAAAATGAACACAAATCCTTTTCTTATTGTCTTGAAATCCTACTGATACATTGGTATTTATCAAAAATGGATTGGAAATTCCTTGATTTAAGAACTGAAAGGATGTTTCATGATGTAAGGCTTTCCTATACACTTAGAAATGTGTGTGTTTTATTAAAAAATCAAAGAACTGATATTAAAATTGGTCTCTTTCTTATAAAATAACTTCTGCTTGGTCACTTGCTTGAGCTGCAATGGTACTTTGTTCTTATATAAGCTTATAGTTACTACTTTAACCCACACTGGAAAGTTAGGAAGTTGTTTTTGTATTTAGGGATTTTAAGTTGCAGTTAGATATTTGGGACAAATACTATTCCCAGGACATTTGGGGATAAAAATACAATGATTGTCATTTTCATATCTACTTTGCCTTGCCTCGTATTGGTTTCCTAACCAAAGGTGATACTCATCCTTTTCTCTTTCTTTCGGATCAGACTGTGCTCTCATCGGAATATATTTATTAGATCTACTTGTTGTCCATTTTCTATTGCAGTTTACAGTTTTGTTGGAAATTGTAAGTTTCCGGGCCTGAGGCTGTAGCTCAGTGGTAGAGTGCCTGGCTCACACGTGTGAGAAACTGAGTTCGATTCTCAGCACCACATAAAAATAAATAAATAAAGATATTGTATCCATTTAAAAAAAAAAAGGAAATTGTAGGTTTCTCAGGCCTAGACTTCAAATCACATTGCACAGGATTCAACCATTTTGCTTATGGCCAGTTATGTTCAACAGAATACAATAACATAGGTGAAGTGATGTCCAAGTTATTATAAGGAGAAAATTTTGTGCAAATACTACTTTTTTTCTTTTGTGTATGGAAATTTAGGATGTATCACATACGTCTTTCATCAGACCCAAGATGCTGTGATGAAATTGCATTGTCATCATAGCTGAACGGAATCTACATTTTCCAGACCTTCAATCTCTATGTACTTCTGGGTTTGTGTGGAATCTAAGAGGTAGTTTGCAATAGGGATGAGAGGGAGAAGTAAGGAGGCAGCCATATTCCTTTAACAATCAGAAGGTTTATGCAGGGTCTCTAGCACTGTTTCATTTCATAAATGTCCCCTATCTGTCACCTCACTTCATGGGCATGGGGCAGCAGGCAGCTTCACAGATTAAACTTATTTTGGAGCATGTTTCATCTTTAACTGAACTGTGTGGTCCAGTTCATATTTAGCTCAGTGAAAAAGGTATTAACTTTTCTTGCAAATAACATGTGTATTTGAAGTCTTGGTGGTGGGAATGATAGATGAACTTGTTTCATTGTATACTGTGATTAGCAAGTTGTCCTTCTTCCTCACTTTGCATTTTCCTTCATAACCGCTGCCATTAGGCCCTAGAACCAAAGGCACAAACGATATCCTTCAGAGACTTTAACCAGATCCAACAATTGTAAAAATATATTCTCATTTATTCTTTATCAGTCATGGTAGTTCTGGTTCTCTGATTGAGACAGAACTGACAAAAATAAATATTTTGTAGTGGGGAAATGGAGTCTCAGAGAAAATTATAAAGGTAGTAAGTGACAGAAATGAACACAACTCTGGTTGATAAAACCTGCACATTAATAATTTAACAAATTAAAAGGTGAGATTGGTATGGAAAGAATTGGGAAACTAGCTGGAGGTACTAGAATCATTATTTGTATGTACAATAGCAGAGTAAGAGGTCATTTACATAAAGAAGAAGAATTAGATCATTAATTTAATTTATGTGCTAGAGTTTTAAAATATCTCTGATATATATATATATATATATATATATATATATATATATATATTTTTTTTTTTTTTTTTCTGTTTTGGAGTTGTTGCTACCATTTTTTTTCCTTTCCTCTAGTCTTATTGTCAGAGTGCTCTCTAGAGCTTAGCAGGTTTTTAACTTTTTCTTATAAGTATCAACTCTTTCTTGCAATATCTTTTCTGAAACCACTTTAACTTCTCTATTTATTTATTGCTGGAAATGAGATCACAACATATGTGGGTTATATAATTTTGCATCCTCTCTTTGAACATATAATTCCAGGTTTGGAAGTTTGAGTAGATGAGCAAAACTAAGACATTAAAATGCAGTTTCTGTATCACATGTCTGTAAGATGGTTTCCATGAGAAAATCACCTCCTCATTTTAAATAAGGTACACAAAGATTCTTGAAAACAAGAGAAGTGAATATGCTTCTTTGAAGATAGTTCTTTAACTTTTCAATGTATTTTTAGGTAAAATTCACCCCAAATAATTGTCTTGGATAATAAATTATTCTAAATACACTTTTACAATTTGACTGTGATTTAAGATTTTCAATTTATCAGTTCATTCTAGTTGTTAAAGAAAATATTATAAATATCATAAAGCATTGAATGATAAGTAATGTCTCTCACAAGAAAAACAACTAACAAATACATGAATGAGAGTTTAGTAAAATAATTTCACAGTGAATTATTTCTTACCTCACAGTTCTTCATACAGAAATGTATGTAATACAAATTTAAAGTTAAGAGGCGTATCTCTTACATGACCAATATACTTTTCTGAAAGCAAATTTAGCAATGAGCAAATGATTAGCAAGAAAAAGAGAGTTACATGTAAAGTCTATGCTTATTAACTTTTTAATCTGATATCATGTTCTGTATCAGGCATTGTGCTAGTTTCTAGAACTGAAATGATAAGTTATACATGGCCCCATATCCCGGTCTCTAAAATAAAAGAGGGCTACTGAAACACATGTGCTATGCAGTGTGGACAGGCTATATTTAGAGTTATGCCCAGATAAAAGAAGATCCCAGGGAAGGCCCAGCCTGGACCTCTCAAATTGGCCAACAAAGTAAATGGAAGTAAGTTTGTGCTGAACCTTGAAGTGCAGAGATCAATCCTCTTCTTCAAGATGAGTAAATTACAACATAAGAAAAGATAGTCTGCAAACAAACAAATTGAGAAATGCAAGTAATTTAGTTGCTTAAAACATGAAAGTACGTAAGGAACAAAAGTATAATATAAATTTGGAGACATTTAAGGACCAAAATATGGTTTATTTCTTTTTAAATAATCATCATCAGTATAGTTTTAGAAAAACAAATGGAAGAACAACCTTATTAAAAATTAATTTATATATCCCCTTGACATTATTTGTATTGAATAAACAAGAATGTATAGCTGAAACAATTAGAGTATATTTTTATAAAATGAATTTATTTTGTTGAACAGAAAATCATATCTTAAAATTATCAACATCATTTCTTTGAATCAAAACCTAAAATTCACTTGGTCTTTTGATCTTAAACCTAAGATATTAAATTATGGAAAGAGTGATGAATTTCTAAGTTTCTTTTTCTTTTTATGTAATTTTATTTTTTTCATTTTTAATTGATTTTTAAAAAAGAAATGACAGCAGAATGCATTACAATTCTTATTACACATATACAGCACAATTTTTCTCATCTCTGTTTCTATATAAAGTATGTTCACATGGGTCTTCATACATGTACTTTGAATAACGATATCCATCACATTCCACCATCCTTGTTAACCCCCTGCCCCCTCCCTTCCCCTCCCACCCCTCTGCCCTATCCAGAGTTTGTCTATTCCTCCCATGCTCCCCCTCCCTGCCCCACTATTATTTGTGACAACATCTTTATATTCCTGATTTCAAATTCTCCGGAATTTAATAACATATGTATTGTGATAGTATATAAAATTCTAATAGTGATAGGTGACTCTTGAATTGCAAACTTGGCAAGATGTTATTATTGTTGAACAGTAACTGACATTCCTAGTTATTCCACTTCCCACCCCTAATAAAGGTGCCTCAATTAACACTGACTAATTGCGATCTAAGTTACATGAAACAGTCCAGAGGTGAGTTGGTAAAACCATCAAAAAGGAAGAAAATAAACACCCCTATCTCAAAGGATCTCACGATTCTGGTGAATTAGGTTATAAGAAAGAAAACATAATTGTAATGTTTTCTGCTTCTCATTGCTTATTGAAAAAAAAGTTTAAAATTCTATGTCATAACTCTATTCCAGTGAAGTAGAGTCAACATACTATAAATCATTTGGAATTCATTTTTCATCACTGAGAATTTATGCAACTGACATAGCACATATCTCCTCAAGTGCAAGTTCTTCATGTTTACTCCCCCAACCTCAGACACAGCAATGAAACACAATGTATATGAATCATGTACGTTTGATGACAGAAATGCAATGGATTGTCATTCAAACATTTACCAAAAAACTACTGTTTAGAAACAAGAATTTAAAGAAACCAAGTGTGCCTTTTGGATAGTCCTTCAGTCTCTTAGCTTTGCTCCATTGTACTGCAAACCAGAGAGAAAGAGAGTGGGGGAGGACTGGGAGGGAACGAGGTGGGTAAGAGAGAGAGATTTCTTTTTCTCCTTTTTTTTCTGTTTGACCTTGTAGAGTTGCAGAAGTTAAATGGAGCACAGGTTGGGAACATCCATTGTTCTCATCCCAGCTGCTCCAAACTCATAGAGCACATTGTCAGTGAAATGGAAAAGAAATTAGCAGCTCATTTTGTGCAACATGAACTTTTCTCTCTGTCTTGCTCTTGCTTGATAGGCGCGCTCTCTTTGATAAATCGGTCCTTATGCCTTATTGCCATGCAAGAATTGGAAGTAAAAAATGTCAACAGCACTCCCCTGCTTTCATTAGAACTAATCAAGTTTTTATCTGCCAAGGTAGTAGTTAACTTTTATTCAGTTGCCTTTTATTTGCGGGGATCAAGTTATGAGGGCAATTAGAAAGATAACAAGGACAGATCACTCAAATGTCCCAAACAACTAGGCATTGAAATAGTCATATGATACACACACACACACACACACACACACACACACACACACACACACATATTAGGAGTTATAGTGGTGAAGGATTGATTCCTTGTGCTACTGTGAGGAGCTTGCACCTCCCTGCACACGTCTGAACTCCTCACACACAGTGTTCAATTAGCAGTTAAGGATAGATTCAAATAGATTGAAAGAATTAGTAATTTTTAGAACTTTATGAGAAACTTAACTTGGCTGTGCTTTCAACCAGTCAAAAAAGAAAGCAAAGAAAAGAAAGTCAGCAGAAGCTAGCTGAATGTGCAGATGTGGCATCATTGGAGCATCTCTAGATGAGGACAGACTCAGTATCTGCTGAGTAGCCAGCAGTTCCAGGACAGTAAAGGCTGTTTTAAGGTCACAGGAATCACTGTTGAAATGCAGCACATTGGCAATCGCAAATATTCAAGGAAAATTGGTGCTCAATAAAGACCGAAGGTCAGCATTTCTAGAAAATTTTTTTGAAAGTTAATACGCTCTTTTATAAATTTGCATTTCATGAATAATGTCTTGGAAAAGGTGACTTCCTCTGCCAATACAATATAGGGCCACTATTTGTAATCTCTCTCTTATGACTCTCAATATATACAGCCCATAAATGATAAGAAAAGAGCGTTTTTTTTTTGTTTTGTTTTGTTTTGTTTTTTTCATCTGTGTCAAAATCTGCTTTGAGCTCACTGGGAAGAATAGGAATTGTTTTGGAGAAAAATAAATGATACACTAGCTTGAATGGCTCTAGAATTTGAGAGAAGGTAATCACTTATTTCATTTTGTCTTTTTGTCAGTTGGGGTAGACCCTCATCAGACCTTGTTTTTTGTCAGCATGATGAGCATCATTTGTATCAGGTAGAAACTGCATTTTGGGGCATCAAATAGAGACCTAAATAGAAAACTTGGAGGTAGTTCTTATCACAGAGTCAAGATGGATTCAATCTCTTTATTCCTATATTTCACCTGTATTTTTCCATTTGTAAACTTACAAGGTTTACAAATACACCCTCTCATTTATGTTTTAGACGGAAAGTGGGAAAATGAGGAGGCAATGGGGTTTATGTACATGTTTAAAGAGCTTAAGTTGGAGCCCACAGCTTCTGATTACATTTTATTAGCCAGAATTTTATCACATGACCACACTAAGGTATGAAGACACTAGAAAGTATCGGCTTTTATCAGGGCACATAGCTACCTAGATAAGAGTTTCTGATAAATTGGCTATAGGTAAAATAAGTCATTTTCTGCCATATTATGCATTAGAAGAATGAATAAGTCTTAAATCCATCAGCAAATGTAATTGTTGCTAAGAATTTATAATCTTACAAAGTGTTAACAATCTTACAGAGTGTCAATAGAAATACACACCATAATAACCAGATTAATATAGAAAAACATGTATTGTAAGTAAAGACAAAATATCAACAAATAGACTGACATTGAATGATAGTTACTGATTTAGTACTTAGACAAGTTCCTGGTATCCAGTAAGTAAATAAATATTTATTAAAAATATATCATAACATTTACTGATTTAATAACTCCTTATAGAATGCCCAATAAATGGTGGTGGTAATATTAAGAATTTATAACATTAAGATTCAAAGATTACAATAGCAAACAGGGACATTCATAGTTGATGAAAATACCAATACATCTGGAAAATATAGAAATTATGAATAAACAACAACAGAGCACCAACATATATGAAGAAAAAATGGACAGAATCTAAAAGAGAAATAAGTTGTTCAAACATAATAGTTGAAAAATTCTATATATCTTTTTTAATAATGGGTAAAACAAAATATTAGGAAATACATTAAATAGATTATATACCATGACTAAATGTGATGTATGATAATCAGGAAGGAAAGCATGGCTTAAAATCAATTAATGTAATATATCACATTAGTAAACAAAAGACAAATCCCCATTTTATTACCTTAAGAGATGTGGAACAAACATCAGAAAAAATATCCAACATCTATTCATGCTCAAAATTCTCAAAAACTAGAAATAAAAAGAATGACCTTCAAATGATAAAAGGTATCTATAAAAGACTCACAGGTAAGTATATACTTAATGATGAAAAATGAAAGTTTCACTCTAAGATCAGGAGTGATGTAAAATCATCTACTTTTGCCACTTATATTTAACCTTGTACTGACTCTTTTGGCCAGTCCTATAGAATAAATTATTATAAATTCACAGCAGGTTGTAAAATAGTACAGAAGGCTACCTGTACCCGAATTAATACCACAAACGCCTATAATCAAAATGAGAAAATTGGCATAATACATAACCTTATTCAGTTTTCATACTACATTTACTCATTTGTGTGTACATGTATGTGTGTGTGCATGTATATATGCTTGTGTAAGTGTCTCTTTGAAAATTTATCACTTCCATATTTTCATAACCATGACTAGTATTATGACACAAAATTTCTTTTACCACAAAAGTCTCCTTTGGGCTATTTCTTTAGAATCTCTTTAGGAGTCACATTTTCTCACTCCACCACCATAACCAAGCTCTCTAATCTCTTGAAACAACCATTCTGTTCTCTCTTAGTATAATTTCAACATCTAAAGAATTTTATTTAATAGAATAATGCAGTATATAATATTTTGAGATTGGATTTTTTTCCCTCTCGGCATAATTTTTTTACAATACACATTGTGTTGTATATAAATAATTGTATATATATTTGACTACATCATAATATAGTATATTATTTGAATGCAATATATTTTAATTTGAATATATTAAATTTGTTGTGCATATTCACAGTCAATTTCTTTTTATTGCTGAGTCTTATTTCATGATATACATGTAACACAGTTTGTTTACTAATTCCATCAGTGAATGACAGATAAGATTATGTCAGTTTTTGTCCATAACTGATTAAGTAGCTCTGAACATGCATGAATAGGTTTTTGTTTTAGTGAATAATATAAGAGTTAATTTTTCTGGGCTATTATCCAGGAATGTAACTGCTGAATTATAAAATACATATATGTTTAGTGTGGATGTATCAAACTTTTCCAAAGTGATAAGTCTAGTTTTTAACCATCTCATCAGTATTTGGTGATATCATTTTTGAGAAAAATTTACACTGTCCTACTAAGTACATAATGAAACTGCTTTATATAAATTTTAAATTGCATTTCCCTAATGGCTAATGATGACCAACTTTTTATGTGCTGATTTTTTATCTATCATCTCTCTTGCTATTAATTCATCCTATTTGACAAAGTGACCTTAAATGTATTTTGACCACTTTATAATTGTGTTGCTTTTCATTTCCTTTTCACTGTTGACTTTTGAGAATCTTTTAAAAAGTCTACATATGAACTGTTTATGAGATATGTAGTTTGTATATATTTATCCCAAACTATAGAATTTTTATGTCCTTATTATGCCTTTTGCAAAACAAATATCTTTAATTTTTATAAACTTAAATTTATCATTTTTTGATGAATCATGATTTTTGTGTAATCTCTAAGAACTCTTTACTTAGCCCCAGGATCTGAAGATATTTTTCCTATTTTTTTCTCCAAAAGATTCTAATTTAGTATTTACTTGTAGGGCTATTATTCATTAAGGACTAAGTTTGTATAAAGTGTGATGTTTAAGTGGATGTTCATTAATTCATTCATTTAATATATTTATGCATTTGGACATCTAACTAACCCAGATTCATTTACTAAAAAACAAAAATCTGTTTTCTGCTGAATTGCTTTTGCCTTTTTCTCAAAAATCATTTAGTGGCCTGGTGGGGTGGGGCATGCCTATAATTCATGCTAAGCAGTAGGATCTAAAGTTTGAGGTCAGTCTGGGCAACTTAGCAAGATTCTGTTTCCAGATGAAAATAAAAAGCTCAGTGGTAAAGCATGTGCCTAGCACTTGAGAAGCACTAGGTTTGATCCCCAGTACTCCAAGATAAATAAATTTAAAAAATAAATAAATAAATTCATTTGTGTTTTTAAGGACATATTTATAGATTTTTTAATTCTGTTTCATTTATTTTTATGTCTACTCTCCAAGAATACCAAACTTTTTATAATATAGCTGTACTGCAAATCTTAAAAATCTAGTGGAGTAATTTATCTACTCTTTTTTTCAAACTTGTTTTGGTAATTCTCATTCTTTTGCCTCTTTTTATTAATCTTAGAATAAGTTTATGTATGTGAAAGATTGCAGTGGGATTTCAAAAGGAATTACAATAAACCTATAGGTTTACTTGTGGAAAATTTTTATCTTCACTATTTAGTCTTATAATCATCACATTTCTACATTTGTTTGCTTTTTTCTACCTGTATATTGTAGTTTTAGCATATAAGTACTTATCATGCTTTATTTGATCTATTACTTGTACTTTATGTTATTTTGAGTGATATAAAGTTGATTTTTTTTTTTTTAGGTTTCCACATAGTCATTGCTGGTTTACAGAAGTGCTATTGATTTTTCTATTTTAATTATATATGCTATGAGCTTGCTGAATTTCTGTATTACAACTAAAGTTATTTTTAAAAATTCTTTGCAACATTCTAAATATACTATCATGTCAATTTCAAATAAGGACATGTTTCTTTCATGGCATAAATATATATGTATATATTATAAATGGCATACATATAACATACATATATGACATATATATGCATGTATATATGCCTTCCACGTCCTATGGTATATACACATATACATGATATATAAGTATATTGTATAAACTGCATCATATGTGTATGTGTATTGTATGTTTCTTTTTCTTGCCTTATTGCACTATTTAGGACTTCAATTATATGTATATATTCACTCCCTTTGGTCTATTAACAAAGTAGACTGTATTGATCAATTGATTTTGAATACTGAACTAGTAAATCGTACTTAGTTGTCATATGTCAACATTAAATTCAATGTATTTTGTTGAAGATTTTTGCACCTATCTTTTTCAGGAATATAATTTTCTTGTTTTTAATTTAATTTGTTCTTGTTCTCTCTCTCTTTCTCTCTCTCTCTCTCTCTTTGTGTGTGTGTGTGTGTGTGTGTGTGTGTGCCTGTGTGTGTGTATGTGTGTCTATCAGAGTAATATCACCTTCATGAGATGCAGTTAGAAAGTCCCCTTTATTTTCTGGAAATTGTTATGTATACTTACTGCTAATTCTTTTAACATTTGGTAGAAATCACTAGTGAAACAATGAGGACATTTTTGATGTATTTTTTCAGAGTTTTTTTAATTTGAACTTCTTTACTACTAATGGTGTTATTCTCCACTAAATGTGTGTGTGTTTCTGTACACCTTTTGTTTGTTTGTTTGTTTGTTTGTTTTTGTGTGTGGAGTGCTTGGAGATAGAGCACAGGGCCTCAAATATGCGAGGAACGTGCTTTTCTACTGAACTACAACTCTAGACCAAATCATTCTACTTACCCATTAAGCCGAGTTTCAGAAGTTTGTGCATTTTGTGGAGTTCAGCATTTCATCTAAATTGTCAAGTTTATGCCTATAGACTTGCTCAAAATATTCCCCTATTAGGTTTTCACCGTCTATATGGTCTATGGTGATGACACTACATAATTCCTGATATGGTAATTTGTGTTAGATCTTTTGTAAAATTAGTTTTGCTAGAGATTTGTTAATTTTATTGATCTTTTCAAAGAATCGGCTTCTTAAAATTTATTTTCTCTTAGGTTTCCTTTTTCAATTTATTGATTTTTTATTCTCTACCATTTCTGTCCATACATTTGCTTTGAATTTATTTTGCTCTGTTTATATTTATTAATGTAAGAGCTTATATTACTAATTTGAAACTTCTTTTTAAGATTAATGCTGAAGTATGAATTCTTGCTTTAATCTTTTTTAGCTCTTTCTGTAAAATTTAAATTTAGTTCACTGTATTTTTTACTTTTAATCAAGACTTCCTTTGTGAACATCCATTATTTTGAAGTATTATATAATTCCAAGTATTCAGAGATTCTCTTATTTTTCTATCATTGATTTCTAGTTTGATTTGTTTGTGGTGAGATTTTACTTCCATGATTTCAATCATTTTAAAATATTCTGATTTTTTTCATGGTACAGAATATGAAAAAGGATGCTCAGTTAGCAAAATTATGAACAATAAATATTTATACATCTAATATGAGCTATGGTCATCAATTTAAGATAGGAAAGAAATGAACAATGTAAAGAATAATGCCATGAAAGTAAGGAAAAATAAAAGAATAGCTGGCTTTGAAATTGAATAATAAAAAAAAAAAGTTTGTGAGCTTTCTGATTTTATTTCTGGTTGTAAACACCATAAATAATTGGGCCAATCTTTTCTTTATTACAAGTACAAATGCATAAAGAAGTCTTACTAAAAGTTTCCAGTGACAATGTCAGATGTTCCTTGCCACCAACATCTAGTCTTTTCTCTTTCCCAAATAGCTGCTTTTTTTTTTTTTGGTGTGGCAATGGGTGGGGTTGGGGAGAGTACCCATTCACTTCTATGTATAATCTAATTAATTTCATTTTCTTCATATGAATTCTAACTAAAGGAAGATATTAATCACTAAGTCTCAGTCATTATGTCTACGAATTTAAATCTTAAAACAAATGCATTAAAAGGTTGAGAAATAGGTAGAAGTAATTCATGTCTGAAGTGTCCTTTCCCACATGTTTATTTTGTCATTAAAAATTGATTTAATTGTCTTTCTGGGTGTTCTCATTTTTGTTCATTGTTCTTTCGATTGTTTTTTGGTTCTTGTACACTTCACAAAATTGATATTCAACTTCTTATTTATTTTCTGGACTCCTAGTAATCTTCTATCAAACACCCATGTTTATTTTAGTTATTACTGGTTATAGTTACTGCAACCCAAACCTAACCAACTATGATGATCAAAGGAGTCTTCTTATCTAGGCAGTGGTGTTGTTGAAAGATAGCATGTTCCACTATTTAAATGTTCAGTTTCTGTCACATACCACTGTCAAAAACCTTAGAAAGTCACTCTGCCTTCTGACTTCCCATTTCTTATGTTCTGATTAGAAATATTCACATTACTGACCTCAAAGAGTTGTCGTGAAGATAACATGAATTACCATTGGCAGAGAAGTTGGGAGAGTGCTTCGCTGATATAAATTATTTTTAAAAAGTCAAAAACCTGTTCTAGTTACTAATGAAAAGCCCTTCAGGAGGTATTTCAATATTGGAAAGGGGTCAAAAGAAGTCTAAACATTACCGTGGAAGAAGTGTTACATAAGCAAAGAAGGCAAACTCAAGAAAAGGAAGTCCTTGAAAACACTTTTAAGAAACTGGCTAAATATAAAGGCAATCAGAAAGGCACTTTCGGTCATAAGAAGAGAATGGTTTTATCTCTTTGGCACTTAGGAATCCCTGAATCAGACTGAAAGATATTCCAAGTTTTCTGCCACTTTTGTCACAGTTTGATTATCTACAGGAAAAGGCTGTATTTTATTTCTATTTGTGTCTTTCAAGTCCTAGCACTATGTTTCACACAGCAGTGTTGTCTGAATCTACCGTGAACAGAAAAAAAATTGCAAATTGTTATTTATTTTTGTGTCTTATTTTCCTACTTCTTCTTAAAGAGATCAGACTGTCCTTCCTGGTTCTCTACACAGAACCTAATAAAATACTATGTGTGGAGACTCATTAAATTGTTAGTTTGAATTGAGTTGAACAGGAAATCTTAGGAAAGAAAAAAACAAAAACAAGACAGCCCAGTCCACTTTCTTTCACTTAGCTGCTTAGTTATTGCAAAACTTTGGATAACTCACCTAAATACACAGTACTTCATTTTCTTCATCCCTTAAATGTTAATAATGACGTATACATTTGCCTCCTAGTGTTCATGTGTAAATAGTTAATGAATTTTGTAAGAGCTTGGAGAATGCTTAAGAAGAATACTATTAATCATCATCAGTAGCAACAGAAGAAAGGACAAAGTAGGTGTGGATGTGTGTGCGATTGTATGGTGAAACAAACATGTTCCTTGCCATTTGCGAACTGTTAATCAAAAATGGAAAACACATCAAGAAGTAACCTACTCAGAGAAATGTACCAAAGGTACTGGAAAACAAATGTCAAAGCAAGATTGTGACCTTCCAGGTAACAATACAGAATGGATTTAACATAGTAAATAAACCAATTATATATTGAAAAAATTATTTCTGCTCTGGTATATATTAGGTGGACTTGGTGCCAACTCATTGACAATTAGCAAAAAAAGGATACATAAAGATCAAATCCAGACAGGTAAAGAAATGTAAGGTTCCCAAAGTATCCTGAATTGAGTAGACAGCTACACTGGAACCAAAATAGAGTGTGGAACCGTGTGTGTGTGTGTGGGTGTGTGTGTGTGTGTACATGTGCATGGGTGCCTATGTGTGTGCTTGTGTGTGTGTGTGTGTGTGTGTGTGTGTGTGTGTGTGTGTGTGTACACAGCCGGGAGGATAAGCAGAAGATGTAGAAAGCAAGAAGTGGGTTGTCATCATGTAAGTGTGGCCCACTGGTGATTTTATTTTTAAGTTCACCATTCTTGCTAAAGGAAAGAATGCCCTGATAAGTGGTAAGTCTTAGCAGAGGAAATTTAACTGCAGTAGTGATGGTATAAATGATTCTGTTTTAATTAAAATCACAGAGTTAGAATAATAGGTAATAGATTCTCACTTTCTATGAACTCAGCAGGTGTCTGTCTTACGGATTCAATGACTTGGACAGTTCTCTGGTACTATTAGGACAATAAAGAACAAGCAAGAAATGTATTATTTCACTGAAGCTATCATATAGTTAATTGGAAAACATTGAAAAAAGAGTAGACCTAGTGGTTTGATAGAAAACATGAAAAACTAGACCTACTGGTTTGATAGAATGTTCAGTTTTTGACCAGCCATGCTGGCCATGGGTCAAGATGTAGTCACTGCACTGATTCCTATTAATCCTGGGATTACAATGGTCTATAATGGTGTTAGTCCCAGAAAAAAAATTGAATAAGACTACTTAGCCCCTGGCTGCAATGGGTAGCTCAGGTCCAAAGTGGCTGCTGTTTGAGTCTGTATTCTAGGGGACTGGCAGGACCCTGGCACTTCACAACTGAATCACTTTGACCCAAAGTCATTTGTTCAATCATGGTTGACAAAAGGTAACAGAGACTTTCTACTGTTTGGAAAACAAATGGATCTCTTGGCTGTTTTCATAAAGATCGACGGGGACTTAAAATAGCCTGAGGTTAATATTATAAATCTTTCTAAAAGAGATTTTCAGAACATATTCTTTATCCTAGCATTGGATCAATCTCACAAAATGACATATTTTCAAACTACAGTAAAGCAAAACAACTTATTCCTGAAAAAGTTGAAAATACTAAAAAACCTTTTCCTTTACTGGCTTGTCTTTGTTTACTTGTTTTATTTATTCTCTTATGTCTGAACATCATTAACCAAAAAAGGAAATTGAACAAAAAAAGTGTGATAAATACAGATTCACTTTTCTCAATGTCCTTGTGATTATCCACCTAATCTTTTACTGCTGTCCAGAATGTTCCTTGGATGCCCACAGTGGTTAAGACCCTGTGAAAGACTATTGTAAGGTAGGCACTTTTAACGCTATATATTAGAGAGGAAAAGAAAATTGGAAAAAAAATAAACAGGATAGAATGAAAGAATGTTTTCTCTAATCTATATAAGCATAAAGACCTGCTATAAAATTCAACATCACTGGGAATGTTGATGATAAACTATTTCTGGCACTGTCATACAGATGCTGAATAAACAAGAGGGGAGTTATTCATAAAAAGTAAGTTTCATCTTTAGATAACATTTTATTTTAATATGATATAGGTGAGTATAAACTAAAATTGGAACAGCATGCATAGGGACAAGGAATTTAGGGAAGAATAAACACTATGGACAAACAGTGTAGATTACATCATATTTATAATACTTCTTGGTAGATTTTACCAGTTGTACTCTATAAAACTCTAAAAAATGTACCCCTTTCCTCCCTCATGCATTTCCCATGCAAAACTTATTGATGTTTTCCTATTGAAAATATTTAGGAAGCATGACTGCATTTTTAGTTGTAGCAGCATCATTTATTATTATAACCTCAAGATATGAACATTCAGATTGTCCTCTGAATAATCATCAACCATGAGTGGGCCATCCTTCTGATACCTCTCACAATGTCAAATTTCTTATTATTTGTGGTGTGTGTGTGTGTGTGTGTGTGTGTTCAGAGGAGATATATGGGAATTACGCCTATCCCATGTGAACGGTAATTTGGACTGAAACCCAGGCTCCATCTCATTCCATTTGATTTTGGAAGACACTGTAACAGCTACAAAGATTCGTTGGTTTAGAATTCTTTGTCTTTTAGCCAGACTATCTGGCTGGGGGCCTGTATCATGAAAGAAGTCTGGAGGGTGTCTACATCAGCCACAACAACCTGGCCATAAGGACTTTGTTAGGGATGATAATCCCTCATACTTCTTGTTTTGAAAAAGAGAGCTTTGCCAAGAAAGCATTCTGAGACATAAACACTAAAATAAAGCCATTTTTAGTAAGAGCAATGAAAATAGAATGTTACATGCATGCGTGTTTATATACCTGCACTCATGTGAAAAAAATTATCAGTGCAAATATTTTTATCAAGTATGAGATATATATTTAAGGAAGTTAGAACATCAATTTAACTATAAGGATATGCATAGGAAACTTGGATCTAAATGTAAATGTAAACAAAGAGAAATTTATTTTAATGTCACCAGCCTTATAGAATCATTAATAGTGAAAAGGAGTCACTTGGATCTGCAATACTTTATAACCAGTTATAGGGGAAATTATGTGAGAATAATATTATTTAGTTTTAACTTAAAAAAGATTCTCCTGTCTAAATATCTACGAGAATTGTTCTTTCTTTTCTTGCTATCATATACATTTTTATACTTTCTATTATAAGGTCAATGGAAGGAGTTTTGTTGTTGTCCTCGTTGTTGTTTAACCAAAATGTTATTGACTCTAGCACAGGGTAAGGAGAGGAGGGTCATCTGATCTTTCAATTCTTTGAATCAAGGCTGTCTTTGGGTAAATCAGACCTTGATTTCCTATTCTGTCTCTCTTCTGCAACTTCCAAGATTTTTAAAGTTGAACCTTTCTCAGTTTCAATTTTCACTTCTGTAAGATGAGGTAATTGAGTGCACTGGTCTCTAAAATTATACCTAATATTTAAAGAGAAAAATAAAAAGAGAATAAGATGATCAAAAAGTTGGATGCTGAAGAATATTTGAATATCCTTGCTTCATGGTCTGGTAGGGAAAGACGCCATTTGTCATTCACAGATCAGGTGCTGAAGAAAATTCAGTGGCAAGGTAGGGAGTACAGCTCAGAGCTCTGAGACCAATGCACACTCATTGTTATGTAATTTTTCTTTGGTGCCAGGTGGGTGCACTGTTTGCAAGGAATTCATACTTCAGAAATACAGCTGTTCACACCCAGACAAAGGGTTTGGTTGGTATGTCTTTGTTCGGGGAACAATTAAAATGTATTTGTACAAAGTGATAAAACCTTCCCTGAATGTAAGGCACTACTGCAAAGCACAATGGGTGGTTGAATTCTTCAGGTAATAGTGCAAAACTATTCTCCAGCATATGCCAATTATTATAGAATTAAGGCAATGGGGGTGAAAAGGGGAGAAGAATTAGAAGAGCAGCCTAAGTCTTCATCAAGTGGCCAAATGTTAAATATATTGCAGTTTTTAACTCCATCTGGAATTTGGGATTTATTGAATTGTGTGGGATAAAAGAAAGAACATACGATTTATCATTGGAGAAATACGTTGTTGATCCCAGAAGTCTCTTGGCCAAATGCTCTCCTTGAAAGAAGTTGGAACCCTATTTCTTAGTCCATTTCCAAAGAAGTTTCACAAAACCAAAGTTTCTGGATGAAAACGGCTCTTAATTATGTATTCTCTTTTTACTGGTAACTTTTGTCCTAAGAGTGGGTTGCTGATTTCCAGACACCTAAAACTAGTATGAAGAGAAAGGACTGAGTTTCCTAAATTTGAGTCATCCAGCTAACATGAGATGAAGTTTTCTTGAATGGGAAGCTCAGGCTTCAAGTAAAATTTGTCTTATGCTGCTCTAACTATGTCCTTAAACATAAGGGTTTTGGAAGAAATTTCTCTGTTTGACTTCCAACATGATTTCTGTTTGTCAGAAGGCTGTATCCTTTTGTGACTTGAACTTTGCTCATTGTTTGAAAAAACAGTTCAGCCACAGCCATATTCTGTTTTCTTCAGAGCAAATTTTGCAAAGTCATCAGTGATAGGAGTCACTGAATGCTCACCCCCACCAGATCATCTCTCATCCAGAAAGAGAAAATCAATTTTAATTTTTCAAAGAGGAGCAGCAAGTGGTATTTGCTATTTATATTTAAAGAAGGATCATTAAACACTTCTTTGGTTTCTTCCCTTCCTTGGAGCTCAAAGCAGGGAATGTTCAGAAAACAAATAGATGTGGATTAAACATGCAAATAGCTTTGGCACTTTGATAATAATCCTGAATTAAGAGTTGGTTTAGTGGCAAAGTCAGAAGGTCATACCACTCACTTGAGATCTGTATTTTGGCTTATATTTTTATGTAATAAGTTTAGCTTTCACACAGAGGAACATTTTGTTCACAGTCAAGTTATCTTGGAAATGGCACTTTCAGCAGTGAAAATTCAGGTACATTAACTACTTAGGTATATTCAGTTATAGGAGATAGTAGGAAGTAAACACTCAATGTGTATTTCCCTGAAGGAAGAATGATTACACAATGCATGGGATATGGAGTCCCAGGCACCTTCTGTTATGCAGATTTTTCAAATTTAATTGATTTTCCATTTTTAACTTACATTTTATTTTCTTGGAGAGACTATTTAAATCTTCATCTAGTGAACACATAATAATAAAATGCATAAGTCATAAAGACATGTATTTAGAGATCTAAGAGGAGATAAAGATATTAACAAAATCGATAGTCCCATTCTGGGATCAAGTATCCCCTGATCATGTCCCAGAAACAGAATGAGAGCTTCAGGTAAAATGTGTTATGTTGGTATCAAGAGCAAATATGAACAATACACAATTTAACAGCACAGAGAAGAGTACTGACATATGCAGAGGTGACAGACAGCAAGTGTGTGCACCAGTAAGTAGAAAAATAGGAATGGATGTTGAGTACTTAGCAAATGTTGGTGTATATTAGAAGCATAATTAATACTTGTTAAAGAGATGAAAATTATTTAGGTAAATAGTTTGATAGATCATATAGAACAATGTGCAAAAACAATTTATTCCAGACTATTAAAAAATTCAGTCTACATTCAGAGATTTTCTATTTCTGAAATCTATGGCAAGTAACATTAACCTTTATAAACTTCCCTTACTTCATCTATAAAGTGGTAGAACAAATAATAACTCTATCTCTGGAGATATAATGAGAAAAAAAATGTGTATAAAATACTGTACATTACACATATACAATGCTCAGGAAAAGGCCTAGCATTAAGATATACTCAATTAATCATGGTTTCTGTTCATGCTAATTTTTTTTCATTATTACTAATAGTTCTAACAACTACCACCTACCTATATGTATATAATAGGGATAAGATGCAATTTATATCTGTATAATTTTTTAATTAACTTATTTTAATTTGGTATATATGACAGCAGAATGCATTTTGATTCATCATACACAATTGCAGCACAACTTTTAATTTCTCTGATTGTACACAATGTAGCGTCACACCATATATGAAGTCATACATGTACATAGGGTAATAATGTCTATCACATTCCACCATTGTTCCTGACCTTATATGCCCAGTAAAAGTTCCTTCATTTTTCCCATGCCCTCCTCCATTATGGATCAGCACCCACTAATCAGAGAGAACATTTGACCTTTGGATTTTAGGGATTGGTTTACTTTGCTTAGCATGATATTTTCTAATTATACAACAAATTACAGTTGTATAATTTAAGGCATATTTATTAACAAAAACCTACATTCTAGGCAAGTCCAAATCAATAACTACTTCTCTAACTATATATTTACCATCTTCTAGGAACCTCTTCTCACTAACATGCTCAACAGAATTCTGAAGAACCCATTTTTTTCTGAATAGGTATGACCTAAACACTAAAACTTTGGGACTTCTAAACTACTGTTCAGAAACCTTCTAAGAAATTCATGTGTAGATTTCAGTGGGTTATGAATTGGATGAGAAAAAAATGCATCTTTCTCTTCACGAACATCTAACTAAAATTTATCATTTCCTTCAATTATAAATGTGGAGTACAATACACAGTATTATTTGCAGTACCTGGGGCTGTCAACAACAGACACCAGAGATATTTTCACATTACATTAGTGCTGTCTCAGATACCTTGAAATATCATTCAAAATTATATTAGTTATTAGCTCTGCTGCTAAATCGTGTTATATGTGTGACAATCATACACAGTGCTACATAACAAATTTGGATTTTATAATATATTGTAACAATATTTTAATATAATTGGTTTCTTGTATAATCTTAAATATTTTATTTTATCACTCAAAATCATTATTCTGAGAAAGAATCATAGCCTTTACCAGACTGCTAATGGGGTTCATGGCACAAAAATGATTAAGAATCTCAGGAATACAGACCTGAATTAGAGGAGGAGGAAGCTTGATTATTGCTTAATAATTAAATTATATTGGACAAATGAGTAAATATGCTAAATGGTTCTAGAAGAAATGCACACTTCCTGAACATTAAAAAAAATTGTCACCTACAAGTTATAGGTTAAACAGTAAGGCAACGGAATAACTTAGAACACTGGTAATCTGATCTGGCAAGGAAACTTGACACTAATTTGGTTATATATCACTTACATTTTTTTTTCACACCAACAGAGACTATTTTATACTTACCAGAAGGAATTAAAAAAACAACCACACAAATACACAAAAGACTAATGTCACAGACATGTTAAAATGATTTGAATTGTCCTACCTCCTCTGGCATTTTCCACTTTGGAAAATGGGGTGGTACTATCTACTCAGAAATGCACCATAAAACATTAATTCTAATCCTACACAGAACAGAAGTATAAAAAAATTCTATGAGAATGCTCTAACTAGCCCCCAAAACTGCTGTTTTTACCACTGGAAAATATTCTTCCAGCTCTCACCACACTCTGCTGTCCATGACTCTTTAACTGGACACTGAGACCCAGTTTTCAATATCACTTATATTTCAAGTTGGCTTCTAAACTTTTTACTGAAAATGTCAATAGATAAAAATATAAATTCTAATTTATTAAAAATAATAATTTTTTAAAGTACAGCTATTAACAACTCTCAAAGCATTTCAAATGAAATATAAATGAAAGTTGACTTCACACGCACCAACGTTTATTTAACATACAAAAGAAAAGTAATTTTGTGGAAAATTTTGTATCAATCTTTTATCTTTTGAAAATGTGATTTCTGTTACTCTTCACTTGCAGAATTGTGTGCATTTCAGAATTAGTCCAATTTATTGATATTGATATTTCATTGATCACCTTATTTTTCATTGAAAAAATACATATAATGAATTTTAAGATGCTTCTTTAACTAAAGATCCCTAAGTGGTAAAAAACATGCATGAAATGTTATTTAATTATTATAATGATTTTCATTAGCAATTGATTAACCTATAAATTTTTTGATAAATATGTATTATTCACATCAAAGGATAGCTGTAGGGACTCTGTCATTGAATGAGGAATCTGGAGGAGCATGGTGGATGGTTGGAAATGATGATCTCAATCTTCTGTCTCCTACCATGGTATATTTCTAGGCTTTATACTGTATTGCCTCAAATCATGGGGTACAGTGTTTCTCCTACCCTTGCATGTGGCTGCCCTTGAGGGTTATTTTAACTATTAAATATAGCAACAGTGTATGAAACTTCCAGGGTTAGATCTTAAAAGACCTCAAAGTTTCTGCCCTTTTCAAACACTTTTATGACTTAATAAGGAAATGTAACTGGATTGCTGAATGAACAGTATGGAGTCAGAGAAGCCCTGAGACCACATGGAGACCACTTGGAGAGGAGAAGCCTAGCCCTACCACTGTCTTAGCTGAGCCTCAATTCCAGCCTACCCCTCAGCTGAATATAACCATATGAGTGAAACTGAGTAAGAACAGCAGAAGGACTATATAGAATCACAAGAAATTAAACATTATTGTAGTTTTGTATCATTAAGCTTTGGGAAAACAGTTACATGGCATTAGTTGCTGAAAAGAAACAGCTCTACTGGTACCTTGTATTAAATTATGCAACTACCCCATGTTCAGTTAACTGGTTGTTTTATCTTTGGGTCAGTGAATCATGTTATGATTGTGAAATAGGGGATGCTAAACCACAAGTACTTGCTCTGGCAGATGAGCTTTAAAGGTACCAATTGAAGCTGAGAATCTGGAAATTGAGTCTTCTAAATCTCTCCATGCCCTTATATCTCTTGGGAACTCTACACCTATACAGTTGAGGAGCATGGCTGTAGTCTGAAGGATTTCTGAAGCAGGAATAATAGAAAAACATTAGGATCTAACTGTATTATTTTTAAGAAGTGTCCTGAATTATTCCAGAAGGAGATCATATGAATGTATTTCACTCAGATAAAATATACTCAGAAACTAGAGGGGTAGAAGCATTAGAATGTTTGGATTTCTCCAAAGATTAACTCTCTGTCTTGGTTAGTTCATGTAGGCAACCTTCTGGGTACAATGGGTGGCTTACTAGGGATAACATCACAGGCACCATGGGGTCCCCATTGTAGGTATAATCATACAAGACACTGCAATTACTTGGGCAACCACCTGAGCATGATATATACAATTTCCAAATTTAAAGTGATTCTATACTATGATATTTTCACCATTTCATGAGTAAGAAAGTTTAAAATAGTTATTTGAAAAAGTGGTCAGTGACTAACTGGAACTTTAACGATGACTATAAACAGTGCCAAAATCATATTCCTGCCATCGTGAGTAGGAGATAGAGTGCACTCATTTTTAGGCTCTTTCAGATAGAAATTCTTTTTTTTTTTTTTTTTTTTGCTAAGGCGGGTAACGTGCTTGTCAGTCTAAGAAAATCATCGTATGTATATAGTGCTGCATGGGTCAATTAGGGATAAATAACTACAGGCTGGCTGCAATTGAGGTTTATGGAGGATGGTGAACCTGACACACATAGTATAACATGTGGGTGAATGAAAAAGCATTGGTCAATTCAAACAAAGTAAAAAGGTAAGGAAGGACATGAAGCAGAAATTAGCCTTGCTTCTAGAGAGTTCATTGAGAATTCCAGGTGACTAGGGAAGAGGGAGTGAATGAATAAAGGATAAAGCCAGTTTGCAAATGAAGGCTAAAGTCTATTACTGAAGATCTTTAAAGCTGAACACTTATAATAATGTAAATGGATAAAGAAACTTTACAATTGAAACATTAATTGCATTTGCTCAGCAGACACCTAGAAAAAGATTTGTATTTTTTACCATGAACTTAAGGAATATCTTATTCAAAAATGTTATTTTAACTCTGATTCAAAAGAGAGTAACTTTACACACACACACACACACACACACACACCACTTTTTCTGCTTTTGAAGTGGTGATCCTGCTTCTTTATCTGTAAGCATAGGAACAAGTGAGATCTATCAAGGGAATTTATGGTAAAATAAAAATAGAATGTCTTCAGTACAGAAAAAATCATGGATTGAAGAGAAAACAGCTAAGTGAGATGGTAGGAGGTCTCAGACAAACTAAAGGACTTGGAGAGTAAGAGCAGCAACAAGACTTGGAGAATAAACAATAGCATGGCCAAGAGGAGGATTCAGGAAAAGACCAGAGATGATTAATGACTGCTACGTAGCAGGGAAATGTTCAGCTCCCTCTCTCTCTCTCTCTCTCTCTCTCTCTCTCTCTCTCTCTCTCTCTCTCTCTCATTTAGATGTGGTTCCTCCCAAAAGCTCACATGTGAGACAATGCAAGAAGGTTCAGAGGAGAACATGATTGGGGTATGAGTCTTAACCCAATCAGTGAATTAATCCCCTGATAGGAATTAACTGAGTGGTAACTGAAGTGGTAGGATGTGGCTGGAGGAGGTAGGAATTGGGGCGTGGCTTTGGAGTATATATTTGTATCTGGCAAGTGGAGCCCTCTATCTCTGCTTTCTGATCATCATGTGAGCTGCTTTCCTCTGCCATAGTCTGCTGCCATGATGGAGCTGGCTGTATATGGACTGAGACCTCTGAAACCTTGAGCCTTTAAATAAACTTTTCCTCCTCTACAATAGTTCTGGTTGGGTCTTTAAGTCACAGCAGCAAAAAAGCTGACTAAAATACTATCTCTATCTTTATCTGTCTTTAAGATCTTTTTTTAAATGTCTGAATCCTCTAAGATTAATACCAGAAGAAATAACACTATGGTCATGGTCTGACTTTTGTGGATAATGCTTATATTTTCGTGTGTTGTTTTATGTTTTGAAGGCTATAAAATATTCCTATTTTTTATTTATTTATTATTTATTTATTTATTTTTAATTTTTTTTAATTTTTTTTATTGGTTGTTCACAACATTACAAAGCTCTTGACATATCATATTTCATACATTAGATTGAAGTGGGTTATGAACCCCCAATTTTACCCCAAATGCAGATTGCAGAATCACATCGGTTACACTTCCACAATTTTACATAATGCCCTATTAGTAATTGTTGTATTCTGCTACCTTTCCTATCCCCTACTATCCCCCCTCCCTTCCCCTCCCATCTTCTCTCTCTACCCCATCTACTGTAATTCATTTCTCTCCTTGTTTATTTTCCCATTCCCCTCACAACCTCTTATATGTAATTTTATATAGCAATGAGGGTCTCCCTTCATTTCCATGCAATTTCCCTTTTCTCTCCCTTTCCCTCCAATCTCATGTCTCTGTTTAATGTTAATCTTTTCTTCCTGCTCTTCCTCCCTGCTCTGTTCATAGTTGCTCTCATTATATCAAAGAAGACATTTGGTATTTGTTTTTTAGGGACTGGCTAGCTTCACTAAGCATAATCTGCTCTAGTGCCATCCATTTCCCTGCAAATTGTATGATTTTGTCATTATTTATTGCTGCATAGTACTCCATTGTGTATAGATGCCACATTTTTTTATCCATTCATCTATTGAAGGGCATCTGGGTTGGTTCCACGGTCTAGCTATTGTGAATTGTGCTGCTATGAATATCGATGTGGCAGTATCCCTGTAGCATGCTCTTTTAAGGTCTTCAGGGAATAGTCCGAGAAGGGCAATAGCAGGGTCAAATGGTGGTTCCATTCCCAGCTTTCCCAGGAATCTCCAAAGTGCTTTCCAAATTGGCCGCACCAATTTGCAGTCCCACCAGCAATGTACAAGTGTACCCTTTTCTCCACAACCTCGCCAGCACTTGTTGTTGTTTGACTTCATAGTGGCTGGCAATCTTACTGGAGTGAGATGGTATCTTAGGGTGGTTTTGATTTGCATTTCTCTGACTGCTAGAGATGGTGAGCATTTTTTCATGTACTTGTTGATTGATTGTATATCCTCCTCTGAGAAGTGTCTGTTCAGGTCCTTGGCCCATTTGTTGATTGGGTTATTTGTTATCTTATTGTCTAATTTTTTGAGTTCTTTGTATACTCTGCATATTAGGGCTCTATCTGAAGTGTGAGGAGTAAAAATTTGTTCCCAGGATGTACGCTCCCTATTTACCTCTCTTATTGTTTCTCTTGCTGAGAAAAAACTTTTTAGTTTAAGTAAGTCCCATTTGTTGATTCTTGTTATTAACTCTTGGGCTATGGGTGGCCTATTAAGGAATTTGGAGCCTGACCCCACAATATGTAGATCGGAGCCAACTTTTTCTTCTATCAGACGCAGAGTCTCTGATTTGATATCAAGCTCCTTGATCCATTTTGAGTTAACTTTTGTGCATGGCGAGAGAAAGGGATTCAGTTTCATTTTGTTGCATATGGATTTCCAGTTTTCCCAGCACCATTTGTTGAAGATGCTATCCTTCCTCCATTGCATGCTTTTAGCCCCTTTATCAAACATAAGATAGTTGTAACTTTGTGGATTAGTCTCTGTGTCCTCTATTCTATACCATTGGTCCACCTGCCTGTTTTGGTACCAGTACCATGCTGTTTTTGTCACTATTGCTCTGTAATATAGTTTGAAGTCTGGTATCGCTATATCGCCTGATTCACACTTCCTGTTTAGAATTGCTTTTGCTATTCTGGGTCTTTTATTTTTCCATATGAATTCATGATTGCTTTATCTATTTCTACGAGAAATGCCGTTGGGAATTTGATTGGCATTGCATTGAACTTATAGAGAACTTTTGGTAATATCGCCATTTTGATGATGTTAGTTCTGCCTATCCATGAACAGGGTATATTTTTCCATCTTCTAAGATCTTCTACTTCTCTCTTTAGGGTTCTGTAGTTTTCATTGTATAAATCTTTCACCTCTTTTGTTAGGTTGATTCCCAAGTATTTTATTTTATTTTTTTTGAGGATATTGTGAATGGAGTGTTTTTCCTCATTTCCATTTCAGAAGTTTTGTCGCTGATATACAGGAATGCCTTTGATTTATGTGTGGTGATTTTATATCCTGCCACTTTGCTGAATTCATTTATTAGTTCTAGTAGTTTCTTTGTAGACCCTTTTGGGTCTTCTAGGTATAGAATCATGTCATCTGCAAATAGTGATAATTTAAGTTCTTCTTTTCCTATTTTTATGCCTTTAATTTCTTTCATCTGTCTAATTGCTCTGGCCAGTGTTTCGAGAACTATATTGAAAAGAAGTGGTGATAGAGGGCATCCCTGTCTTGTTCCAGATTTTAGAGGGAATGCCTTTAACTTTTGTCCATTCAGAATGATGCTAGCCTGAGGCTTAGCATAGAAAGCTTTTACAATGTTAAGGTAAGTTCCTGTTATCCCTAGTTTTTCTAAAGTTTTGAACATAAAGGGATGCTGTACTTTGTCGAATGCTTTCTCTGCGTCTATCAAGATGATCATATGATTCTTATCTTTAAGTCTATTGATGTGGTGAATAACATTTATTGATTTCTGTATATTGAACCATCCTTGCATCCCAGGGATGAATCCTACTTGATCATGGTGCACAATTTTTTTGATGTGTTTTTGTATTAGACTCGCCAGAATTTTATTGAGGACTTTTGCATCTAGGTTCATTAGAGATATTGGTCTGTAGTTTTCTTTCTTTGAGGTGTCTTTGTCTGGTTTTGGAATCAGGGTGATGTTAGCCTCATAGAATGAATTTGGAAGAGTTCCCTCTTTTTCTATTTCCTGAAATAACTTGAAAAGTATTGGTATTAATTCTTCTTTAAAGGTTTTGTAAAACTCCGCTGTATACCCATCCGGTCCTGGGCTTTTCTTGGTTGGTAGACTTTTGATGGCTTCTTCAATTTCATCCATTGATATTGGTCTGTTCAAATTCTGTGTATCCTCCTGACTCAGTCTGGGCAAATCATATGACTTAAGAAATTTATCGATGTCTTCACTATCTTCTATTTTATTGGAATATAGGTTTTCAAAATAATTTCTAATTGTCTTCTGTATTTCTGTAGCATCTGTTGTGATATTGCCTTTTTCATCCCGTATGTTAGTAATTTGAGTTCTCTCTCTTCTTCTCTTCGCTAGCATGGCTCAAGGTCTGTCGATCTTATTTATTTTTTCGAAGAACCAACTTTTTGTTTTGTTAATTTTTTCAATAGTTTCTTTTGTTTCAATTTCATTGATTTCCGCTCTGGTTTTAATTATTTCTTGCCTTCTGCTACATTTGCTGTTGTTTTGCTCTTCCTTTTCTAGGGCTTTGAGATGAAGTGTTAGCTCATTTATTTGTTGTTTTTTTCTTTTTTTGAGGAATGACCACCAGGCGATGAATTTTCCTGTTAAAACTGTTTTCATTGTGTCCCATAGATTCTGATATGTTGTGTCTGTATTTTCATTTATCTCTAAGAATTTTTTGATTTCCTCCTTTATGTCTTCTGTAACCCATTGATCATTCAGTAACATATTGTTCATTTTCCATGTGATGTAGGATTTTTCCTTCCTTCTTTTATCATTGATTTCCAGTTTCATTCCATTATGATCAGATAAAATGCATGGTATTATCTCCACCCCTTTATATTTACTGATGGTTGCCCTATGGCATAATATATGGTCTATTTTTGAGAAGGATCCATGTGCTGCTGAGAAAAAAGTGTATCCATTTGATGATGGTTGATATATTCTATATATGTCAGTTAAGTCTAGGTTATTGATTGTGATATTGAGTTCTATAGTTTCTTTATTCAACTTTTGTTTGGAGGATCTGTCCAATGGTGAGAGAGGTGTGTTGAAGTCACCCATAATTATTGTGTTGTGGTCTATTTGATTCTTGAACTTGAGGAGAATTTGTTTTATAAATGTCGCAGCACCATTATTTGGAGCATAAATATTGATAATTGTTATGCCTTGTTGGTGAATGGTTCCTTTTAACAGTATATAATGTCCTTCTTTATCCCTTTTGATTAACTTAGTCTTGAAGTCGATTTTATTCGATATGAGGATGGCCACCCCTGCTTGCTTACGAGGACCGTGTGCATGGTATATATTTTCCCATCCTTTCACCTTCAGCCTGTGTATGTCTTTTCCAATCAGATGTGTCTCCTGGAGGCAGCATATTGTTGGATTTGTTTTTTTTAATCCATGATACCAGCCTATGTCGCTTTATTGGAGAGTTTAAGCCATTAACATTCAGAGTTACTATTGATATATAGTTTGTACTTCCATCCATGTTTGATTATTTATCCTTTTTTAAAGAAATTTAGTTTGTTTCTCCATGATTATCTTTCCCCTCGCCCTCTGTCTTTACCGAGGCACTTCCTACTGATGGTTTTGGTTATTGTTTTTCATTTCTTCCTCGTGTAGTGTTTTGCTCAAAATGCTTTGCAATGCTGGTTTTCTGGCTGCAAATTCTTTTAACTTTTGTTTATCATGAAAGATTTTTATTTCCTTGTCATACCTGAAGCTTAATTTTGCTGGATACAGAATTCTTGGTTGGCATCCATTGTCTTTCAGTGTTTGAAATACATTGTTCCATGACCTTCTTGCTTTCAGTGTCTGTGATGAAAAATCCGTTGTTAACCTTATTGGTTTACCCCTGAATGTAATCTGTCTCCTTTCTCTTGTAGCTTTTAATATTTTCTCTTTGTTCTGTATATTGGCTATCTTCATAACAATGTGTCTTGGCGTTGGTCTACTGTGATTTTGTGTGCTCGGTGTCCTGTATGCATCTTCAATTTGTATATCTGTTTCCTTTTTATTTCTGGAAAGTTTTCTGTAATTATTTCATTCAGCAGGTTACTCATTCCCTTGGTTTGAATCTCTGTACCTTCTTCTATCCTGATGACTCGTAAGTTTGGTTTTTTTATGTTATCCCATAACTGTTGGATATTTTTCTCGTGATTTTTTACCAGCCTTTCTGAGTTGGCTAGACTCTTTTCAAGATGATATATTTTGTCTTCATTATCTGACGTTCTGGCTTCTACTTGCTCCACTCTGTTAGTGATACTCTCAATTGAGTTTTTAATTTGGTTTATCGTTTCCTTCATTTCCAGAATTATTGTTTGATTATTTTTTATAATCTCTATCCCCTGATAAAGATGCTTAACTTCTTCTTTTATCTGTTTATGTAATTCATTCTCAATGTGTTCTTTCGCTGCTTGAATTTGCTGTCTTGTATCCTCTTTAAGGTTCCATTCCATCTGTCTTAGGTGTTCCTTGAGTTCTTTATATGACCATTTTTCTGATGACTCTAGGTCTTCCTGAATATTTAGGCTGTCCTGCATTGTTTGTACTCCTTTTCTTCCTTGCTTTTTGAAGCTTCTCATGTTACTTCTTGTTCTGTTTGACTGATGAGTTACTGTTTACTCCTATAAATTTATTAGATGCTTGGGAGGAAATGTATTAGAAGGGAAGGGAAGAAGTCACTAAAGAGAATGAGAGTAAGCAGGTAGAATTCAAGGAAGGGGGGATAAGATAATTGAAAAGAAATGAAAAGACAAAAGAAGAAAAAAACAGGAAATAAAAAAAGAAAAAAAATTAAAAAAAATAGTTAAAAAAATTAAAATTAAAATTAGAAGAAAAAACATTTAAAAAAATTGTAAAAAAAATTTAAAAAAAAACAAGAAAGAAAAATGAAAATGAAAGAAAAACACAAATCAAAAAAAAAGAGAAAAGAAAAAAAGAAAAAAAAACTAATAAATGCAGTCTTAGAGTTTGATTAACTTCTCTTCCAGTAGGTGGCGCTGTGCCCACCAGGCCAATTTTCTCCTGTCAATAGGCGGGAACCAATTACTGTGCAGCAGCTCCTCCCAGACTGGGCGAGTCTCCAATCCTGAGTGCCTAGGGCCTCCTCTTGTGTCTAGTCACTTCCCACTTTTCCTCTAGCCAGGCCCCTCTCACGGGTGCCGCTCACCACAATACTGGCTACACGCCAGGTCTGCTGCTCCTGGGAGCCCTGTTTTCATGAACGACTGGGCACACTCTTCCAGTTTGCCATTCCCTCAGACCCTAAGTTTGTAGAGCTTGGGGCTGAGAATCCTCAGCGAATTTTACTTTCCCTCCGGTAGCCATGCCCCCGGTAGCTGGTGTAAGAGACCTCAGCTGTCAGCACTGGTGGGAGCGGTAGTTCCGCGCCGCGTGTTCCGTGCCACCTCTGATTCCCTCCATCTGGCTATCGTGCTCACGGGAGAGCTGGGAGGGGCCCTTAAGGTTTCCCTGATGTGTGGAGAGGGAAGGCTAGGGAATTACACACCTGTAGCCGCAGGTTTCAATGAAGTTATCTCCTCTGCCGCAGTCTGATGACGTCAGTTCTCTGCCATGGTGGTATCGCTTGCAAATGGCGACAGTTCGTTTCCCTTTGCCGGGCGACCAATGCAACGGGTGGGTCCTTACTGTCTCTCCCAAGCCCCGTTTCAAACCTGTGGCCACTACCTATGAAGGCTCGGTAGGCATTTACCTCCGTAGGATGAGAAGGGCTGACCAGTTGTTTCAGCCGGATGTATTAGTGCTGAGTCACAGCTGTTTGTCTGCGGGAAGCAGGTGAATGGGAGCTTGAATTCAGCCGATCCGGGCTCAGAGTGTGTTCTGAGAGGCCCAGACTGTTTGCCCCAGATCCATGTCAGCTCAGCATTGCCTAGTGATCCTGAGCAAACAGATTTAGGTTGTTTATGACTCCCTATGCCTGCACAGCTGAAGAGGTCAGAGACTTGATCTCTCTGCATCCGCCGCCATGTTCCTATTCCTATTTTTTAAAGCACTAATTACCTTGTCTCTGCAAAGGGAAAAACAGATTCCTTTTGAAGTGCCTTTCTGAAAAACAGAAGATCAGAGATTTGAAAGTAAGCTCAAAAGGTTACTTCGTCTCTGGTTCAAGCAAATCCAAAGGCCTTGTCTTTTTGTACACTCTTCACTCTTTCCATGGAATATATTTGCATCCATTAATTGAACAATCAATCTGTACCAGGCACTATGCATATCGTTTAATTCTCCCTATTGCACTGCAAAGTAGGCATAATATTCTTGTTTAATTTTTCAGAATTAATGAGTATAAAATAAATACATACAATTTTTAGCAGATCTGAGATTGAATCCAATGCCAAAAGCTGTCCACCTATTGTATTATACCACAGAATGGCCCAGCTCTCTGTCTGGCCCCTCAAATTTAGTTTCCTCAGGTTCTGCAGTACCTTCCTCCTGACTGCACTGTTATCTCTGGAGGAGATAAAACATACATTATATGTGTGAGTGTGTGTTTATGTGTTTTTATAGAATGAAAGAAAAAAAGAAAAAGAAACATTCATAAAGGTAACCACATAATCTATATTTTATATGCACATAAAATATAAGATACGTAATATCAAATACATATATTTATGTTTTACATATAAATGTATCTTTACATATTTTATATATAAATTTAATGTAAATATAAAATATGTAAAATATATATAAAATATACATCTCATATAAAATATAATATATATATAAAACATATATTTTGTGTTATAAATTTTTAATTTTATATGCATATAAAATATAAATTATGTTGTTACCTCTATGAATGTTACTTATGTTTCCATATTGTGGAATGGAAGTCCTGAGCCTGTGTTGGTTATAATTTTAAACATTAACCTTAAATTTTTCTAGTGGATGAGTTTGCCCTGTACTTCTTTGGTTCTCTTTCAAGTTTTTAATCATTGTTTCGACCAGAGTTGACAAAGCTGTTCTCACCCACCGCCATTTGGATCTAAAGGGCTTGTTCCTGAAGGCATAAACCTGTCCTTGAAGTGCTGTTGTCTGCTCATCCATTTGAGCTGACAGCATCTTCAAACTCCTACAACCCTTGTGTTGGCTTCCTTTCTCCATCAAAATTTCTTTCTATTTTCAGAGTTGTCTTAGGACATGAGGGTTGTTCTTTTAAGTGTGTGGCCTGCCTCTTTTCATCAACTGTAAGTATGCAGCACTTACCACATTCTGCCTTCTCTTAGAGTTAGCAGTTAATTCTCTGCTAGTTGATTAGTTTGTGTATGCTTCCCATCACTGTCAGTTTTCTTTCCAAAGGTGTCTGGACCCTGCCTTGGTAATTTAAGTAATGGTTCCCTGTATGTAGTTTTCTTCTGGTCTCAACCCATGAACTGTGGAAATTCCCATGATTTCACAAACTCTCAGAGTATAATGTTCCTACTGTTTTCTATTGTTCCCATTTTTCTTTTTGGTAAACTCTTCTTACCTAAGTCATCGTTTCTCCTGGAAGCATATTAGTTTATTTTTTCTAAAATTAATCAGTTGCATCATGGACTCAAGATAAACTGTTATATTCATGCCAATACTTCTGAATGTTGGGACTTAGGGAAGCTGAATTAAATCCCTAAATAACACAGTATATAGCAGAATGTTCTATAATGTGAATCCAATTTCTAAAGCCTCAGTCTCTCCCCACTATGTATTGTTATTTTCTCTGGGGAAGCTCCATTTCTTTCAAATGACTCAGTCTTCAACTCATCCTTCTTCCTCTTGATTTTTTCAACTATTGCTTTTTACTCTTTGTTCATGAGCTTAATGATCTCTTCTCCTCCAGGGCATTTTGCTCAAGGAAATTTCAAATTTTGAAAATTGACAATAAAAATTAGTTAAAAATTTATTAATTAAAAATTTTAATAGAAAAAATAAGGCAATCTAGATATTTTTTTCTTTTCCTTTTGTTTCAATTTCCTGATTTCCTTATTCTTTTTCTTTTTCCCTAGCTGACCACAAACAAAACAGCCACCAAGATGCCCCAGCTTTAAAGAGATATTTTCTCTCTTTATTTAAAAGTATCATGATGTGAAATTTTGAAATCAACATACATAGACAACAAAATTTAATAATATATAGAAAATTTATTTTTTGAAATAAATTGAATAGTTATTTAAAGAAGCATTTAAACTAGCCACAAAATGAAATATGCAAATAAGAAAACAGATATCGTTCACCAGAAAATAGGCACTAATTCATATTTTTATTCTTATCATTTTAAAATATTGGAATTTCTTTTTTTGGGGGGTGGTCCAGGGATTGAACCCAAGGGCACTTAACCACTGAGCCACATCCCCAGCAATGATATATATATATTTATCACTGAGTTGCTTAAGACCTCGCTAAATTGCTGAAGCTGATCTCAGGATACACCACAACTGCTGTAATTACAAGGTTGTATGTCACAGCACCAGGACAAAAACAAGTTTTCCTGAAACACTTCCAGAAAGGTTTCTTCAAATAAAAATTAAAAATATATGCAAAAGTAATTATGAAAATTATTTTCTTGTACCTTTATTTGTAGAGATTGTATTATGTTTTAAAATAATAGAAAGTTAATATTCTTTTGTGTTCTGTCTATTCTTTAAACATTTTAAGTAGATGTTCAAAATTCGTAAAGCATAGCAAAATTTATATGCTAAGAATATTAACTCACTAAAAATCTTGCACATTTTTGTATTGTTTTCAGATTAGTTTCCTTTGTGTGGGAGTGTAATCAAATCTAACAGCTTTTTTCTTTATAAATATATGGTAATGACATTTTTTGGGTGCTTTATATGAGACAACTCCTATGTTAAATGCTTTATATTCATTGTTTCTTTTAGGACCCCTACAACTAGATGATGAATATCTGATTTCTTCCTATGGAAATACAGGTGAATTACAACTTTACAGCTTAGAGATGTTAAGAAGCCTGCCTAAGGTTACAATATATGTCAAAAACAGAGATAGAGTAAGAATGATTTGATATCTGAGAATATATTCTGAAGGGACTATACAGTACTGCCTTTACTAATCTATTTTAGAGTTATAACTTAAATAAGGTGTTCTTCATCTTAAGATTGTACATATAGCTAAATGCATTTCTTTTCAACTTTCTTGGCGTGCATTTTATATTTGGATGTTTAAGCTATTTTATTTGCTTTTGGCATATATATATATATATATATATATATATATATATATATATTTGGATATATATATATCCAAATTTACTCAATAACTTATATGGGGAACCAACCAATTTATTAGAAAAAATTGGAATCCACCTTTATTTAAAAGTGAAAATTAAGTAGACAAGTTATGAATTAAAATGGAGGTGGACAAAAACGTGTAACAGGATATTTTGTGTTGGATTGCATGAGCTGAAATGCATGCTAAAAGTAAAACTATAGAATAAGAACCCACTTTATGTGACACATGAGAATGAACTTTAACTTTGGATAGTTAAAATTGGGACCTAGTCTAAACTTCTGCCTTTTCTATAGTTTTCTAATTAGCTCAAGCACTCTAGTTGAAAGCCAGGGAATAACAAGTATTAATTGTTTCTACCTAGAGCCCCAGAAGAAAGCTAAAAGTGGATTTAAAATGTCTTTGTTATTCCCTCTATTACTTAGAATTGTCTGCTCCTATTTGACCAGCCTTATATGGAAAGTTGGCTAACAGCAATTTCTCAAGAGAACAAAGTCCTGTGATGTCATGAAACAACACAAAGACCTACAGATTAAACAAAAATAGAGGCCTCACATTACTTATTCATGAAGCATTAATCTAAACTTAGGGTGTTTGTGAGTGTAGTTTGTCAGTGTGGAAGCAAATAACAATCCTAAAGTGTTAGTTTCCTGGTCTGGGAGTCTATTCTGCCAATATGACTATTTCTTTATTTTTGGATTATTTGTTTGATTTATAGAAAAATATGCTGTTTGCATGTCATTTTGCTACAGATGAAAGGTTTTTTTTTTCTAGGATCAAATTCTTTTTAGAAGAAAAATACTGGATTAACTACTCTATGCACAGAGGTTGAAAACATGGGGCTATGATGAAAAAATAAATTCATTGTTGAAGGGAACAGATGGGATGTGAGTGACCACAAGGATAATTATGTAATTAGAACTCCTTTTAATTGTATTTGAATGCTATGAAATGGTTTAAAATCTACATAGGGTTTAGAGTGAAATAGGCCTGGGTTCATATTCTGCTTCTTTCAGTTATTTACTATATTAAATTGGACATGATACTTTATTTTCCTGATGCTCAGTTTTCTCCAAAGTAATAAGAAGATAAAATACCTCATAAAGATCATAAGTAAGTGAAATAAGACCTATAAAACACTTAATGCAATGCCCAACCCAGAGCAGCTACCCCACAAATCATGATTATTTTATTAGTAATAAGTAATATAAAAATACATATTAGGAAGCATAAAATATATTTGGTGCAGACTACAAATTAGATAAACAACCACAAGGACATTCATTTCCTTATGAAACTCAGCTCAGACTGTGTGTTGATGTACTTACTTCCAGTTTCCTTTGCTTAGAGTTTAGATAAGCAGATTTTTAAAAAGAAAATTAAAGCAACATAGAGTAGGTTAAATTTCATGACAGAATTTTCAAAGATCAAGGCTAGTATTCTGATTATTCTCATTCAAATCAGTTATATAATTTAACTAAATTAAGAAACTCTGTTACTTTATTTTATATTGTCTTTTCCTCCACCTATTACTCTCCACACCCAGCATATACACACACACTCACTGCCCATGGCCTGTATTATATTTCTTGAGCCATGGAACATACTTGACCATGTAGCAACTGTGTAATACAAATTGACTGGCTAATTGGTGGTATCCAACCTTCTCTGTTTGCATGGGGAAGAACTCCTCGCTTGTGAACCCAGAAGACACTATTGCATATTTATTATGAAACAGGATGTGAAAGCTATCTGTTTGCTTTGTTACAATTATTCTACCCTTTAAATATCTTCAAACACATACTCACTTTAAACACTTTCCCCAATGCTGTCACATGGTAATGAAAGAAGGATTTTGAGTCCCCAGGCCTTCTGTCTTAAAGTTAAAAACTAAACACTTCTTTCTTTCCCAAAATAGTGACAGAAGCAATAATAATAGAGAATCTTTGATTTAATCATGGATGTTTCATAGCACAGAGATAGACCTATAAACCCCTTCTAAATATGTTATGTAACCATTTTAAACTTACTAAAGATTTAGTCGAGCCTTGGTCTTTATTGAGTACCTTAGATGAAGGTATTCATCTTAGATGGGCTCTAGTGAATCCCCAGTTTTCTAAAACTGGAATGAATGATGCTCTTTTATTTAATTTTATCTAGTTCTTTGTTATACAAATTTATTTTCAATTTAATTTATCATGCAAAAGGGAGCTAATTTCTAGCCATTTTTTCCACCCATCTCATAGATAATCAACAGTGAGAAAAATATAGACGCCCTTGACAGTCCTATGACTCATTAAAAATTTTTGTTATTGTTCCACAGATTTTCTTGTCTGAAACAACACCGAAATAAAATTCATAAATAAACTCAGACTACTGTGATAAATGGAGATATAATTACAACAATTAAACAGACAGTACTCTCGAACGAATTAGAAAAAAAGTATCTGAGTCATTTATTTTTATCTTGCAGGTTATTTACATGTGAGCAAAGTAACACAAACACACACACACACACACACACACACACACACACACATACACAATTACTATAGAGGGTATTCTGATAAGGTACGGAGACATCTTTTTGTAGAAGCAATTAGGTTTCTATTTCCTGGATTCAAAATAAAACTTTCAGTGAACTTTGAGTTAAGCAGTCCAAGACACCAAGTGGACAATGAAAGAAAAATGGCTTGCTGACACTGCAGGAGTAGCAACGAGATATTTTGTATGTGTGTCTTTTTGTGAGAGCAAAGGCCTGAGATAGGAGATGACTAAGGAAAACATCTTAGACTGCTGAACAAAATTAATACATATTTTTATCACCCTCAATTTCTAACAGATTGCAAGAGATGACGGGATGAAAAAGTCAGTGCATCTTTAAAGAACAGAGAAAAGCAATACTAGGCCCTGGTGAATTATTAGATATGGTTGAGTAGAACTGATTTTATACAGCCCTCAATATATATTCCTAAATAGCAAGATTTCTAGCAGATTCTATAAATGTGATGCATGAAGTGAGCCAAGGAAATTTATCTAAAATAAGATATGATAAGGTACAGGGTAGAGAATAATTAGATTCACTTAAAAATGAATTTAGACCAAATATATACTGTCTGTTGCCAAATTTAAAACAAAAACTTGAGGATATTATTTTGCTGGCAAAATTCTATAGGTGATATTAGAATATGTCCATATTACAAGGAACTCCCTATGTAAGCTTAAGCTGCAACTAAATGTTGTCTTAACTTCAACTCAAGAATATGGGCTTAAATATATATTGTTTGAGCTGGGCATGTAGCTCATGCCTGCAATCCCAGCTGATTGGAAGGCTGAGACAGGATCAAGAGTTCAAAGCCAACCTCAGCAATGGTGAGGTGCTAAGCAACTCAGTGAGTCCCTGTCTCTAAATAAAATACAAAACAGGGCTGGGGATGTGACTCAGTGGTTGAGTGACCCTGAGTTCAATCCCCAGTACCATGCATATATACCTTGTTTGAGTAAAGTAAAGATTAGTTATTCTTAAACATTTTTCCATTATGGCAAACTTCTATCAGATTCCCCACACTATTGTTTAACCTATGGAACTTTAGTATTTCTTATTAGTAAGATGGATTCTAACCCCATACTTAATTCTTAAATCCTGTGTATATTTAGTTTCTGATGTTGATTTCCTGCTGCATCCAATTCTGTCCATAAATCAAGATCTAGGGACTACATGGATGTGGCTCATTCTCTTGGTTGGCATCTTCATTTTATTTTTATCTTTGCCACCATCTTTCAACAGGTAGAGACCACAAATGTGCCACTTTTATAAAGTGGAATATATAAATAATTATGGCTAATTCAATATCCTATAATAGACTCTCCTGATGAGCTGTTTTTGTCCAAAACACATCATTATTTTCCCTCTAACCAATTGGATATACATCTCTACCCTCCTGAAATTATTCTCTGTTAGCACACCTTCATTGAACTAATTTCCTTCTCTTCTTCTTTCTTCTCCCCACTTCTCTCTTCTTTATTTCATTCTTTCCCAATACTTTATTTATTAACTACTTAGATGAAAATGTTGAAGGTCCACCATTTGGGGCCTCCTCCTACAACCTCCTACTTTGAATACCATCTGGAGCTATGGAAGTATCTGGTGACCAAGAGGGAGCAGCCATGGGGATGTAGCCAATCAAGAATATGGTGACAATGCTACCTACCATTGGTTATTTGGGAGTATAACAAATAAATATATTATTTTAGCCAATTTTATATTTTCCATTAATCTCAGCCAAATTTATTTCTAAATGATACAATAATTAGTAAACATTGTTGAATTGATTAAGAAATGAATGGAAGCTAGATTTATCTGCATAGTCTTTCTTTTGTTAATTGTTATACACAATGAATGTTATCATCCTATATAGAATTATTCCTGGTCTTCTATGCATATGTGTAATCTCATCAGATGAATTATAGGACCTTCAGTGGCAGAGGATATGACTTTATTTTCTATCTCCACTAGTTTCATAATCAATAGGTAATAGGAACTTGATGATTACGATTGATAATGATGGTGATGATGTTAAAGAGAACAGTAGTAAGACACCTGTAGTGAAAATAATTTAATTATACTTTCCACTGTTCACAGTCTCCTGCCTGTCTGGTTCTATTATATTATTTTAAAAGAATGCCACTATGATAAACATAAAAAATCACTATAACTGTCATGAGAGCAACTGACCTTAAACTTGTCACTGTTTCCATATTCTGTCCAAGAGCTCTTGGAACAAGGTTCCTGATGAATTCCACTGTTTGCATGAACCTCGAGGCCACAAATATGCCCATATAAGCTTATAGACATTCCAGTAATTCTCAGGGAGAACAAAACTTAGTCTGAGTGAAATTTACTGTCAGAACAGCCTGTTCTTTTACAATTAAGGGATTTTTACTCTCAGTTTCACTAGCAAAAATATTGTGTTTTTATTTTTTCTACATTTTTTAAGGTCATTCTGCCCTGGGTAAAATAAAAATGAATAACAACACATCCAGAAATAAAGGAAAATGAGAGGATTCTTCTCTGAAATGTGACAGAGTGGCCAGAATCTTTTATGGTCATTATAGAAAAATAAACTCTACTTTCTCCCTCACTCTATTGGTCTACCAGGCATTCTGAACCAGCTCCTTCACCTAGTTCTCAACCAGGTATGTTAAAGAGTTTCCAAGCTTTTGGTGGACATCCTTAAGGTTGGGGCTTCTCATGGAATCTACTTTATAAGTACCAATTCAGTAAAAATAAAACTCACTTGAGTCAGTACTTAGAGTCATTTAGAGGGCAAGATCATGGGTTATTTAGTCCCTTTTCACCTTTCCTGTTAGTCTTTTTTGTAAAGTCTATATTAGACCTTATTTTATGGACCAGACATAGTCATCATGGCTTCTGTTCTTGCCCAGATAATTTTACTCCAGTGACTATTTGAACTCTAAAAACAAAGCTATTTAAAGATAAGAGGTTGTTGGGTTGATTAAAAAAGACTCAGGATGATGTTTTGAAAGCTCATCAATTTGGAAGAAGATTTTATTTTCTTAATCAACAGATACCTTAAGAATGAAGCAGAGATTTCTGTTTGCAGTTACTGCTTTCATATAACCATAGAGTTAAAATACAAGGAAGAGTTTTTCTCCAACTGCCAGAATACTTCAGCCACTCTTTTTCTATTCTATCCTCCCTGTAATTTCTTGTGACTCTTAAGGGTTATGCCTTTTCCAAGTTTTTGAAAATAAGCAATTTCTGAGTCATTGTAGCCTGAAGTTCTATTTTGAACTTTTAAGAGGATGAAAGGGAAACAAATGAACCTAAGATATTATGAAGCACAGCATATGTGCATTGATGGTCATAATTTCTTCCTTTGTTCTGACTTTTAATAAAGTGAAACACAAAAATAAAGCAAAACATTTAAAAAACACTGTTTTGATCTTCCAAATAATTTTGGGTGATAGGTTAAGAACAGATATTCTATAACTTCAGATGAAGAAACTGAGTTTCAGATAAAGATATTTTCTAACTCTCACAAATAATAAGTGGTAGAGTTAGAACATCACTATGAATTTTCTGATGCTGAAACTTCTTGTTGTCCTACACCGAGCTGCCACTCAATTGCAAAGAAACTCTTGGATAATTGCAACTAACCCCTTTCAAATAGGAACTGCATTTTAAGTAAGCATCCTATATTTATAAAAACTAAGAATAGTCCTTCCTTATTTTCAAAACAGCAGCTATTGATTGTGCACAACACTTCCAAAAACCCAACAAGACACTTATAGTCATTTCAATATGCAAATATTTGCTTCATAGAATTCAAGTTCTTTCTCAATCTTCTTATGCTAGACAGTAGAGATTTGCTATCATCCATTTTTCTCTTTCTTTAGAATTTGTCCCATGGAGGAAAAAAAGGGGGTACAATAAAAAAATTGCCATTGTAGTTATTTCCATAGTGATATCTCAACTATGAAAGAACAGATCTTAGTACCTGTTTGTATTCTTCACTTTTTTCCATTGTGCATGTGTGTATGCATGTGTTGGGGGGAGGGGGGTGATATCCATGAGTATGTACAGTTATCACTATTCAAATAGATGATGATAATGTTAATGGTGTTCATTACATTCAGTTATACATGTTAATAAATTCATGAATAGTGATAGAGGTCAGTTTTCACAAAGAATAAAAGAACATGATAACTTTTAATGCCATTTCTATACATGTAAAAAGGTTCAGTTGATATATAGTTGTCTAAAATTAATTACAATTAGCTATAAACAATTTTGCTTTAAAAATGTCAGCTTATCACAGTGTATTAGAAAGAGTATATACATTAGGAGATGAAAGTACTTATGGCAGAAGACAATTTTTCATTACTCTTTTTATCTGGGAAGCTCCCTTAAGTACTTGTATACAACAGGTATGCACTTTATTTATGAATAACGTAATTTTGAATTAGGAAGGACCATGGAAGTCTTCTCATATAACTTCTCACTCCAAATTCACTCATAAGGTTTTCCTTGATAAATTATCTTTTTTGTAATATTTCAATGAGGGCAATTCCATGTTACATGACACAGAAGATAAGCATCTCAGTTTGTTGAAACTTTCTCATTTAAATCAAAACCAGAATCCTTTTGGGGTTGGAGTTGTGGCTCAGTTGTAGAGCACTTGCCTAGCACAAGTAAGGCACTGGATTCGATCTTTAGCACCACATAAAAATAAATAAATACAATAAAGATATTGTATTCATCTAAAACTAATATATCTATATCTATATCTATATATATATATATATATATATATATATATTTTTTTTTAAACCCAGAATCCCTTTAACTTTCTTGCTATGTTTTGTGTCATTCCCAAGAAGAAAAAAAAAAAAAACTCTTGCATTTCTTCTTTTCTCTTGTTTTCATCTTAATAATGCCTAGTTTTGTCTTCAGGAGAAAGATAGTAAAGATAGTTCCTTTGAGAGCCCTTTGAATGATATGAATTCTGCACCCTTTGCTATATTGAGCACTTTTCTGACTTCCTCCCCCACCATTTTGCCAGTGCTTCTCAAAAATGTGAAACCATTAATGCAGTGTGAGCTCCAGAGGTGAGCTGACCTCTACAAAATGCAGCAGAGCTATGCTCATTATGCCAACAAAATCCATACATTAATGAAGTCTAAGTTTATTTGCATTACATTATAGTTTCCTCTTCAGTCTGTTAGCTAAAATTCTAGATCCTTTTATATGAAGGTTTAAGCCAGGTTTTTACTACCCAATACTTATTAATCTTTTGAAACTAAAATCAAAATATGAAATTTATACCCATTTTTATGTTATATCAGTCAGGAAGATAATTTTGACTCTAGAGTCGGCTATGGAATTATTTTTTGTTTTTCTTAGTTTTTGTATAACCACAATTTTTATAAATGGAAATTTGATATCATTTAAACCTTTGGTGAATCTCTGTGCTCTTCAAGGTCAATGGTGGAAATGTGGAGACACAATGTAGAGACCTATTTTAGGCTGATTAAGTAATATTAAATGACAATTTAAGTGGGGAGGGCTGCCAGAGTCTTTTTCTACTTATGAATCTATGTGTCTGTGTCATCATATTGCCCACATGTTTTTTTTTTCCATTCAACAAGAAGATTCTTTTGTAATTCTTCCAGAGAAGTTAAACAAAAACAACAAAACATAGACCTAAGGAATTCACTCATTGCAATGAACTAGCTTATGAAATGTATCAAGTGACAGGGTACAACAAATCTGAACTGACACACTAATTATCTGTTTTGTAATGTACTATACACTTTTAGTATTTCAAAACAACAAAATAGCTCCTCTAAATCCTAGTATCTACTTTTTGTCTATGTTTTGTTTGGGCAATGAGTAGAACTGTGTTGGGTGAAAGCAAGTGACACAATTGTGTTTATTCTTTATCATTTTATATGTGACAATTGTTAGACTATTTTTTTAAAAAAATGGTCAGTTTCTTCAAGATTTAAAAAATATATATTGGTGAACATATCATGGCATATGGTATAGAATTTCAGTATGTTTATTTATTTTTTGTAATTATTATTATTTTTTAATTTGGAAGATTTAAGCTGATTTAAAGTCAAAAGACTTTTTATATCCTGGCCTAAGACTTTCCCTACAGTGAGAAATGTGAATAACTCCCCCCACACGTCCTTGTCCAACATTGGGAGACCTTCATGTCATTCTGTTTTGTGCTTAGCATGTTTTGAAGTGATGCTGTTTTCCTCAAGTATCAGTAAATGCCTTTTAGCTTTTCTTTATTACCCTTTGGTATAGTTTTATTTGTGTTAACCAATTATCCAATCACCAACCAAGCCATAACAACAACATCTCAGTATTTTTGTGAGTTCATTGATGGGACATTGTTTCAGATTATTTGTGGGACATTTTTGTTCTACTGTCTAAATGGTATTATAGCAAAGTGAAGATTTACAAAAAGGTGAACAGGATCATGAAGGAATGAAAGTGAAGAGGAGGGTCAGAAATGTGTCTGTGGATCTTTATGTCTCTATTTTGCAGTCATGTGCAGTGCTCAGATAAAGCCTTCAGAGTTCAGATTCTAAGCAGATTGGCCTGGTGTAGATTCAGAACTCTATTCTTTCATTGATTAAAACAGCATCCAAAGAAATGGTAAATGTCTTCCAATAGTGTTATTATTAAACTGCAGCAAAAGAGGCCAGCAAGCAATCAGCAGACTGAGAAGAGTGGAAAGAGGAATGATGAAGAGGAGAAAGAAGAAAGTCTGCATGGATCTGATTGCTAAGCAGAACCAATTATAAGCAATTGAACATACTACAAATCTATGTAACATTTCAAGTACTTTTGGACTAGATATCTTTGGGGGTAGGGATTCTTGGCTTTATGTGAAACTTGGCTTCTTGTATTGACATTGCAAATAGATTTATCTGTATTATTATCTTTATTTGAACTCACTCATTCTTTCTCTTTCACTGTGCTACCCATCTTGCCAAGAAAATTCACTTTCAATTACACATATATCATAACACTTAAACATTAGTTTCACTTGCCTCTGGTTAATAACTCACCTTATACTCAAACATCCATCAACATAAAATCAGCATAACAACTTTTATGAATCCCTTTATCATCAGCACATTCTAAATGCTTATACAATTCACTCTCTAGATTCATATAGGAACTTGCTTAATAGCCCTTAAAGTTACTATAAACCTTGGTAGCATTCAATCATAAGAATATTATTCATGTTTTCTGAGTGAGCACATTTTTGGTAATTGTTAAAGTTTAAAACCACTGGGATATAGATAGAGTTATTCCTATAATCTGAAATATATATTCTTTATTTTTTTCTCAATAGGCATGGTATTTCCACAATTTTCATCTGGCTCCTATCAACTAAGGATTCTTCATATCCATCTTGATTGCAGGTTTTAATCTGGAGATAAATACATATAAGAGAGTTTGCAGTGGGAAAAAAAAATGTCTGTATGTCCCCAGTACTGGTTGTGCATAACAGTGAAGCAGGTGGCTCTGTTCTGACTATCTTTAGACTTCATCTCACTTGCTCCATGATGAAGGATGCTTCCAGAAGGAGTAACATATCATGGAAAGGGAAGGTGAAAGATGGCCAATGACATATTTTCCCTACTTCACTTGTGCTTGAGCCCATCCTTGAATGATGCTAGCTGTTTTTCCTGCAATTCAGCAGCGAAGCATATGGAAATGGTGTAGGCTATTTAAAATAATTACATTCATTGAAAATGGCAATAAATATGACAATAATGGATATGAAATGAATTTTAGATGTCATAATTTTTCTGTCTGTCACTAACATTTTCACTTTATCTGGACTATTCAAAGACTAAGAAATAATTTAACAAAGTCTAATTCCTGTAATCAAGCTGTAATATTTCATATTCAGCTCAGTCCATATCTTCAAGATGACATGTAGAAATTGTATGGGAAGCAATAGAATAACATAAGATGATCACATTTCTTTTTTTCATTTATTCATTCAACAAAACTTGAGAAGTAACTACTGTTTATCTATCGTATACATACTTGGATTAACTCCTATTGAAAAGATAAGTTGATGACTAGGTCCTTATCCTTGAGGACTTTATAGTTTAGCAAAACAGCATATGGACAAGTTATTACCATAATCAATAAAATATGCTTAGTGTATTAACACAAACAAGTGTGATGACCTTGGGCTAGTTATAACTCCAGTCTGATTTCACATTGTCCGTCTCTAAGATTCTTCTTACATCTCATTTTGATGATTATGTGCCTTTATATATTAGTGATAGAACAGATGTATAATGTTCTGTGTTTGTTTCTTAAGATTTTTGGAAATATAAATAAGTTATTTAAGATGCTTACCACTTAGTGAGAGATGGGATATACTTTAATTTTTTTTTAAATTTCTATATTTTATTCCTTAGTTGTCTCTACCTGCTCTTCTTTCCCTTCCTCTTCTTTCATTCCTCCTTCCTTTCTCTTCCTCCACTACCTTCCTTTCTCCTTTTTTGAGAGATGGTCCCATTTTGCCTAGGGAAAAAAAAAAGTCTGTATGATCCCAGTACTGGTTGTGCATGACAGTGAAGCAGAAAGAGTTGTGTGAGAAAACAGATTTCATACTGTATATATAGTGTATAGACTTTCATTCTCCAAAGAATGTATTGTAGTAAAGATGTATGACTCCATCAAGTTTACTACTCTGAGACTCAAGATGAATCATTTTGTCTGGAGTGCCATCTTGCCTAAAGTTCTTCGGAGTGAAGAACTTCAATTCCTAAGTCTCACTCAGGATCTGACATAGAGAGATCTAGCCAGTGGGCAGAATTCCCCTAAAGCATGAGAGAAAGAAAAGATAATGAAAATCCTTTTAGTAAATTGCCTTGAGGAAAGGAGATGGTCCTAAATCTGGACTCAGAATAGATTCAGGAGATAGGAAGAAGAGCAGGTTCCAGATTCAAAGTTCTTTTTGACTCAGTCCTCTTAGAGAGCATAGCCCAAAATACACAGCACGGAGAAGTAAGGGAGTTAAGAGTGATTCATTTTTTTGTGGTCATCATGTGACAGAATAGAATATGGACATATATGGGCTTGTATTATGCAGGGAATCTGACCATGGGAGAGTGCTTTGGAACTTAGTCCTGAAGGAATGAGATCCCTTTTGTTTCAGGGATTCCAATTATTTAAGGAGGAATCTGAACCAGCTAGGGAAATACAACTCCAAGATTTATCTCAGAGGAGTTGCTCTTCAACAACCTCAACACAGGATAACAGGAAGCAATGTTGGAGGTAGTCTCATTAGATTCCTTTCCCCACCCCAGGGTTCAAGTTATCAGTAGGCAAAGTAGCTGAATCTTGAAACGGGAATAAATTCCTGTTAGGAACTCTTGAGGGAAATAAAATATTAATTAGAAATATTAAAGTGTTCTAACTCCATGTGTGCTCCAAGTTATAAGCTGGTCACAGAAGTTACAAAACTGGATACTCAGATACACAAAAATAGAATAAGTGGGTTTCCTTGGCTTGATGTTTAAGAACCAAATGAGAGATATGGATGGAGAGTTCTGAAGCTGCCTCGGCAAGTTGCCCCTATGAGGGCCGAATGAAGAAGTTACTCGAGAAGATGGACATTTAAAAATGAGGCAGTCTTTTAAAACTCTGAAGAGTATAGAAAATCAGAAGATTGTGTGAGAATATTTTCCAGGAAGATGGCATGAAGAAAGGTACAGGGAATAACATATCTAATAGATGGATGTCCAGGGATAATGACAGGACAGTAAAATATAGAGCTCAGAGAAATTGTTTATGCATAATTGCTGAAGGTGTGGGACATAAAGGAATTTTCATCAAAAATTGACCAATCCAGAAGCTTCTGATCAAAATATCTCATTCTAAAATAATACAATATAAAGTACATTGGATATTGTGGATGACTTACTATCAGTGGATCATATAAAAAATATGCCAAATTTATGTTTATTCATATTGTTGGGCCAATTCACATTTCTTTCATTCAAATGAAGTAATAACCACTGTTGACTTAAATAATTCAAAATGCATGAGACTATTTATGACTATTTCTTTTTATAATACCAGAGCAAATCATTCCCTTGGGAAATTTGTGTTAGACACCACTAGTTGAGCACTGCACTGTGCGTGTGTGTGTGTGTATCAGGTGATGGTGGCCCTGACTATGACAGTGTTTTTATAATGTGAGTGCACATAGGTGGGTGAGATGCCAAAGAAAGAGGTCTGGCATTTGGGCATAGCATTTTCATGGAGTCCTGGAAGATATCATTCTATATTATCTTCACAAAATCCTTCTTAAGAAGGCATTCTAATCCAAGTTTAACAGATGAAAAAAACTAAGTCTTACCTCATCTCTTGGTCAAAGTTGAAGTTTGTGTTTGGTGACACTGGTTTTCATATCTAGATCTATTTTAATCCTTGATATAGCAGGGATTCTGTGTGTGGTGCTTGTTTTCTTGGGAGATGGGCTGAAATTTCAAAGTCTGAATAGGATTAGTGGATATAAAACACAATTTCTCCTCAAGAATTTAATTAGGAGGAACAAGAACTGAGAGATATGAAGTTTAAATAAGAATATCAGAGGTTAAAAGAGGAGCAAAAGCAAAAATAAGTGCATGACTTGGTAAAGAGCAAACCTTGCAATGCTAACTGTGATGAGGTTCTGTTTATAAAGAGAGAGGGACTCATTAATTTTTTCTTTTATTTGCTCACTTGTTTCTGAGATATTTAATGCTATACCAGGCTTATATATTATATATAAATATATAAACATAAATGTGTATTTGTTTATATTTTACACAAATCGAACACAAACATGATGGATTTTAACCCACTGCTATCTGACAGTACTATTCCTCATAATTATCAAGGCTCCAATTGTATTTGAGAGAGAGAGAGAGAGAGAGAGAGAGAGAGAGAGAGAGAGAGAGGAGAGAGAGAGAGAGAGAGAGAGAAAATGAAAAAGGCTCTTGTTTCATTGTGACCCTCATAGGAAACAATTCTCCTTACACTGTTTGGAATTCTGGGTTTTTATAAACTTGCCTGCAAGAC